>NC_141685.1:19006309-19646309 GCF_964263255.1 Lissotriton vulgaris | reverse complement strand
AACAGAGAAGGAGATTCAAGAATACCGAAAAAGGCAAATGGAACAAATCCTACAGCGCTATGAAGAAAAGCTGAAGAATGACGTCATATCAACAGGCCTGGGCGTGGTCGGCCCATGCGCTGCGGGGGCGTCCATCGGAGGCATGTGCGGGGCCGTCCTGGGGCCCCCGGGGGTGATAGCGGGAGCAGCGGCGGGAGCAGCAGTGGGAGCCTTCATGGGCCTCTTCACCAGCAACAAAGAAAGAGAAAAGACACTGGCTGCACTCACTGCTCCCAGGCCTCCATCCACAAGACCACCGAGGGGCAGCAGAAACCAGGGGGGGTCTCAATGACACAAGATTGAAACTCGACTTCTTTAACCCACCCTCTCTCTTCCCCCTCTCTCTCTCCCTCCCCCTCTTTCTCTGTCTGTCTCTCTCTCTCTCTCTCTCTCTCTCTCTCTCTCTCCCTCTCTCTCTCTTCTCTCTCTTCTTCTCTCTCTTCCCCTCTCTCACCCTCTCTCTCTCTCTCTCTCTCTCTCTCTCTCTCCCTCTCTCTCTCTTCTCTCTCTCTCTCTCTCTCTTCCTCTCTCTCACCCTCTCTCTCTCTCTCTCTCTCTCTCTCCTCCTCTCTCTCCCTCCCTCTCTCTCTCTCCACCCTCTCTCTCTCCCTCTCTCTCCCCTTCTCTCTCTCTCTCCTCTCTCTCTTCTCTCTCTCTTCCTCTCTCTCTCCCTCTCTCTCTCCCTTCTCTCCCTTCTCTACTCTCTCTCTCCCTCTCTCTCTCTCTCTCTCTCTCCCTCTCTCTCTCCTCTCTCTCTTCCTCTCTCCCTCTCTCTCTCTCCCTTCCCCTTCTCTCTTACTCTCTCTCTCTCTCTCTCTCTCCCTCTCTCTCTCCCTCTCTCTCTCCCTCTCTCTTCCCCTTCTCTCTTACTCTCTCTCTCCCTCTCTCTCTCTCTCCCTCTCTCTCCCTCTCTCTCTTCCTCCCTCTCTTCCTCTCTCTCTCCCTCTCGCTCTCTCCCTTTCTCTTCCCCTTCTCTCTACTCTCTCTCTCCCTCTCTCTCTCTCTCTCTCTCTCTCTTCCTCTCTCTCTTCCTCTCTCCCTCTCTCTCTCTCCCTCTCTCTTCCCCTTCTCTCTTACTCTCTCTCTCTCTCTCTCTCCCTCTCTCTCTCCCTCTCTCTCTCTCCCTCTCTCTTCCCCTTCTCTCTTACTCTCTCTCTCCCTCTCTCTCTCTCTCCCTCTCTCTCCCTCTCTCTCTTCCTCTCTCTCTCTCTTTCTCTCTCTCTCTCTCTTCCTCTTTCTCTCCCTCTCTCTCTCTCTCTCCCCATCACTCAGAGAGCTTGAAGTACATTAAAAACAGTATGCAACTGAATCATGAACACAATGGGGGTCATATCCAGTGCCTTTCACCTTGAGGTAACTAAATTTAAAATAAAAAGTAGTAAACAAAACATAAATACAACTGGAGCTAATTGATGGGAAAGGCGCTCTTGTTCTCAAAGCGAATTTGCTTACTGTGTAAAAAGGTTCAGCGGAACAATGATGTCATAGGATGTAGAAACCATTGCGTTTTCATAGGACATCTCGACTTTGAGTTTTTGTCCTTAATATGGATAACCATTGAATAAAATACTTCCAGGGTATACCGATAGGCATTTGTACTTGAACCGGATCCCTGCATTTGTCCAGAATATCTTTACGTACCAACTCCCACATCTGGCTGAACCCATCCAGGTGGCACTGACCCACTTGGGTGAGGGGACGCCCCCATCGGGGGAGTGAGGTGCTGCCCCTCAATACTGTAATAACCTCATAGAAGAGGTCCCCTGTGTCATGGTCCTTCCAGTAATGGTCTACCCGGGACCTCATCTCTCTGGCACTGGTCCTCGTAGTTCCCATGTTGCATGGCACCCTGGTTCATGTAGTCCTTGTGGCCCTCGCTCAGGACCCTGATGAGTCTGACCCTCATAGACCTTCTGATCTCAGCCCCACTGGGCCTGGACTTTCTGGTCCTTTTTTATCCATCTGTTGTATATTGATTCTTTTTCTAATATGGCCGACAGTAGTCATTAGCCCTTCCTCAGTGTTTTCACCTTCTCTTGTACCAGAGTGTTCTACCAGTGTCAGTTGATGGTCTGGTCAGCTGGCGAGGTTTTGTACTCAGCTGTGTCCTACAATATATCTACATGTAATCAACTAGAAGTATCCTGTCATCTATCACCATCCTATTTACAACATTTTGGCGACGAGGATGGGATACGAACCCACGCGTACAAAGCACAATGGATTAACCATCCAGGTCATTCTGATCCAGGGGCTCCTGGTCCTGATAGCCATAGCCCTTTCCAGCTGTGGTCTCCCAATCCTGGGCCATTCCCTTCTGGCCTGTCGTCGTCCTTGATCTGATCTCTGTGGTTTTGGCTCTTCCGTGACCGATCCTTCTTTCCTTGTCTCCTGGTGCTCGTCCTCTTGGTCCTTCTTCGGACCCCTGCTCTGGAAGACAAACTCCCTGGTTCAATGTGAACTGCATCGGGCCCTGCCTCGGTTTCATTCATCAGAAAAATCCACCCCGCGGCCACTGGTCGAAGTGGGCGGGATCTGAGGGGCACGATGTGCCAACACTTCTTTAATTTAACAAAAACAGTTCCCTTCCTTTTTGTGAAAAGACAACTGTCCCGGGGTGGATAACTAAGAAAATTGAAATGCTTGAGCTGAAGTGGTAGGGAGGAGTCGCCTGTGTTGTGAAAATGGCAGAGGGGCAGACAGCTATACAAGCCATCTTGCCAGGATGCCTGCCTCTCTGAATGACATATCAAGGGGCACAACTGGGCAATCTGCAAATGTATAGAGCGCATGGAAGCCGGTATTGACTGCAGTTGATGTAGGCACTTGAAGCTCCCTGATGACACAGATTTATTCATTTTAAGTGTTATTGCAAGGGAGTTACCAACTGAGCAGTAAAGTGAGTGCTTTTAAAGGACGGTTATAAAAAAAATTGCACCACAAACTGTTTGGGTATTACTAAAATCTATATTTTTATTATTTTTATCTTAAACATTTTGCACATTTTGTAGCAGCCCATCTTATGCTGTGTGTAAGGCTAATCACAAATAATGACTTATTTTCACAGTGCTTTTTGTCGCGGACTGGAACCTCAAAGCACTAAAGATACACACATCAGTTTTCTCTACTGCACCAACCAAGATTCCATCCTGTGGTTCTCTAGTTACAGACACAGACCTCTGCAGCGCATTAACTGACAGAGGTTTTATAATGTACAATAAAGTATTTCCCACTGATTAATTAACTTGCATTTATTTTTTATTTAAGCTGTGTGTTATTTTATATATTACACATGACTCTCATAGAGAGCCTCGATCGTTTATTTTAGTTTCTGAAAGTCATACCTCCTTGCTATGACATCAAAACAGTTGATAACAAAACTGGTTACCCACTGTTGTGTTGTCATATAGGCCTCGCGGCCAGAAGACAGGGCTCTCTGGGAGCCGGTCAGCGCAGCGCTGCTTGTCTGCTCCGACTAACAGCAGAGAGCATAGCAGAAGGAGGGGGAAGGGAGGCAGGGAAAGTAGTGGGCTTTGGTTAAGGATAGCAGGTAAGATATTTATTTTTCACATTTGCGTCAGTGAGGAGACGGTATGTTATGTATACCTCGCCCATTATCTTCTGCCCCGGTGCATCATTTTTGCTATAATTTTTACAAAAATATTTGCTTTGCTCCATTTAAATGATTTCACTTTTTTAGCATGTTTTCTTTGCTGAGATATTAAGACCCCTTGCTTCTTTCTACAGTCTTTGTGGAACGGCTTCTCTTTTACCACCCGTGGCTCTGCCTTTCATCCTTTGTTTTGTAACCATCTTCTGCTTTCCATCCTTTATTTTGAAACCACCCCTGGATGTTCGTCATCTGGACTTGTTATGATTCCAGTCAACTGTGCATATTTCTGAGCCTGTTTGTTAAGTTTTAGGATGTCAAAATTAGGTTTATGGAAATCAGTCATTGCCCCTGTGTGCTCATTGTGATATGTTCTAAATGCTGTAAAATGTTATCAGTGTAACACTCTCTTTGAATGGAACTGAATGCAAAACCGTGTTTTGCTTTGAATAAAGACAACATGAAAAACTGAACACCTCAAAAGACTGTGCCCACCTAGACCACGCCCACCATACAATGCTGAGTGACACATTCGGTATTTTCTAAAACACGATTAGTCATTTTAAGGTAACAATGGAATGTTGCGCTACGTAAGCCTTATGGTATGGTAAGGTAGACACAAACAGCCACCATTCTTCACGTCACTGTGGTATCTGGGTTACCTGTTTGCGGGTAACCAGGTATTGACAGAAGTTCTGGATTGTTGGGTGTGATGGTGGTTGGAGCCTGTACAGGTGCCGCGAGGCTGCCACACACTTGCTCCCCAATAAATCTGGTACTTACCTACTGAAGGTGTGCTCTCATCCCTACAAATTTGGCAACAAGGGTGGGATTGCCTTAATGGAGGCTTCTGAGGCTACAGTACATCCACTTCAAGGGGAGCAGGCAAAGTTGTTTGGGTGTAATTGCTGGGTGTGAAGAAGGTCAAGGGCAGCATTGCCTGGAGGCGTTGGCGGCGATCAGCAGAGCCTTTGATCCTTCACGGAGTTCTTTGTGGAGCTAAGGTAGGCAGGCGGTGAGCGAGTGCAAGTGCCTTATATACATTGACTGACATCTGGCTCACTTTGTTCCATGCCGAGGCGAGCAGAATGCACTGGACATGCTGTGTTACAGAACCTGTGACTTGACTGTGTTGTGCACCTTCGCGCTTCAGCGGGCACCTGGCTTCACTGATGACCTCATAATACTTATTGAGTGTTGGTTGATGCACATCTTATATGGAATATTTGTTGGAAGATACTGTTGGTGTATGGTTGGGAGATATTATTGTTATTTAACTAGGAAATGGTATTTATTATTAATGAACAAGAATGAGTAAGCAAAGTTTTGGCTTCACTCCACTTGTGCCTTTTCTTCCCCAAGCTGGTGAACCCCAAACGAAGTGGTCAGATTGGAAGGATTACTTTATGAACTATATAGCTGCTATTTAGGAAGAGAATAGCGAAGACTTTACTTCTGCAAGGAAGATAAAATTATTTGTTACATAGTTTGGCTCCTGAGTACCTACCAGTTTACAGGCAGATAGAAAAAAACAAGAGTGATGCAGACACAGACATATTTAAGAATGCACTTAAAGACCTAGACAGTTACTAACTACAAGTGGTTTGTGCAGCCATAAACAGATATAATATTTCTCTACGTAAACAGTCTAAAACAGAGTCTGTTAAAGATTATGTAGCTGCACTCAAATAATTTGCAAAATCATGCACATTCGGGCCTTGCATGATATACTTATAAGAGACCAAATTGTCATGAATTAAAAAAAGTTCTGGTATTTAAGCGAAGTTGTGGGTGTGTGGCGATGCACTGCGCAATGAGATTATAGCTATTGCCACGAAAGCTGAGATGTCGAAAGATGTTCTAAAGCTGCATTAAAAATGAATGAAGTAGATGGTGAATTAGAGTGTAAAATCACAAGTAGCAGAGTGAGTGACAAGAAGTATCTGAAGCAAGGAATGAAGAATTTTGTTTGGAAACAGAATGAAAACATGAATTCTGATAAAGAAAATAAACACCCCATGTAGTTCAGGTGTGGGAATAGGGGACCCATAGCCAGAGACAACAGCTGTCCTACTGCACAGTCAGTGTTCATATTGTAGTATTACCGAACATTTTGCCAAAGTTTGGAGGAAAAAAAGTGGCAACAATAAAGACTTAGAAAATGCATAATGGAGAATAATGAAAAAAATGCAGGCTGCAGAGATTGACTCAATGTGTGATGATAACATCCTTACCATTGAGGATGCAGTTTTGAAAGCTTTTATGCAATATGACTATTGTTGGGGTAGAAATATTGATTGTGGAAGATTCTGGCTCACCCTACACTATAGTGCAGCGTTCTGTGTGGGAGACAAGTTCACAAGTGTATTAGGTGACCACATGACCCCAACTGGTACGCAACCAGTTACTTTCACAGGTAAAGAAATCCATGTGGTTGGCTATAGATCTGTCACATTTGAATTCAAAGGAAGGCAATCCCAAGGAAAGCTACATGTAGCAGAAAAGGGGCCCTCTCTCCTTGGATGGATGGATGGATGGATCAAGGAGCCTTAGGTATTATGTTAGATCCCAACACCAAATACCAGGATTTGTTACTGGGAGAACTAGCAGCTACTATGGAGGATGAACTGATAAAACAGTTTCCTAGTGTGTTTTCAGGAAATGTTGGAAGTTTTAGAGGTTTTGTACACAAAATTATGATTAAGAAAGCTGCTGCGCCTGCTTGTCATAAAGTCGGAAACATACCTGTAACTGTGGAAGGAAATGTAATGGAAGATTTGGACGAACTGGAGAAACCTTGAATTATTGAGCCTATTTAGGGTGCATAATTGTTAGCACCTTTTGTGGTGGCCCGTAAGTTTAATGGTTATATAAGATTATGTGTTGATTTGAGAGACTTTAACAAAAAATATTTTTGTGGAAAAATTTCCACTTCTCAGGATTGACAAACATTTGGCTCAAACCAGGCAAGTTAAATGGTTCTCTACAATCGATCTGTCCACTGCTCATCATCAGGTTCTATTACATCCATCCAATAAGAGTTTGCCATTGTTCATATTGCCATTTGAATGTTATACATTCATACGCATGTTCTTTGACCTAGTATTATAAGCGGCAGAATTTCAGCATTTAATGCGCAAGTTATTTAGAGATACATACAGAAGGGGTGACATATTACCAGGATAACATACTGGTGATGGGTAGACACAGACAAGAGCATGATTACAGACTGATTTTTTTTTAGGTAGATTAGCCACTAAAGGACTTACTGCTTAATTGAAGAAGTGAAAGTTTGTCTTAAGGTCAATAACATACCTGTGGTATGAAGTAGGCATAGAGGATAGTTATCTGAAGAAAGACATTATTGAGTTTATGATCAAGGCATTTGCACCAGCATCTAAGAATGAAGTCATGTTATTCCTTGGTCTGGCAGAATTTTACTCTAAATTCCTAAAGAATTTTGGTATGAAAACATATGGGTTGAGGCAAATGTTGAAAGAAAGGCAAGAATTCAAATGGAGTGCAGAAGTACTTTAAAACCATTAAACATATTTGTACAGCAGTTCCATTTAAAGGTTTTGAAGTTGGTGCTCTCAGTATAGTGACAATTGTTTCCAGTGGCAAGGGTCTTGGTGCTGTGCTCACACAGATTTCTGAAACTGGGGCAAAGTGTACAGTAACATATGCTTCTCACTCCTTGTCTCTGGCAGGGGACAAATTGCCATGGAAAAAACAAACCATTATTTGTGGGTTTCCAGGTTTACATTATGCACAGATCATAAACCACTCCTGAATGTTTTAACATTGGATGCAGTGATAAAGGCTATACCTCGCATTGCGAGGGTGATGCTCAGATTGTTAGATTTCTTGTACGATGTGGAATATCTACCTGGCAGTAAGAATAATGTACCTCATTATTTGAGTCGTTCCCCATTGCCTTTGACTGAGCATGTCAGTAGTGACTGGGATGAATACAGTGTAGCAATATTCAATGAGAACAATCTGGAAAATTTGGAGTAAGATTGGTGGACTGGTTATGAGGAGGATAAAGTTTTTGAAAATGGTAAAACAATTCACCGCAAAAAGTTGGGCAGATAAGAATAAATGACATGAAGAGTGCAAGAAGATGTGTGAAATAAAACATGAGCTGTCCAGGTTGTATGAAGAAACAACGAAATCCCAAACCCAGCATGCCTAAACAACGCAATCCGAATAACGACTGTGTCTTAACCACGCATTGCTTGACCAAGCATGCCTTTACCACAAATTTTTTTGTTAAAGGCATGCATGGTAAAGGGGTATTCATGGCTAAGGTCGCCACTCCCCTCCGCACCGCCCTAGGACACAAACCCCCCTGAAGTGCAAATACCCCTACACTCTCCTAACCCCCACGCTGTGCCTTCTGCCTCTCCTAATGCATAAAACCTTGTCCCTTATCCCTGTCTCTTTCCCTGACCCTGGCCAGCCCTGAACCAGCCCTAAGAACTGCCTGCCCACCCCAAAACCCTAAAAACTGTGCTTTTTACCCATTCTCCTCCCCTGAGGCCTAATACCCTAACCCTTAATTTAAAAACTACCCCAACATTCCCCCAGCCCTAAAAACTACTCAGACCCCCCCAAACCCTGAAAACTACCTCAGACCGGAAAACGTGCCCCACCTCCATCCCTGAGAACTAGCCCCACCACAGCCCTGAAAACATTCCCCACCCAAGCCCTGGAAACAACCTCCAATTCCCTAGCCCCCAAGACTAGCCCCAACCCCCAGCCTAGAACACTACCCCCAACCCACCCCACAGCTCAGAAAACTCCCTCGACCAACCCCCCAGCCCAGAAACTACCACGACCCCAACCAACCACAAAACTACTCCTGATTAACCCCCAGCCCGCCAACCCACCCCAACACACCCCCAGCTCCACTTAAAACAACCCCAACTCACCCCTGTCCACAAAACATCCCTGACCCCGCAGCCCACAAAACTACTCCAACCCACCCCCACCCCACTTACCTCACAGTGGATCTCCTCTGCTTGCTGCTTCTGTCAATCCAAAGCTGTACTGCCCCTGACCCAACCCCAGTCCACAAATACACCCCTGACCCACCCCAAGCCATAAAACATTTCCGACACACACCCCGGCACACAAAACATTCCCGACTCACCTCCCAGCCCCACTTAAAACAACCACTTGTAGCATTTCTCCCTCTCTCTTAGCACACAATCTCTCTGGGCAGGGTAGCCCAGATAGTCTCTCATCCATCTCTTCCGGCATTGGAGGGCTGTGGTGAACCTTTCCCTTGCAGGTGTTGTGTTGGGATGCAATCACAGCATGTGGCTCAACCACCCCGGCTGGGTGGGCTGTGCAATGTGCATCTGAGGCTAATGGCAGGGGCTCTAGCATTGGCTCTCTTCTGGGCTCCAGCAGTCCTTGGCAGCAGACAGGCCTTACTGTCTCAGCACTCCAGATGAACCCACTCTGGTGAGACACGCTGATGGTTGCAATGGGGCTATACTAGGGTGTAATATTCTCACAGTCCCCTTCTCCAGGTACGTGCCCTGGCAGCGACTTCACAGCTTCTAGGCGCTTCTCGGAGAAGAATGTCAAAAGTCAGATCAGGTGTATGGACCTTCAGCGCTACATTTGCCAGATGATCCTTCAGCATGGAATGCCTCAAGATGACGGGCTCGTTCTTCAGAGCAGTGTAGTCCATTCGATACCCTTAGGGTCAGTGCTGGTCAAGATACTCAGGTAGGGGGATGGTATTACCCTGGATAGGGTACCATAGCTTTGTGGGTTTCTTCTCCAGGATGGCAGGGACTGCCGGTGCACACGGTCCAAAGTGCCATGGTCACGCCAGCCTTGATCACAGGCCCACAGTGGATGCCATCAAATAGTGTCAATCTCGATATCAGTTAGGCAAACCCATTGGGCACACATTTGGGCAAGTACCACAGCTGCGACAACATGCATGAGAACAGAGACTGCTTTGGCATGCGTCAGGAGTGCAATGCGCCTGCAGAGGAGCTCAGTGACTGGCTTTCAGTGTCAAGCACATCAGTCCCACCGGAGACTCAGGTGGATGGACCCCAGCACCAGACTTTTTGGGTTCACAGGACCAGTCAGGTAGTTCTTTCTCTAGATAAGACTCCAGGTGATGTCGCCCTCACCTCTAAGGACTGTCACAGGAGTCCTGTGGGTACTTTACAGAGCACACCCTTATTGGTCAAAGATAATTTGGAATGGGAACAGCGGGTGGGTCAGCATCTCCCACTCCCATCCTGTCCTAAGTGATGCTCTTCACAGCAGAGTCATTACCAGGCTGAAGCTACCACAACAGAGACACAAAGATGTGTGAGCACCTTAAAAATTCACAGCCACAACCGACAGTGATCAGGAAGAGAGAAATTAATCTGCTCCCCATCTAAAGGACCCTTCACACCCTTTCCCCCTATGAGCTATCAAGTGGCAGTTCGAGGAAGACCAATCAGCAGCCTGCTATATTAGAAAGGACAAATTGTATTTCTAAGGGTAAGCCAGTCTCCTCTTTCCCCACTTCATTGCCTGGATTTCCTCTTTCCAATCCCAGCAATGTTAGCAGGAGACCTACACTGTCTCTGAAAGCAGCCTGACCTCCATCTTGTGCATATGAACAGGCCAGGGGATTCCATGATGAAACCCACAGACCTGTGTGTGCTTCTTTCACTTAGCAAGTCATGCAGTGTATACTTCACTTCAGCAGCATCTTAATGATGGGGATCCAGGTTTACTGCTAGCAGCAGACATTTGCATGAATGGGCCAGTAGAATCCCGTTCTCCTGACCCAGGTAAAAAGACCTTGTCATGCTATCATCACTTTAAAACACCATATGCTGCCACAAACACACAACATGTGTGGACCAGTGACAGTCCTTCTTTCCCTACCGAGTTCTCATGTGGTGCATCCCACCTGGTCCAGGACAGATCTGGGACCAATCGCAAGTCAAGGGCAGGCTTAAGTCTTCACACACACCTGATTAGAGTAAGGCTGGGGTCACAATCTACAAAACAGGTGACCTTATACACTCAGTTGGGCTATCAGGGCAAGGCACACAACTGTACACCATTCCGGGGAAATCCCCACCCCAACAGATGCTCCTCACAGATTAGAGGACCCACAAACCTATTCCATTGTTGGAGAACGTCAGTTATTGGATCAGGTACACCAGTGGGAGAGTTCATTTGCATTGCCCTGGTTCATTCCAGCCTTAAGCTCCGCTCAGTAACTTGGCATTCCCATCTTTCATTGCCATCATCCACTCGAGTGGTTTGTGATCTGCCGGAACCACAATCTTAAAGCCTCCTTTAGAGTATGGCGGGTGGTCTGTCGTCCGCCGGGGTAGCGGAGGTCATCACTTCCACCACCCTGACTCGCCTACTGCCCGCCATATTTTGAGATCACCACCAGCCCTGTGCTCTCAGGGAAGCTGCTGCAACGGTGGCTCCTCAGAAGGCTCTGACAGTTTGGGGATGGCTGTTGTATTTCAGGGATTGACGGTCCAGCACAAATCCTCCTTCATAAACTAATCACAAAAGCGTGCGTGCAGTTCTGAAGTAGTGGTCCAATCCATCTAAGGTAAGGTCTTCAGAGGCAGCAAAATGGAGGAGCACAAGCCCACACCCACCGACTGAAGAAATCAATATTCCTTCTCAGGGGTCTCACTGATACTTGGTCCTTTTAAACCAACAAAGAAGAAATTGGCACAGAAGCTGAAATATAAAAGATCATTTTTATTAAACTCAAATGAGTGAGACTACGTCACACAGAAGCCTTAGCAACTGAATGAGGCAGTCTAAGGAGTACAGAAAACTGTGAAGTGGAAGATGCTGAATATAGTTTGTCTCTAGGCAGATTTCAAGAGCAGGTAACACTGAGGGAGGACAGAGCACATGGCAAACAAAATGGCTGCCAGAAATACAAAATGGCTTTCACAAAGCGGATAAGATAACTTCTAATTACAAGATGGTTTCTGCTAATGCTAACCCATTGCTGCCAATTTACAACACTACTGGTGGCATTCTTCATCATATTGAAAAGTGTACATTTGACAGTCTGTGGCCTGGGGTCTCTCAAAGTTGTTATTGACCAAGAGAGCACCTAAGATGCTTTTTTTAAAAAAACATATTTTTATTGTAGCGAAGTCATAGAAAAAGTAAGGCACAAAGCATATCGACATCAACACTATTGATATGCAATCAGCAAGAGTATGCAGTTCCAATGACACTACACAGCCATGTATGGCCCACATCCCGGAGGCTGGGCGGCGTAGGATCAGGGCATGTTTAACAAAGGAGAAATCTGCATTTGCGCTCCAAGGATAGGAAACGTATCAATGTCTTCGCCATTTTTTATCACGTCACATCCATATATTACATAACAGTCTAACAACAACAATTTACCCCTAGAATGGCATCGCTAGTACTGATCCAATAGAGTAGGACATTTGTGTGAGGGCCAGCGAAGGCCTAGTCAATTTAAGGCTACATAGACCTATGGGAGTCTCAGCTATAGTCATACATACATATTGAGGTACCGTAACGTGGCAACAGAGGACACCTACACAGTCCCACGGTCCTCCCCTCCAGTACTCTCCCCTCCACATTCAGGCTCCGAGGCATCAGAAGAAAACAACTCAGCACTGGTGGCATCTGAGTCATCCTCCACCAGGCCCTCCATGCACAGCATCCTCCAAGCAAGTAGATCATCTTGCAACTTTCCATCTCTACGGGTGCGTTGCATATGGGTCTCTTCGGCCAAAGCCCACTCCCTCGCGTCCCTCAGCCATAGGGAAATCTCCGGCGCCCTTTGACCCATCCAAGTGATAGCCACTCGTCTCCTCGCCAAAACTAGTAAGAGTTGCAGGAACTTATAAGACAGTCTCTTTTTTTGGGGTTGGGCACCAGCGCGAGAAGACATTGGAGTGGGTCCAGCAGCAGCCTAAGTCGCGTAGCCTGGACAATATACCTCACCACCTTGCACCAAAATTCCTGGATAAGAGGACATTCCCACGCAAAGTGCAGGAAGTCCGCCCTCCCCACTCCACATCTAGGACATTGGTATTCACAGAAGTTAGGATTTTGTCTTAAGTTTGTCTTAAGACAAACTTAAGACAGACTTAAGACAAAATCCTAACTTCTGTGAATACCAAAATAGTAGTAAGTTTTGGATTGAGTCTTAAGTTCATTCTGTGAATCGGGCCCCTCATTTCCAACAGGGTGAATGATCTGTGGAGGTAGTATGTGTAGACGAAATTGCTAAACCAAAACAGAAAGTTTATTCCAGGACAGAGAAACTCAAGCTACAGCAAAGCAGCCCTCAGGGATCCTCCAGCAACTGCTTCTCAATCAAACATTAACATTTCAACATTCTACCTGAACATATCACTATAAGGAACAAAGGGAGGCAGACACGAGAAACCACAATAACGGTACAATACAGCATATCCCCTCGTACAAAAGGATAAATACTAGATCATAACTCAACAACAAAACACATATTTCCCAGCTCTCTGCCTCCAGCCGCCATCATGGAAGCCAGCCTCGTGCAGCCTATCAAGCTAGCCAGGGTGTTGCATTCTTGCTTTTCCACTGCTTGTTTATTTTACTGTGATTACCTCATTGTGCTGGAGCCTGGAATGTATGATGCGTGCCTGCATCTTACATCCTTGGTTCCAGATTCTGTCCCAACTGTGATATTACCTTGTACCTGTTACCTAACGGATGTGCTGTGCTTCCCTCTACTTAACTTGGAATAAATTACCATTTTTGTACAAAGAAGCTTCTTACTTTTTTACACTGGCGACGACGGACCTTCATCTATTTTCTGCCACATCTCTTCGAAGCACAGGAGCAGAAATTCAAAGAATCCACGTCATCAACCTCGTAAAGCTCTTCACCTACTTCAGAAGTGAAGCGGAACTCTCTACACGGATTTTCCTTCAAATCCGGTCAAGCTGCGCTAAGTATTTTACTTTTTAAAGATTTCTTCGTGTTTTCTTATTTCCTTCGTCAAAAAACGGCATCTGCTCTACGTCAGCAAACACCGAAGTGCCTGCCGTCTCCTATTGGCTACTGGTAACCTGCCTTTATGCGCTTATCCAATCGGCTTTGGCCAGCCTTCGCCATCTCTCATTGGCTACTGACAACCGGCCTTTGTGTGTCATCGCGCGTCATCGCGTATGATCGCGCATTGCTCCACGCAGGCTTACTGTGTTTCCTTGACAACGTGATTTCCGAGTGCGAAGGCTTTCCGCATTGGTTTCCTTAGCGGCAGAGTCACTGTGTTTGTATTACACGAAGGATTTCCTCGTTTTCTGTGAGAAAACGCTTGTCTATCAACTGAAAACTGAAAACATTAAGGTACTGTTTGAAAACATTGAAGACATTAAGGTACTGTTTGAAAAACATTAAGGCACTGGTTTTTCACTCTCAGTGACTTACATTATTTGTCTCAAGACTGTTTTCACGTTCTAATATATTTATATATTTGATCAAAAAGACTGTTTTCACGTTCTTACTCTTTGTGGAAATCTTCAGTGGATGTTTATGCTCCTTTATTAGACTGCCATCTACTGGACATTTTTGATATTTTTTTTTATTATTTTTGCTTCTTGTATTATTCTCTGGCAATTATTTGACTATTATTTTAACATGCAATTTGATCCACCATCTAAGTTTTTACAGTCGAAGGGTGATCCACCTATTCTATGGGCAAGATGGAAGGAGGAATTTTTACATATCTCAAAGCCATGGATGGAGAACGCATGTCTGCAGAGAGAAAAAAGAATATATTTTTACACTGTCTTGGCTCAGAAGGGCAACTAGTCTTCAGAACATTACCACCTGTAAGATCTGGGGGTGACACTAGTGTTTATGATGAAGCTGTGGCTAGAATTGAAGGGAGGTTCAAGCCTGTTACTAGTGTCGCTTTGAATAGATTTAAGTTTTATACCAGGGTTCAAGATGAAAAAGAATGCTTTGATGATTTCCTTACAGCTCTACGTGCATTGTCATTACATTGTAATTTTGGTCTTATGACAGACGAAATGATCAGAGATCAGATCATTGTGCATGTAAAGAATAAGAAAGTTCAAGAGCAATTATGGATCTTAGGTGATCCTAGTTTGGAAATAGCGATTAGTACTGCTAAAGCTCTTGAACAGTCCGACAAGTGGATAAAAACATTAGACAAAGCTTCTACTTCTTCCACCTCTTCAAGTAGTTCTACTTCTTCTAGCGAAGTCAGTGTTGTCAAACCCCAGGAACAAAGAAATGTTGCACCTTCCAACAAAAATGATGGGAAGACTAGACAATTCTTTTGTTTTAGATGTGGTAATCCTGACCACATTGCTTCCTTTCCACAATGTCCAGCCATTTCTAGGCAATGCAATAAGTGTGGACGCTCTGGTCATTTTTCAAAAATGTGTAAAACTCCCGCAAGACCCTTCCAAGACACAAAGAAGTCTTCCTTTTCTTCATCTAAACGTCCTTCTGGTAATGTATCATATATCAATGACGATGCATGTAATGATCCTGATATTAAGGAGTTTGGTATTGTCATTGCTATACAGGAGTCATTTGACTTATCCCAAGCTGATACTCTTTCCTCCCCTAAAAGCCCTGTAACCATTTTGGGTAAAGTGTTAGAACTAATGGTGGACTCCTGTTCTCCTTGGACCATTATCACACACGAGTATTGTATTAAGTCTTTTGGAGATCTAATTGATGTTAATTCTTTATCGAAGCCTGATATACGTGGTTACAATTTTGATGGGTCCAAGATCAACATCATTGGCTTTAAGGAAGTTATGCTTACTATCAAAAATAGTTCTGCTAATGTGAAGCTTTATATTGCATGGAAAGGTGTGAATGTTTTGGGGTGGAGGGACCAAGCGAGACTTGGTGTCTCTCTAAATCCTAGACTTAAAGATCCTGTGTTAGTTTTAGCTATATCTGGTGGTGATTCCACTGAATCATCTGAGTTCACTGAAATTTCTCGTGACTCCACAGAATCATCTGAATTCACTGAAATTTCTCGTGCCTTTCCTAAAGTGTTTTCTGACAAGTTAGGCAAATTGAATGGATTTAGCCATAAGATTAAAGTTAAACCTAACTCTGTCCCTGTGAAACAGAAGTTAAGAGGAGTGCCTATTAGTATTAGGGACGAACTTAGAGATATGCTGGACACTATGGTGAAAGATGGTATAATTGAGGAAGTGGAATCGTCCGAATGGGTTTCCCCCATTGTTTTAGCCAGTAAACCTGATAAAAGTATTAGGCTATGTGTAGATTTAAGGGCACTCAACAAGAGCTTAGTTACAGACTGCCATCCACTTCCTAATATCAACGAAATGCTTTGCATGTTGGATGGGGCCAGCGTGTTTTCAACATTAGACCTGAGATCTGCGTATCACCAGATCGAGCTCACTGAGGACTCCAAACAGTTTACTGCATTCATTACCCCTCATGGGTTATTTCAATTCAAAAGAATGCCATTCGGTCTAGCTTCAGCGGCTTCAGTGTTTCAGAGAGCCATGTATCATATTTTTAAAGACCTGTCATTCGTTAAATGTTTTCAGGATGATATCCTTGTGTTTTCAAAGAATAACGATGAACATCATATTCATCTTAAAGAGGTCTGTTCCAAGTTAGAACAATTTGGCTTGACCATTAAAGCCAGTAAATGCAAGTTTTTCTGCAAATCTGTTGAGTATTTGGGACATACTCTCTCTGGGGAGGGGGTGGTACCGAAGAAGAATCTTGTTGACGCCATTATGAAGGCACCAGCCCCGGATAGTAAAGAGAAGTTACTTTCCTTCGCGGGGTTGTGCGAATATTACAGTAAATTCATTCAAAATTTCGCCAACAAGATGGAACCTTTAAGAGAATTGACCAGAAGTTCAGCCAAGTTTGTCTGGACTGACAAGCAAGATATTGCTTTCAAGCAGATTAAGAGTGAGATTGTTAATGCCCCTACTCTTAAATCTTTCTGTATTAGTAAGAAATGTGTTATCACTGTTGATGCTAGTTTGTATGGCATTGGTGCTGTGTTGAGTCAAACTGCGGGTAAAGATGAATGGTGTGTAGCCTTTGCTTCCAGAACCTTATCCTCCACTGAAAGGAGATACTCTGTTATTGAAAAGGAGCTACTAGCATGTATTTGGGCTGTAGAACATTTTAGAAACTATGTCTGGGGAAACAGGTTTGTTTTGAGAACGGACCACAAACCGTTAGTAGGAATCCTATCCCCTGGTGGTGGTTGGAACTCGACAGCAAGGATTGCTCGTTTGTCTTCACGTCTTCAGGAGTATGACTTCGAGATCATGTATGTTCCTGGGAAAAGCAATGTGACTGCAGATTTTTTGTCCAGATTACCATGCAGTGTTGATAAGGTTTCTACCATTGACCAGGATGTTGATGTAGTTGCTTCCATTGATGATTGTATATCTCAGGAGTTCTCTACTTTATCCGAGGAGGAATGGTTTAAAGAAATGGCAAAGGATTCTGTTTGTCAACAAATCTTAGACTTTGTGAAAGGTGGATGGCCTAATAATAAATCCATTCCTTCTGACTTGGCTTCCTTTTCCCAAGTTGCTTCAGAAATTGAAGAATTTGGTGGCTTTCTGTTCAAGACTGGCAAGTTAATTCCCCCTGCTTCTTTACAAGAGAAGATTTTGTTGTTAGCTCACCAAGGCCACATTGGTATGTCATCCATGAAACGCCTGGTTAGAGAAAACTTTTGGTGGCCTGGCATTGACAAAATGGTTGATAGGATGGTTAGGGAATGTTCTCAGTGTATTAGCAGCGACAAAAACCTCGAGGCAGAAACAGCCAAAGAAATACAAGAGCTGGAGACCGAGGTAAGACGGATGAAGGAAAAGAAAAACAAGGAGAAAGGGGGAATAACAGAGAAGGAGATTCAAGAATACCGAAAAAGGCAAATGGAACAAATCCTACAGCGCTATGAAGAGAAGCTGAAGAATGACGTCATATCAACAGGCCTGGGCGTGGTCGGCCCATGTGCTGCGGGGGCGTCCATCGGAGGCATGTGCGGGGTCGTCCTGGGGCCCCCGGGGGTGATAGCGGGAGCAGCGGCGGGAGCAGCAGTGGGAGTCTTCATGGGCCTCTTCACCAGCAACAAAGAAAGAGAAAAGACACTGGCTGCACTCACTGCTCCCAGGCCTCCATCCACAAGACCACCGATGG
The DNA here is from genome assembly GCF_964263255.1 of Lissotriton vulgaris. Taxonomy (NCBI): domain Eukaryota; kingdom Metazoa; phylum Chordata; class Amphibia; order Caudata; family Salamandridae; genus Lissotriton; species Lissotriton vulgaris. The sequence continues at coordinate 19,628,422 of NC_141685.1, read as the reverse complement.
GCAGCAGAAACCAATGATACAAGATTGAAACTCGACTTCTTTAACCCACCCTCTCTCTTCCCCTCCTCTCTTACTCTCTTTCTCTCTATCTCCCTTTCTATCCCTCTTCCTCTCTCTTTTTCTTTTCTCTCCCTCTCTCCCTCTTTCTCTCTCTCTCCTCTCTCTCTCTCTCTCTTTCTCCCTCTCTTCCTCTCTCTCTTTCTCTCTCTCTTCCTCTCTCTTTTTCTTTTCTCTCTCTCTCTCTGTCTCTCCCTCTCTCTCCCTCTCTCTTCCTCTCTCTCTCTCTCTCTCTCTCTCTCTCCCCATCACTCAGAGAGCTTGAAATACAATCAAAACAGTCTGCAACTGCAATCATGAATACAATGAGAGTCAGATCCACTGGTCTTTCACCTTGAGGTAACTAAATTTAAAATAAAAAGTAGTAAACAAAATATAAATACAACTTGAGCTAATTGACGGGAAAGGCGCTCTTGTTCTCAAAGCGAATGTGCTTAATGTGTAAAAAGGTTCAGCGGAACAATGATGTCATAGGATGTGGAAACCATTGCGTTTTCCTAGGACATCACGACTTTGAGTTTTTGTCCTTAATTTGGATAACCATTGAATAAAATATTCCCAGGGTATACCGATAGGCATTTGTACTTGAACCGGATCCCTGCATTTGTCCAGAATATCTTTACGTACCAACTCCCACATCTGGCTGAACCCCTCCAGGTGGCCCAGACCCACTCGGGTGAGGGGACCGCCCCATCGGGGGAGTGAGGTGCTGCCCCTCAATACTGTAATAACCTCATAGAAGAGGTCCCCTGTGTCATGGTCCTTCCAGTAATGGTCTACCTGGGACCTCATCTCTCTGGCACTGGTCCTCGTAGTTCCCATGTTGCATGGCACCCTGGTTCATGTAGTCCTTGTAACCCTCGCTCAGGACCCCTGTGAGTCTGACCCTCATAGACCTTCTGATCTCAGCCCCACTGGGCCTGGACTTTCTGGTCCTTTATATCCATCCAGGTCATCCTGATCCAGGGGCTCCTGGTCCTGCTAGCCATAGCCCTTTCCAGCTGTGGTCTCCCAATCCTGGGCCATTCCCTTCTGGCCTGTCGTCGTCCTTGATCTGATCTCTGTGGTTTTGGCTCTTCCGTGACCGATCCTTCTTTCCTTGTCTCCTGGTGCTCGTCCTCTTGGTCCTTCTTCGGACCCCTGCTCTGGAAGACAAACTCCCTGGTTCGTGATGAACTGCATCGGGCCCTGCCTCGGTTTCATCCATCAGATAAATCCACAACGCCGCCACTGGTCGAAGTGGGCGGGATCTGAGGGGCACGATGTGCCTTGACTTCTTTAATTTAACAAAAACTGTTCCCTTCCTTTTTGTGAAAAGACAACTGTCCCGGGGTGGTTAACTAAGAAAACAGAAATGCTTGAGCTAAAGTGTTAGGGAGGAGTCGCCTGTGCTGTGAAAATGGCAGAGGGGCAGACCGCTATACAAGCTATCTTGCCAGGATGCCTGCCTCTCTGAATGACATATCAAGGGGCACAACTGGTTGCTTTCAGTAAAGCTTGGTTTTGTTTTGTGGGCTAAATTGTTAGTAATGGTTTGGATTTCATCATTTTTGCTATAATTTTTATAAAAATATTTGCTTTGCTCCTTTTAAATGATTTCACTTTTTTAACATGTTTTCCTTGCTGAGATAATAAGACCCCTTCCTTCTTTCTACAGTCTTTATGGAACTGCTCCTCTTTTACCACCCGTGGCTCTGCCTTTCATCCTTTGTTTTGTAACCATCTTCTGCTTTCCATCCTTTATTATGAAACCACCCCTGGATGTTCGTCATCTGGACTCATTATGATTTCAGTCAACTGTGCATGTTTCTGAGTCTGTTTGTTAAGTTTTATGATGTCAAAATTAGGTTTATGGAAATCAGTCACTGCGCCATGTGATCATTGTGATATGTTCTAAATGCTGTAAAATGTTATCAGTGTAACACTCTCTTTGACTGGAACTTAATGCAAAAACGTGTTTTGCTTCAAATAAAGACAACATGAAAAACTGAACACCTCAGAAGACTGTGCCCACCTAGACTAGGCTAACCATACAATGCTGAGTAACATATTTGGTATTTTCTAAAACACGATTAGTCATTTTAAGGTAACAATGGAATGTTGCGCTATTAAGCCTTATGGTATGGTGAGGTAGACACAAACAGCCACCATTCTTCAAGTCACGGTGGTATCTAGGTTACTTGTTTGCGGGTAACCAGGTATTGACAGAAGTTCTGGATTGTTGGGTGTGATGGTGGTTGGAGCCTGTACAGGTGCCGCGAGGCTGCCACACACTTGCTCCCCAATAAATCTGGTACTTACCTACTGAAGGTGTGCTGTCATCCCTGCAAATTTGGCAACAAGGGTGGGATTGCCTTAATGCAGGATGCTGACCCTACAGCACATCCACTTCAAGGGGAGCAGGCAAAGTTGTTTGGGTGTAATTGCTGGGTGTGAAGAAGGTCAAGGGCAGCATTGCCTGGAGGCGTTGGCGGCGATCAGGAGAGCCTTGGATCCTTCACGGAGTTCTTTGTGGAGCTAAGGTAGACAGGCGGTGAGCGTGTGCAAGTGCCTTATATACATTGACTGAAATATGGCTCACTTTGTTCCATGCTGAGGCGAGCAGAATGCACCGCACAAGCTGCGTTACAGAACCTGTGACTTGACTGTGTTGTGCACCTTAGCGCTTCAGCGTGCACATGGCTTCACTGACGACCTCATAATAGTTATTGAGTGTTGGTTGATGCACATCTTATATTCGATGTTTGTTGGAAGATACTGTTGGTGTATGGTTGGGAGGTATTATTGTTATTTAACTAGGAAATGGTATTTATTATTAGTGAACAAGAATGAGTATGCAAAGATTTAGCTTCACGCCACTTGTGCCTTTTCTCCTCCGAGCTGGTGAACCTCAAATGAAGTGGTCAGATGGGAAGTATAACTTTATGAACTATATAGCTGCTATTTAGGAAGAGAATAGCGAAGACTTTACTTCTAAAAGGAAGATTAAAATATTTGTTACATAGTTTGGCTCCTGAGTACCTACCAGTTTACAGCCAAATAGAAAAAAAACATAAGAGTGATGCAGACACAGACGTATATAAGAATGCACTTAAAGATTTAGACAGTCACTACCTACAAGCGCTTTGTGCAGCCTTAGACAGATATAATATTTTTCTACAGAAATAGTCTAAAACTAAGTCTGTTAAAGATTATGTAGCTGCACTTAAATAATTTGCAATATAGTATAAGAGATCAAACGGTTATGCATTTAAATAATTCTGGTTTTCAAGAGAAGTTATGGGTGTGTGGTGATGCACCGCACAATGAGATTATAGCTATTGCCAAGAAAGCTGAGATGTGGAAAGATGTGCTAAAGCTGCATTAAAAAATGAATGAGGTAGATGGTGAATTAGAGTGTAAAATCACAAGTAGCAGAGTGAGTGAAAAGAAGTATGGGAAGCAAGGTATGAAGAATTTTGTTCAGAAACAGAATGAAAAGATGAATTCTGATAAAGAAGATAAACACTCTGTGTGTTTCATGTGTGGGAATAGGGGACACTTAGCCAAAGGCAACAGTTGTCCTGCTATACAGTCAAAGTGTACAAATTGTGGTACTACTGGACATTTTGCCAAAGTTTGCAGGAAAAAAAGTGGCAAGAATAAAGACTTAGAAAATGTGTTATAGAGAATAATGAAGAAAATCAGGATGCAGAGAATGAATCAATGTGTGATGATAATATCCTTAATATTGAGGGTGCAGTTCTGAATGTCAGTAGCATTGTCAAGAAAAATGCCTTTATGCAATATTACTATTGTTGAGGTAAACATGCTGATTTTGGCAGATTCTGGCTCACCCTACACTATAGTGCAGCGTTCTGTGTCCGAAGACAAGTTCACAAGTGTATTAGGTAACCACTTGACCCCTACTCATACGCAACCAGTTACTTTCACAGGTGAAGAAATCCATGTGGTTGTCTATATATTTGTCACATTTGAATTCAAAGGAAGGCAATCTCAAGGAAAGCTATATGTAGCAGAAAAGGGGCCTTCTGCCCTTGGATGGATAGATCAAGGAGTCTTACGTATTACGTTAGATCCTAACACCAACTATAAGAATTTGTTGCTGGGAGAACCAGCAGCCTCTATGGAGGATGAACTGATAAAACAGTTGTGTTTTCAGGAAATATTGAAAGATTTAGTGGTTTTGAAAAAATAAATTATGATTAAGAAAGGTGCTGCACCTGCTTGTCATAAAGTCAGGAACATACCTGGAACAATGAAAGGAAATGTAATGGAAGATTTGGACAAAATGGAGAAAATTTGAATTATTGAACCTATGTAAGGTGCAGAATTGTTAGCACCTTTTGTGGTGGCCCGTAAATCTAATGGTCATATAAGATTATGTGTTGATCTAAGAGACCTTAACAAAAAATATTTTTGTGGGAACATTTCCACTTCCCAGGATTGACAAACATTTGGCCCAATTATGGCAAGTTAAATGATCTCTACAATTGATCTGTCCTCTGCCTATCATCAGGTTCCATTACATCCATCCAATAAGAGTTTGACATTGTTCATAATGCCATTTAGATGTTATACGTTCATCCGTATGTCCTTTGTCCTAGTATAATAGGCAGCATTATTTCAGCATTTAATACACAAGTTATTCAGAGATACTTACAGAAGGGGTGACATATTTCCAGGACGACATACTGGTGATGGGCAGAGACAGACAAGAGCATGATTACAGACTGCAATTTGTTATAGGTAGATTATCCTCTAATGGACTTGCAGGCACATGCATCAATCTCATGCAAAAAGGGCAATTGCGATGCAGCAAGGTTCAAGGCACTCACAATTTGAGAATTCGCAAATAATTGCGATTTCTCAAATTGCAATTGCATTTAAGGAATCACAATTTGCAATATTAGGGGGCTACAAATTTCCATGAAGTTGAAATTGATGGTAATTTGCAAAAACGTTGAAAAATGCACTAAAGTGCATTTTTCAAAGTTGTAGGTTACAAACACACATGCCCTTGGGGCATTTGTGTGCGCAACATATGTGAATTTCAGGGGTGCAACAGGGTGTTCTTTGGACACCCTTGCACCCTTGAAATTGCAAGCGCAATTTGCAAGTACCTATTGGTACCCGCAAATTGCACATGCAATCTCCAATTCATTCCTATAGGCCTGTAGGCACATAGGAATGAATGGGAAGGCATTCCTTAATTGCGCCTCTGGCAATTTGTGAGTTGCAAATAAGGAATGTTTGGGAATCGCTATTTTAGTAGCGCTTCCTACATGCATAGGCTTTTGAGACTCCTTAATTGCGATTCCTTAATAATCGCAATTAAGGACCCGCAAAAGCTTTTCTTGCTGCATGTGCCTGTTAGTGCTTAATTGAAGAAGCACAGTTTTGCCTTAAGGTCAATACCATACCTGTAATATGAAGTAGGCCTATGGTAATAGTTCTCTGAAGAAAGACATTATTGAGTATATAGGCAAGGTGTTTGCACCGGCGTCTAGGAATGAAGTCAAGTCATTCCTTGGTCTGGCAATATTTTACTCTAAATTTGTGAAAAATTTTGGCATGAAAACATATGGGTTGAGGCAGTTGTTGAAAGAAAGGCAAGAATTCAAATGGAGTGCAGAACTACTTAGAGATTTTGAAACCATTCAACATTCAAAGGTTTTGAAGTTGGTGCTCTCAGTATAATTATTCATACAACAAATATCTGGCATTAGCAGGCACTTTCCCAATTACTTATTGTTTATAGGATTAAGGGGAGGAAGATATTCTTATCTATACCCACGGCCAGCTATTCAATAACGCAATGCGTCCAAATCCTCTGTGTCCACTGGTTTTAAAACAGTTACAGAAAAAGACTGGAAAAAAAAGCGGTCGGTCAATTCTCTCATAACATAACATACCCCTTATGTTTAAGTGTATGTGTGCTAGAAACATGTGTAGAGGAAAGAGAAAGTATCTCACATGCACACCACCAGAGGATCTACTGGTAGGTTCTCACCAGCTTGCCCACGTTTTTGTCATCATCGATAACTTTCTCAAATGAAAACAAGCTCTCAGTATAATGACAACTGATGTCAGTGGCAAGGGTCTTGGAGCTGTGCTAACTCAGATTTCTGAAGCTGAGGCAAAGTGTACAGTAACATATGTTTCTCACACCTTGTCTCTAGCAGCGGACAAATTTTCAGTAATCAAGGAGATGCTGGCGGCAGTCTGGGCCATCGAAAAATACAAACACATGTTGTGGGTTTCCTGGTTTACAGTATGCACAGATCAAAAACCACTTGGGAATGTTTTAACATTGATGGAGTGATAAAGGCCACACCTCGCATTGCGAGGATGATGCTCAGATTATTAGATTTCATGTATGATGTGGAATAGCTACGTGGTAGTAAGAATAATGTACCTGATTATTTGTGTCGTTCCCCATTACCTTTGACTGAGCATGTCAGTAGCGACTGGGATGAATACAGTGTTGCAATATTCAATGAGAACAGTCTGGAAATTGTGGATGAAGATCGGAGATCTGATTATGAGGAGTATAACATTTTAAAAATGGTAAAACAATTCATCAGAAAAGGTTGGGCAGATAAGAATAAATTACATGAAGAGTGTGAGAAGATGTGTGAAATAAAACATGAGCTGTCCCGGTTGAATGACGAAACAACGAAATTCCAAACACCTCATGCCTAAACAACACGATCTGAATAACGACAGAGTCTTAACCACGCATTGCTTTACCACAAATTTTCATGGTAAAGGGGTATGGAAGGCCAAGGTCGCCCCTCCCCTCTACACCGCCCTAAGGCAAAAACGTCCCCCCCCCCCCCCCGCCCTGAAGTGCAAATACCCCTACACTCACCTAACTCCCACGCTGTGCCCTCCGGCTGCCCTAATGCCTAAAACCCTGTCCCTTATCCCTGTCCCCAAACCAGATCCTAGCCAACCCTGACCCAGCCCTAAGAACTGCCCGCCCTCCCCTAAACCCTAAAAATGACCCTGAATACCCCTTCCCCTGCCCTGAGGCCTAATACCCTAACCCTTAATTAAAAAAACTACCCCAACAATCCCCCAGCCCTAAAAATGACTCTGAACCCCCAGCCCTGAAAACTACCCCTGACCCCCTAGCCCTGGGAATGTGTCCCACCCCTTCCCTAAAAACTAGCCTCACCCCAGACCTGAAAATGTGTCTCGTCCCCAGCCTTGAAAACTACCTCCAACCCCTCCAGCCCTCAAGACTAACCCCAAACCCCTCTAGAAAACTACCCCGACCCACCCCACAGCCCAGAAAACTACCCCGACTAACCCCCAGCCCAGAAACTACCCCGAACCCACCCACCCACAAAACTACCCCTGACTCAGCCCCACTTAAAACAACCCCAAAACAAAACAACTCCGACCCTCCATATCACAAAAGTACCTCGACCCAGCCCCACTTACCACACTCCCTGCTTCCTGCTTTTGTCCATCTGCAAGCCCTACCGCGCATTGCCTTAAGGCATACGCGTGGTTGAGGGATGCGTGATAGGACTTGCCGAGTAGGAACACTTGTGGTTTAGACCACAGTGTTCCGATTGTAAGCCGCTGTCCCTGAGTGATACAGGGTTCATTCTTAGAGGGGATAAAATTGTACCTCAAAAGGACCTGGGAAAGTAAATTCTAGAAATAAATCATGGGGGAAATCTAGGAATAGTAAAATTGAAGAGGAGAGTGAAGTCCTCATATTGTTGTCCAGGCATTGATGTTGATACGCAGAAGTTTGGCAAGGCACAATCAGTTTTCAGACCCCACCTCCCCGGAGGTAAGAAAACCCATGGAAGATTTGAGTGTTGATATCTTAGCACATACTTTAGATAGATGGGGGTTGCTTAAACATGTGATTGTCCTCATGGACCCTTACTCTAAATGGCCACAGTATGAAGTGTGACAATTTAGATGCCAATGCTGTAGTATCCTTCCAAGAGAAGATATTTTTGAGAGAAGGAATCCTTAAATCCGTGTTAAGTGATAATGGCCACAGTTTTTATCCCGGAATGGAATTATTGGAAAGCGTACGCCAGTTTATCACCCAGCCGGCAATGGAACCATTGAAAGGAATAATAGAGTGATAATGGGTAGTGTGCAAGCTTCCATCAATGGCGATTGAAACTGGGAGAAGGAATTGAGAAGCACGGTATGGGCCCACAGAAGCATACCAACCGTGACCGGTTTGAGTCCCTTCAGGATTCTACGGGGTAGGGAACCTTTTACTAAGGACAACATCCCCAGGGTGGACATGAAATTGTGTAGTAAATGGTCCAACTCTGTTGTTAAAAGTAATTTTCTAAAAACACAAGGGTATACAAAGAATATTTTAACAGGAAACATGGATTAAAAGAGGTGCATTTAGTGCCGGGTGTCTAGGTGAGAGTAGAGTTGGGATCCAAAACTAAGACAGGTTGCAGTGAATTATTCAGGACCTCTTCTAATGAAGAAGGTTTATTCAGAATCAGCATAGTTAAGTGATAAAAAGATTTGGCAATTAAACAAAGATGGAACAAAGTATTGAATTTGGAACATAACAGAGGAAACCAGAGAAGTGTACCAGGGTATAAGTGGTTGTGGGATGATGATGTTGACGCCTCAAGTAGTCGCAGAGAGTGAGGAAGAGTAAACAATGGAGAGGTAGGTACTACTGAAGTTGAGCTTGATTTAAGTAATGCTGATACATGTAAGGCTGAACCTAGCATTACCAAGGTTTCTACTCAGGTTGGGAGATAAATTGCATTGCCTAAACAATTTCAAGATTTTGAAATAGGGTAGCACAACCTGCTCTGATCTAACATTCATTCCACCAATGATTATTGCATTGCATATTCTGCTGTAATATTATATTATTTCACAGATGTTACAATTTATTTTCTATTTGGTTGTGTGCTATCACATAGGGGAATGTGAGCATCTGCTGTAATGGTATATTATGAACTCATATTTACCATATTGCATTTTTTTTATTAGTTAAGAGTTTATACATTTTTAGTATTGTGTTAATTGCGGGAGTGGCATCTAGGTTACCTGTTTCTAGGTAACCAGGTATTGAAAGTAGTTCCGGAATGTTGGGGGTGACGGCATTTGGAGTCTTTACTGGTGGAGTTTGGGTACTACACGCTTGCTCTCCCAAAAATCTGGCAATAACCTAGTTATGGTGTGCTTTCATCCCCACAGTCACTGCCCTGAACAGTGACTTCACACAGGGTCAGATTCCAGGAGTTTTATAAATCATTGGTAGTTTAGCTCATCCTTGTGTTGGGGATCTAGTGTCTTCCAGAGGTCAGGCCCATGCACTCCCAAGGACTATCTGCCATGTTTCTGAAGTTGAGGGGGATTGTGCCATGAAATGCAGGGATGCTGATAATAGGTTCCACCAGGTGAAATAGTTCACACAATTCTTTATTCTTTGAGTCTTTATTTTCTTCTCTTCACAGTAGCCAACGCGTTTCGTCCTATTAAAGGACTCTTCAGGGCTCATCAATCATCAATCATCTTTTGGCGGTGTTGGAAATAAAGAGAAGGACGCCGTGCTGGTGATACATTTTTAGAAAGCATGGGTCAACACTGACCGTATACTGTGCAAGGAACTCCTCCTATAATACCATCTTGATCAAAGACTCCGAACTGATGAAGTAAAGCTCCTGAAGCTGCCTTATTACGAACGGAATCTCAAAGGGCCACTAAAAGACAAGTGTGTCCTTTAAATAGAAGATCCCAATATTGTAGGGATACAGAAGGAGGAGCATAAGGTCTGCTCGAATTCCGAAGAGGGAACACTCATTGGAACATGACTGATGATTGATGAGCCTTGAAGAAGTCCTTTAATAGGACGAAACGCGTTGGCTACTGTGAAGAGAAGAAAATAAAGACTCAAAGAATAGAGAATTGTGTGAACTATTTCAACTGGTGGAACTGATTTCTTGTGTGTAGTGTGTGCGGATCAAATCATTTTTTGCAAGTGTTTGTTGTGAACGTTTTTCACGACATAGGAAGCTAAAAGGGTCCTGTTTCCATTAGTCAATGCACCACATGGTTGCAAAACTACCCATAATATAAATAAGTGCGATTCTATATCCTAGACTCTTTTTGTACATCTTTATGCTGATAATAGGTCCCTTGTGAACTTCATATGGGGACATCTTTCATAACTCTTCCAGGCTCTTAATTCTGTTGGCCTTATCACTGCTCAAAGTGATATGAATTTGATCCTAACGTCCACTAGTAGCCAGTCGAGCGCAATTGTAGTTGGTTTGGCACAGTAAATTTATCATATTTTCAGGTGTTGACCCCATTCTTGTGGTTATGGTGCAGTCAGGAGCCACCGGCCCACAACCAAGGCAGGTTGAGGCCTCTCTCACTTTATTCTACAGTAAGGCACAATACAGTCCACTGCACAATAATGTCTTAGATAAGTTATATTGGTGAGTACAATATGCTTCAAGGTTTGGCCACCCTCTCTGTACCTACTCCCTCTGGTCTGGGGCTCAGTGGCTCAGCTTCTAGGACAAGCTTAGCACTTCTCTCTTAGCACACAATCTCTCTGGGCTGGGTAGCCCAAATAGTCTCTCACCCATCTCTTCCGGCATTGGAGGGCGGTGGTGAACCTTTCCCTTGCAAGTGTTGTGTTGGGATGCCATTACAGCATGTGGCTCAACCACCCGGCTGGGTGGGCTGTGCAATGTGCATCTGAGGCGAATGGCAGGGGCTCTAGCATTGGCTCTCTTCTGGCCTCCAGCAGTCCTTGGCAGCAGATGGGCCTTACTGTTTCAGCAGGCCCAAAGCCCCCACTCTGGTGAGACACGCTGATGGTTGCGATGGGGCTGTACTAGGTTGCAGCATTCTCACAGTCCTCTTCTCCAGGTACGTGTCCTGGCAGCGACTTCACAGCTTCTAGGCACTTTTCGGAGTAGAATGTCAAAGGTCATATCGGTTGTCTGGACCTTCAGCGCCACATTTGACAGATGACGGGCTCGTTCCTCAGAGCAGCGTAGTCCATTCGATACCTGTTACAAATGGGATTTCTGGTTGGCTAAGGCTTGCGCCAAAGTTAGGCAGAAACCACCATTCTAGTCAGGGCAAGGGAGTTACACGCTGAAGATAACCCCTGCTCACCCTCCTGGTAGCTTGGCACGAGCAGTCAGGCTTATCTCAGAGGCAATGTGTAAAGCATTTGCGCACGCACCCACCAGCAACAACATCCAAGGCCCCCCACTAAAGGAACTCCACACAAGGTTATATAAAAATAGCCTTTGTATTACCAAGAGAGATCTTGTGAGACTACGCCACGACGAACGACATTCTGCTACAGTTTTTGCTGAACCAGGAAACCTTAACTTTGGATGTGGATTAATTACGCCTTTCAGCATTTCCAAGAATTTACTTCAACACAGCAGGTAAAACTTGAACTGAGGGTCCCAATCGAACCACGTGGTCGACCACGATCAAGTGGAGACCCAGGAAGGGGTCACATTTAATAAAAGATTGTAAGTCCTGAGGATGGCCTTGAGGATTGGTCAACTGTAAGGCCGAAACGTCGACACATGAGTCCACATCTTTTGTTGTTTTGATCAAGTCGTCACAGCGCTATCTTTGTATGCATAGATCAAGATCGGCTGTGATTTAACTGTAAAGAGTGGACTACAACGCAAGTGGATTTTAAGAGCAACTAATCTAAGTCTTGTCCACCTGTATTTTGTTGATTAATTTGCACAGATTTTAATGAAATTGTACCCTATGAAATGATATTTTGATATAAAGTGATATTCTACAAATTCTACTTCCCGTGTAGCTTGTTCTATTATGAGTTATTTCCACTTACTAAATTTGTTACTGTTATTATGAGTTATTACCTCTTCTGGAATTTACAAGTTCTTATTTAGACACAAACAGGTTTAAATCGAATTAAGGTGGTACTACATTTTCTCAGACCAACCTCTTGTTTCTGAATATAATCACATTACAATTCCCTTGTAAGCAATTTTCTTTAAAACATATTTCCTCCCTCACATCAGCATGCTAATCTCAACACTCACCACCGGGGCAGACCCATCCTGACTCCTGGAGCCAGGCTCACCAGCCAGCTCCAGCCAATCACACGCCAGACACAAATTACATAAACATGCCAACTTCTAGAAGTGGCACTTCCACACTAGACACATTCACGCCACACACATCATTGTGCAGCATTTAATCACACAAGTCCACACATGCCAAACTCGCACCTGCACTCCCCACGCATCAGGTACTAACATGGACACATACATTCCCCATGCATTCCTATGGGAGGGCAGGCCAATCTTACATGCGCACTCAGAGAGCGCACGCACTTTACACTGCGTCACAGTGCTAAAGTGCGCAAAGACCAGAAATCAATATAATTTTTCTCAGAGTTCAAATGCAAAAAGATCAGGGGTGAACCTGCCAGAAGGGCCAAGTCCAACAAAACCCTTGGGGTCAGGGCTGGTCAAGCTACTCAGGTCAGGTGATGGTATTGCCCTGGATAGGGTACCATATCTTAGTAGGTTTCTTCTTCGGGATGGCAGGGTCTGCAGGGGCACAGGATCAAAAGTGCCACGGTCACGCCTGCCTTGATCACAGACCCAAAGTGGATGCCATTGAATAATGTAAATCTCGATATCAGTTGGGCAAGGCCATTGGATGCACATTTGAGCAAGTACCACAGCTGCGACAACATGCATGAGACAACAGAGACTGCTTTGGCATGCGTCAGGAGTGCAATGCGCCTGCAGAGGAGCTCAGGGACTGGCTTCCAGTGTCAAGCACATCAGTCACATGAGTCTCTGGTGGATGGACCGCAGCACCTATGGTCAGTTCCTCTTGCAGAATTGGCTTATTCTTTACCTCTTGTTTAGGCAGGACTCTTTGGGTTCACAGGACCAGTCAGGAATTCTTTCTCCAGTTCAGACTGCAGGAGATGTCACCCTCCCCTCTGAGGGCTGTCAGGAAGAGACCAGCTCTGCCGTCACAGTAGTCCTGTGAGTACTTTAAATAGCACACCCTTAGTGGTCAAATACTACTCTGGTGATGGCACAGACTGCTATACAGTGCTTTATTGCTGAGGCTTTAAGCTTTGGTGTTCAAACTGGTAGTTTATAACGTCTACCATTGTGAATGCCCCCCCTGCATCTGTAATAAACATGTGATGACCAGAATCCTGTGGTCGGTCTCACGTGCTCCACTGCTCATCGGGTCTGGATCCCTGACGTGTGACTATCCACAGTGAAAGAACGTTTTAAATGGATGTGCACCTGTACATGTTAGCACCCCAATGCTCCCCTGAAGCGCTTCATAATTAGTAGTTTAGGTGAAGCAACACTTTAGTTTTCGTTCCACTTCATCTTGTGGCATCTACCTAACTGATAATGCCAAAGGGTGCCGAGACATCAGTCTGCCAGTGCTTGCCTTTTATGTCCCATTCCAGCTAGACCACAGATTCGGATTATGTGGTCCATTCACTGAAGATGTTGGTGGGCGACTCCTTAGTTTATGCCAACCACCACACCGAGGGGCATATCAACAAGCGGCAGCCCTGTGATGACCCTCGATCACCACCATTGTGTACTGACTTTAGTGTGCTATGTTACCTTAGCCCTAATGTAGGATGGTCTTGCATTAGAATAATCTTGCCAAAGAATAGAAGGTATGGGATGTCGAGGTGCAGTGTTGTTGGTGATGGTGCACACAAGCGCTCCATAGTGGATACTGAGGGATTAAGGGCATAGTGTTATTTGAGTTTGGTGAATTATGACTTTAGCCTATTGGCTTTGACGTGGTCTAATATCATTCTGTTTTCCAAGTAGTAGAGGACTATGCTTGAGCAACTCCATATTCTAAACTACAGCCATCTTCTGAGCCTCTTTAGGTGAGAGGTTATATTTTAAGTTTCCATGTGTTGTTCACAAGCAGTGAACCAGAGCAGACCGGTTCTTATCGGAAAAAATGTGCTCTCTCGATCTTGGAGTCATAGCAAAATGCTTGGCCAGCTGCTTGTTGTGCTTTTGGTATGAGGTGGTACAGGAATCCAATGAGAACTACATTCTATATTAGAGAAAGGGGGTCCGAGATATGCTGAGATGCTGGTCTGGTGCAGTCGTGTTTGTGGAACAGAGAGTCCTGACCCAACCAGAGAGGGAAAGAGAGACGGACCCTTCTTCAGATGACAAGATGGTGAGGTGTTCAATGTATACTTATTATATCTAGCTATGTCTTTTATTTTTAGGCTCTATGTATATGTATGTGTTGATGATTGCTACTAATGTTTACTGTGATGTTTAGTTATCTCTTTCTTTTGTCATCCTATTATCATGTAATAAAGAACCCTAGAAGCCTATCAGTTATCTTTATTCCTTGTGAAGGAAGATCAGGCCCCTTTCTTACCAAGTACTTACAGAGGGATGGGCGATTCCCCTCTAATGGGTAATTGTTGATACGGAAGGGAAATTGCCTCCCAGCAGGGATGTCTAAATTCTAATTATTCTATCCAATAATGGATGAGGAGGTGTTGTGATTTGCTGTATAACCTCTCGGACTTGTTATTTGCGAGCTCCTCTGCAATGGTCTTATATGTTGTCAGTGTTTATTCCTTTCGTGGGTAAGTATTGTGAAATGTGGTGTCTTTCTGGATCTTGAGAAAGGATGTGGTAAGTAATGGCCTGGTGACTGACAAAAGCACCAAATGTTACAGAGAAGTAGGTCATTACAATTGGAGGTGTTGTGAGCATACTTTCACTTTGGAGTATTATGTAAAGGACTTTTTGTAACGTGTGATGCAGATAATTCCGACTGAGTGTTTAGTTTGTGGGAGGTGCTTATGTGCGATTGCCTGAGAAATGGTATGGTACGTGTTATTTAGCGATCATTTTTCCCAAGATTTACCATACAGAAGATTTTGAGCTTTTGGAGGGAGGACAACATGTAAGAGTGAAGCGAGACGTGAAAGTGCAGCAGCTATAGTAGGGGATCTTTTTTTGAGCAATGATACCCACTTTAGGAGTGATTTTGAATGATGTGAAGATTACAAGGTTGGCGAATGTTGTGGATGAATTGTCAATGAATACAGCTAAGTCGTTGGTGTTGGTTTAAGGTGAGATGTTATCGATCAGGGCTATGGTTTTACAAAATTGTCTTTCTTTAGACATCCTTCTAGTGAAAGAGGGAGGAGTCTGTAAACTTTTGAAGGTGCAAGAATGTTGTACTTATATACCAGACAACAGTAAAGATCTGGAGAAATATATCAGTAACATTACTGCAATACATGGTGAGATTGAAGACTTGACTGAGGAGACAGTGTGGGAAAAGGTTGGTAAAGGATTTGGCCAAGTAGTGGGAGTTGGTTTGCAAAACCTGGAAAGACTTTTCTTGGGTTTGTGTTGAAACCTCTTATCATAGTTGTGGCATGTGTGATTGGATTGTGGGGTTTGGTACGAACCTACCAGTGGTGCAGGTCAAGTAGACTGGAGAGGTCATTAAGAGTGCAGGAGAGACAAATGGAGAGACTGCAGGACAGTCAATACCAGAATCTTAAGAACATGGAGTTGCTCAAGAGAGGGAGAGTGGCAACAAGCTCTGTTTAAGTCGGTTCTTTCCTTAGGGATGGTGTAGTGTGTGATGACACAGGTCATCAAAGGGGGGGACAGAGAGAGCGCTATGTTACCTTAAAAATTATAGCGGTGCATTATAATCACCCGTAGTCAGCACCCGCATATCTAGTGGACCCTACTAACGTGTGGTTTGGAATTATAACAGTAGGTCGGGGATCAGTGCAATGTGTAAAAGAGTATCCATAACATTTGCAGACTAATGTAGAAGATTCATTGTTTAGAAGTGAGGCCGGTAGGAGTGAGGACGAGTAGATGCCAGTGGAATGTACATCTGCAACATTTGGCAGAGAAGGTGCCTGGGATCCAAGGACACTTCAACGGATGCTGGATCGAAGCGTGCCATGCTGGAAAAATCCCGAGGGTGGAGAGTAGATTTGGTCAGGAGTTTGCCAGAGCAGGATGTAGACAGGCTTAGACTAGAGTTTGGGGAAAATTAGGGCAGAGTGGGGTGTAGGAAGGAGCATCTTAGAACGAGCTCGGTAGTGTAGGCTACTTACCTATGGGAAGTGATTGAACTTCTTAGGAAGTCTTCACTGCTGACACCTTTACTCTTGCCTGGGAGGGGATGTTAAGTAGGGATGTCACCTTAGAGTTAGTGTAGGGACAGACTAACCATTCTCTTTTTCATTCTGTAAATGCAGTCCGGACTTCAAGCAGGGACTGTCATTGTATGCCTAGTGCTACTTGAATTGACGTTGCTTTTTATTCTGAGTCGTCTGAGACTCCTGCGTAGGATTATGTTTGTATTAGTGCCGGTTTAGTTTCTTAACCTCTTGCTGAGGTGTTTGTACGTTCAGTTATTTTTGGCTTTGAAATTCATTTTCAAACTTCAGTTTGTAGTCAGTGATTCTTTAAATCGGATTTGATTGGGACTACAAAGCTGTTTAAAGTTATAACTTTTGGAAGTCTCTCCTCTATACTTCTTAGCAGGTACAATGATTTAATCGACCTGTTCTGGGATTCTGAAGAATTGGTAAGATAAAATCTAGATAAGAATCCCAGCTCCTCCACACTCCATGGCGCCTTGATGCCCATTGGGCTGAGTTCAGCGCGTTATAAATCTATTTTCATTCATTCATGCTGCCCTGGCTGTAGAACTCTCCAGCCACAGCACTGCATGCGGCCCGGGGGGGGCAGCAGTCACCAGCCTTAGCACTGCATGCTGCCCTGGGGGCAGCACTCTCCTGCTATATCACTGCTGTCTGCTGCCCCCAGGGCATCATGCAGTCCCACGGCTGGGGACCCATGGCTACTGGCCCCTTTACTTCGTTGTTACATAGAATGTGTACTTTTTTTTTAGCAATGGCGGCCGCTTGTTTACGCACTAGGCTATATTCCTCATCAGGTTTCTGCAGTGCAGATAGAAGGACTCTAGGGGTTGCACGGGTAGGATTTCGCACCTGTTCCATCTTCTGTTAGGGTCCTGGAGCTCAGTGCTGATTCAGCCTCTATTCCACTCCGGGTTTTATTCACCACCACGCCTCCTAGCAGCGCCAATGTTATTTCTGTTTCTCTGCGCTGGTGTGGCATTGGTCTCCTCTCTGGGTTTTGTGCATCCGCATCGAGTCACTCTAACCGTGTTATGCCTGACCCTGCTCCTACACACCGACGTTTCATCTCCCCATGCTGTGCTCAACCGGCTTCTCAACTGGTCATCGGACTCCATTCCGGACTTTCCCCCTGCCCCTCTGTGCTGGGCGGACATGTGCCAGTGTTTTCTGGGGAGGAGCTGGGAGAGGAACAGTCAAGGGGTGTGAAGCACCAGGACACCTCTCCTTTACTGAACACCACAGCAGCCCCCAGACCTAGGCAGGGCCGGACAGGCCGTTGCAGGCACCAGGCATTTCCCTGGTGGGCCGCAAAGGGTGGGGGACGGTTTTGGGCCCCTGCGGAGATGTTTTCGTTACCAAGGGCCGGCAATATCGGCCTCCAGTAACAAAATCATCTGGAACAGGCCCAAGTAAACAGCTCGGCTGCACCCTCCTCTTCCCACCAGGGGGGCCGGCCTCACCTGGTGGACAGCTCCAAGAAACTGCCTGCTTTCCCTTTTTATTCACAGTGCACACCTGAGTCCCAGCACATGTGATGGGGCGCGGCCCCGCTTTCACCCCAGCACGTCTCTCCTCGAACAGGACGTCCTTAAAATTGATCCGATGGGGCCACCGTACACCCCTTCCCAGTGGATTCAGGGATCTTGCCCGCACTGGCTCTTCTGGGTTGGGGCCTCCCCTATTGTCGGTGGGCCTCTTGGCACTCCTGCGCACCGCTACACAGCCCTCTCGCAGCGCCGCGGACGGCCTTCGTCTTGCACCCACTCACAGCAGCTGACGGGGGTAGCTTACAGAGTTCTGTGCCCGTTCGTAGTATCAGTATGCTTAGGGCGCTGCTCTTGCACTTTGCCCTCACTTTGCGTTCCTGACCAGACGTGCCACTTCTTCACGCAGGCGATCCTGGCGCTCTGCCTATGACCCTGCGGCTCACCTCTGACCCGCGGGCAGTCGCTTCTGATGCGGGTGGGCTCCGCTCCTCCTTCAGTTGGACCTCAGCAGGCTGCCGGCGGGGGCATGCCACCGGCTCCTGTACCCGCTGCTCGGGGCTCTCACTTTCCTTCCCAGGTCTCACTGCCGTCGGATGCCGCCATGTATTCACGGGCACATCCGGTGTGGGGTGGGCTCCCGATCACCTCTTCCACCTCCTTCAGGCCCGAGTCTCTTCACATGCCCCACGGGCCGTAAGGCGCGTCCTGCGCCGGCTCCCAGGGGGTGTCCTCGAAGCGGGCACCACTCTCCCCCTTTCACCCATCGAACAAGGCGGCTGCACACACGGGCAGACCCCACTCGTCCCAATGGAATGCTGTAGGACCCTCGGCCCTCATGCATGCATAATGATGACACGGACACACATGTGGTGAGTGGAACTGGGCAAGGGCACGTGCGCCCGGCCCCTTTTATTGTCAGGGTCACATGTCCAGGGACGCCTGTGCTGGATGGGGGTGGGGTGGGGTGTGAGCCCGCCCTCGGGAGCGGCTCATAACAAAACAACTAGAACAGTGACCAGCAGGTCACTACCTGACCTCGGGGCAGCACTGCTTTTAGTTTGGTTTGATCCTCCGCCCCCATGGGTTGCGGCTGGGACCCCCACCCCTTACTGCCCACCACAGCAGCCCCCAGACTTAGGGGAATCCTCCGCCCCCATGGGTTGCGGGTGGGACCCCCACCCAATGACCACCACAGCAGCCCCCGGGCCTAGGGGGATCCTCCGCCCCATGGGTTGCGGCAGGGCCCCCCACCCCTTTACTGCCCACCACAGCAGCCCCCGAACCTAGGGGGATCCTCCGCCCCCAGGGGTTGCACCCAGGCCCCCCACCCCTTTACTGCCCACCACAGCAGCCCCCGGACCTAGGGGATCCTCCGCCCCCAGGGGTTGCACCCAGGCCCCCCACCCCTTTACTGCCCACCACAGCAGCCCCGGACCTAGGGGCTGCACTGCTTTTAAGTTGGCTTGACCCCCCCCCCCCACCATGGGTAGCGGCCGGGCCTCGGAGGTCACTGAAATCACTGAAAGTAGCTGCAGTTTCTGTTGCCTGCACTTCGAGTGCCCAGTTATACTAAACATATACTCACCCCAGGTTCGCATATCGGGGTACCCTTGTTTCCATACTCTCAGTTAGACTAAACATATACTCACCCCAGGTTCGCATATCGGGGTACCCTTGTCCCCATACTCTCAGTTATACTAAGCATATACTCACCCCAGGTTCGCATATCGGGGTACCCTTGTCCCCATACTCTCAGTTATACTAAACATATACTCACCCCAGGTTCGCATATCGGGGTACCCTTGTCCCCATACTCTCAGTTATACTAAACATATACTCACCCCAGGTTCGCATATCGGGGTACCCTTGTCCCTCCCCATACTCTCAGTTATACTAAACATAAACCCACCCCAGGTTCGCATGTCGGGGTACCCTTGCCCCCATACTCTCAGTTATACTAAACATATACTCACCCCAGGTTCGCATATCGGGGTACCCTTGTTTCCATACTCTCAGTTAGACTAAACATATACTCACCCCAGGTTCGCATATCGGGGTACCCTTGTCCCCATACTCTCAGTTATACTAAACATATACTCACCCCAGGTTCGCATATCGGGGTACCCTCGTCCCCATACTCTCAGTTATACTAAACATATACTCACCCCAGGTTCGCATATCGGGGTACCCTTGTCCCCATACTCTCAGTTATACTAAACATAAACCCACCCCAGGTTCGCATGTCGGGGTACCCTTGCCCCCATACTCTCAGTTATACTAAACATATACTCACCCCAGGTTCGCATGTCGGGGTACCCTTGCCCCCATACTCTCAGTTATACTAAACATATACTCACCCCAGGTTCGCATATCGGGGTACCCTTGTTTCCATACTCTCAGTTAGACTAAACATATACTCACCCCAGGTTCGCATATCGGGGTACCCTTGTCCCCATACTCTCAGTTATACTAAACATATACTCACCCCAGGTTCGCATATCGGGGTACCCTTGTTTCCATACTCTCAGTTATACTAAACATAAACTCACCCCGGGTTCGCATGTCGGGGTACCCTTGTCCCCAGACTCTCAGTTATACTAAACATAAGCCCACCCCAGGTTCGCATGTCGGGGTACACTTGCCCCCATACTCTCAGTTATACTAAACATATACTCACCCCAGGCTCGCATGTCGGGGTACCCTTGCCCCCATACTCTCAGTTATACTAAACATATACTCACCCCAGGCTCGCATGTCGGGGTACCCTTGCCCCCATACTCTCAGTTATACTAAACATATACTCACCCCAGGCTCGCATGTCGGGGTACCCTTGTTCCCATACTCTCAGTTATACTAAACATATACTCACCCCAGGTTCGCATATCGGGGTACCCTTGTCCCTCTTCATACTCTCAGTTATACTAAACATAAACTCACCCCAGGTTCGCATGTCGGGGTACTCTTGTCCCCAGACTCTCAGTTATACTAAACATATACTCACCCCAGGCTCGCATATCGGGGTACTCTTGTCCCCATACTCTCAGTTATACTAAACATAAACCCACCCCAGGTTCGCATGTCGGGGTACCCTTGCCCCCATACTCTCAGTTATACTAAACATATACTCACCCCAGGCTCGCATGTCGGGGTACCCTTGCCCCCATACTCTCAGTTATACTAAACATATACTCACCCCAGGCTCGCATGTCGGGGTACCCTTGCCCCCATACTCTCAGTTATACTAAACATATACTCACCCCAGGCTCGCATGTCGGGGTACCCTTGTTCCCATACTCTCAGTTATACTAAACATATACTCACCCCAGGTTCGCATATCGGGGTACCCTTGTCCCTCTTCATACTCTCAGTTATACTAAACATAAACTCACCCCAGGTTCGCATGTCGGGGTACTCTTGTCCCCAGACTCTCAGTTATACTAAACATAAACTCACCCCAGGCTCGCATATCGGGGTACCCTTGCTCCCCATACTCTCAGTTATACTAAACATATACTCACCCCAGGCTCGCATGTCGGGGTACCCTTGCCCCCATACTCTCAGTTATACTAAACATATACTCACCCCAGGCTCGCATGTCGGGGTACCCTTGCCCCCATACTCTCAGTTATACTAAACATATACTCACCCCAGGTTCGCATATCGGGGTACCCTCGTCCCCATACTCTCAGTTATACTAAACATATACTCACCCCAGGCTCGCATATCGGGGTACCCTTGCTCCCCATACTCTCAGTTAGACTAAACATATACTCACCCCAGGCTCGCATATCGGGGTACCCTTGTTCCCATACTCTCAGTTATACTAAACATATACTCACCCCAGGCTCGCATATCGGGGTACCCTTGCCCCCATACTCTCAGTTATACTAAACATAAACTCACCCCAGGCTCGCATATCGGGGTACCCTTGCCCCCATACTCTCAGTTATACTAAACATAAACCCACCCCAGGTTCGCATGTCGGGGTACCCTCGTCCCCATACACTCAGTTATACTAAACATATACTCACCCCAGGCTCGCATATCGGGGTTCCCTTGCTCCCCATACTCTCAGTTAGACTAAACATATACTCACCCCAGGCTCGCATATCGGGGTACCCTTGTTCCCATACTCTCAGTTATACTAAACATATACTCACCCCAGGCTCGCATATCGGGGTACCCTTGCCCCCATACTCTCAGTTATACTAAACATAAACTCACCCCAGGCTCGCATATCGGGGTACCCTTGCCCCCAGACTCTCAGTTAGACTAAACATATACTCACCCCAGGTTCGCATATCGGGGTACCCTTGCTCCCCATACTCTCAGTTAGACTAAACATATACTCACCCCAGGCTCGCATATCGGGGTACCCTTGCTCCCCATACTCTCAGTTAGACTAAACATATACTCACCCCAGGCTCGCATATCGGGGTACCCTTGTTCCCATACTCTCAGTTATACTAAACATATACTCACCCCAGGCTCGCATATCGGGGTACCCTTGCCCCCATACTCTCAGTTAGACTAAACATATACTCACCCCAGGTTCGCATATCGGGGTACCCTTGCCCCCAGACTCTCAGTTATACTAAACATATACTCACCCCAGGCTCGCATGTCGGGGTACCCTTGCCCTCATACTCTCAGTTAGACTAAACATATACTCACCCCAGGCTCGCATATCGGGGTACCCTTGTCCCCGAACTCTCAGTTATACTAAACATATACTCACCCCAGGCTCGCATATCGGGGTACCCTTGCTCCCCATACTCTCAGTTATACTAAACATATACTCACCCCAGGTTCGCATGTCGGGGTACCCTTGCCCCCATACTCTCAGTTATACTAAACATATACTCACCCCAGGTTCGCATGTCGGGGTACCCTTGTCCCCATACTCTCAGTTATACTAAACATATACTCACCCCAGGTTCGCATGTCGGGGTACCCTTGCCCCCATACTCTCAGTTATACTAAACATATACTCACCCCAGGTTCGCATATCGGGGTACCCTTGCTCCCCATACTCTCAGTTATACTAAACATATACTCACCCCAGGCTCGCATATCGGGGTACCCTTGTCCCCATACTCTCAGTTATACTAAACATATACTCACCCCAGGTTCGCATATCGGGGTACCCTTGTCCCCATACTCTCAGTTAGACTAAACATATACTCACCCCAGGTTCGCATATCGGGGTACCCTTGCTCCCCATACTCTCAGTTATACTAAACATATACTCACCCCAGGTTCGCATATCGGGGTACCCTTGCTCCCCATACTCTCAGTTATACTAAACATATACTCACCCCAGGTTCGCATATCGGGGTACCCTTGTCCCTCTTCATACTCTCAGTTATACTAAACATAAACTCACCCCAGGTTCGCATATCGGGGTACCCTTGTCCCTCTTCATACTCTCAGTTAGACTAAACATATACTCACCCCAGGTTCGCATATCGGGGTACCCTTGTCCCTCTTCATACTCTCAGTTATACTAAACATATACTCACCCCAGGTTCGCATGTCGGGGTACCCTTGTCCCCATACTCTCAGTTATACTAAACATATACTCACCCCAGGCTCGCATATCGGGGTACCCTTGTCCCCATACTCTCAGTTATACTAAACATATACTCACCCCAGGTTCGCATGTCGGGGTACCCTTGTCCCCATACTCTCAGTTATACTAAACATATACTCACCCCAGGCTCGCATATCGGGGTACCCTTGCCCCCATACTCTCAGTTATACTAAACATATACTCACCCCAGGTTCGCATGTCGGGGTACCCTTGTCCCCATACTCTCAGTTATACTAAACATATACTCACCCCAGGTTCGCATGTCGGGGTACCCTTGTCCCCATACTCTCAGTTATACTAAACATATACTCACCCCAGGTTCGCATGTCGGGGTACCCTTGTCCCCATACTCTCAGTTATACTAAACATATACTCACCCCAGGCTCGCATATCGGGGTACCCTTGCCCCCAGACTCTCAGTTAGACTAAACATATACTCACCCCAGGCTCGCATATCGGGGTACCCTTGTCCCCATACTCTCAGTTAGACTAAACATATACTCACCCCAGGCTCGCATATCGGGGTACCCTTGCCCCCATACTCTCAGTTATACTAAACATATACTCACCCCAGGTTCGCATATCGGGGTACCCTTGTTCCCATACTCTCAGTTATACTAAACATATACTCACCCCAGGCTCGCATGTCGGGGTACCCTTGCCCCCATACTCTCAGTTATACTAAACATATACTCACCCCAGGTTCGCATATCGGGGTACCCTTGTTTCCATACTCTCAGTTAGACTAAACATATACTCACCCCAGGTTCGCATATCGGGGTACCCTTGTCCCCATACTCTCAGTTATACTAAACATATACTCACCCCAGGTTCGCATATCGGGGTACCCTTGTTTCCATACTCTCAGTTATACTAAACATAAACTCACCCCGGGTTCGCATGTCGGGGTACCCTTGTCCCCAGACTCTCAGTTATACTAAACATAAACCCACCCCAGGTTCGCATGTCGGGGTACACTTGCCCCCATACTCTCAGTTATACTAAACATATACTCACCCCAGGCTCGCATGTCGGGGTACCCTTGCCCCCATACTCTCAGTTATACTAAACATATACTCACCCCAGGCTCGCATGTCGGGGTACCCTTGCCCCCATACTCTCAGTTATACTAAACATATACTCACCCCAGGCTAGCATGTCGGGGTACCCTTGTTCCCATACTCTCAGTTATACTAAACATATACTCACCCCAGGTTCGCATATCGGGGTACCCTTGTCCCTCTTCATACTCTCAGTTATACTAAACATAAACTCACCCCAGGTTCGCATGTCGGGGTACTCTTGTCCCCAGACTCTCAGTTATACTAAACATATACTCACCCCAGGCTCGCATATCGGGGTACTCTTGTCCCCATACTCTCAGTTATACTAAACATAAACCCACCCCAGGTTCGCATGTCGGGGTACCCTTGCCCCCATACTCTCAGTTATACTAAACATATACTCACCCCAGGCTCGCATGTCGGGGTACCCTTGCCCCCATACTCTCAGTTATACTAAACATATACTCACCCCAGGCTCGCATGTCGGGGTACCCTTGCCCCCATACTCTCAGTTATACTAAACATATACTCACCCCAGGCTCGCATGTCGGGGTACCCTTGTTCCCATACTCTCAGTTATACTAAACATATACTCACCCCAGGTTCGCATATCGGGGTACCCTTGTCCCTCTTCATACTCTCAGTTATACTAAACATAAACTCACCCCAGGTTCGCATGTCGGGGTACTCTTGTCCCCAGACTCTCAGTTATACTAAACATAAACTCACCCCAGGCTCGCATATCGGGGTACCCTTGCTCCCCATACTCTCAGTTATACTAAACATATACTCACCCCAGGCTCGCATGTCGGGGTACCCTTGCCCCCATACTCTCAGTTATACTAAACATATACTCACCCCAGGTTCGCATATCGGGGTACCCTCGTCCCCATACTCTCAGTTATACTAAACATAAACCCACCCCAGGTTCGCATATCGGGGTACCCTCGTCCCCATACTCTCAGTTATACTAAACATATACTCACCCCAGGCTCGCATATCGGGGTACCCTTGCTCCCCATACTCTCAGTTAGACTAAACATATACTCACCCCAGGCTCGCATATCGGGGTACCCTTGTTCCCATACTCTCAGTTATACTAAACATATACTCACCCCAGGCTCGCATATCGGGGTACCCTTGCCCCCATACTCTCAGTTATACTAAACATAAACTCACCCCAGGCTCGCATATCGGGGTACCCTTGCCCCCATACTCTCAGTTATACTAAACATAAACCCACCCCAGGTTCGCATGTCGGGGTACCCTCGTCCCCATACTCTCAGTTATACTAAACATATACTCACCCCAGGCTCGCATATCGGGGTCCCCTTGCTCCCCATACTCTCAGTTAGACTAAACATATACTCACCCCAGGCTCGCATATCGGGGTACCCTTGTTCCCATACTCTCAGTTATACTAAACATATACTCAACCCAGGCTCGCATATCGGGGTACCCTTGCCCCCATACTCTCAGTTATACTAAACATAAACTCACCCCAGGCTCGCATATCGGGGTACCCTTGCCCCCAGACTCTCAGTTAGACTAAACATATACTCACCCCAGGTTCGCATATCGGGGTACCCTTGCTCCCCATACTCTCAGTTAGACTAAACATATACTCACCCCAGGCTCGCATATCGGGGTACCCTTGCTCCCCATACTCTCAGTTAGACTAAACATATACTCACCCCAGGCTCGCATATCGGGGTACCCTTGTTCCCATACTCTCAGTTATACTAAACATATACTCACCCCAGGCTCGCATATCGGGGTACCCTTGCCCCCATACTCTCAGTTAGACTAAACATATACTCACCCCAGGTTCGCATATCGGGGTACCCTTGCCCCCAGACTCTCAGTTATACTAAACATATACTCACCCCAGGCTCGCATGTCGGGGTACCCTTGCCCCCATACTCTCAGTTAGACTAAACATATACTCACCCCAGGCTCGCATATCGGGGTACCCCTGTCCCCGAACTCTCAGTTATACTAAACATATACTCACCCCAGGCTCGCATATCGGGGTACCCTTGCTCCCCATACTCTCAGTTATACTAAACATATACTCACCCCAGGTTCGCATGTCGGGGTACCCTTGCCCCCATACTCTCAGTTATACTAAACATATACTCACCCCAGGTTCGCATGTCGGGGTACCCTTGTCCCCATACTCTCAGTTATACTAAACATATACTCACCCCAGGTTCGCATGTCGGGGTACCCTTGCCCCCATACTCTCAGTTATACTAAACATATACTCACCCCAGGTTCGCATATCGGGGTACCCTTGCTCCCCATACTCTCAGTTATACTAAACATATACTCACCCCAGGCTCGCATATCGGGGTACCCTTGTCCCCATACTCTCAGTTATACTAAACATATACTCACCCCAGGTTCGCATATCGGGGTACCCTTGTCCCCATACTCTCAGTTAGACTAAACATATACTCACCCCAGGTTCGCATATCGGGGTACCCTTGCTCCCCATACTCTCAGTTATACTAAACATATACTCACCCCAGGTTCGCATATCGGGGTACCCTTGCTCCCCATACTCTCAGTTATACTAAACATATACTCACCCCAGGTTCGCATATCGGGGTACCCTTGTCCCTCTTCATACTCTCAGTTATACTAAACATAAACTCACCCCAGGTTCGCATATCGGGGTACCCTTGTCCCTCTTCATACTCTCAGTTAGACTAAACATATACTCACCCCAGGTTCGCATATCGGGGTACCCTTGTCCCTCTTCATACTCTCAGTTATACTAAACATATACTCACCCCAGGTTCGCATGTCGGGGTACCCTTGTCCCCATACTCTCAGTTATACTAAACATATACTCACCCCAGGCTCGCATATCGGGGTACCCTTGTCCCCATACTCTCAGTTATACTAAACATATACTCACCCCAGGTTCGCATGTCGGGGTACCCTTGTCCCCATACTCTCAGTTATACTAAACATATACTCACCCCAGGCTCGCATATCGGGGTACCCTTGCCCCCATACTCTCAGTTATACTAAACATATACTCACCCCAGGTTCGCATGTCGGGGTACCCTTGTCCCCATACTCTCAGTTATACTAAACATATACTCACCCCAGGTTCGCATGTCGGGGTACCCTTGTCCCCATACTCTCAGTTATACTAAACATATACTCACCCCAGGTTCGCATGTCGGGGTACCCTTGTCCCCATACTCTCAGTTATACTAAACATATACTCACCCCAGGCTCGCATATCGGGGTACCCTTGCCCCCAGACTCTCAGTTAGACTAAACATATACTCACCCCAGGCTCGCATATCGGGGTACCCTTGTCCCCATACTCTCAGTTAGACTAAACATATACTCACCCCAGGCTCGCATATCGGGGTACCCTTGCCCCCATACTCTCAGTTATACTAAACATATACTCACCCCAGGTTCGCATATCGGGGTACCCTTGTTCCCATACTCTCAGTTATACTAAACATATACTCACCCCAGGCTCGCTTGTCGGGGTACCCTTGTCCCCATACTCTCAGTTATACTAAACATATACTCACCCCAGGCTCGCATATCGGGGTACCCTTGTTCCCATACTCTCAGTTATACTAAACATGTACTCACCCCAGGCTCGCATATCGGGGTACCCTTGTTCCCATACTCTCAGTTATACTAAACATATACTCACCCCAGGCTCGCATATCGGGGTACCCTTGCCCCCATACTCTCAGTTATACTAAACAGATACTCACCCCAGGTTCGCATATCGGGCTACCCTTGTCCCCATACTCTCAGTTATACTAAACATATACTCACCCCAGGTTCGCATATCGGGGTACCCTTGTTCCCATACTCTCAGTTATACTAAACATATACTCACCCCAGGCTCGCATGTCGGGGTACCCTTGTCCCCATACTCTCAGTTAGACTAAACATATACTCACCCCAGGCTCGCATATCGGGGTACCCTTGCCCCCATACTCTCAGTTATACTAAACATATACTCACCCCAGGTTCGCATATCGGGGTACCCTTGTTCCCATACTCTCAGTTATACTAAACATATACTCACCCCAGGCTCGCATGTCGGGGTACCCTTGTCCCCATACTCTCAGTTATACTAAACATATACTCACCCCAGGCTCGCATATCGGGGTACCCTTGTTCCCATACTCTCAGTTATACTAAACATATACTCACCCCAGGCTCGTATATCGGGGTACCCTTGTTCCCATACTCTCAGTTATACTAAACATATACTCACCCCAGGCTCGCATATCGGGGTACCCTTGCCCCCATACTCTCAGTTATACTAAACATATACTCACCCCAGGTTCGCATGTCGGGGTACCCTTGTCCCTCCCCATACTCTCAGTTATACTAAACATATACTCACCCCAGGCTCGCATATCCGGGTACCCTTGCTCCCCATACTCTCAGTTATACTAAACATATACTCACCCCAGGTTCGCATATCGGGGTACCCTTGCCCCCATACTCTCAGTTATACTAAACATAAACTCACCCCAGGCTCGCATATCGGGGTACCCTTGCCCCCATACTCTCAGTTATACTAAACATATACTCACCCCAGGTTCGCATATCGGGGTACCCTTGCCCCCATACTCTCAGTTATACTAAACATATACTCACCCCAGGTTCGCATGTCGGGGTACCCTTGTCCCCATACTCTCAGTTATACTAAACATATACTCACCCCAGGTACGCATGTCGGGGTACCCTTGTCCCCATACTCTCAGTTATACTAAACATATACTCACCCCAGGTTCGCATGTCGGGGTACCCTTGTCCCCATACTCTCAGTTATACTAAACATATACTCACCCCAGGCTCGCATATCGGGGTACCCTTGCCCCCACACTCTCAGTTAGACTAAACATATACTCACCCCAGGCTCGCATATCGGGGTACCCTTGTCCCCATACTCTCAGTTAGACTAAACATATACTCACCCCAGGCTCGCATATCGGGGTACCCTTGCCCCCATACTCTCAGTTATACTAAACATATACTCACCCCAGGTTCGCATATCGGGGTACCCTTGTTCCCATACTCTCAGTTATACTAAACATATACTCACCCCAGGCTCGCATGTCGGGGTACCCTTGTCCCCATACTCTCAGTTATACTAAACATATACTCACCCCAGGCTCGCATATCGGGGTACCCTTGTTCCCATACTCTCAGTTATACTAAACATATACTCACCCCAGGCTCGCATATCGGGGTACCCTTGTTCCCATACTCTCAGTTATACTAAACATATACTCACCCCAGGCTCGCATATCGGGGTACCCTTGCCCCCATACTCTCAGTTATACTAAACAGATACTCACCCCAGGTTCGCATATCGGGCTACCCTTGTCCCCATACTCTCAGTTATACTAAACATATACTCACCCCAGGTTCGCATATCGGGGTACCCTTGTTCCCATACTCTCAGTTATACTAAACATATACTCACCCCAGGCTCGCATGTCGGGGTACCCTTGTCCCCATACTCTCAGTTAGACTAAACATATACTCACCCCAGGCTCGCATATCGGGGTACCCTTGCCCCCATACTCTCAGTTATACTAAACATATACTCACCCCAGGTTCGCATATCGGGGTACCCTTGTTCCCATACTCTCAGTTATACTAAACATATACTCACCCCAGGCTCGCATGTCGGGGTACCCTTGTCCCCATACTCTCAGTTATACTAAACATATACTCACCCCAGGCTCGCATATCGGGGTACCCTTGTTCCCATACTCTCAGTTATACTAAACATATACTCACCCCAGGCTCGCATATCGGGGTACCCTTGTTCCCATACTCTCAGTTATACTAAACATATACTCACCCCAGGCTCGCATATCGGGGTACCCTTGCCCCCATACTCTCAGTTATACTAAACATATACTCACCCCAGGTTCGCATGTCGGGGTACCCTTGTCCCTCCCCATACTCTCAGTTATACTAAACATATACTCACCCCAGGCTCGCATATCGGGGTACCCTTGCTCCCCATACTCTCAGTTATACTAAACATATACTCACCCCAGGTTCGCATATCGGGGTACCCTTGCCCCCATACTCTCAGTTATACTAAACATAAACTCACCCCAGGCTCGCATATCGGGGTACCCTTGCCCCCATACTCTCAGTTATACTAAACATGTACTCACCCCAGGTTCGCATATCGGGGTACCCTTGTCCCCAGACTCTCAGTTATACTAAACAGATACTCACCCCAGGTTCGCATATCGGGGTACCCTTGCCCCCATACTCTCAGTTATACTAAACATAAACTCACCCCAGGTTCGCATATCGGGGTACCCTTGTCCCCAGACTCTCAGTTATACTAAACATATACTCACCCCAGGCTCGCATATCGGGGTACCCTTGTCCCCATACTCTCAGTTATACTAAACATATACTCACCCCAGGCTCGCATATCGGGGTACCCTTGTCCCCAGACTCTCAGTTATACTAAACATATACTCACCCCAGGCTCGCATATCGGGGTACCCTTGCCCCCAGACTCTCAGTTATACTAAACATATACTCACCCCAGGTTCGCATATCGGGGTACCCTTGTCCCTCCCCATACTCTCAGTTATACTAAACATATACTCACCCCAGGCTCGCATATTGGGGTACCCTTGCTCCCCATACTCTCAGTTATACTAAACATAAACTCACCCCAGGCTCGCATATCGGGGTACCCTTGCCCCCATACTCTCAGTTATACTAAACATAAACTCACCCCAGGCTCGCATATCGGGGTACCCTTGCCCCCAGACTCTCAGTTATACTAAACATATACTCACCCCAGGCTCGCATATCGGGGTACCCTTGCCCCCATACTCTCAGTTATACTAAACATATACTCACCCCAGGCTCGCATGTCGGGGTACCCTTGCCCCCATACTCTCAGTTATACTAAACATATACTCACCCCAGGCTCGCATGTCGGGGTACCCTTGCCCCCATACTCTCAGTTATACTAAACATATACTCACCCCAGGCTCGCATGTCGGGGTACCCTTGTTCCCATACTCTCAGTTATACTAAACATATACTCACCCCAGGTTCGCATATCGGGGTACCCTTGTCCCTCTTCATACTCTCAGTTATACTAAACATAAACTCACCCCAGGTTCGCATGTCGGGGTACTCTTGTCCCCAGACTCTCAGTTATACTAAACATAAACTCACCCCAGGCTCGCATATCGGGGTACCCTTGCTCCCCATACTCTCAGTTATACTAAACATATACTCACCCCAGGCTCGCATGTCGGGGTACCCTTGCCCCCATACTCTCAGTTATACTAAACATATACTCACCCCAGGCTCGCATGTCGGGGTACCCTTGCCCCCATACTCTCAGTTATACTAAACATATACTCACCCCAGGTTCGCATATCGGGGTACCCTCGTCCCCATACTCTCAGTTATACTAAACATATACTCACCCCAGGCTCGCATATCGGGGTACCCTTGCTCCCCATACTCTCAGTTAGACTAAACATATACTCACCCCAGGCTCGCATATCGGGGTACCCTTGTTCCCATACTCTCAGTTATACTAAACATATACTCACCCCAGGCTCGCATATCGGGGTACCCTTGCCCCCATACTCTCAGTTATACTAAACATAAACTCACCCCAGGCTCGCATATCGGGGTACCCTTGCCCCCATACTCTCAGTTATACTAAACATAAACCCACCCCAGGTTCGCATGTCGGGGTACCCTCGTCCCCATACACTCAGTTATACTAAACATATACTCACCCCAGGCTCGCATATCGGGGTTCCCTTGCTCCCCATACTCTCAGTTAGACTAAACATATACTCACCCCAGGCTCGCATATCGGGGTACCCTTGTTCCCATACTCTCAGTTATACTAAACATATACTCACCCCAGGCTCGCATATCGGGGTACCCTTGCCCCCATACTCTCAGTTATACTAAACATAAACTCACCCCAGGCTCGCATATCGGGGTACCCTTGCCCCCAGACTCTCAGTTAGACTAAACATATACTCACCCCAGGTTCGCATATCGGGGTACCCTTGCTCCCCATACTCTCAGTTAGACTAAACATATACTCACCCCAGGCTCGCATATCGGGGTACCCTTGCTCCCCATACTCTCAGTTAGACTAAACATATACTCACCCCAGGCTCGCATATCGGGGTACCCTTGTTCCCATACTCTCAGTTATACTAAACATATACTCACCCCAGGCTCGCATATCGGGGTACCCTTGCCCCCATACTCTCAGTTAGACTAAACATATACTCACCCCAGGTTCGCATATCGGGGTACCCTTGCCCCCAGACTCTCAGTTATACTAAACATATACTCACCCCAGGCTCGCATGTCGGGGTACCCTTGCCCTCATACTCTCAGTTAGACTAAACATATACTCACCCCAGGCTCGCATATCGGGGTACCCTTGTCCCCGAACTCTCAGTTATACTAAACATATACTCACCCCAGGCTCGCATATCGGGGTACCCTTGCTCCCCATACTCTCAGTTATACTAAACATATACTCACCCCAGGTTCGCATGTCGGGGTACCCTTGCCCCCATACTCTCAGTTATACTAAACATATACTCACCCCAGGTTCGCATGTCGGGGTACCCTTGTCCCCATACTCTCAGTTATACTAAACATATACTCACCCCAGGTTCGCATGTCGGGGTACCCTTGCCCCCATACTCTCAGTTATACTAAACATATACTCACCCCAGGTTCGCATATCGGGGTACCCTTGCTCCCCATACTCTCAGTTATACTAAACATATACTCACCCCAGGCTCGCATATCGGGGTACCCTTGTCCCCATACTCTCAGTTATACTAAACATATACTCACCCCAGGTTCGCATATCGGGGTACCCTTGTCCCCATACTCTCAGTTAGACTAAACATATACTCACCCCAGGTTCGCATATCGGGGTACCCTTGCTCCCCATACTCTCAGTTATACTAAACATATACTCACCCCAGGTTCGCATATCGGGGTACCCTTGCTCCCCATACTCTCAGTTATACTAAACATATACTCACCCCAGGTTCGCATATCGGGGTACCCTTGTCCCTCTTCATACTCTCAGTTATACTAAACATAAACTCACCCCAGGTTCGCATATCGGGGTACCCTTGTCCCTCTTCATACTCTCAGTTAGACTAAACATATACTCACCCCAGGTTCGCATATCGGGGTACCCTTGTCCCTCTTCATACTCTCAGTTATACTAAACATATACTCACCCCAGGTTCGCATGTCGGGGTACCCTTGTCCCCATACTCTCAGTTATACTAAACATATACTCACCCCAGGCTCGCATATCGGGGTACCCTTGTCCCCATACTCTCAGTTATACTAAACATATACTCACCCCAGGTTCGCATGTCGGGGTACCCTTGTCCCCATACTCTCAGTTATACTAAACATATACTCACCCCAGGCTCGCATATCGGGGTACCCTTGCCCCCATACTCTCAGTTATACTAAACATATACTCACCCCAGGTTCGCATGTCGGGGTACCCTTGTCCCCATACTCTCAGTTATACTAAACATATACTCACCCCAGGTTCGCATGTCGGGGTACCCTTGTCCCCATACTCTCAGTTATACTAAACATATACTCACCCCAGGTTCGCATGTCGGGGTACCCTTGTCCCCATACTCTCAGTTATACTAAACATATACTCACCCCAGGCTCGCATATCGGGGTACCCTTGCCCCCAGACTCTCAGTTAGACTAAACATATACTCACCCCAGGCTCGCATATCGGGGTACCCTTGTCCCCATACTCTCAGTTAGACTAAACATATACTCACCCCAGGCTCGCATATCGGGGTACCCTTGCCCCCATACTCTCAGTTATACTAAACATATACTCACCCCAGGTTCGCATATCGGGGTACCCTTGTTCCCATACTCTCAGTTATACTAAACATATACTCACCCCAGGCTCGCATGTCGGGGTACCCTTGCCCCCATACTCTCAGTTATACTAAACATATACTCACCCCAGGTTCGCATATCGGGGTACCCTTGTTTCCATACTCTCAGTTAGACTAAACATATACTCACCCCAGGTTCGCATATCGGGGTACCCTTGTCCCCATACTCTCAGTTATACTAAACATATACTCACCCCAGGTTCGCATATCGGGGTACCCTTGTTTCCATACTCTCAGTTATACTAAACATAAACTCACCCCGGGTTCGCATGTCGGGGTACCCTTGTCCCCAGACTCTCAGTTATACTAAACA
The DNA here is from genome assembly GCF_964263255.1 of Lissotriton vulgaris. NCBI lineage: Eukaryota > Metazoa > Chordata > Amphibia > Caudata > Salamandridae > Lissotriton > Lissotriton vulgaris. The sequence continues at coordinate 19,593,691 of NC_141685.1, read as the reverse complement.
TAAACCCACCCCAGGTTCGCATGTCGGGGTACACTTGCCCCCATACTCTCAGTTATACTAAACATATACTCACCCCAGGCTCGCATGTCGGGGTACCCTTGCCCCCATACTCTCAGTTATACTAAACATATACTCACCCCAGGCTCGCATGTCGGGGTACCCTTGCCCCCATACTCTCAGTTATACTAAACATATACTCACCCCAGGCTAGCATGTCGGGGTACCCTTGTTCCCATACTCTCAGTTATACTAAACATATACTCACCCCAGGTTCGCATATCGGGGTACCCTTGTCCCTCTTCATACTCTCAGTTATACTAAACATAAACTCACCCCAGGTTCGCATGTCGGGGTACTCTTGTCCCCAGACTCTCAGTTATACTAAACATATACTCACCCCAGGCTCGCATATCGGGGTACTCTTGTCCCCATACTCTCAGTTATACTAAACATAAACCCACCCCAGGTTCGCATGTCGGGGTACCCTTGCCCCCATACTCTCAGTTATACTAAACATATACTCACCCCAGGCTCGCATGTCGGGGTACCCTTGCCCCCATACTCTCAGTTATACTAAACATATACTCACCCCAGGCTCGCATGTCGGGGTACCCTTGCCCCCATACTCTCAGTTATACTAAACATATACTCACCCCAGGCTCGCATGTCGGGGTACCCTTGTTCCCATACTCTCAGTTATACTAAACATATACTCACCCCAGGTTCGCATATCGGGGTACCCTTGTCCCTCTTCATACTCTCAGTTATACTAAACATAAACTCACCCCAGGTTCGCATGTCGGGGTACTCTTGTCCCCAGACTCTCAGTTATACTAAACATAAACTCACCCCAGGCTCGCATATCGGGGTACCCTTGCTCCCCATACTCTCAGTTATACTAAACATATACTCACCCCAGGCTCGCATGTCGGGGTACCCTTGCCCCCATACTCTCAGTTATACTAAACATATACTCACCCCAGGTTCGCATATCGGGGTACCCTCGTCCCCATACTCTCAGTTATACTAAACATAAACCCACCCCAGGTTCGCATATCGGGGTACCCTCGTCCCCATACTCTCAGTTATACTAAACATATACTCACCCCAGGCTCGCATATCGGGGTACCCTTGCTCCCCATACTCTCAGTTAGACTAAACATATACTCACCCCAGGCTCGCATATCGGGGTACCCTTGTTCCCATACTCTCAGTTATACTAAACATATACTCACCCCAGGCTCGCATATCGGGGTACCCTTGCCCCCATACTCTCAGTTATACTAAACATAAACTCACCCCAGGCTCGCATATCGGGGTACCCTTGCCCCCATACTCTCAGTTATACTAAACATAAACCCACCCCAGGTTCGCATGTCGGGGTACCCTCGTCCCCATACTCTCAGTTATACTAAACATATACTCACCCCAGGCTCGCATATCGGGGTACCCTTGCTCCCCATACTCTCAGTTAGACTAAACATATACTCACCCCAGGCTCGCATATCGGGGTACCCTTGTTCCCATACTCTCAGTTATACTAAACATATACTCAACCCAGGCTCGCATATCGGGGTACCCTTGCCCCCATACTCTCAGTTATACTAAACATAAACTCACCCCAGGCTCGCATATCGGGGTACCCTTGCCCCCAGACTCTCAGTTAGACTAAACATATACTCACCCCAGGTTCGCATATCGGGGTACCCTTGCTCCCCATACTCTCAGTTAGACTAAACATATACTCACCCCAGGCTCGCATATCGGGGTACCCTTGCTCCCCATACTCTCAGTTAGACTAAACATATACTCACCCCAGGCTCGCATATCGGGGTACCCTTGTTCACATACTCTCAGTTATACTAAACATATACTCACCCCAGGCTCGCATATCGGGGTACCCTTGCCCCCATACTCTCAGTTAGACTAAACATATACTCACCCCAGGTTCGCATATCGGGGTACCCTTGCCCCCAGACTCTCAGTTATACTAAACATATACTCACCCCAGGCTCGCATGTCGGGGTACCCTTGCCCCCATACTCTCAGTTAGACTAAACATATACTCACCCCAGGCTCGCATATCGGGGTACCCCTGTCCCCGAACTCTCAGTTATACTAAACATATACTCACCCCAGGCTCGCATATCGGGGTACCCTTGCTCCCCATACTCTCAGTTATACTAAACATATACTCACCCCAGGTTCGCATGTCGGGGTACCCTTGCCCCCATACTCTCAGTTATACTAAACATATACTCACCCCAGGTTCGCATGTCGGGGTACCCTTGCCCCCATACTCTCAGTTATACTAAACATATACTCACCCCAGGTTCGCATATCGGGGTACCCTTGCTCCCCATACTCTCAGTTATACTAAACATATACTCACCCCAGGCTCGCATATCGGGGTACCCTTGTCCCCATACTCTCAGTTATACTAAACATATACTCACCCCAGGTTCGCATATCGGGGTACCCTTGTCCCCATACTCTCAGTTAGACTAAACATATACTCACCCCAGGTTCGCATATCGGGGTACCCTTGTCCCCATACTCTCAGTTAGACTAAACATATACTCACCCCAGGTTCGCATATCGGGGTACCCTTGCTCCCCATACTCTCAGTTATACTAAACATATACTCACCCCAGGTTCGCATATCGGGGTACCCTTGTCCCTCTTCATACTCTCAGTTATACTAAACATAAACTCACCCCAGGTTCGCATATCGGGGTACCCTTGTCCCTCTTCATACTCTCAGTTAGACTAAACATATACTCACCCCAGGTTCGCATATCGGGGTACCCTTGTCCCTCTTCATACTCTCAGTTATACTAAACATATACTCACCCCAGGTTCGCATGTCGGGGTACCCTTGTCCCCATACTCTCAGTTATACTAAACATATACTCACCCCAGGCTCGCATATCGGGGTACCCTTGTCCCCATACTCTCAGTTATACTAAACATATACTCACCCCAGGTTCGCATGTCGGGGTACCCTTGTCCCCATACTCTCAGTTATACTAAACATATACTCACCCCAGGCTCGCATATCGGGGTACCCTTGCCCCCATACTCTCAGTTATACTAAACATATACTCACCCCAGGTTCGCATGTCGGGGTACCCTTGTCCCCATACTCTCAGTTATACTAAACATATACTCACCCCAGGTTCGCATGTCGGGGTACCCTTGTCCCCATACTCTCAGTTATACTAAACATATACTCACCCCAGGTTCGCATGTCGGGGTACCCTTGTCCCCATACTCTCAGTTATACTAAACATATACTCACCCCAGGCTCGCATATCGGGGTACCCTTGCCCCCAGACTCTCAGTTAGACTAAACATATACTCACCCCAGGCTCGCATATCGGGGTACCCTTGTCCCCATACTCTCAGTTAGACTAAACATATACTCACCCCAGGCTCGCATATCGGGGTACCCTTGCCCCCATACTCTCAGTTATACTAAACATATACTCACCCCAGGTTCGCATATCGGGGTACCCTTGTTCCCATACTCTCAGTTATACTAAACATATACTCACCCCAGGCTCGCTTGTCGGGGTACCCTTGTCCCCATACTCTCAGTTATACTAAACATATACTCACCCCAGGCTCGCATATCGGGGTACCCTTGTTCCCATACTCTCAGTTATACTAAACATGTACTCACCCCAGGCTCGCATATCGGGGTACCCTTGTTCCCATACTCTCAGTTATACTAAACATATACTCACCCCAGGCTCGCATATCGGGGTACCCTTGCCCCCATACTCTCAGTTATACTAAACAGATACTCACCCCAGGTTCGCATATCGGGCTACCCTTGTCCCCATACTCTCAGTTATACTAAACATATACTCACCCCAGGTTCGCATATCGGGGTACCCTTGTTCCCATACTCTCAGTTATACTAAACATATACTCACCCCAGGCTCGCATGTCGGGGTACCCTTGTCCCCATACTCTCAGTTAGACTAAACATATACTCACCCCAGGCTCGCATATCGGGGTACCCTTGCCCCCATACTCTCAGTTATACTAAACATATACTCACCCCAGGTTCGCATATCGGGGTACCCTTGTTCCCATACTCTCAGTTATACTAAACATATACTCACCCCAGGCTCGCATGTCGGGGTACCCTTGTCCCCATACTCTCAGTTATACTAAACATATACTCACCCCAGGCTCGCATATCGGGGTACCCTTGTTCCCATACTCTCAGTTATACTAAACATATACTCACCCCAGGCTCGTATATCGGGGTACCCTTGTTCCCATACTCTCAGTTATACTAAACATATACTCACCCCAGGCTCGCATATCGGGGTACCCTTGCCCCCATACTCTCAGTTATACTAAACATATACTCACCCCAGGTTCGCATGTCGGGGTACCCTTGTCCCTCCCCATACTCTCAGTTATACTAAACATATACTCACCCCAGGCTCGCATATCCGGGTACCCTTGCTCCCCATACTCTCAGTTATACTAAACATATACTCACCCCAGGTTCGCATATCGGGGTACCCTTGCCCCCATACTCTCAGTTATACTAAACATAAACTCACCCCAGGCTCGCATATCGGGGTACCCTTGCCCCCATACTCTCAGTTATACTAAACATATACTCACCCCAGGTTCGCATATCGGGGTACCCTTGCCCCCATACTCTCAGTTATACTAAACATATACTCACCCCAGGTTCGCATGTCGGGGTACCCTTGTCCCCATACTCTCAGTTATACTAAACATATACTCACCCCAGGTACGCATGTCGGGGTACCCTTGTCCCCATACTCTCAGTTATACTAAACATATACTCACCCCAGGTTCGCATGTCGGGGTACCCTTGTCCCCATACTCTCAGTTATACTAAACATATACTCACCCCAGGCTCGCATATCGGGGTACCCTTGCCCCCACACTCTCAGTTAGACTAAACATATACTCACCCCAGGCTCGCATATCGGGGTACCCTTGTCCCCATACTCTCAGTTAGACTAAACATATACTCACCCCAGGCTCGCATATCGGGGTACCCTTGCCCCCATACTCTCAGTTATACTAAACATATACTCACCCCAGGTTCGCATATCGGGGTACCCTTGTTCCCATACTCTCAGTTATACTAAACATATACTCACCCCAGGCTCGCATGTCGGGGTACCCTTGTCCCCATACTCTCAGTTATACTAAACATATACTCACCCCAGGCTCGCATATCGGGGTACCCTTGTTCCCATACTCTCAGTTATACTAAACATATACTCACCCCAGGCTCGCATATCGGGGTACCCTTGTTCCCATACTCTCAGTTATACTAAACATATACTCACCCCAGGCTCGCATATCGGGGTACCCTTGCCCCCATACTCTCAGTTATACTAAACAGATACTCACCCCAGGTTCGCATATCGGGCTACCCTTGTCCCCATACTCTCAGTTATACTAAACATATACTCACCCCAGGTTCGCATATCGGGGTACCCTTGTTCCCATACTCTCAGTTATACTAAACATATACTCACCCCAGGCTCGCATGTCGGGGTACCCTTGTCCCCATACTCTCAGTTAGACTAAACATATACTCACCCCAGGCTCGCATATCGGGGTACCCTTGCCCCCATACTCTCAGTTATACTAAACATATACTCACCCCAGGTTCGCATATCGGGGTACCCTTGTTCCCATACTCTCAGTTATACTAAACATATACTCACCCCAGGCTCGCATGTCGGGGTACCCTTGTCCCCATACTCTCAGTTATACTAAACATATACTCACCCCAGGCTCGCATATCGGGGTACCCTTGTTCCCATACTCTCAGTTATACTAAACATATACTCACCCCAGGCTCGCATATCGGGGTACCCTTGTTCCCATACTCTCAGTTATACTAAACATATACTCACCCCAGGCTCGCATATCGGGGTACCCTTGCCCCCATACTCTCAGTTATACTAAACATATACTCACCCCAGGTTCGCATGTCGGGGTACCCTTGTCCCTCCCCATACTCTCAGTTATACTAAACATATACTCACCCCAGGCTCGCATATCGGGGTACCCTTGCTCCCCATACTCTCAGTTATACTAAACATATACTCACCCCAGGTTCGCATATCGGGGTACCCTTGCCCCCATACTCTCAGTTATACTAAACATAAACTCACCCCAGGCTCGCATATCGGGGTACCCTTGCCCCCATACTCTCAGTTATACTAAACATGTACTCACCCCAGGTTCGCATATCGGGGTACCCTTGTCCCCAGACTCTCAGTTATACTAAACAGATACTCACCCCAGGTTCGCATATCGGGGTACCCTTGCCCCCATACTCTCAGTTATACTAAACATAAACTCACCCCAGGTTCGCATATCGGGGTACCCTTGTCCCCAGACTCTCAGTTATACTAAACATATACTCACCCCAGGCTCGCATATCGGGGTACCCTTGTCCCCAGACTCTCAGTTATACTAAACATATACTCACCCCAGGCTCGCATATCGGGGTACCCTTGTCCCCAGACTCTCAGTTATACTAAACATATACTCACCCCAGGCTCGCATATCGGGGTACCCTTGCCCCCAGACTCTCAGTTATACTAAACATATACTCACCCCAGGTTCGCATATCGGGGTACCCTTGTCCCTCCCCATACTCTCAGTTATACTAAACATATACTCACCCCAGGCTCGCATATTGGGGTACCCTTGCTCCCCATACTCTCAGTTATACTAAACATAAACTCACCCCAGGCTCGCATATCGGGGTACCCTTGCCCCCATACTCTCAGTTATACTAAACATAAACTCACCCCAGGCTCGCATATCGGGGTACCCTTGCCCCCAGACTCTCAGTTATACTAAACATATACTCACCCCAGGCTCGCATATCGGGGTACCCTTGCCCCCATACTCTCAGTTATACTAAACATAAACTCACCCCAGGTTCGCATATCGGGGTACCCTCGTCCCCATACTCTCAGTTATACTAAACATATACTCACCCCAGGTTCGCATATCGGGGTACCCTTGTCCCTCCCCATACTCTCAGTTATACTAAACATATACTCACCCCAGGCTCGCATATCGGGGTACCCTTGCTCCCCATACTCTCAGTTATACTAAACATATACTCACCCCAGGTTCGCATATCGGGGTACCCTTGTTTCCATACTCTCAGTTATACTAAACATATACTCACCCCAGGTTCGCATATCGGGGTACCCTTGTCCCTCCCCATACTCTCAGTTATACTAAACATATACTCACCCCAGGTTCGCATATCGGGGTACCCTTGTCCCCATACTCTCAGTTATACTAAACATATACTCACCCCAGGTTCGCATGTCGGGGTACCCTTGTCCCCATAATCTCAGTTATACTAAATATATACTCACCCCAGGTTCGCATGTCGGGGTACCCTTGCCCCCATACTCTCAGTTATACTAAACATATACTCACCCCAGGTTCGCATATCGGGGTACCCTTGTCCCCATACTCTCAGTTATACTAAACATATACTCACCCCAGGTTCGCATATCGGGGTACCCTTGTCCCCATACTCTCAGTTATACTAAACAGATACTCACCCCAGGTTCGCATATCGGGGTACCCTTGTTCCCATACTCTCAGTTATATTAAACATATACTCACCCCAGGCTCGCATGTCGGGGTACCCTTGTCCCCATACTCTCAGTTATACTAAACATATACTCACCCCAGGCTCGCATGTCGGGGTACCCTTGCCCCCATACTCTCAGTTATACTAAACATATACTCACCCCAGGTTCGCATGTCGGGGTACCCTTGCCCCCATACTCTCAGTTATACTAAACATATACTCACCCCAGGTTCGCATATCGGGGTACCCTTGTCCCCAGACTCTCAGTTATACTAAACATATACTCACCCCAGGTTCGCATGTCGGGGTACCCTTGCCCCCCATACTCTCAGTTAGACTAAACATATACTCACCCCAGGCTCGCATGTCGGGGTACCCTTGTCCCCATACTCTCAGTTATACTAAACATATACTCACCCCAGGTTCGCATATCGGGGTACCCTTGTTTCCATACTCTCAGTTATACTAAACATATACTCACCCCAGGTTCGCATGTCGGGGTACCCTTGCCCCCATACTCTCAGTTATACTAAACATATACTCACCCCAGGTTCGCATATCGGGGTACCCTTGCCCCCATACTCTCAGTTATACTAAACATATACTCACCCCAGGCTCGCATATCGGGGTACCCTTGTTCCCATACTCTCAGTTATACTAAACATATACTCACCCCAGGCTCGCATATCGGGGTACCCTTGCCCCCATACTCTCAGTTATACTAAACATATACTCACCCCAGGCTCGCATGTCGGGGTACCCTTGCCCCCATACTCTCAGTTATACTAAACATAAACTCACCCCAGGTTTGCATATCGGGGTACCCTTGTCCCCATACTCTCAGTTATACTAAACATAAACTCACCCCAGGTTTGCATATCGGGGTACCCTTGCTCCCATACTCTCAGTTATACTAAACATAGACTCACCCCAGGCTCGCATATCGGGGTACCCTTGTCCCCATACTCTCAGTTATACTAAACATATACTCACCCCAGGTTCGCATATCGGGGTACCCTTGCCCCCATACTCTCAGTTATACTAAACATATACTCACCCCAGGCTCGCATATCGGGGTACCCTTGCCCCCATACTCTCAGTTATACTAAACATAGACTCACCCCAGGCTCGCATATCGGGGTACCCTTGTCCCCATACTCTCAGTTATACTAAACATATACTCACCCCAGGTTCGCATATCGGGGTACCCTTGCCCCCATACTCTCAGTTATACTAAACATATACTCACCCCAGGTTCGCATATCGGGGTACCCTTGCTCCCATACTCTCAGTTATACTAAACATATACTCACCCCAGGTTCGCATGTCGGGGTACCCTTGTCCCCATACTCTCAGTTATACTAAACATAAACCCACCCCAGGTTCGCATGTCGGGGTACCCTTGCCCCCATACTCTCAGTTATACTAAACATAAACTCACCCCAGGCTCGCATATTGGGGTACCCTTGCCCCCATACTCTCAGTTATACTAAACATAGACTCACCCCAGGCTCGCATATCGGGGTACCCTTGCCCCCATACTCTCAGTTATACTAAACATATACTCACCCCAGGTTCGCATATCGGGGTACCCTTGCCCCCATACTCTCAGTTATACTAAACATATACTCACCCCAGGTTCGCATATCGGGGTACCCTTGCTCCCATACTCTCAGTTATACTAAACATATACTCACCCCAGGTTCGCATGTCGGGGTACCCTTGTCCCCATACTCTCAGTTATACTAAACATAAACCCACCCCAGGTTCGCATGTCGGGGTACCCTTGCCCCCATACTCTCAGTTATACTAAACATAAACTCACCCCAGGCTCGCATATCGGGGTACCCTTGTTCCCATACTCTCAGTTATACTAAACATATACTCACCCCAGGCTCGCATATCGGGGTACCCTTGTTCCCATACTCTCAGTTATACTAAACATATACTCACCCCAGGCTCGCATATCGGGGTACCCTTGTTCCCATACTCTCAGTTATACTAAACATATACTCACCCCAGGCTCGCATATCGGGGTACCCTTGTTCCCATACTCTCAGTTATACTAAACATAAACTCACCCCAGGTTCGCATATCGGGGTACCCTTGCTCCCATACTCTCAGTTATACTAAACATAAACTCACCCCAGGCTCGCATGTCGGGGTACCCTTGCTCCCATACTCTCAGTTATACTAAACATAAACTCACCCCAGGCTCGCATGTCGGGGTACCCTTGCCCCCATACTCTCAGTTATACTAAACATATACTCACCCCAGGCTCGCATGTCGGGGTACCCTTGCCCCCATACTCTCAGTTATACTAAACATATACTCACCCCAGGCTCGCATATCGGGGTACCCTTGCCCCCATACTCTCAGTTATACTAAACATAAACTCACCCCAGGTTCGCATGTCGGGGTACCCTTGTCCCCATACTCTCAGTTATACTAAACATATACTCACCCCAGGTTCGCATGTCGGGGTACCCTTGTCCCCATACTCTCAGTTATACTAAACATATACTCACCCCAGGCTCGCATGTCGGGGTACCCTTGTCCCCATACTCTCAGTTATACTAAACATATACTCACCCCAGGCTCGCATGTCGGGGTACCCTTGTCCCCAGACTCTCAGTTAGACTGAGATGCATTTTTCTCTTTCTTTTTAAAGTTGCTGTTATAAAGTTTGTGTGGCTCTAGCATTGTAAGTGTCAGCAGTTTGAGTGGTTGGTTACGTCTTTCTTTTTCCTTGTCTCCTTAAATGATAATATAATATCAATCATAATGCCGGCCTCAACTGAAAGGTGTCATTTAAAAACATCACTTGTAAAAGAGCCACATGAGTGAACGTTTGTTCATTTAATATTATACGCATACGGTGCCATCTCTACTTTGTAACTTGTTTTCTCTTTCTTTTGTGTGGCATATGCTTTCAATCAGTAAATAACAGCTGCACCACCTTGCCCTGGCCAGGCCTGTTGGCTTTGCCAGTGCTTGTTGACCGTGGCTTGCTGTGTTCCGGGTCTCTGCAGGCCTCTCTGGCTCGTGGGTGGTGGAACCTGTCTGTGCGGTGGCATTCCTGGCAGCAGTGTTTCCTGGCAGTAGCAACGCCCCAGGGTCTGAACCAGTCCGGTGGGTGAGTACCTGCCAGGGACTTACCGTCGCTCACACCTCTCTCCGGCTCCGGGAGCAGCTCCAGGGGGGCCTTGTCTGAAGCTGGGGTTGAACCTCAGCACCCCCGGCTCCTCCATCCCTATCATAGCGCCTCGAGGGAGCGCCTTGAAGCTGTGGTCAGCACCCCCGGCTCCTCCATCCCAGCATAGCGCCTCGAGGGAGCGCCTTGAAGCTGTGGTCAGCACCCCCGGCCCCTCCATCCCAGCATAGCGCCTCGAGGGAGCGCCTTGAAGCTGTGGTCAGCACCCCCGACTCCTCCATCCCAGCATAGCGCCTCGAGGGAGCGTCTTGAAGCTGTGGTCGAACCTCTGCACTCCCAGCTCCTCCATCCCAGCATAGTGCCTCGAGGGAGCGCCTGGCTCAGGGTAAGTTGGAGCTGCGCGGAGGGGCCCACTCGCGTCATTTACAGTCACCTGTGTGGGGGGTGGGGGGGGGGGGAGTTGCGGCCCCCGCACAGAGTGTCCGTGGACTCCTCTTGGAGTGGGGGTGCCGGGGCTTTCATCACTAGTGGTTTCTTTTTATTTTTCTGCGGCTCTTCTGCTTTGAACTTTGTCTTTTTTGGTCTTAATTGTAATTTACAAATATTCCCCCCGCCGCCGCGGAGCAGGGTCGGAGGGGATTGAAATGGGATTGCTCTTGTATCAATAATCGAAATGTCCTTGTGATGGGTGATTGTGACGCGTATTCCGCAGCTTCTGGAGGTTTCCTTCTCAGCGCAGGATCACACGGTTGTAACTCAAGTGAAGCCGGATTGGAACCAAAGCCCCCAGTTTCAGATGCCACCGAGGCCTTGACTCCTGACCTCAGCGCCTGGAGGCAGTCTAGCGCTCGTCTGACATGAGGCCTTCACCCCTGACCTTAGCGCCTGGAGGCAGCCTAGCGTTCGCTCTGTGTCCCTTCACCCCTGACCTCAGCGCCTGGAGGCAGCCTTGCGCTCGCTCTGTGTCCCTTCACCCCTGACCTTAGCGCCTGGAGGCAGCCTAGCGTTCGCTCTGTGTCCCTTCACCCCTGACCTCAGCGCCTGGAGGCAGTCTAGCGCTCGTCTGACATGTGTCCCTTCACCCCTGACCTCAGCGCCTGGAGGCAGCCTAGCGTTCGCTCTGTGTCCCTTCACCCCTGACCTCAGCGCCTGGAGGCAGCCTTGCGCTCGCTCTGTGTCCCTTCACCCCTGACCTTAGCGCCTGGAGGCAGCCTAGCGTTCGCTCTGTGTCCCTTCACCCCTGACCTCAGCGCCTGGAGGCAGTCTAGCGCTCGTCTGACATGTGTCCCTTCACCCCTGACCTCAGCGCCTGGAGGCAGCCTAGCGCTCGCTCTGTGTCCCTTCACCCCTGACCTCAGCGCCTGGAGGCAGCCTAGCGCTCGCTCTGTCTCCTTCACCCCTGACCTCAGCGCCTGGAGGCAGTCTAGCGCTCGCTCTGTGTCCCTTCACCCCTGACCTCAGCCCCTGGAGGCAGCCTAGCGCTCGCTCTGTCTCCTTCACCCCTGACCTCAGCGCCTGGAGGCAGTCTAGCGCTCGTCTGACATGTGTCCCTTCACCCCTGACCTCAGCGCCTGGAGGCAGCCTAGCGCTCGCTCTGTCTCCTTCACCCCTGACCTCAGCGCCTGGAGGCAGTCTAGCGCTCGTCTGACATGTGTCTCTTCACCCCTGACCTCAGCGCCTGGAGGCAGTCTAGCGCTCGTCTGACATTGGCCCTTCACGCTTCCAGTTCGTGTGATGGACGCACAGTTGAGGGGCCCACACATGTATGCATCCAGGCCCCCTGGTCCCAGTGAGCTTGGCATCAGCAGGCTGGCAGCAGGCTCAAGGATGCCACCTTCATGCCAGCTGCCTGCCAGGCTCTCCAAGAGGCGGGGCCCCTGGTGCAAGACCCCTGGTGAGAACGAGAGGGGGCGCAGGCGCGAGGCTGCTATTACGAAGCTTCTTTTTAGAATCAATAACTTGATGAATATTGCCAGTCTGAGGAATTCAAACCTGGAAACATCAGGTGACGCAATCCGGAGAAAGGTGGCTTCGGGGCCAAAGAACGCCACTAAATTGCCATTGGTGGGTCGTGGCCTCTTGTCTGAAGGTGGAGGTTGTCATGGAGTGAAGGCTCACTTGCGGTTGGTTATTCCCCATTCAGATGAAAAAAGGAGCAAAAGTCAGACATTGTCCAACATTTAACCCACCACTGGGGCAGGGCAGGGGTCGTGCGAGAGAAGCCTTAACCAGATGTGCAGTGAATGAAAGCCTGGTGTCTGCTGGGAGCTCATATTTAACATACACAGGACCTAAGAGCATAGGGACTGAAGCAATATCCCTGGGCCCAAGAATTCCAGACACTAAGGGGCCCATTAGGATGACCGGCGGTCCTGTCCTGTGGAGGGACCGCCCGCCATAAGGGCGGGGGTCCCGTTCAGGGCATTAGGATACACCCGCCACAGTGTCGGCACATCCTGTATCTTTAGCATTGCGGCGGGCGGTGCTGAATGCCATAGGTACCCCCCATGTGCACCCCCCACCCCCCTTGAGTCCAAGGGGGCCCGCAACGGGCCCCCGCAGGGTGTCTCCGCATGCCTTTCCGTGGCTGCATTGCCGCCATGGAAAGGCATTTGAAAATGCCCATACTAATATGGCTGGCGGTGTCTGATAGACACCGCCACCATATTAAACCTGGTCCGCCCCGGCCGGAAGGCGACCGGGGCGGAAAAGCGAGGACGGTCTTTCCGTCCGCCGCGGTCACCCCCGCCATACTAATACCGGGAAGGATGGCGGGCGGATCGCCCCCGCCATGCCGGCGGTGGCTACCGCCAGCCTGGCGGGGGCCATTCGCCCGCCATCCTAATGGGCCCCTAAGGGCCAGATGCATCAAGGGTTTTCTCACGGCCCGTTTGCAAATGGGAAAAAGTGTTTTGGGATGTATCATCCCAAAAGGCCATAGCAAAATAAGGAATCGCTAAATTTGTGATTCCCTATTTTACGAATGCATTTAAGGAATCGCAAATTGCGATTCCTTAAATACATTTCTGAAAGCAGCCAAAATTTGCGATTTGGCCTTAAGAAATCGCAAATTACCACCAACTTTAAGTTGGTGGTAATTTGCGATTTTCCGAGAAAAATGCTTTTTTTTCAAAGTGCCATGTGGCGCACATACATAAGGGCATGTATGTGTGCCGCATGTACACATGCATAATTCAGGGGTGCAACAGGTGTGCATCAGGGTGTCCTTTTGACACCCTTGCACCCTTGAAATAGCATTCACAATTTGCGAGTACCTAATGGGTGCTTGCAAATTGCGAATGTCTTCCCATTCATTCCTGTGGGCCTCTAGGCCCATAGAAATGAATGAGGAGGTGTTCCTTATTTGCGAATCACAATTTGCGATGCGCAAATAAGGAATATGTAAGAATCACAATTATTATTGCAAAACCTACATACATTACATTTTGAGTGGAGAAAGCCCTTGTTCTCTTGTACACTTGTTATACCTGACAATGTTATTCCCCCCTCATTCACTGTCTTTCGCTCGCACTGCATCTCTCGCTTTCTCTTTCTTTTTATTTATTCCCCCTCACTCACTTTGTCTTTCACTCACACTCTGTCTCTGTCTCCACCACCACCAAATCCACCACCACCACATCCACCACTGCCACCACCATCACCATGTCAGCCACCACCACCACCATGTCCCCCACCACGTCCACCACCACCACCATGTCAGCCACCACCACCACCATGTCAGCCACCACGTCCACCACCACCATGTCCACCACCAGATTCAACACCACCACCACCACCATGTCCACCACCCCATGTCCACCACCACCACGTCCATCACCACCAAATCCATCACCACCACGTCCAACACCATCAGGTCCACCATCACCACGTCCACCGCATCCACCACGTCCACCACCACCAGCGCATCCACACCACCACCACTTCCACCACCACATCCACCACCACCCTGTTCACCACATCCACCACTACAACATTCACCACTACAGCTACCATCACCACAACCACCACCACTATGTCCACCACCATCAACACGTCCACCACCACATATACCACAACCACATCAGCCACCACCACCACAAACACTATGTCCACCACCACATCCACCATGTCTACCACCACCACGTCCACCACCATGTCCATCATATCCACCACCACCATGTCCACCACCACCATGTCCACTACTACCACATCCACCACCATGTCCACCACCACATCCATGTCCACCACCACCACGTCCACCACAACCACATCCACCACATCCACCACCACTTCCTCCACCACCACCACATCCACCACCAAATTCACCACCACCACTTCCACCACCATGTCCACCACCACGTCCACCACCACCATGTTCACCTCCACCATGTCCACCACCACCACCACGTCCACCACCACCAAGTCCACCACTACCAACTCCACCACGTCCACCATCACCACCACTTCCACCACCACCACCACCACCATGTCAGCCACCACCATCACCACAATGTCCACCACCACGTCCACCAAAACCTACATACATTACATTTTTAGTGGAGAAAGCCCTTGTTCTCTTGTACCTTTGTTATATCTGACAATGTTATTCCCCCCTCATTCACTCTGTCTATCGCTCGCACTCCATCTCTCACCTTCTCTTTCTTTTTTTGTTCCCCCCTCACTCACTCTGTCTTTCACTCGCACTCTGTCTCTTGCTTTCTCTCTTTCTTTTTTATTCCCCCCTCACTCACTCTGTCTTTCACTCATACCCTGCACCACGTCCACCACCACAATGTCCACCACAACCACGTCCTCCACTACCATGTCCACCACCACCACGTCCACCACCAACACCATGTCCACCACCACCATGTCCACCACCACCACATCCACCACCACCACGTCCACCAACACCACGTCCACCACCACCACGTCACCACCACCAAGTCCACTACCACCACCACGCCCACCACCACCACTTCCACCACCACCACCATGTCCACCACGTCCACCACCACCATCATGTCCACAACCACATCCACCATCACCACCATATCAGCCACCACCACTACATCCACCACCATGTCCACCACCACCATGTCCACCATCACCATGTCTACCACCACCATGTCCATGTCTACCACCACCACGTCCACCACCACCACCACCACCACCACGTCCACCACCACCACGTCCATCACTACCACATCCACCACCATGTCCACCACCACCACGTCCACCATCACCATGTCCACCACCACTGTGTCCATCACTACCACATCCACCACCACGCCCACCGCTACCATGTCCACCATCACCATGTCCACCACCACCATGTCCACGTCTTCCACCACCACGTCCACCACCACCACCATGTCCACAACCACCACATCAGCCACTACCACCACCACGTCCACCACCACCACCATGTCCACCACCATGTCCACCACCATCACATCCACCACCAGCATGTCCACCACCAGCACATCCACCACCACCACATTCAACAACATGTCCACCAGCACATCTACCACCAGCACATCAACCACCACGTCCACCACCACCACCACCACCACGTCCACCACCACCATGTCCACAACCACCACATCAGCCACTACCACCACCATGTCCACCACCACCACCATGTCCACCACCATGTCCACCACCATCACATCCACCACCAGCATGTCCACCACCAGCACATCCACCACCACCACATTCAACATGTCCACCAGCACATCTACCACCAGCACATCTACCACCAGCACATCAACCACCACATCCACCACCACTACCACAACAACCACCACCACCACATCAACCACCACCACCATGTCCACCACCATGTCCCCCACCACCATGTCCACCACCACCAAGTCCACCACTACCACCATGTCCACCACCATCACATCTACCACCAGCATGTCCACCACCAGCACATCCACCACCACCACATTCAACAACATGTCCACCAGCACATCTACCACCAGCACATCAACCACCACGTCCACCACCACCACGTCCACCACCACCATGTCCACAACCACCACATCAGCCACTACCACCACCACGTCCACCACCACCACCATGTCCACCACCATGTCCACCACCATCACATCCACCACCAGCATGTCCACCACCAGCAAATCCACCACCACCACATTCAACAACATGTCCACCAGCATATCTACCACTAGCACATAAACCACCACGTCCACCACCACGTCCACCAGCACTACCACAACAACCACCACCACCACATCAACCACCACCACCATGTCCACCACCATGTCCACCCCCACCACGTCCACCACCACCAAGTCCACCACTACCAACTCCACCACGTACACCATCACCACCATATCAGCCACCACCAGTACATCCACCGCCATGTCCACCACCACCACGTCCACCATCACCATGTCCACCACCACCATGTCCATGTCTACCACCACCACGTTCACCACCACCACCACCACCACCACGTCCACCACCACCACGTCCATCACTACCACATCCACCACCATGTCCACCACCATCACATCCACCACCAGCATGTCCACCACCAGCACATCCACCACCACCACATTCAACAACATGTCCACCAGCACATCTACCACCAGCACATCAACCACCACGTCCACCACCACCACGTCCACCACCACCATGTCCACAACCACCACATCAGCCACTACCACCACCATGTCCACCACCACCACCATGTCCACCACCATCACATCCACCACCAGCATGTCCACCACCAGCACATCCACCACCACCACATTCAACATGTCCACCAGCACATCTACCACCAGCACATCAACCACCACGTCCACCACCACTACCACAACAACCACCACCACCACATCAACCACCACCACCATGTCCACCACCACCACGTCCACCACCACCAAGTCCACCACTACCACCATGTCCACCACCATCACATCCACCACCAGCATGTCCACCACCAGCACATCCACCACCACCACATTCAACAACATGTCCACCAGCACATCTACCACCAGCACATCAACCACCACGTCCACCACCACCACGTCCACCACCACCATGTCCACAACCATCACATCAGCCACTACCACCACCACGTCCACCACCACCACCATGTCCACCACCATGTCCACCACCATCACATCCACCACCAGCATGTCCACCACCAGCAAATCTACCACCAGCACATTCAACAACATGTCCACCAGCACATCTACCACCAGCACATCAACCACCACGTCCACCACCACGTCCACCTCCACTACCACAACAACCACCACCACCACATCAACCACCACCACCATGTCCACCACCATGTCCACCCCCACCACGTCCACCACCACCAAGTCCACCACTACCAACTCCACCACGTACACCATCACCACCACCACCACCCCCATGTCAGCCACCACCATCACCACAATGTCCACCACCACGTCCACCAAAACCTACATACATTACATTTTTAGTGGAGAAAGCTCTTGTTCTCTTGTACCCTTGTTATATCTGACAATGTTATTCCCCCCTCATTCACTCTGTCTATCGCTCGCACTCCATCTCTCACCTTCTCTTTCTTTTTTTGTTCCCCCCTCACTCACTCTGTCTTTCACTTGCACTCTGTCTCTTGCTTTCTCTCTTTCTTTTTTATTCCCCCCCTCACTCACTCTGTCTTTCACTCATACCCTGCACCACGTCCACCACCACAATGTCCACCACAACCACGTCCTCCACTACCATGTCCACCACCACCACGTCCACCACCAACACCATGTCCACCACCACCATGTCCACCACCACCACATCCACCACCACCACGTCCACCAACACCACGTCCACCACCACCACGTCACCACCACCAAGTCCACCACCACCACCACGCCCACCACCACCACTTCCACCACCACCACCATGTCCACCACGTTCACCACCACAATCATGTCCACAACCACATCCACCATCACCACCATATCAGCCACCACCACTACATCCACCACCATGTCCACCACCACCACGTCCACCATCACCATGTCCACCACCGCCATGTCCACGTCTACCACCACCACGTCCACCACCACCACCACCACGTCCCCCACCACCACGTCCATCACTATTACATCCACCACCACGTCCACCATCACCATGTCCACCACCACCGTGTCCATCACTACCACATCCACCACCACGTCCACCACTACCATGTCCACCATCACCATGTCCACCACCACCATGTCCACGTTTTCCACCACCACGTCCACCACCACCATGTCCACAACTACCACATCAGCCACTACCACCACCACGTCCACCACCACCACCATGTCCACCACCATGTCCACCACCATCACGTCCACCACCACCACATTCAACAACATGTCCACCAGCACATCTACCACCAGCACATCAACCACCACGTCCACCACCACGTCCACCACCACTACCACAACAACCACCACCACCACATCAACCACCACCACCATGTCCACCACCATGTCCACCACCACCACGTCCACTACCACCATGTCCGCCACCATGTCCACCACCACGTACAACACCACATCCACCACCACCATGTCCACCACCACCACAGACACCACCATGTCCACCACTACCACATCCACCACCACATTCACCACGTCCACCACCAGATCTACCACCACGACCATGTCTACCACCACCACTACATCCACCACCATGTGCACCACCACCACATTCACCACCACCACGTCCACCACTACCTCATCCACTGAGGAAAAACAGCCCAGATTACAACTGATGCCCAGGCTGCTGGCACAAGACGCCTCTTAGTTCCCATCTTGAACAGTTACCAAATAAAGAGACGGGCGCTGGAAGCAGGAATGCAAGAACAGAGTTTTATTTCTCATGAGGAGAGCCTGTCATTTCGGACACGCACACAATGTCTTCAAGAGGTGCTCTAACCAATTTCTCTGAGGCTTCGTCTTTTATACACAGGTTTATGATGCACAAAACATTCCTTATTGCAATAAAAACACTTTGAAGTACGAAAAGGCACGTTTGGAATCCCAGCTTCAGGCCTATTCCCATACCTGTCGCTCGGATGTCGTTTCCCCTCCCAAATGTAACAAGTGATTGTAATCTTGCAGCCGGACATTCCAACAGGACACGAGGGCAAGAGGGGATGGTCAGATCTAAGGTTGGGCAGGCGATAAGATCTGGCTTGGTTTTATGACTTGGGACCGGGTCGAGAGGCCAGTTGTAGCCGGGGGGGTCATCAGAAGAGGGGAAGGGTGTTCCTGGGAGGAATGCAGGGGGTGTCGGTCAGGCAGGGGTGTCACTTTTAGAGCAGGGTCACGCAGAGGGAGAGGGTTTTATGGCCTGTGCATGAGAGAGCGGGGGTGTTCAACGCGCACGGGGGGGCGTGCTGGGGATTTAACAAACGGGCAGAGAGGCCATGGTGCCTAAAATGGCTGCCGTGTACGTGCGTGCATGGGCCTATGCTGGCGGGATGATGCGGTCAATGCTTCGCGGTATTCGTTCTGCTTACAGCGAGGGGTATGGAGAACACAAATGAACGCCGCTTATGTACATATACATTGTCATTTTCCACAGTCGCCGCTTTTTAACATAAGTTAGTTCATTTCCGTGTTTATCATAACTGACGGGGTGTACATATAGCCATGTGTGGTCGATGAAATAGCGTTTGTCAATTCTGGCGGATTGCATATAACCATGTGCAGTCGATGCGATAGACGAGGTGCAATACATATGAATTTACATCTGTCGTGTTATACATACGAATCTAGAGGTCGGTATACTACTCAGTCGGGGTCAATCAAGGAAATGTTCCGACACATTATGGGACCATGTTCTGACTCTCTCTCCGCTGGTATCAAAGTACAGTTAAAAGTGGCCGATGAAACATTTTGAAAGCAATACAAAGTGGTTGAGGGAGGAATTCAGTTCAATACAAGCAATTAGTCAAGGGGGGGTAGAATGTTCAAAAAAGGGGGGTCTTTGCCACAGTGTCTTTTTAGCAGCGAGCCATCACTGGTAGGCTCTAGTAGTTCGTCTTCTTCCGTTGGCGCTGTTGAGCACCGGCGGTGGAGCTATAGGTCCAGCTCGGATCCATCCTTACACGTCGCAGGGTGCGATCTGTCCTCTGCTGTTAGACCACAGTCCTGTTTCCTAACTAATCTTTTTAAGGGTGCCTCATGCTGGGCACCTGCATTTCTTTCTCCTTCCGTGGCAAACCCTATTCTACCTAAATGCTGTTCTTCTTCTCTGAGTCAAAATCCATGTGAAAAAAAGGGGGGGGTGTGTTGTCGGATAATCGAGGGAAGAGAGGGCGGAGTGGGATCAGATCTTCGAGACAAACCAAGGGAGCAAAGGATAACGAGCAGGCTTGCCCATCAATCGGGCTCAAAGGGGCGGGGACTTCTGGCACACGTGGGTCAGCAAACAGAGGGCTTCAAGGCAGCCCTCCATCCTTTCATTTTCCGTGTTTGAGAGTGGTGCCTCGTCCCGCGTCTCGTTGCTCTGCGGCTCCACCTTTGGTCGAGGTCACATGTGCTTCATGATCTGCGGCCAGGCTGTGCGTCACGTCCGGTCCCTCTCCTCCGGTGATCGTGTATCTTTGAATGGGTACAAAACAAGCTTTAGAGAACTGGCAGGAGAAGACATTTATACATTTCAATTCCGCCCCCAATCCTAAGTAGTTGGGGATACGTTCATCGGTCACGGTCAGAAGTTATCACTATGGAGTATGTATGCAGGCATTTCTACTGAGTTTGTACTAAGTCTATTTGGCGTTCAGTCATGACGTATATGGAGAGAAGTCAGACTCCTATCAACTGCGTATTCTATCAAACTCAAAATCGGATCCTTCGGTAGAGACTCGTCTTTCTAACCCGAGCCCTGGCAGTCTTACATTTTCCTTCAGGGTCGGCTAACTCTTGCCAAACAGGGGGAAGTGCTATCATCATGAGAGAGGGACAGAGGCTAAACATTCTTTTCTCCGGGAGCAACGGTTAATCAGGGTCATCAGTTATACTTCGGGGACAGCTGATATAGAGCTGGGGTCAATCGGGAGAAACGAGGACGCTTTGGACATCCGTACTCGGGTGCAGAGAGGTGGGGCAATCTGGGCATTGGGGATTGTGTTTCTAACGAACTGAAAACGGAAGGCCACTGACATATGGTCCCCCTATAAAAAGGCCAGATTAGGGGACATCAGTCGTCTACCTGTCCTTTCCTTCTTAGCCAATTCAAGTTCCATCATTTTACAGAAAGGAGAGGTAGTAATATGGCAGATTACAATTGTTTTAGTTTCTGTCAATTTTGCCGAACACCTTTGTGTTCAAAAACCAATTAGGCTTGTGCCGGCGGGGCACAACGTTACCACACAAAGGAAGAGGGAACAGGGGGACCCTCAGAGAGAGAGAGTCGTCCGCATTTTAAACGTACTATTCTGTACACGTACGCCAAGGAGAGAGAGAGAGAGAGAGAGAGAGAGAAACGTGTACAATAATAGGCCATTTAGTGCGCACACAACACAGAACAGTAGGGGTCAAGTTATATAGAAACACAGGCTGAGGGACGACGTAGATCCATACATTACGTATACATGAATTCAGGCGGGGGGGGGGGGTAGTACATGTATTATATACAGAAATCCAAGACAAAACATAGAACAGTACTTGGCCAAAAAGATTTCTTCCTGCATGCTGCGCATCCTTAGTATCCTACTTAATTCATCTGGGGGCTGAGCTTTTTACCTTTTTCTTCTTTCTTATCGTTGGCTGCCTTTGCTGGTGGCTTTGGTTGCAAATACTTACACCTTTGTCAATTGGTCGGGAACTAACCTGGTCGGGCTAATACTCACGGTGGGATTTTCGAATCATTTCTAGCGAATGGGTTTCCAGGCTGAGGCAACGGAGGGTGTCAGTCGGGAGAACAATGGGGCAGCTTTGAGTTTCGTGTCTATGAGGGTGCAAGAAGGAGGTGGTAAATCTTAAACATTGGCAACATTCCTAGTCCTCCAGGCGGAGGGTACTTGGGTAAACCTCACCCCGGAATATTCCTTAACCTTTCCCTATTTAGTTAACGTATGAATTTACTCATTGGTGCACGTCATTCTTGGTTGCATTATTTGGGGTGCTGGTTGGAGTCATATTTTGTCATACTGTAATAAACCGTCAAGTTTCTGCTTCAGGCCACCCTCCCAGTCGCTGGGTTCCGAGAGAGAAATAGTCATTTCTAAGTAAGGGAGTGCTATATCTTTGTTTGTTCGTCGTGTATAGGCACCATGTTCAGACCCCTTTTTCCCCATTCCATCGGCCGTTCGATCATCACTTAAGTCATACATAAAACATTTCTCTTATCAATCCAAACGTGTGCAGCGTGTATTCAGTCGAGCTATACACATCAGGGCATGCACGCGTGCATTCATATCACACAAATTCGCCACGTTCTCAGGGGCAGTCCCCATAGATAATATACAATTTTCACAGTGCTAGCCTGACTTCCGCGCGGAACCATGGCGTGTTGTTTAGGCCTTCTCCATACTTTAGTCGACGTTCCGATGTGACCTGCAGAAAGAAGGGAAAAGAGGGGGTGGGGGCAGCGTTTTAAAACACATCAGCGCGCATAAACCCGAAAATGCTTTTACTTACCACATACTCGACCTATCTCCGCGGGATGCAGTCCCTTCCATCTCGGCGTTTAAGCCCAGAGGGACCGGTAGTGCGGGAGAGATAATCATTGATGGACTGTGTATTGCATAGATCGCCCAAGGGTGGTATTACGGATCGTGTGCAGGGAAGGGTCAAAACAAAGGACAGTCGGTGTAAAGTGGGGGGTGAGCTCGGGCTCTCCTTCGAGGAAGAGGGATGGTCTACAGTGGTACAGGGTCGTTTTTGTTCGTTAGGTACGGAAACTAGAGGGGCTAGGTGGCATTCCTTCGGAGGCTTAGGGGCATCTGAAACAACTTCCCTGATGGATGTATGACGGTACAACGCGTACCGTCACAACGCGTGCTGTTACAACGCGTCCCTTACAACGCAAGTCGTTACCACGACTTGCGTTGGGGGCGCGGATGTCGAATAGTATAATTTACTATTCTAACACCAGTCCCCGTGGACACTAGGGAAGGTGTTGGAATAGTAAATTTACTATTTTTAATCTTCTAGCGCCCTCCAGCGCAAGTCGTGGTAACGACTTGCGTTGTTACGGACGCGTCGTAACAGCACCGCGTTGAAACATCCGTGTTGTAACGGATGTTCCCTTTCCCTGATACATGTGGCATATAAAGTAAAGGCTAAATACCGGGATCTTTATTGATTGCTTTACGTTGCACAACAGTGAAAAACACACACAACAAACCTGGACCATTCACATTTGCAATATTTCTGTGCACTATACTTTTTAACCTTTAAGTAATCGAGTTGCTTCATTTCACCTGTATTTTACTTATATCGGAAACAGTGGCCATTTATTCGAAACTTACCAATCTAAGCGCTACAACTATGTTTGTTTTTCAAGAATCTTTATTAAGAATGTTGGCGCACAAATACAGGCCTACAACCACGTGGACTGGAACTGTACATGAGGGGATATTTATTTGAGGAAAACGTAACGGAGTCGGTGGTCGTTGATTTCATAATAAAGGTGCGACAAGTGCAATAAGATCATATCGAAAATTCATTGTGGGCAAGTACCATAAGTGTCGAAAATTCGAACTTTCAATAATACGGTAATCAATGACGCGTCAGAACTTAATATCAATTCATTGTCCGAATGTTCAATCAGTACCCATCTCCTCCCGCCATGTGCTTCAAAAACTGCATACATATCTCATGATATCAAGGCTGAGCAACCGGAACACAACAAGGAGTTGCGAGTTTCATTTGTACCGGCGCCATTTTGGGTGAGGTCAGGCAGGTCCAAGCATAGTCAAAATGTCTCCACCAACTCGTGGTTGGACCAGAGCCTCTTTCGGCAGTCCAAAAGTTTCATTAAAGGGCAACAGAAGGGACTGGCGATATGAACCATCAGTCAAAGGGGGGAGGGAGGCAACAATCTTTCCTACCGGGTCATACTGGTGTTCCACCGGAACTGATCAAGTTGGTAGTCTGCAGGATTTTAGTCATTCAAACTGAGGCTGGCGCCAGCATGGGAGCACCAACGTCTCGTGGCTACGTCTTGATCGTTCCGCGGGCAATCATGGCAGTCATTCCCCATCGGGGGCCCGCAGGGGTCGGGGGGCCCCTGCGGTTCTCATAGAATCTTCAAAGCTGAGGAGAACGCTTCTGGACGTGGGACTCATTTTCTAGCTGAACTCAGCTGGTTCGGCGAAGCGCCGTTGCATCGCAACAGTGGACGAGACCCCGCTGGGTGAGTGGAGCGTCACTGCATCGCAAGAGTGGACGAACCCTTGTCGGGTGAGTGGAGCGTTGCTGTACCGCAAGAGTGGACGAGCCCTTGTCGGGTGAGTGGAGCGTTGGGGGTGCAGCTGAGGGGCCTCCACCTGGGGAGGTGGGAGAGGCTCGTCCGCGTCGCCTCTCCCTCCCAGTGCACCCCACGCCGTCTCCTGGCGCTGACATTCGTGATGGCCGGACCAGGCGATAAGAGAGAGGGGGGGGGGTCGGAGGCATAAGCAAGACATCCCCCCCGTGGCCTGCAAGGCGGAAGAAGAGGATGGGAGGACCAGTACATTCCGGGCCATCCGCCCCACGACCTCTCCGGCCGATGGCGGCCAGCCGGGCCCCGCCCTGCACGTGTCGAGGCCTCGTCTTCCGGATGGGCGTAACCGTGGACCTGTTGCACTTCGGGAGCTTCCGGAATGGGGGTAGGTATCTGCTGACTTGTATCTATCTCATGTTACCGTTATTGGGCGTGGCGGGCGGTGGGACAGACATGTTTGGAGCAGTGAGGGGCGGCGGAGCCTAGCTACCTTGTGGCTGCCGTGATGTCAAGCTTGGCTTCTCTCACCACTTTCATGTTTCTTATTGCGGGCTATTTCTAACGTTTCTTATTTCTAGCGAAGTCAAAAACTCATCAGTGGCCTACTGATTTTGCTCGATTTCTTTTTCCTTCCTTTTCTAGAGTGTTTCATGCTAAAGTTTCTGTTAACAGGATACGGTGATTACTTCGTATTTTACATATGTCCTTTTTATTAGGGGTGCCCTCCGGTTGAGCCAGATGATCTACCTCTAATAAATGGTCCGGGTGGAACTAGTTTACCAATCAGTGGGGAGTAGATAGGCATGACAGATTACAACGGGGGACAAAGGTCCGCATTACCTACCCTTCACTACTTGCAAAGACTAGACAGAATATTTCTATTCCACGTTATTTGCAAACAGAGAATACCTCAAAAGAACTACTCCTTGAACAATAAATGTCCAGACAATCAATCAATCAGTGGGGAGAAAAATAGGCATGACGGATTACAATGGGGGACAAAAGTCTGCATTACCTACCCTTCACTATCTGCAAAGGGTGACAGAATATTCCTATTCTTCCCCGTTTGTAGACAGCGAATGTCTCAAAGAGCAACAGAGCAACCAATCAATCAGTGGGGAGAAAAATAGGCATGACGGATTACAACGGGGGACAAAAGTCTGCATTACCCATCCTTCACTATTTGCAAAGAGAGAGGAACGTTCCTATTCGTCGCTGTTTGCAAACAGAGAATGTCTCAAAGAGAACCAATACTTCAAGTAGCAACCAAGGCTATATGAACCAATCAATGAACAATACCAGTATTTAAATACCGATTCCAATACAAACAATCAATCAATCAGATGTATAAAGCCATCCTACCAATCAGGCGTAAAGACGTCCTACTTAACCTTACCCGGACCGGACCGTGTGGACAGTTCTTCGCCTTCCCTTTCCAGCGCCCGATCGTTCTCTTACTCCATGTTTTTACCGCAGCATTCCTGTGGGATTCCAGTCAGGAAAGTAGGTCGCTTGAGAGAGGTCCGTTCGGAATCGGTGAAGTTCATTCAATCGGCAGCCGGACGAGGGCCCTCTCAAGGCAGGTATACTCCAATCGTTTAGATGTTCACCCCATCGTCTGGACCTCTCTTACCGGACCTTATGTCGCTGATGGGCCCCGCGTTGGGACGCCAATTGAGGAAAAACAGCCCAGATTACAACCGATGCCCAGGCTGCTGGCACAAGACGCCTCTTAGTTCCCATCTTGAACAGTTACCAAATAAAGAGACGGGCGCTGGAAGCAGGAATGCAAGAACAGAGTTTTATTTCTCATGAGGAGAGCCTGTCATTTCGGAC
Source organism: Lissotriton vulgaris (assembly GCF_964263255.1). Lineage (NCBI taxonomy): Eukaryota > Metazoa > Chordata > Amphibia > Caudata > Salamandridae > Lissotriton > Lissotriton vulgaris. The sequence goes on along the minus strand of NC_141685.1, from coordinate 19,566,604 downwards.
ACGCACACAATGTCTTCAAGAGGTGCTCTAACCAGTTTCTCTGAGGCTTCGTCTTTTATACACAGGTTTATGATGCACAAAACATTCCTTATTGCAATAAAAACACTTTGAAGTACGAAAAGGCACGTTTGGAATCCCAGCTTCAGGCCTATTCCCATACCTGTCGCTCGGATGTCGTTTCCCCTCCCAAATGTAACAAGTGATTGTAATCTTGCAGCCGGACATTCCAACAGGACACGAGGGCAAGAGGGGATGGTCAGATCTAAGGTTGGGCAGGCGATAAGATTGGGCTTGGTTTTATGACTTGGGACCGGGTCGAGAGGCCAGGTGTAGCCGGGGGGGGTCATCAGAAGAGGGAAAGGGTGTTCCTGGGAGGAATGCAGGGGGTGTCGGTCAGGCAGGGGTGTCACTTTTAGAGCAGGGTCGCGCAGAGGGAGAGGGTTTTATGGCCTGTGCATGAGAGAGCGGGGGTGTTCAACGCGCGCGGGGGGGCGTGCTGGGGATTTAACAAACAGGCAGAGAGGCCATGGTGCCTAAAATGGCTGCCGTGTACGTGCGTGCATGGGCCTATGCTGGCGGGATGATGCGGTCAATGCTTCGCGGTATTCGTTCTGCTTACAGCGAGGGGTATGGAGAACACAAATGAACGCCGCTTATGTACATATACATTGTCATTTTCCACATCCACCACTACCACATCCACCACCAACACCATGTCCACCACCACCATGTCCCCCACTACATCATCCACCACCATGTCCCCCACCACCACCACATCCACCACCACCACGTCCACCACCAACTCGTTAGTTATCACCACAACCACCACCACCATGTCCACCACCACCACGTTCAGCACCACCACGTCCACAACCACCATGTCCACCACCACCACTGCCACATCCACTACCCCATCAACCACCACGTCCACCACCATGCCCACCACATCCTCCACCACCACCACATCCACCACTACCATGATCACCACCACCATGCCCAACACCACATATACCACTATGTCCTCCGCTACGTCCACCACCACCACGTCCACCACCACTATGTCCACCACCACATCCAGCCCCACCATGTCCACTGCCACCACATCCTCCACCATGTCAGCCACTGCCCCCACATCCACCACCACATCCACCACCACGTCCACCACCATGTCCACCACCACATCCACCACCACGTACACCACCACCACCATAACCACATCCACCACCACCACGTTAACCACAGCATCCACCACCACCAGCACATCCCCCACCACCACCATGTCCACCACCACATGCACCACCACCACCAGCACATCCACCACCATATCCACCACCACATCCTCCCCCACCACATCCTCCACCACCACCACATCCAACACTACCATATCTACCACCATCACCACGTCCACCACCACCTCATCCACTACCACCATATCAAACATCACCATGTCCACCACCATCACCTCCACCTTCACCACCTCCACCACCTCCACCACGTCGACCACCACTACCACCACCATTTCCACCACATCGTCCACCACCACGTCCACAATTACCCTGTCCAGCACTACCACCATCATGTCCACCACCACATCCACCACCATGTCCACCACCACCACCACCACATCCACCACCACCACATCCACCACCACCATGACCACCAACAACAGCACATCAAGTATCACCACCACGTCCACCACCACCACCATGTCCACCACCACATCCACCACCACCATGTCCACCACCATAACCACCACCACGTCCACCACCATGTCCACCACCACGTCCACCACCATGTCCACCAATGTATTTACTGCAGGTGCACTAAAGGCATTCTTTCTATTTTTGCAGTAATGGTGTCCAGGTTGATAACCAAGGCCCTTACACTCATGACATCAGGCTTTTTTGCAATCCCAGTTTTTACCCTGGTACCTTCCCTTGTGGTGTGAAGAGTTTTCGGGCCCACCGTCCTGAGCTGGAATTTGGGGGCCAGCAGAAGACTCTTTTTTGTTTTTATCTTTTTGTTCACCATAATTTTTCTTGGGGGTTCTTTTTGGCCTTTTTCATTTGGTCACCTCAACCAGTGGTAGTTTGGTCATCCTTGTTTTGACCCAGTGCTCTGCTTTCTTCCCCAACTCTAGAGCAAAAAGTGGACCTAGGTTCGGTCTACCAGATATTGATTTAACTTATCACTGTAACAATGACTCAACAGATGCTCTTTTATGATCAAATTGTACAGCCCAACAGAGTCATAAATATTGTTATTGTCACTGAAAAGTCTACAAATTCAAGACAGGACTGACTGTGTTTCTCAAGCCTCCCTGAATTTAATTCTATATTCTTCAGTGGTGAATCCAAAGCCCTCAATCAGGGTACCCTTCATGAGGTCATAAGACTTAGCCTCATTCAATGTCAGGAGGCTAACCCTGTATTTACCTGAGAATAGTTACAACAAGAGAGAGCCCCATTCCTTTTTGCTATCTTTCTGCTGATGCAGGCTCTCTCAAAAGCAGTAAACAATTTGGTGATGTCACCACCCTCTACATATTTAGGGACAACTCCTTTGGGGAGTTTAGGGTCAAAAGATTCCTCTCTCTCCCTAGTTATTATATTGCTTCCACCAGAGATAGGTTCTAGGCCCATCTCTTTTCTCTGTTTCTCTATGTCAAGATATTCAGAAGTTGAGCTACTAAGTTCAACCTCCTGGCCAATCTTTCTAGGCTAGTTCATCCTCTGAGGGAGCTTCCTCTGGGGTCTCTACCACAGCCTCAGCATCTTCTTCTCCTGTGTTATTCTCCTGGGAACCTCCGCTGAATGATCGCTCTTAACTTCTGCCAGATTCCTCATAAGCTTGTTTTTGGAGCATGTTTTTTAACACAATAAGCACAATCGAAGGCCCATCACTGGGCGCATCTTCCAATGCCTAAGACTTTCCAGCCACCTCGGTGACAAGTTAGTAGGCCGCTCTGTACGCTCCGGTGAAGCTTCAGGTGACATATGCACAATATGCAGTCCTGCTAAAGACTTGGAAGCTCTGGAAGCTACACTGTGCTCGGAGACAAATGAGCCAGATGGAGTCCGCTGTCTGGGCACCAATTGTCTATCATCTGACACCTGCCCTGAGGTTGAGCCCGAATGAGCCACCACAGAAGAGTCCTGGTGCACTGTCTCTTGCCCCACCGCAGACCTGTCGCCTCGCTGGTCATGCGGTGAAGACAGCACCATATGCTCTGGGCTTATTTCTGACCTCGGCAAAGACCTAAGTGAGGTTCGAGAGGCAGGTCTTGACAGTCTCGACGCCGACCTGTGTTCAGGTGGGGGAGACCTAGACACTCCATGCTTCGAGCCCGAAGCATGCTTCGACGTTGACCCACGTCGCGAAGGAGACCTTGATCTTCTCTTTTTAGGTCTCGACTCCGACTCCTTCGACGCCGTTCTGCCTCTCGACGTCGACCTTTTCCTCGACGACATCGCACATCTCTCTCTCGACCTCGGTCTATCCTTCGACGTCGACCGATGACAACTGCAAAGATGGAGTCAGGTCGAGCTCCTGAGCTTGCCCCTGTGGGTTATCCATTTTTTCACTAAAGTTGGGTCCTTTTTATAAAGTTAAAAAGACTGTGACACTTTTCTTTGTCCTAACTAAAGTAAGATTTTAAAAATTCTAACAACTGGTTACAGGGACTTAACCAAGGCCCTAACAGTTAATTTTAAAATTTAGAAAAATAGACTAATTGAAAAATACTTTTGAATTTATTTATGTGTACACTTATTGACAGAGTGGTATCAGGAAACGCCAAGTCATATGCCCTGCAACTGATCCACCAATGTAGGGAAACTGGCTCTTTATATAGTGCCCTAAAATGATGTACACTGGGTAGAGTCCAGTGAGACCAAGGTTGGGACACAGGGCAAAACCAGATAATATTAATGCTTTATTTGTGGTATTGTCGGCGAGAAGTTAGGCTTATCAGAGGGCAGTGATAAGCATCTGTTGTACTCACAGAGGCAATAAATGACACACACCCAAGAATAAATCTGAGACCAATTTTAAAAAATAACATTGATTTTTCAGACCAAGAATTTGTTGTAGAGTAAGTACTTTTAAGGCACGAATTTAAAAAGTTTGCAACTTTTGTTTGCAATTACGTGTCATTGGTGTCAATTGGAGAAAATAGAAAAATGCAAATCGTACAGTTGGGCCTCAAGGTTCACCTTCCGGATTTCTGAGCAAAGCCCAATCTTCCACCAGCGGATTTTCGGGAGCAGGGTGCTGAGGCCGTTGGTAGCTGGTGCACTACGAAGAAGTGGGCCACTTGAAAACACACTGCACACGGGACTTAAAGGTAAGTCTGGGTGGTCCCACTCAAGGGAGCAGGTTGCAAGGGCCCCAGGACCATGGGAGCACAGCTGGTTCGTAAGTACCCAGGCCGGGCGGGCTGGGTACAGAGCAGATAGGTCAGCAGGGCGGTTTGCGTCAAGGTGTCCTCGCGGTCAGGAGCAGGCAGGTTGTAGAGTTAATTCCAGGACAGCTGGGCCACTTAGGAAGTGTATCTCAGGGGTCTAGATATCACTCATTGGGTGCTTGCTTCCTGGGTAGTTGGAGTCCGGATTGGACTCTTCGTCTTGATGTGTGCTGCAGGGGGTCCGGTACCCTGGGTATTGGGCTCCGGTAGGTCCTGGTATCCTCGCATATGGTAGGAGGGCATATCTGACCCTCCAAAGCTGGTATACCACTTTTAGTCTGGTTGCTGCATCGAAGTTGCGAGTTCAGTGCATGCGGACTGCAGGGGAGTACTGCTATAAGGGAGGTTCTTGGCATTTGTCAAAGGATGGAGGTTCTCTGTGGTTCTTGGATGCCTCACAGTTGCAGAACAATTCAGCACACCACAATTGTCGAGTCATTAAGGCAGCAGGCAGGGGTTGGCACCAATATTTTGCAACAGGGCTTCTGTTATCGGGTCAGCAGCTGTCCGTTGCTCTTCTTAGGTCTGTCAAATCTTAGTTCAGGGTCTGGGGATGACACCTAAATACTGAATTATGGGATGTTAAAGAAAGTGGGTGCCTACTCCCTTTAAGTGACCACTTCATGTGGGAAGGGACACCACCCTAGCCCTGATAGGTTATTTTGCTGCCATCTCAAGATGAAGGAATTGAAAAGTGTCTACATCTCCTGCCCCACAGGAGCATCTACATCTTCTGCTAGTCAAATGTGGGCACACCTCCTAAACAAACTAATTTTCATACCTGTCCGCCCAACAAATGTGTAGCAGGACAGGGGGTTAGCCATCCTCTTTAACGCCTTTGAAGCTTCCTGCTCTGGAATGCCCTAAATCCATTGGTTTTTTTGCACTCCACACCACCCTAGTTCAGACATGGCCATATGCAAATCAGCCTTGACCCTGTGCCTCATGGGAACAGTCCAGCCCGAACTGCCAAGCCATATCTTCCCAGGACCGGAATCAAGCATTCTGGGACCGGTTTCTGGCTATCAGCCTTCTTCACATAGGAACATAGGGCTTACCTCACCTCTAAAGAAATCAACCGCTACTTTGGACGTGATGACACCACAGCCATCGGGGGCCTCCCGGGAGTCAAGGACCATGAGCACGCCACCGGGACACTACAGGGATGCTTCCTCGGTGCTGGACTGGGCCGGGTCTGCGGCCTGCGCTGTCGGGGGATGAGACGTCCTGAGAACCGGGTGCCCCGTGCAGCTGGCCCCTGGGGGGATTGAAGGTACAGTGAGGGGGGCGCCTGCTGTCATCTGGGGGACTTCCGAGTGGTGCGCTGAGCCAGCGGCCCATCGAACCCTGCAGGAGTGGGCCTGATCTGACGAGTGGTGCTGGACTTGAGGCCTCCCCTGGAGGGGCATTGGACCGGTGCCAGGTCGTGGCGAGGGAGAAAGTGGCAGACGCTGTGACTTCCCCTGGGGGAGCCAGGGCCTAGTATTGCTCCTGAACTTTACATGTGGCCCACGAGGAGGGGAGGTAGGACCGGTGGGACCTGAGGAGTGGTGGGAGTCCGCTACCCGTGTGCAAGACCCCTTCGGCCACGTGACTGCTCCTGTTGCACGGTGGGGGGGGAGTGGTGACGCCTGGTACTGGCCTCCAGTCCTTTTTTTTTTGCTGCATTAACGCGGGGCCCATTCTCCTTGGAGGTATGCTGTGGCCGTGTCGAGACCAGCCGGTTGGAGCTTTGGATATTGTAACTTGGTGCCGTGGAACTTTCCTGTATGGGCTGAGCCTCTTCAAGACGACGCAGTGGTGAGTCTGTGCTGGTGTTGTGGGGAGCCGCAGCCAGGGAGTCAGTCGCGGAACACGCACATCCTCACGGGCCTTCGAGTGGGTCGGCTTAGGGACACTTCTACTATCCGGATGCCCAGGAGTGGTTCTGTTGGGCAACTGCAATGCGTAAAGGTAAGATGCCCCGCGCCTCTCAGCCAAACACCATAACGCAGTACACCACTCAGCGACACCCCTCGCAGCGGATCACGCATCAGTCGGGGCAGGACGAGGGGAGTGAGGTCCCCGATGAGCCCTCCCGGGCGGAGCTGCTGAAGGCGATCCAGGAGTCCCTTCTGCTCTGGAGAGGCAGATCGAAACAGTTTCCATAGATGTCAACTTACTACGGACAGATCTGCGAAAGGTGGCAGATAAGGTTTCCACTGCAGAGGGGGATATCGTCCAGCTGCAGGGAGAGGTGGTGTCCCTCAAAAAAACAGTCTTGCAGCTCACCGCCTCGACGGGAGCGCTAGAACGGAGAGCAGAAGATCCGGAAGGGAAGGCATGCCGCAGTAACATTAGAGGTCTTGGCATCCCGGAACGGTCGGAGTTGGGCAATGCGGAGCGCTTTCTGGAACACTGGATCCGTACAACACTCTGCCCCACGAGTTTGTCTGAGGTCTTTGTCATTGAGCGAGCTCATAGGGCATTGGTTCCGCCCCCGAGGCTGGGTGCCCCTCTGCGTGCCCTCATCATGAACATCCTTAATTATCGGGACAGAGACTGCATCCTGAGGGCGGCAAGGGAAACAGCGAACCTTACTTTTGAGAATGCCAGGGTCTCAATTTACCCGGATTATACCCACCAGGTGCAGGAGCAGCGGAAGTCCTTTTTGGCAGTCAAACAGAACCTTTGGGAGCTCCACCTACAGTACATGCTGCTCTACCCGGCAAAGCTTAAGGTTATATCCCAGGGGAAGGCACATTTCTTTGAAGCCCAGGAGGAGGTGTGGGAATGGCTAGAGATGCTGGGGATGCCCTCCCACCAGGCGAACGAGGGGCACCCGAAGTGCTTGGGGGACACGTCCATCCAGAAGGCGCCATACCAGACGCAGGCATTCGTTGGACACAGCTGACCGTGAGGAGAGGCGTTGTGTCACGGTGGGAGAAGATGGGGCCCTCCACCTAGAATTGGCTGAGTCTGAGGGCCTTCCGGCGACCTCGGGGCCTCCCCCTCGGGAGGAAATACTGAAACCAGACACTCTGCAGCCCACCAAGGATGCTTTCCCGCCTACTACTGCCATGATCCCCGAAACAGCTGAAGACTCGCTGGTTGCCTCGGCAGCCCCGCTTTGAGGAATGGGTATAGTTGTGCTCCGCTTGTTCTGTACCGTAAACATTGGCTGGCCTGACTAGACCCTCTCACGCTGGGGAGAGTGTTCTCAGCATACTTGATGTGGGGAGAGGGGACGACTCTTTGGGAGTGGAGATTGTGAAAAAATTGTGCATGTGTCACCTGTGAAGGTCCGAACCCTATATTGATGCTGAGATAGCTGGCGGTGCCGGGAGCTGGGTGGGAGGTGGGGAGTCTTCTTTTATCTGTTGGGTGGTTCAGCCCTGTTGAGCGAATCGGGTGGCTGTGCAAGTCCTGGCACCAGCAGGGGAAGGGCACATTGGCATGTTTTTTTGTTGCAAGTATATTGCTCGTGGGTGGGGAGTTGTGTGGGTTTTGCAAGGGGCTGTTGAGGGGGAATGTTTCAGGCATCATATGTATTACATTTTGGGGGACGGGGTTGGGGTGACACTATGGGTAGGGCACTATGGCTGGGATGGTTACGACATCAGACATGGGGTATAAGTTTATTAGCTGGAACGTGAGGTAGCTAGGCACATGCACTAAGAGACATAGGGTCCTGTCCTTCCATCGCAGACATGGGGTTTCCATTGCATGCCTCCAGGCGACTCACCTGGCAGATGAGGAGCCCAGAAATTGAGGAAAAAGTGGCGGGCCAAGTGTTCCACTCGTCATTTTCCACTTATGCCAGAGGGGTCCTGACATGGGTTGCATCCGGGGTCCCGTTCGCTATCCAATATGTGGAGGCGGACATACACGGTAGATACCTGCTTCTCCGGGCGAAACTGGATGGCAGAAAAGTCACCATACTCAACACATGCGCACCCAACACGGATGATTCGGTCTTTTTCCAGACCCTTCAGGAAGTCCTGATCCCTGACCTGGAGGCGGGGCTGCTGTGGTTCGGGGATTTTAATTGTGCCCTTGATCCCGTCCTGGATAGGTTTCCGCCCGAGATGGCACAAAGCCCCGTATGACTGCGAAGCTTAGGGAGGTCATGGGAAATATAGGAGCTGTTGATGTTTGGCGCAAGAGGAACCTGACACAGAAAGTGTACACCTGCTTTTCCCCCACTCACAACACATATAGTCATTTGGATAGAGTACTAGTGGCAAATACGGGGTCCACCCTGTCCATTGCGGTTACCCACCAGGCTCGTTTCTTATACGATCACTCCCCGGTGGCGTGCATGGTGCATTGGAGTGCCCTGGTCCCCCGTCCCCGGACTTGGAGGTTACCTGCAGATATCCTTCAGGACCAGGTGGGGAAGGCCCATGTAGAGACAGCTCTTACAGACTACGTGGACCTTCACTGGGAGGAGGGGGGACTCACTTTGGCTACCAGGTGGGATGCTCTGAAGGCGGTGGTGAGAGGGGCGTGCGTGGGGCTCACCTATGGGGTCTGAAACAGCTTCACCAGGATCTACAGAAGGCGTAGGATACTCTCCTGGACGTGCAAACTTCGACGGCCCCTGACTCCTTCCAGCAGGAGGCGGAACAGACTGCCCGGTCTCGCGTACATGATATCCTCGATCGGCTTGACAAATACACCCTCGGTCAATATAGGCAACGCCTCCACAGGGAGGACGATAAATCAGGTCACCTTTTGGCTTGGATCCTCTGGCGGGAGCAGGCCCCGGAGCGTATTGTGGCCCTGCGGGACCCTGCCGGGGCCATGGTTCATTCAGAACAGGGCATCCTCCGGGTTCTCCAGTCCCATTTACAACAGGTACATGCTGCGGACCCCGCTATCACCGAGGCCTCCTATCTCCCTTACCTCCAGGGGCTGACCCTGCAGACTCTCCCTGAGGCGGCACAAGAGGAGCTGGATGAGGCCCTCATGCTGGGTGAGGTGTGTGCAACAACAGTACGCTTGCTGCGCGCTAAGTACCCTGGAAGCAATGGGTTCCCTCCTGAATTTTATCAGGCTTTCGGAGACACACTTTTCCGCCTCCTCTTGCAGGTCCTTCTGTAAGCCTTTGAGAGTGGAAACCTCCCAGTGAGTATGACACGGGTGGAGATCTGTATGATCCTGAAACCGGGGGGGACAAGCATGACCACTCTTCGTATCGTCCGATCACGATGATAAACACGGACGTAAAGATCTTGACTAAGCTGGTAGCCACACGACTGGCAGTGTATATGTCCCACCTGGTCCATGCAAACCAATGCGGGTTTATTCCTGGGCGCAACACGGTAATGAACCTGCGACGATTGAATCACATTAAACATGAGGTATGGGGCAGGGAGGAGTAGATGGTCCTGGTGTCGATCGACCTTGCCAAAGCGTTCGATACAGTTGATTGGGGGTATTTACAGGAGGTCCTCCGAGCAGTGGGGTTGGGCCCCAATTTTTGTCGATGGATTTGCATCCTATATAGGGCACCTCGTGCCAGGATTAGAATTGGAGCATCACGGTCGGAGGAGTGGCAATTGGGATGGGGTATACGACAGGGGTATACCCTCTCGCGAATCGTATTTGCGCTGGCCATAGAGCCCTTTGCTGTGAGAATCCGCACAGAGATGTCACAGTGGGGCGTTCCGGTGGGAGACACATGCAGTGTCGTCTCTTTATACGCGGATGACGCTTTGTTTTACCTGACAACCCCGATATTGTTGCACCACCTTGATCGGTTCGGCTAGGCATCGAGATCGAGACTCAACCGCAGCAAGTCTCTGATTTTCCCGCTGGCGGGCTATGACTCAGTGACACTAGAAGACATGCCAGATCTCAGGCTGCACTGGGAACTGGAGGGATTCTGGTATCTCGGTGTTCAGGTGACTCCCAACTGTTGGCCCGGAATATCGATCGGATAATCAAGTCCCTACAGCAATCGGTGTCCTTTTGGAACTCCTTGCCGCTATCTCTTATGGGATGGCTGGCCGTCGCAAAGATGGTGATGCTTCCCAGGACGCTATACGTCCTCCAGAATACGCTATGTCTTCTTCCCACGCGAGTCTTTCGCACTCTCAATATGCTGCTCATGTCTTTGCTTTGGGCGGGTCGGCGTAGTAGGGAAGCGCTCCTCACTGTCGTGCGGGATTATGAGGAGGGAGGCCTAGAGGCACCACGCTATGACTTTATATTATTACGCGGCACAACTACAGCCTGCGGCCAGATGGTTCGCAGATGTGGATAATTGGGAGACACGCCTCTTGACGGGCAGGGCGACCGTGCAGGAGCTACAGGTCGCATTGATGCAGGGAAGGGGAGCGGATGGAGATTTGCCCTATATTGTGCGTCATACGGTGGGTGTTTGGCAACGTTTTGTAGAGAGGGTATTGCGGAGGGCGCCCTTCCATAGGGAACTACTGGTCTGGACACTGGCCCCTTTAGTGGCAATGGAAAAACAAATGTTCTTTCACAACTGGCGGGAGGGGAGATGTGAGCTTCTAATCGATCTATACCCCAACAAGTCCTTCTTGACTTATGAGCAGGCGGCGGAGGCATTTGGCCTAGGACGAGGGCAGTATATGCATTATCAGGGACTGCAGGATGTGGTAAGGGTGACCTGGCCTCAGTGTCCAGATGCACCACCGATGACTCACACTCTGCACATTCTTCTGTCCTGCGGCAGGGGGCGTAGACTACTATCCCTGCTCTATGCAGCTATGAAACGGGACTCCACCCCTCCAGTGGCTTGGGCGGCTTGGGAAGCGGATCTTGGTGCTCCATTGGAACAGGGGCAGCGGAAACCAATAGGGTCCCTCTCGCGTAAAGTTTCAAGCAATGCACGATTCAAATTGATACACTTTAATTTTCTGCACCGTACCTACCTCACCCCGATCTCACTGAGGCGTTTATCTGGAGACAGGGATGACAGCTGCCCCAGATGTAGTGTAGGGGGGCGGGATTACTGCATTTAGCATGGGACTGCCTGTTAATTAAGAGTTTTTGGGCGGGGGTGGTAGACCACATAGTCACCACTACAGGCCTTCAGATAGCATTGACCCCCTTGCAATGTTTGCTGGCGTTAGTCCCCAAGCCCAAGAAACGGAAACTCTCCTACAAACTATTGCAACTGATGTTGGTGCTTGCCAGGCACAAGGCGGCAATTACCTGGATGGGACAGAGGGCCCCGAAGGTGCCTATCTGGCTAAGAGATGTGAGAGAGTGGTCCCTGGCCGAGGAAACCCATATGTAGCTCACCCGGAGCGATGAGAAACTGCAGGAGGACTTACTTGCCTGGCGGAGCAAGTGTATTTCGGGGCTGGCAGAGAGAGGGCAGTCCTCCCAGAGAGAGTCCGATGGGGCAAGTTACGAATTATTTTCACCATGGGGGTCGGGATCTGAGGGAGAGGGTGGGGGAGTGTCCTAGTGTTTATTTATTGCAAGGAGTGGTGGGAGGGCTGGTTGTTTCCTCATGATGTTATTCATTTGCCTGTGATTATGTTATTCCTCATGTGTCAGTGCCTATTCCGTTGCAGCCTAAATCCACATGTGCCATAATGAGAAGGTCGATTTGTGTACAAATGCTGTAACAATGCCAATTGAGGGGGGTTCTTACTTTTGTGACTGTTACAAAATGGAAAAATAAAGTTAAAAAAACAAAGTTTAGTTAACACTTTTCTCAGTCTCACATTGTGCTCCTGTTCATTGGGACCCAATGACAAGAATATCATCCTGGAAGAACGCAATTCCTGGTATATTACCAAAAAGTAGCAACATGAATCTTTGAAGTACTGCTGCCACAGAGGCCAAACCAAAAGGCATGCGGTGAAATTGAAATCACAAAAAAAGAGGTGTAAAGACCTCTGACACTTCTACTTGAAGGATGCAAAGCAATTTGGTGATAGGCCGAGGAAAGGTCTATTGTGGGAAACCATTCAGTGCCTCGGTTAATGACAGCATCTCATCGATTCTAGGTAATGGGAACTGGTCCACCAGAATGCTGTCATTAAGATTCCTGAAGTCCACACATAAACAAATGTTCCATTGGCACATCTTGCAATCACTAATGGGGAAACCCACTGATGCCTCAATGGGTCGAATAATAACCGTGTCTTGTAACTTATTAAGTTCCCTCTTTACTTCATTTCTAACAATTATGGGAATATTGCGTACTTTGTGTGTCTTTGGTAGAGCAGTAGCTTTTACTCTGATGCGATGAGTAAACGCTTTTAGTGTACTCACCTTTCTACTAAATACATCAGGGAACTCATTCAAACCCCAATTCTTGGTGTTCTCACCCTCAGATGCAACAAGAACTTGTTCAGGGCTGTTGGGATCAAGCATAATGTGCCAAGCCCTTTGATCCTTCCACCCTAAAACAGATGGACCCTCAGCTGCAACGTAAAGTGTGCAAGTAGCTGTACAATTCTTGAACTCAAAAACGAGTACTCGATAGCCCAACATGTCAATTCAATTCAATTCAATTTATTTTTATTGAGAATTTGGATCTCTAATGAGGTCCACGTAAGACGCACATAAATAATTATATAAAAGAAAAACTCAGCAATAAAATATAAACACTTAATTAAACCATTAAATCCACATCGTTACATCAGTTTGTACAGATTTAAATCATCAAAAGACATCAAAGATTTCCATAGCAGCACCATATACTTTATATAAAAGTGCATCATAAACCAGCAAAATCATTTCCCATAGGACTTATGAAACCTAATTTAGTGCAAACAGCGATTAGTTAACAATAATCATAAGTATATATTTTCCACAAAAGCAAATAAATACAACAGGTCGAAGAGACAAAGAGTTAGAAGCTTTAAAAACAGTATAATAGGAAAACTAATGAAATAAATAGCTAACCATACTCGGACACTAATTAATAAAAGTTAAAATATATTCATGAACTCTCTAAAAAAGTTAAAACTTTTTATGCTTACTATTTCATTTTTTGGACAAAACAGAAATTCTTGAGCAGACGAAACATTTTTAATGCCATTCTGGATATACATTGGTCGAAGCCACCTAAATCGAGATGACGTCAACGCTGGTCATACAAACAAAATGTGATCAAGTTTCTGAATACCCTGATTACAGAAATTGCAAATGTTTCCACCTTTGCTAATAGGAGACCAATTTACAGTTAAATCATTCAGTGGTAAAAGATTCATACGGCTGAGAGTGAGCCACCGGCGAATACCACGACTTAAGTTCCAAGAGAGGTACTTCTGGGGAACTCTCCAGGAAGAATCCTTAACTATTGTTTCCGGTCAGGCCCTTGCTCTACATATAATAACGTCCCTCTGATGGATAATTACGCCACTTGAGATCTTTAAAAAGGATTTCAATTCTGTGAGGGGAAAGGACAGCCCGAGATCCTCTTGCACATTAAAATATTGCAGTGCCAAGTAGAAATCGCTGAAAAAAGAGTATTTATACATTTGTCCTTCAAAAATTTCCTGTTGCATAAAACTCGTCAATGTAGAAGGATCGCTATTCTTTATCTGGTAACCCCAACGTATCACCCTAGCTAAACCTTGTAAAAGGAACTTACCAGGCCAAATTCTAGCTAAATAGGGGCTGTTGGGAAAAGGGTATTAAAATTAGATCATTTACGGAAGATTTGGCCTTCGATCTTATCCAAGAAGCTCCATTCACTTACTGGTATCGATTCAATTGCATATAACAAGGTGGGAGGGATTTTGGCTTTAAAAACTAAAGGCAGATGTAAAAAAATGTCTTCGACCCATGGCACTATAAAATAGGCGTAAGCCATTTGCATGCGATATCGCTTTACAAGAGCTATGTTCAGTATGGGGACTAACACTTGGACTACTAGAGATGACTTTCCCCAGATAGAGATAAGAGTCTAGACATAGCGGCGTCAGCCCCTCCATTTGACGTAGATAATCATTCTGCTGCATTACTTAACCTACAAGAGACTCGTGATAGCCTTGCGAAGGAACATGGGTCCCCCACAACTGATGCTGCACTACAGATTCTGGTAGTTGGCTGGCTACCTCGAGTCGGTGACCTGGTCCGTGAGAAGGTGGAGAACAAGAAGTAGTTTGTCCCCTCTTATTGTGCACCGGTTCCAGTGCTTGGCATGCAGGGTACTAGAACAGTCATTTTACCACCACTTCCTGGTCGCAAGGATAACAGGTACATCTCCATTGACAATGGCAAACTACAACGAATGGCCAACACTTCTTGGTATGACTCCAGCAGTTTCCTGCCCAGCAATGATAAGGAATTCTGTCTTGGCCTCGTCAAACACCATCAGGCCTAAGGTTGCCATAGAGATGCACACTGCTACTAATCCATTACTGGATCCCCCGGTTTGCAGTCCTAATGAAGATACTGAGTATGCGTTCCCCTCTGATGTGTCACTGCCTGGTGTCCAGACGAATGTGAACAACTAGTCTCGTTTTTCATTTGACGCTGACTCCACAATATTGAGAGCCCCATCAAAATTTCTATTTCTGTCACCTGGTTTAAAAAAAATGTTTTGTTTCACCTTGAACTTACATCTGTCTGGTCCTCATCGCCATTCTTTAATTCATGTCGATTGGATTTGTCACAGTTTTTTTCCGTTTATCACTGGACATTACCATAGCTGTGCTGGGAAGGATATTGATGGAACTTTGGCACCACACTCTTCTTCTCACATCATGAAGTGAGACCAACATTTTGTCAACATCCCAGCCTGGCCAATATTAGATGGAATTGAATGGCATGCTGTAAAGTTTCAGATGCACGGTCCTACTGAGGTGGTTAATGTCCTAAATGTACTTCGTGTCTCGATGGGGGATGTAGTGAAACAAAACATACGCTCTGACGATTGGGTCGTCCAAGCTGTACAGACATTATTTTCTGATTTGTAGTATTATGCTGCATTTGATGCTGAAGATTTGTATTCGGAGTCTGCAAGTTACGCTCACTTGTTTTGTTACCAGCATTATGGCCATCCTTTATTGCATAAAGCTAATACCTTTAGAAATGTGGTTAATTATACACAATAGGAACACTGCCCAGCTCCCGTTGAAGGCAGTTCAAAAACTCGTTTGAAAATACTTCACTGATTCTAACAAATCCAATCCTGGTTTACTTTATTTTAAAATAAATGCTACTTCCACTTCTAAATTAAGGCTCCCCAACACTAAGTTACTGTATTCAAAATCCTTTATTGATCAGTTAAAAAAAAAATGAAAAAATGAAAAATGAAAGAGTGTTCTTGATTCCCACTATTCCTGAGAGTTCACTAAGTCACTTGTTCTGGGTTGTCTAACCATTGGTAGCTACGCTGTAGCACGGAGAACGAATGAGACACTGATGCTAGTCGGATTGGGGTTCTGGGCACGTTTTGGTACACCAGAATACACAGAGGTCCTGGTTTCCTGCGCATAGTTCTGTGCATGAGCAGAATCCCTGAAACACTGCCATCATTCCTTCCATTTACCCACCAACCCGTCCGTCCATCCATCCATCCATCCATTCATCCATCCATCCATCCATCCATCCTCTCAGATTTCTATTTACTCGGCCATCCTTCCTTCTTTCCATTCATCCACCTGTCCACCCACTCACCCCTCTGTCCATCCATCCATCCATCAATCATCCATCCGTCCACTGACCCACCCGTCCATCCATCCGTCCATCCATCCGTCTATCCATCCATCCATCCATCCATCCATCCAACCATCCATCCATCCATCCATTCACCCACCCACTTGCCCGTCCGTCCTTCCATCTATCCACCCACACATCCATCCATCCATCCGCCCGCCCGTCCGTCCATCCATCCATCCATCCATCCATCCGTCTATCCATCCATCCATCAACATAAGTTACCTCCTAGCCTGACTCCTCCACCCTGCTCCTCTCGCTCTCCCTTGTTGTTTTGAATGTTTAACTTTTGTTTGTATTTCCAGGCGCTGCTGGGACCCAGAGATCAAGGGGAGAAACTAAGAATAATTCTTGTGTGAAGAGAGAAGCGGGAAAGGGCCCAGAAACCAACATCTAAGTGGAGAGGGTGGTGCTGAGGACGCAATGGCAGCAAAATATCCCTCTGTGTATTGCGGCGCAGAAAGGGCCACTGTGCTTGCAGGAATTGAAGGGATAGCTTTGACTTATGTGGTGGCCATGATGAGAAACAGAGTGCATAGGAACTGCGCCAAAGTCTTGTACGCAAAAGAGCAAGAGAATCTGAGAAACCTCGAGGCAGAAACAGCTAAAGAAAGACAAGGGCTGGAGACCGAAGTAAGACGTATGAAGGAAAAGACAAACAAGAAGAAAGAGGGAATAACAAAGAAGGAGAGGGAGGAGATTGAAGAATACCGACAAAAGCAGATGAAAAAAATCAAAGAGTGCCATGAAGAGAACCTGAAGAATGGCGTCCGGTCAACAGAGCGAGAGATCCTCGAAGGCCTGGGCGTAGCCACGTCGTGCGCTGCGGGGGCGTACACCGGAGGCATGTGTGGGGTAAAACTGGGGGTCCCGGGGGTGATAGTGGGAGCAACGCTGGGAGCAGCAGTGGGAACCTTAATGGCCATCACCTCTATCAAGATATAAAGAGAGAAGAGACAGTCTGCGGCCTCCATTGATGGGTTATTGATGGGCAGCAGGGAATAGCTGGGGGTGTTTCACTCAAGGGCCTCAATGATACAAGACCAAAGCTCACTTCTCTATCATGTCCCTCTCTTTCTCCCGCCCTCCCTCCCTCTCTTTCTCTCTCTCTCTCTCTCCCTCTCTCTTTCTCTCTCTCTCTCTCTCTCTCTCTCTTCCCCTCTCCCTCTCTCTCTATCTCTCTCTCTCTCTCTCTCTCTCTCTCTCTCTCCCCCCTCTCTTCTCTTTCCTCTCTCTCTCTGGCTCTCTTTCTCACTCTTCCTCTCTCTCCCTATCTCTCTCTCTTTCCCTCTCACTCTCTCTCTCTCTCTCAATCAATCAATCATTTGTAAAGCGCACTACATACTCGTGAGGGTCTCAAGAAGCTGGGGGGAAGGGGTGGAGGCGCTACTGATTGAACAGCCAGGTCTTGAGTATCCTCCTGAAGGTCTGCAGGTCTTGGGTCTGTCGTAGGCTCAGTGGGAGGGTGTTTCATGTCTTGGCGGCGAGGTGGGAGAAGGCTCTCCCCCTCTCTCTCTCAATCTCTCTCTCTCTCTCTCTCTCTCTCTCTCTCTCTCTCTCTCTCTCTCTCTCTCTCTCTCTCTCTCTCTCTCCCCCCTTTTTTTTTCTTTCCTCTCTCTCTGGCTCTCTGTAGGAGAGTAGGGTCTGCAATCCTATGATCACCCAGATTTTTTGCTTTTGTTTCACTGGTTTACGACTTTCTCTGGCTGTGGGCCTGCTAATCAGACCCACAGCCTGGCTGTTCTCTTTCTAAATTACGATATGTACCCTAGGTGCATTTACCAATTGGTACTGGGCCACCTTATCAGACCCTGTAACTCAGGGCATAGGTGTACCCAGGGCCGCCATGGGCTGCAGCATGTATTATGCCACCCCTGGCTGGCCTCCTAAATTTGACACAACTGGCTGCATGACAGCTGGGGCGAAGTCGTGTAATCACCCTTTGCTTTAGGTATAGTAGCTCTATATCTAACCATACAATGGACACCCGAGTCCCTATCAGTCACTCCTATGGCAGGCCTTGACAATCCTGAAGGCAGAGTGCGTGGGCTCGTGTGAACTGTGTTCTGGCCCGAGCCGAGCCCGGTTGCAGCTTGCGGGATCAAGACCCAATGGCTGTTCCATGATAACGCGTACCATATCAGTAACTTCGGTGCCGCGTTATCCAGACATGTCGAGTAAGGTGTCATACGAATCGGGATGCTGCCCTCTCACCAACTCTGGCGACGAGGTTAGCATTCCGCCCTTCTAGAGGGACACGACATGTACGTAACTGTGAACCCCGGTTAAAGTTAACTAAAGCCTCAGCTCCACAAAATGGATGCTGCCACCACAGACACGAGTCTGACCTCCTGCTGCTGGGAGTCCTTCCAGCGAGGAGCACTTGGACAAAGGGTTTCCTGTCAAGGGCGGTGTTTGCACCGTCCCAGACAGGGTTTGTGTATTCTGGGTAGGTAGGGCTTTTGCGAGAAGGTGACTGCGGAGTGGCACCCCGGTGCTCACTACGCATCTGCCGGTTAGAACCAGTTCCAGGGGCGACAGCCCTGGCCTGGGGAAAGTCCGGCAGGGGAGAGGGGTGTAACTACCCCCCTTCCTGGTCCCACCCTTAGGGCAGGACCTAGTCATGTACCCACCCCTTTCTTTAGAATAAAGGCCGGAGCGGGGACCCTTCCAAATTAGATCATCTTTGAATCAAGAATACTTTCTACGAAAGGACTTCAAGACTCTTCTCAAGATTTCTCCCTTGTGGCTAAGGAGTAGTCACCCTGCATCAGCGGGCACCATCTAAGAACTCTGCGGTTTGCTGTAAGTCCTTCCTCAAGGAATCCGACGGCCCAGCTCGACGAGAACCGGCTTCCCTGGCACCTCTGACCTCTACCCCCGTCATCAGCTCAGCTGTGATCTGTGGGTGCGACGAGACCTCGAGGGACCGGCCATCATCAGAACCTGCACGCTCTTAAAACCAGCACGACCATCGAGGTAACTCTCTGGTGAGTGCTCTGGGGTCCGAGAAGCCCCGACCCTGAGCCGCTCTAGCACCGAAGTGCAGTCTCCCAGCATCTCCACGATCTGCGTGGGGCCCTTCTGCTCGCTGCTCAGCACGTTGTCTGGTCACTCGCCGCTGGCTTGTGCCCTTCTGTGACGACATCCGAGAATCATCACTGCTGGTCTGGTTGCTCCAGACTGGCCCTTGCTTCCATCTTTCCGAGAAGCACCCCGGACCCTCCTGGTCCACTCAAGACGCCATCTTAGGCCCACCCCGTGGCCCTGAGATCTGCCAAGGCTTGTTGCCCCATCCTGGGCCCAGCGACGCCGACAGCATCATCCTTCGTGGGACAGCTCGCACCTCCACCGTGGTCGCCGACAACGCCCCCTGGTCCGTGAGACTGCAGAGCCTAGCGTCGCCCACTCCCCTAGTCGAGGTGACGGCCAACCGGTGCCTTCCTGGTACCCTCTGACTACTGGCTAGTAGTACGAACTTGGTCCCCTCTGCTTTCAGGTTTCATCAATCTCCGATCCAGGCTTGGATCTCTACGAACTATTCAGCACTGGTCGCCGGCCAGCAACTCCTTTCTTCCGGCTCCTGGCTCGTCAGCGAAGACCCCGACGCCTGTAAGACTTGTGCAGCCGCAGCCCTCGTGGCTAGGTAACTCGGCATTTCGGTGCCTGCATAGCCTCCTTACTCTAGGGTCCCGAGTCCCTCGCTTCCGACTTGCCTTATCGGGTCCGCCCGAGACCTTAACCTTTCCGTGTCCTCGGACACTTGTTTTAAACTGTGCACTTGAAGTATTTGCCTAAGAGATTTGGTTTGTGCTTGGTACCCTGTCCTCATAAAGAGTACAGGGCTGTTGTGATTCTTAATAAATATACTGTTTATTTTCATAACACTTGTGTGGTGTCCTTTCACTGGGTGTTCAAGGGGTACATGTGTGGTAAACAGCTGGCTTAACACGCCCTCTCGAGTCTTTAGCCTTAGACTGCTCGTATCCACGCTACTAGGATAGCTGGTCTATAGGTTGACTTACAACCAAACACCATAAGGGTCGTTGGAACGATACATAGCGGTCGCTAGAATAGCGAACGTTGCATATCGGGCCAACTTCTCACATTGGTGAGCAGCGGTTGGGATTTGAGCTTGCTGTTGTTTTACCACACGTATCCTAAGAATATCTTGTTGAAAGATCGCACAAGTACTGTTAGTACATATAACTAAAGCTTAGAATACTCTGAGTTCTACTGAACCAGCTGTTGTAGCTCCTCAAGGCTTAGCACACCTTGGCTACAACTCTTAGCAAGGGAACAGTAGGTAAACACATAGTGTAGGTAGGTGCATCACTTACACCACACTAGAAACAGTATGTCGGACAAAGGAGGAAACTCTGGGTCTACCCCTTGTGTCAGTTGACCCTCCACAGGTCATCCCTTCAGGATATACTGTGCTGAGCTTCAAGGAGTTGAGACGGCTGTGTCACTCCAGGAAGATTCAGCAGGGGTCTAACCCCACAACGTCCTTTCTGATTGGTCTCTTGGAGACTTATGATGCCAGGAGAGCTGAGAAACTTCGTAGCTCTTCTAATCCAGAAGGAGACATGCCTCCCCTCGAGGGAACCCGAGACGATCCTGACCTCATCCACCTCGCCACTGAGAACGAAGATGGGGAGGAAGATGAGGATGAGGATCTCTCTGGGGATGAGGCAGATAAGGGACAGGTAGAAGTCGTCAGACTAAGCAGGTCCAACTTAAGCAAACATGATAGCGGTACTGGGGGACCCCTGGGGCCACTATCAGGTCAGCTTAACATTGGGAATGGACGAGCCAGATCTCTGTCAAGAGGCTCTGGCAGATCCCTTCAAACCAATGGCTCTCACAACTCGTCTCAGAGAGGGATGACGTCCCCCCAGAGGAGAGTGTACGAAGCTAAGGAAAGGGCAGCTAATCTAAGGATCGAAAGGGAAGAACTTGCCCTGGCCAAAGAGAGGCTTGCCTTTGCAAGAGAGCAACAGTTAAGTGGGGTAGTCCCCACTGGTGGCAGCAATGTACTTAGTAATAGGGAAAAGAGTTTCGATACGAAACACCTTGGGAAGATAGTGCCCCCCTTTAAACAAGGGGACGACATCCACAAATGGATTACTGCTTTGGAGAGGGCCTGCACTGTGCAAGGTGTACCCCAGAGTCAGTGGGCAGCTATCTTGTGGCTCTCCTTTGAAGGAAAAGGAAGAGACAAGCTCCTCACCACAAGGGTGGAGGACGCTAACAATTACCAAGTCTTGAAGAATACACTCGTTGAAGGGTTCGGCCTAACCACTGAGCAGTACAGGGTGCTGTTCAGGGATACCCAGAAAACGCAGTCTCAAGATTGGTCTGATTTTGTCGATTGTGCCACTAAGGCTTTTGAGGGCTGGTTGCTGGGCAGTAAGGTTACTGATTACGGAGGATTGTATAATTTGATGATGAGAGAACAAATTTTAAACAATTGTCAGAACCAGTTGTTGCATCAGCATCTTGTCGACTCGGATCTGACCTCTCCCCAAGAATTGGGAAAGAAGGCAGACAGATGGGTTCGTACGAGAGTTAAACAGAACCAGGGCCAGAATCAAGGTGGTCAGAAGAAAGCAGACCAGAAGGGTAAAGATTCTAAGGGGGAACAAAATGACCAGAAGTCTTCGACAGGTCCCCAACAACCCAAAGAGGGTGGGGGTCAGGCTCCCCAAAAGAAGAAAGAAGGCCAATCCAAAAGATGGTGCCAGTACTGTAAAAGTAAATCTCACTGGTTTAGTGAGTGCACCAAGAAAGGAGGAGGGCAGACTCCTGCCACTGCAGCCCCTAAGGCACCTGTGCCCCCTAGTACAGTCAGCAGCGGTAGTGCGCCTCCCAAGGGTTTAGTAGGGTTAACCCTGGGTTCTGAGGGGCGTGACGACCTAGTTGGCACACTCACTCAGGCTGTCCTTGTCAGTACGGGGGACGTGGACGTGTCCCCTGACGTAAGCCCCAATTCTTTGGGCAAATACCGACAGACGCCTTTCATAAATGGAAAGATGGCTCAGGCCTATAGGGACACTTGTGCCAGCGTCACCATGGTGACGCCTAACTTTGTGGACCCTGGACAGATCATGCCAGGTACAGAATTCCTGGTGACCAATGCAAGCAATGTCACTACCAATCACAGTATGGCAATTGTAGCTTTCTCCTGGGGAGGGGTAACTGGCCAAAAGAAGGTTGTAGTTAGTCCAGACCTCCCAGTGGATTGTTTGTTGGGCAATGATTTGGAGTCATCACAATGGTCAGAAGTGGAGCACCGGACTCACATGGAAATGTTAGGTTTGCCAGCACATGTGTTCGCTGTGACTAGGTCACAGGTCAGGAAATGCCCCACTGAACAGGTGCTGGATCCTGGAACAACGGACCAGACACCTCCCAAGAAAAAGAGCAGTAGGGTTAAGGCTGCGCCTTCCCCCTTGCCCCAGGTCGAGGATCAAGTCTCAGAGGAGGCTGACCTACAGGAATTGCGGGAAACTGAGCCTAGGGAATTCGAACTTGATCAAGTTGAATTCTTGGGTTCAGGGGGACCCTCAAGGGAAGACCTGGGGAAGGACCAGTTAGACTGCCCTTCTCTTGAACCCCTCAGGCAGCAGGCTGCTGCTGAGGCTGCTGGGAACGCCACAGGTACCCACAAGGTATACTGGGAAGATGGACTCCTGTACACTGAGTCAAGAGACCCCAAGCCTGGCATGACCAGGAGGCTGGTTGTACCCTTGTCTCAGCGTGGTTTCCTACTTACCTTGGCCCACGAGATTCCCTTAGCAGGTCACTTAGGCCAGACGAAAACGTGGGACAGGCTTGTCTCACACTTTCACTGGCCCCACATGAACGAAGATACCAAGGAGTTTTGCCGCTCCTGTGTCACTTGCCAAGCCAGTGGTAAGTCAGGTGGCACGACAAAGGCCCCCCTTATACCAATGCCTGTGGTGGGGGTGCCCTTTGAACGGGTAGGGATCGACATCGTCGGTCCCATGGAACCACCAACAGCATCAGGGCACAAGTTTATACTGGTGGTAGTGGATCATGCCACCAGGTATCCTGAAGCTATTCCCCTTAGGACCACTACAGCACCTGTTGTGGCAAGAGCCCTAGTTGGAGTGTTCTCCAGAGTGGGCTTCCCTAAGGAGGTCGTCTCCGACAGAGGTGCAAACTTTATGTCGAGCTACTTAACTGCTATGTGGAAGGAATGTGGTGTCAACTACAAGTTCACTACACCCTATCACCCGCAATGCAATGGGCTTGTTGAGAGATTCAACAGGACCCTAAAAGGGATGATTCATGGACTACCGGAAAAGCTTCGGCGTAGATGGGACGTCCTGATCCCCTGCCTCTTGTTCGCCTACAGAGAAGTCCCACAGAAGGGGGTTGGCTACAGCCCTTTTGAACTTTTGTACGGGCATCCTGTAAGGGGACCCCTGTGTTTGGTGAAGGAAGGTTGGGAGAGACCTCTCAAAAAGCCTGCAGCCAACATAGTGGACTATGTGCTTGGCCTCCGCTCGCGGATGGCTGAATACATGGAAAAGGCATCTGAAAACCTGAAGGCCAGCCAAGAACTCCAAAAAACTTGGCATGACCAAAAGGCTGTCTTGACTGTTTATCAGCCCGGACAGAAGGTGTGGGTGTTGGAGCCAGTGGCCCCAGCAGCACTCAAGGACAAATGGTCCGGGCCCTACACCATCCTGGAGAAAAAGGGAGAGGTCACCTACCTGGTCGACCTGGGAACTCCCCGGAGCCCCCACAGGGTGCTTCATGTCAACAGGCTAAAAGCATATGTCAACAGGAAGGACATGAGTTTGCTCATGGCCCTAGATGAGGGACAGGAAGAGGAGAGTGACCCTCTCCCCGACCTGCTCACTCAGAATCCTGACGATGGATCGGTAGATGGTGTTGTCTTTTGCGGCAGCCTCTCCGAACATCAACAGGGCGACTGTAAACAGGTTCTTCAGTCGTTCAGACATATGTTTTCTCTAACACCCAGCCAGACCGATTGGTGCACCCATGAGGTTGACACTGGTGACAGCTTGCCCGTTAAGAGTAAAATCTACCGGCAGCCTGATCACGTTAGAGACTGCATCAAGAGTGAAGTGCAGAAAATGTTGGAGCTGGGAGTCATTGAACCCTCGGATAGCCCTTGGGCTAGTCCCGTAGTTCTAGTGCCGAAATCTCACACCCAGGGTGGTAAGAGAGAGATGAGGTTTTGCGTAGACTACAGGGGTCTCAATGCAGTCACTAAGACTGACGCCCACCCAATACCGAGGGCAGACGAACTTATCGATAGATTGGCCTCGGCCAACTACTTAAGTACGTTTGACCTAACAGCTGGGTATTGGCAAATCAGGTTAGCTGAGGACGCCAAGCCTAAAACCGCATTTTCAACCCCTGGTGGGCATTATCAGTTCGTGGTGATGCCCTTTGGTCTGAAAAATGCACCTGCCACCTTCCAAAGGTTGGTGAATCAAGTCCTTACTGGGCTGGATGACTTCTGTGCGGCGTATCTTGACGATATTGCTGTCTTTAGCTCCACCTGGGAGGATCACCTGGTCCACCTGCGGAAAGCGTTAGAGGCTCTGCAAGCAGCAGGCCTCACTATCAAGGCCACCAAGTGCCAGATAGGGCAGACACAGGTTGTATACCTGGGCCACCTTGTAGGTGGAGGCCAGGTTCAGCCACTGGAGAGCAAGATACAGTCAATCAGGGACTGGGCTCCTCCAACCACCCAGACTCAGGTTCGAGCTTTCTTGGGCCTGACTGGTTACTACCGGAAGTTTGTCAGGAACTATGGTTCCATTGTGACACCATTAAACGAACTGACAAGTAAGAAAATGCCAAAAAAGGTTCAGTGGACAGCGAGCTGTCAAAAAGCATTCGATGACCTAAAGCAGGCCATGTGCACGGCGCCTATCCTCAAGAGTCCGGACTACTCCAAACCATTCATTGTCCAAACAGATGCTTCTGAGTTGGGTGTGGGAGCTGTTCTTTCTCAACTGAATTTTGATGGTCAAGACCAGCCCATTGCTTTTATAAGCAGAAGGCTGACCCCTAGAGAGAAGAATTGGTCAGCTATTGAGAGGGAGGCCTTTGCTGTGGTTTGGGCCCTGAAGAAGCTGGGGCCATACTTGTTTGGCACTCACTTCAAGATTCAGACCGACCATAAGCCCCTCTTATGGCTAAATCAGATGAAGGGTGAAAACCCCAAACTGCTTAGATGGTCCATTTCCCTACAGGGGATGGACTTTACAGTGGAACATAGACCTGGTACTGATCATGGCAATGCCGATGGGCTCTCCAGATATTTCCACTTAGAACAAGAAGACTCACCTGGTCAAGGTTAGCTTATTGTTCCGACGTTTGGGGGGGGGTCATGTAGGAGAGTAGGGTCTGCAATCCTATGATCACCCAGATTTTTTGCTTTTGTTTCACTGGTTTACGACTTTCTCTGGCTGTGGGCCTGCTAATCAGACCCACAGCCTGGCTGTTCTCTTTCTAAATTACGATATGTACCCTAGGTGCATTTACCAATTGGTACTGGGCCACCTTATCAGACCCTGTAACTCAGGGCATAGGTGTACCCAGGGCCGCCATGGGCTGCAGCATGTATTATGCCACCCCTGGCTGGCCTCCTAAATTTGACACAACTGGCTGCATGACAGCTGGGGCGAAGTCGTGTAATCACCCTTTGCTTTAGGTATAGTAGCTCTATATCTAACCATACAATGGACACCCGAGTCCCTATCAGTCACTCCTATGGCAGGCCTTGACAATCCTGAAGGCAGAGTGCGTGGGCTCGTGTGAACTGTGTTCTGGCCCGAGCCGAGCCCGGTTGCAGCTTGCGGGATCAAGACCCAATGGCTGTTCCATGATAACGCGTACCATATCAGTAACTTCGGTGCCGCGTTATCCAGACATGTCGAGTAAGGTGTCATACGAATCGGGATGCTGCCCTCTCACCAACTCTGGCGACGAGGTTAGCATTCCGCCCTTCTAGAGGGACACGACATGTACGTAACTGTGAACCCCGGTTAAAGTTAACTAAAGCCTCAGCTCCACAAAATGGATGCTGCCACCACAGACACGAGTCTGACCTCCTGCTGCTGGGAGTCCTTCCAGCGAGGAGCACTTGGACAAAGGGTTTCCTGTCAAGGGCGGTGTTCGCACCGTCCCAGACAGGGTTTGTGTATTCTGGGTAGGTAGGGCTTTTGCGAGAAGGTGACTGCGGAGTGGCACCCCGGTGCTCACTACGCATCTGCCGGTTAGAACCAGTTCCAGGGGCGACAGCCCTGGCCTGGGGAAAGTCCGGCAGGGGAGAGGGGTGTAACTACCCCCCTTCCTGGTCCCACCCTTAGGGCAGGACCTAGTCATGTACCCACCCCTTTCTTTAGAATAAAGGCCGGAGCGGGGACCCTTCCAAATTAGATCATCTTTGAATCAAGAATACTTTCTACGAAAGGACTTCAAGACTCTTCTCAAGATTTCTCCCTTGTGGCTAAGGAGTAGTCACCCTGCATCAGCGGGCACCATCTAAGAACTCTGCGGTTTGCTGTAAGTCCTTCCTCAAGGAATCCGACGGCCCAGCTCGACGAGAACCGGCTTCCCTGGCACCTCTGACCTCTACCCCCGTCATCAGCTCAGCTGTGATCTGTGGGTGCGACGAGACCTCGAGGGACCGGCCATCATCAGAACCTGCACGCTCTTAAAACCAGCACGACCATCGAGGTAACTCTCTGGTGAGTGCTCTGGGGTCCGAGAAGCCCCGACCCTGAGCCGCTCTAGCACCGAAGTGCAGTCTCCCAGCATCTCCACGATCTGCGTGGGGCCCTTCTGCTCGCTGCTCAGCACGTTGTCTGGTCACTCGCCGCTGGCTTGTGCCCTTCTGTGACGACATCCGAGAATCATCACTGCTGGTCTGGTTGCTCCAGACTGGCCCTTGCTTCCATCTTTCCGAGAAGCACCCCGGACCCTCCTGGTCCACTCAAGACGCCATCTTAGGCCCACCCCGTGGCCCTGAGATCTGCCAAGGCTTGTTGCCCCATCCTGGGCCCAGCGACGCCGACAGCATCATCCTTCGTGGGACAGCTCGCACCTCCACCGTGGTCGCCGACAACGCCTCCTGGTCCGTGAGACTGCAGAGCCTAGCGTCGCCCACTCACCTAGTCGAGGTGACGGCCAACCGGTGCCTTCCTGGTACCCTCTGACTACTGGCTAGTAGTACGAACTTGGTCCCCTCTGCTTTCAGTTTTCATCAATCTCCGATCCAGGCTTGGATCTCTACGAACTATTCAGCACTGGTCGCCGGCCAGCAACTCCTTTCTTCCGGCTCCTGGCTCGTCAGCGAAGACCCCGACGCCTGTAAGACTTGTGCAGCCGCAGCCCTCGTGGCTAGGTAACTCGGCATTTCGGTGCCTGCATAGCCTCCTTGCTCTAGGGTCCCGAGTCCCTCGCTTCCGACTTGCCTTATCGGGTCCGCCCGAGACCTTAACCTTTCCGTGTCCTCGGACACTTGTTTTAAACTGTGCACTTGAAGTATTTGCCTAAGAGATTTGGTTTGTGCTTGGTACCCTGTCCTCATAAAGAGTACAGGGCTGTTGTGATTCTTAATAAATATACTGTTTATTTTCATAACACTTGTGTGGTGTCCTTTCACTGGGTGTTCAAGGGGTACATGTGTGGTAAACAGCTGGCTTAACACGCCCTCTCGAGTCTTTAGCCTTAGACTGCTCGTATCCACGCTACTAGGATAGCTGGTCTATAGGTTGACTTACAACCAAACACCATAAGGGTCGTTGGAACGATACATAGCGGTCGCTAGAATAGCGAACGTTGCATATCGGGCCAACTTCTCACACTCTCTTTCTCACTCTCGGCAGAGATCGGCAGTGGGACGCCAGTTATTGTTCGACTCTTTTGCGGCCTTTATGAAGTCATTAGACTTAAGTGTAAACTTTTCAAAATCACACATAATGGTCAGAAATCCCTAAATGTCAAAACCCTTTATTGCGAGGGTCATATACTATCCAGGGTCTCGTCGTTCCCATATTTAGGAGTATTATTCGACGATCAAGGTCACTGGGGAACCCAAATTGCAGCGCAAAAGAATGTTCTGATTAGAGCCACATCGGCTGTGAAGGGTTCTGCCAGGAAGTTAGGAGCTAGGCCAATGAAGGCCCTAATTCAAATTTATAGAGTGAAGTGCATATCACTAGCCATGTGTGGGGCCGATTTGTGGGGCATTAAAAATACGAAGGCCATCCAGATTGTCGAAGATAGGTTTTTAAAAAACCTTCTAACTGTCCCTAAAACAACAGCCAATTACATCGTCCATCAGGAATGTGGAATTGGCTTTGTTGAAGATGCTATTGCCGTGGCACCCCTGGAGAAATGAATAACTAAAACCTGATTTAGTGCTAAACCACGACATCTTGAAAGATTGCATGTCACTCGATCGTGGGCTGTCTATACCCTGGCTCAAATACTCGTTTGTCAACAATAGGAGGAATATTATTCCTTTAGACCAAATTGATCACGCCCATTTGTGCAATAAATAAGGATTGTGCAAAGTCCGTTTTGGATTAATCTTCAAACAGACTGGTTGTGGAACAAAAGCGCCTCCTTATACATCGAGATAGGATTGTAGAAGCTTGATGTTACTACAGGCGAAAACCAGAGGAATACTACACATTTGGTAGATTACCACTGGCAATATAACCATCACGGTTTGATATTTAACGTGTGGAGAATACATATACAAACTGTCCTGAGGAAGGAAGCCATTATCATTTGATGCTTCCGAAACGCGTCGACGCCAATCCCTAAGTCATATTCGGCGTTGCCAACAACCAATCTGGTCTAAAGGAATAATATTCCTCCTATTGTTGACAAACGAGGGTCCGAAATGATATGACAAAGACAGATATTAGTGTCTCTTTTGATTAATTTCTCCACGCCCACATTAGGTGGTTTTAACTGTGTTTTTTATTTGTGATGTACATGTTTTTAATTGATAATTCATCGATATCTTTGTATATTTTTTTATAAATAAATTGTACACTTTTTTAATTATAATTTGTTTGGGCATGTTCCTTTTTAGGTCTCGCACTGCGAACCGGATCGCGAAAGCGATCCGTCGCTGCGAGACTTATTGTGATCATTTCAGTTTTCAAGGACTCAAGGGGAACAGACAAGAGACAAGAGATGTGAACGCGCAGATCTTCGACTTGGATTAGGTCGCGCGCGTCAACTGTGAAGAGCATGTCAGTTTCAGTTTTACACGAGCAGTTCTACATTTTGTTACTTTGTTGCAGTTTTAAAGGCTGGTTTGTGAAGAACATGTCAGTATCAGTTTTCCCTTGCCAACTGTGTGCAAACAGCTTCTGCATACAATTTTTTTTAATGTTTTTTTTTAATATAATGTGCGTGTTGTAATACAAGTGTGTTGAAAAGTGGGTGTTTTCGATAATTAGTCCGTAAAAAAGCGTTTGTGTTTAACTACAATAATAATGTGTGTGTTTTCAATACAATGAGCATGTTAGGAAGTGTTTGTGCTGTACAGTGGAGTGCTGCGTTGTAGAGTGCAGCGCTGTATAGTGGGGTGGTGTGTTGTAGAGTGGACTAATGTGCTTTGTGGAGTAGTGCATTGTAGAGTGGAGCACTGCGCTGTAGAGTAGAGCGCTGCGCTGTAGAGTAGAGCGCTGCGCTGTAGAGTGGAGCGCTGCGCTGTAGAGTGGAGCGCTGTAGAGTGGAGCGCTGCGCTGTAGAGTGAATCCGGCACTGTAGAGTGGATGCTGCGCTGTAGAGTGAATGCTGCGCTGTAGAGTGGAGCGCTGCGCTGTAGAGCAGAATGCTGCGTCGTGTAGTGTTGCGCTGTGGAGTGGAGCGCTGCGCTGTAGAGGGGAGTGTTGCGCTGTAGAGGGGAGTGTTGCGCTGGAGAGTGGCGCGCTGCGCTGGAGAGTGGCGCGCTGCGCTGTAGAGTGGCGCGCTGCGCTGTAGAGTGGCGCGCTGCGCTGTAGAGTGGTGCGCTGCGCTGCAGACTGGACCGCTGCGCTGTAGAGTGAGTGCTGCTTTGTAGAGTGGAATGCTGCGCTGTACAGTGGTGTGCTAAATTGGGAAGGTCTGCGCTGTAAAGTGGAGTGTTGTGCTGCGCTGTAGAGTGGAGTGTTGCGCTGTAGAGTGGAGTGTTGTGCTGTAGAGTGGAGTGTTGTGCTGTAGAGTGGAGTGTTGCGCTGTAGAGTGGAGCGCTGCGCTGTAGAGTGGAGCGCTGCGCTGTAGAGTGGAGCGCTGCGCTGTAGAGTGGAGCGCTGCGCTGTAGAGTGGAGCGCTGCGCTGTAGAGTGGAGCGCTGCGCTGTAGAGTGGAGCGCTGCGCTGTAGAGCAGAATGCTGCGTTGTGTAGTGTTGCGCTGTAGAGTGGAGCGCTGCGCTGTAGAGTGGAGCGCTGCGCTGTAGAGTGGAGCGCTGTGCTGTAGAGTGGAGCGCTGCGCTGTAGAGTGGAGTGCTGCGCTGTAGAGTGGAGCGCTGCGCTGTAGAGTGGAGCGCTGCGCTGTAGAGTGGAGCGCTGCGCTGTAGAGTGAATGCTGCGCTGTGTAGTGTTGCGCTGTAGAGTGGAGCGCTGCGCTGTAGAGTGGAGCGCTGCGCTGTAGAGTGGAGCGCTGCGCTGTAGAGTGGAGCGCTGCGCTGTAGAGTGGAGCGTTGCGCTGTAGAGTGGAGCGTTGTGCTGTAGAGTGGAGCGTTGCGCTGTAGAGTGGCGCGCTGCGCTGCAGACTGGACCGCTGCGCTGCAGACTGGACCGCTGCGCTGTAGAGTGGCGCGCTGCGCTGTATAGTGAGTGCTGCTCTGTAGAGTGGAATGCTGCGCTGTACAGTGGTGTGCTAAATTGGGAAGGTCTGCGCTGTAAAGTGGAGTGTTGTGTTGTGTAGTGCTGCGCTGTAGAGTGGAGCGCTGCGCTGTAGAGTGGAGCGCTGCGCTGTAGAGCGGAGCGCTGCGCTGTAGAGCGGAGCGCTGCGCTGTAGAGCGGAGCGCTGTGCTGTAGAGCGGAGCGCTGCGCTGTAGAGCGGAGCGCTGCGCTGGAGAGTGGAGCGCTGCGCTGTAGAGTGAATGCTGCGCTGTAGAGTGGAGCGCTGTAGAGTGGAGCGCTGCGCTGTAGAGTGGAGCGCTGCGCTGTAGAGTGGAGCGCTGCGCTGTAGAGTGGAGCGCTGCGCTGTAGAGTGGAGCGTTGCGCTGTAGAGTGGAGCGTTGCGCTGTAGAGTGGCACGCTGCGCTGTAGAGTGGCGCGCTGCGCTGTAGAGTGGCGCGCTGCGCTGTAGAGTGGCGCGCTGCGCTGTAGAGTGGCGCGCTGCGCTGTAGAGCGGAGCGCTGCGCTGTAGAGCGGAGCGCTGCGCTGTAGAGCGGAGCGCTGCACTGTAGAGCGGAGCGCTGCGCTGTAGAGCGCTGCGCTGTAGAGCGGAGCGCTGTAGAGTGGAGCACTGCGCTGTAGAGTGGAGTGCTATACTGGGGAGTTCTGTGCTGTAGAGTGAAGTGCTGCGCTGTAGAGTGGTGCGCTGCGCTGTAGAGTGGAGCGTTGCGCTGTAGAGTGGCGCGCTGCGCTGTAGAGTGGCGCGCTGCGCTGTAGAGTGGCGCGCTGCGCTGTAGAGTGATGCGCTGCTCTGTAGAGTGGAGCGTTGCGCTGTAGAGTGGAGTGCTATACTGGGAAGTTCTGCGCTGTAGAGTGGACTGCTGCGTTGTAGAGTGGAGCACTGCGCTGTGAAGTGGAGCGCTGTAGAGTGGAGCACTGTGCTGTAGAGTGGCGCGCTGCGCTGTAGAGTGGCGCGCTGCGCTGTAGAGTGGCGCGCTGCGCTGTAGAGCGGCGCGCTGCGCTGTAGAGCGGAGCACTGCGCTGTAGAGCGGAGCGCTGCGCTGTAGAGCGCTGCGCTGTAGAGCGGAGCGCTGTAGAGTGGAGCACTGCGCTGTAGAGTGGAGTGCTATACTGGGGAGTTCTGTGCTGTAGAGTGGAGTGCTGCGCTGTAGAGTGGTGCGCTGCGCTGTAGAGTGGTGCGCTGCGCTGTAGAGTGGTGCGCTGCGCTGTAGAGTGGAGCGCTGCGCTGTAGAGTGGAGTGCTATACTGGGAAGTTCTGTGCTGTAGAGTGGACTGCTGCGTTGTAGAGTGGAGTGTTGCGCTGTGGAGTGTTGCGCTGTAGAGTGGAGCGCTGCGCTATATAGTGAGTGCTGCTCTGTAGAGTGGAATGCTGCGCTGTACAGTGGTGTGCTAAATTGGGAAGGTCTGCGCAGTAAAGTGGAGTGTTGTGTTGTGTAGTGCTGCGCTGTAGAGTGGAGCACTGCGCTGTGGCGCGCTGCGCTGTAGAGTGGCAAGCTGTGCTGCGGACTGGAACGCTGTGCTGTACAGTGGTGTGCTAAATTGGGAATGTCTGCGCTGTAAAGTGGAGTGTTGTGTAGTGCTGCGCTGTAGAGTGGAGCACTGCGCTGTAGAATGGAGCACTGCGCTGTACAGTGGAGCACTGCAATGTAGAGTGGAGCAGTTCGCTGTAGAGTGGAGCACTGTACTGTAGAGTGGAGTGCTGCATTGTATAGTGCTGCGCTGTAGAGTGGAGTGCTGGGCTATGAATTGCTACACTGTAGACTGGGGTGCTGCGTTTTGTAATGCTGCGCTGTAGAGTGGAGCGTTGGGCTGTAGAGTGAATGCTGCACTGTAGAGTGAATGCTGCGCTGTAGAGTGGAGCGCTGCGCTGTAGAGTGAATGCTGCACTGTAGAGTGAATGCTGCGCTGTAGAGTGGAGCGCTGCGCTGTACAGCAGAATGCTGCGTTGTGTAGTGTTGCGTTGTAGAGTGGAGCGCTGCGCTGTAGAGTGATGCGCTGCTCTGTAGAGTGGAGCGTTGCGCTGTAGAGTGGAGTGCTATACTGGGAAGTTCTGCGCTGTAGAGTGGACGGCTGCGTTGTAGAGTGGAGCGCTGCGCTGTGAAGTGGAGCGCTGTAGAGTGGAGCACTGTGCTGTAGAGTGGAGCGCTGCGCTGTAAAGTGGAGCGCTGCGCTGTAGAGTGGAGCGCTGTAGAGTGGAGCGCTGTAGAGTGGAGCGCTGCGCTGTAGAGTGAATGCTGCACTGTAGAGTGAATGCTGCGCTGTAGAGTGGAGCGCTGCGCTGTAGAGCAGAATGCTGTGTTGTGTAGTGTTGCGCTGTAGAGTGGAGCGCTGCGCTGTAGAGTGGAGCGCTGCGCTGTAGAGTGGAGCGTTGCGCTGTAGCACTCTGCACTCAGCAACAATCTGCACTTTGTGTTCAGTGGCAATTTGCACCTTGCATTCAGTAACAATCTGCTGTCTGCGCTTAACAACAATATGCACTGTGCATTTAACATTGTACACTTAATAGCGATCTGCACCCTGCACTCATTAACAATTTGCACTTTGCACTCAGAAACAATCTGCGCCCTGCACTTAGCAGCAAACTGCTCTCTGCACTTAACAATAGGCACTCTGCACTTAACAACAATGTGCATTTTGCATTCAATACCAGTCTGCAGTTTACACTACTATGTACTTTGCCCTTAACAATACATATCGCTCTATTACATACAACTCAACAGCAGACATCCACTACAACACATACCATTCTATTACAGCATACACCATACTACAAGCTAATTCTTGAGACAATAAAAAAAGCTTTCTAAAACAACAATACGTTTGTTAAGTAAGGCACATATAGCTTCAATGAAGGGCAAATGCTTAAACAATTGTAAGGCATACAGCTATTTACATCGAGATGGCACTTCCCTGTTGTTGCAAAATATGTTTTTGCTTAGACATTTAGTTTCGTTCTTAGCCGTGCTTACACATTCAGTTTCATTTTCAGTCATGCATGGACAGCTGGCTTCAATTTGGACACACGAAACTGTTTCAAACGACAACATTTGCCCATTTAGATGCTATATATTCGTAGAAACTTTCTTATAACATAAAAGCCATTTTAGCACAAACAAAGCGTTTTTAAACTGCGTACATGTAACTCAGACATTATTAATTTTTCTTTAAAAGGACTTAGAACATTAGGTGTGTTTTAACCCCTTCCACACTCATGACGAGCTGGGCTCGTCATGGTGTAGCCTCCTCATACACTGATGACGAGCCCAGCTCGTCATAAAACAATGAAATATAGCAAATCCCAGCACAGGAGGTGAAAACGCATAGCAGCCATGGGGTTAAATAGCCTTTAAAAATAACTACAATTCTTCTGAACAAAAAATGTTAAGTTATCGTTCTCTTTATGTGTTGCAGTTTACGCTTTCACGGCTGCAAAATACATAAAGAAACACAAAATAAAAGCTCAAACAACTGAAAGGTATCGCACTCTACAGCGCCCCGCAGCGCCCCGCACTCTACAGCGCCCGCACTCTACAGCGCCCTGCACCGCCCTGCACTCTACAGCGCAACGCACTCTACAGCGCACCGCGCTCTACAGGGCACCGCAGCGCCCCGCGCCCCGCACTCTACAGCGCCCCGCACTCTACAGCGCCCCGCACTCTACAGCGCACCGCAGCGCCCCACACTCTACAGCGCCCCGCCCTCTACAGCGCCCCGCACTCTACAGCGCCCCGCAGCACCCTGCACTCTACAGCACCCCACGCTCTACAGCGCCCCGCAGCGCCTTGCACTCTACAGCGCCTGCGCTCTACAGTGCCTCGCGCTCTACAGTGCCTCGCGCTCTACAGTGCCCCGCAGCGCCCTGCACTCTACAGCGCCCCGCAGCGCCCTGCACTCTACAGCGCCCCGCAGCACCGTGCACTCTACAGCGCCCCGCACTCTACAGCACTCCGCAGCGTTCTGCACTCTACAGCGCCCCGCGCTCTACAGCGCCCCGCAGCGCCCCGCACTCTACAGCGCCCCGCACTCTACAGCGCCCCGCACTCTACAGCGCCCCGCAGCGCCATGCACTCGACAGCGCCCCGCGCTCGACAGCGCCCCGCGCTCTACAGCGTCCTGCACTCTACAGCGCCTCGCAGTGCCCTGCACTCTACAGCGCCCCGCACTCAGTAGCGCCCCGCGCTCTGCAGCGCCCCGCACTCTACAGCGCCCCGCACTCTACAGCGCCCCGCACTCTACAGCGCCCCCCACTCTACAGCGCCCCCCACTCTACAGCGCCCCCCACTCTACAGCGCCCCCCACTCTACAGCGCCCCGCAGCGCCCTGCACTCTACAGCGCAACGCACTCTACAGCGCAATGCACTCTACAACGCCCCACACTCTACAGCGCACCGCGCTCTACAGCGCCCCGCACTCTACAGCGCCCCGCACTCTACACGCCCCGCACTCTACAGCGCCCCCCACTCTACAGCGCCCCCCACTCTACAGCGCCCCCCACTCTACAGCGCCCCCCACTCTACAGCGCCCCGCAGCGCCCTGCACTCTACAGCGCAACGCACTCTACAGCGCAATGCACTCTACAACGCCCCACACTCTACAGCGCACCGCGCTCTACACCACAGCGCCCCGCGCTCTGCAGCGCCCCGCACTCTACAGCGCCCCGCACTCTACAGCGCCCCGCACTCTACAGCGCCCCGCACTCTACAGCGCCCCGCAGCACCCTGCACTCTACAGTGCCCGCACTCTACAGCGCCCCGCAGCACCCTGCACTCATCAGCGCCCCACGCTCTACAGCGCACCGCGCTCTACAGCACCCCGCAGCGCCCTGCACTCTACAGCGCCCACATTCTATAGGGCAACGCACTCTACAGCGCCTCGCGCTCTACAGCGCCCTGCAGCACCATGCAGCGCTCGGCACTCTACAGCGCCCCGCACTCTACAGCGCTCCGCTCTCTACAGCGCCCTACAGCGCCCCGCACTCTACAGCGCCCCGCACTCTACAGCGCCCCGCACTCTACAGCGCCCCGCACTCTACAGCGCCCCGCACTCTACAGCACTCTACAGCGCCCCGCACTCTACAGCACTCTACAGCGCCCCGCACTCTACAGCCCCCGCGCTCTACAGTGCCCCGCAGCGCCATGCACTCTACAGCGCCCCGCGCTCTACAGCGCCCCGCAGTGCCCCGCACTCTGCAGTGCCCCGCACTCTACAGCCCCCCGCGCTCTACAGTGCCCCGCAGCGCCATGCACTCTACAGCGCCCCGCGCTCTACAGCGCCCCGCAGTGCCCCGCACTCTGCAGCGCCCCGCACTCTACAGCGCCCCGCACTCTACAGCGCCCCGCACTCTACAGCGCC
Source organism: Lissotriton vulgaris (assembly GCF_964263255.1). NCBI lineage: Eukaryota > Metazoa > Chordata > Amphibia > Caudata > Salamandridae > Lissotriton > Lissotriton vulgaris. Next base: position 19,530,262 of record NC_141685.1, on the reverse strand, counting down.
CCGCAGCGCCCCGCACTCTGCAGCGCCCCGCACTCTGCAGCGCCCCGCACTCTGCAGCGCCCCGCACTCTGCAGCGCCCCGCACTCTGCAGCGCCCCACACTCTACTCTATTGCTCCGGCCCCACTATGCTCAGGATCAAAGTCCCCATACTTTCTTATACATCAGAGCCACTGTATATACTCAATTGTAACATGCATAAATGTGTGGCGCTCTGAGCAACTCGGAGGCCTTGGTCACGGCCTATACAGTTTTCTGACTAAATACTTTTTCAGCCGGGTAAAATATGCTCTTAAAGCCACTGACCGCGGATTGGGCTGAACGTCCCTAGGATAGGTCCTGTAAATCACAGGCTCCGAATCTGGGCCTGCTCGGGTGGCTAATGCACCTGCAGGCGAGAGGGCCGCATGGCCCGCAGATCACAGGTTCCCGTGCTTGAGTTTTTGCTCAATGAATCGATGCGGCCACTGCTGGGTTTGTTTGGGTAACCTGTGGGTCACAGGTTTGAATGCTGACACAATGCAGACTGGCAGGGGTGGGAAAACCCTCACTTTCACCCCACCCCACCCCCCCCCCCCTACGCAAACACACTTCATCAGTGGCCTCAAAAGAAGCAGCTGGGCCAGGCTGGGGCGTGGTTGGGAAAAAGGGGGCAGGGAAGCACTTTACATCTGCTCTTCGCTGTTTGAGGCCGATGCTGGGTCCCTAGCTCCCCTCCCCCACCTGCATGGGGGCTCCTCTTGAGAAGAGGTGGGTGGAGGCACACAAAGCGAGGAGGAGTGCAGAGAAGGAGGGTGGGCAGCAGGGGGGAGTTACAGTGGAAAGACTCGGTAGGTGAATCAGCGGGTGCAGATGGGGGACCGATGTGGTCAAAGTGGAAAAGTGCGGGCGTAGGGCCGGCTTGGGGTGGGGAAATTAAATAAATAATGAATTACCTCTTCAAAAGTAAGTTCTGACCCATGTATACCAAACAGAGCTGGACATAAAATCAAATCTGGGTGAGTCCGAGGAAGGCAATTCCCAAATTAGGAATGCTTCTACTGGCAGTCAGTGAAGCGGAGCCAGATGGACCCATGTGTGGTCACATTGTGTCAGGTCTAAAACAGATAGCTGTAAAACTTTCCTAAGCCCCCGGGTATGTGTACTTGCCGTTTCGACAACTGTGTCAGGCAGCGCCCCCCACCCCTCACCTCCCTTTGTCAACTTGCCACCGCTGCTCAGCGTGTATCACTTACTCATCGCCGCTGCCGCCGTCCTCCGCGTCACCGGGCCCGTCTTGTTCCAGAACTCGGATCCCCAGGAGTGAACGGCTCTCATCAGAATAGCCCCCATCACCTCCACGATCGCGCTGGTGAGCCGGTGCCGGGTGGTGTTGACCTGGAAGGAAGGGTTTTCCGTGGTCGCCCCGATCAGAGTCACCGTGCCGCATCCATATGTGGAAGGAAGGTGTCCTGAGGATGAGAGGGAGAGATAACTACATCCACGTTGACGACGGCCCTGAGCATCGCTTTCTTCGAACCCGAAACTTAAGAAACCGAAACTTAAGGAGATCACGCGCGCGCTGGTGAGAGGAGGCACCGCAGGTGGCGCGCGCGCTGGGGAGAGGCGGCGCCGCAGGTGGCGGGCGCGCTGGGGAGAGGAGGCGCCGCAGGTGGCGCGCGCGCTGGGGAGAGGAGGCGCCGCAGGTGGCGCGCGCGCTGGGGAGAGGAGGCGCCGCAGCTGCCGCGCACGTTGGGGAGAGGAGGCTCGCGTACCTCGGCCAGCACTTAGAGCACCCTGGCTGGCCCTGGGATCCAAGGGTCAGCAGACGAGGAGGTGAAAGGATGCAAACACGGTAATTAAAGTTATGCTCCAGCTAGGAAGCGCCCGGGGAGGCGGTCTCAGTGGTGCAACGAAAATGCCATTGTGCTGGAGGGTGCGCTCGTGTGTATGCGGCGGGGGGGGGGGGGGAGTGAGTGTATGAGCGGTGGCGGGGGGGTCTGTATGTGTGTGTGCATGCCGGGCTGAGCTGGCGATAGTGCACCAGGACTGATGATGACAGTCTGTCTGACTATTTTGAAAACAGAAAGCCAAAGAACGGCGACTCTGGTGTCCCCCAATTGGCAGAGAAGTTCGTGGCTGCAGGGGAATGAGGAAGTGCAGAGGGAGGGGTGTCTGGGCCATTGTCAGGAGTTGGGTAAGCTGCAGTAGGCCCTGGTTCGAGCTCCCTGTCCCTAAGGTGTGCACAGAAACCGCAGTAGCTTCTGAGGTAATGGTTCATTACTGAAGAAACAAATACTGCCTCTTATGTGTGAAGGCACGCTGCATTAAGCCCCAGTGAAGACATTGTTAAGGCATTGTCATTTACACCACAACATCACTCGGGACACGACCCACTTCACCTTTCCACCGACTCAATTGCAATAACTTTTATTTAAGTATTAATTATTAAAAATATTAACAGCCATTATTATTGGTAATATCAATAAATCTAAGTCACGTAAGTACAACACATATTGCGTTACAAATGCTATAGATGTCACATTTGCAAAAGTTATAACTATTGGCATTGTCATACACAATGCCAATAACTCAAACTTTAATGCTGCGAGACCTATTGCATTGTAAATGCTTGTTGGTAAGTGTTCTCCAGTTCCACAAAACGAATGGTGTGATTTGTGTCTGTCAGTTTGAGTCCTGATCTAGGAGCAGGAAATAATACTTCCCAAAGGGAAAACTCTTTGTTTTACTTTTCTGGATTATAGCATGCTACAACCATGCTTTTACATCACATTCCATTACAACGCGGTTGTTACAACGACCCCGTCGTTAGAACGCGATAGGGTCCGGTTTTGGACCCCTGGAGAGATCTTTTCATTAGCAGGGGGCGGCAATATCGGCCCCCAGTAAAAAATCGGCCGAAACAGGCCCAAGTAAACATCTCGGCTGCACCCTCCTCTTCCCACCAGGGGGGCCGGCCGAGCAGTTTGCCAGGGCCAGTTTCGGTACCCAGTCCAGCCCTGTTCTCGTGCCACTTCTTACTCTGTTCCACCACGGCCAGTACCCTGTCAGACAGCGGTAGGCCAGGATCTGCTTCACAGGCCTCCTCACCCGGTGGGCAGCTCCAAGAAACTGCTTGCTTTCCCTCTTTATTCACGGTGCACACCTGAGTGTCAGCACATGTGATGCGGGCGCGGAAGCGCTTTCACCCCAGCACGTCTCTCCTAGAACAGGAGCTGTAGTAGGCTCCCTTCCCAGGACCTCCTTAAAATTGTTCCGATGGGGCCACCGTACACCACTTCCCGGTGGATTCAGGGTTCTTGCCCGCACTGGCTCTTCTGGGTTGGGGCCTCCCCTAGTGTCGGTGGGCCTCTTGACACTCCTGCGCACCGCTACACAGCCCTCTCGCAGCGCCGCGGACGGCCTTCGTCTTGCACCCACTCACAGCAGCTGACGGGGGTAGCATCGGTATGCTTAGGGCGCTGCTCTTGCACTTTGCCCTCACTTTGCGTTCCTGACCAGACGTGCCACTTCTTCACGCAGGCGATCTTGACACTCTGCCACGGACCCTGCGGCTCACTTCTGAGCCAGCGGGCAGTCGCTTCCGACCCGGGTCGGCTCCGCTCCTCCTTCAGTTGGACCTCAGCAGGCTGCCGGCAGGGGCATGCCACCTGCTCCTATACTTGCTGCACGGGGCTCTCACTTACCCTGCACAGGTCTCACTGCGGTCTGATGCCACCATGTATTCACGGGCACATCAGATGCGGGGATGGCTCCCGATCACCTCTTCCACCTCCTTCAGGCCCGGGGCTCTTCATGTGCCCCAAGGGCAGTACGGCGCGTCCTGCACCGGCTCGCAGGGGGTGCCCTCGATGCGGGCACCACTCTCCCTCTTTCACCCACCTAACAAGGCGGCTGCACACACGGCAGGCCCCACTCATCCCAATGGAATGCTGTAGGACCCTGGGCCCCCATGCAGGCGCGCAACACCCATTGGCCCCAAAGGGCTTCAGCCCCCCCCCCCCCCGTCGTGTGTGGCAGCCCGGGCCTGTCGGCAGCCTTTGACACTGTCAATCACAACACTCTCCTCAACACTCTGCAACAGAGAATGGGCATGGAGGGCACTGTGCTTAAATGGTTTGCCTCCTTCCTCTCTGATAGATCCCAAATGATCAAAATAGCGGACAGTCTTTCATCTCCTCTGGCGGTGGGTCAAGGTGTTCCCCAAGGCTCTATTCTTGCACCCACATTGTTCAATCTCTATTTGGAACCTCTCGGAAATCTCCTAAGTAAATCTGGGGTCAACTATCATCTCAACGCAGACGACACTCAAATCTACCTCAAGGTCGCCTCCACTCACGATCTCTCCGTCCTAAGCTCTACCCTCGACTCCATTCAAAATTGGATGTCAACACATCAACTGATTCTAAATCCCTCCAAAACTGAATTCCTCCTCCTCTCCTCCTCACTTTCTCCTCCCCGGTTGAATCATGGATGGACCAGATGAATCTGCTGAACAATAAACCCATCATTGCCGACAGCGCAAAATCCCTTGGTGTCATACTCGACACAAAACTCAATCTACTCTCCCACATTAATTCAATTGCAAAGTCTGCTCGATACCAACTGCGCCTTCTTTCGGGGATTCATCGCTTCTTCCCGGAGCATGACCTTAAAACCCTGGTGCAATCACTGGTCCTCTCCATACTGGACTACTGCAATTCTCTTCTGACTGGCCTCCCCAAATCCCACCTGTCCCCCCTTAAGTCTGTTCTCCATTCAGCAGCTCGTTTCATTTATGGGGCCAAAAGAAGCGATCACATCACACCCATGCTATCCACCCTCCGCTGGCTTCCCATTAAGGCAAGATCTATCTACAAGACTGCCTGTATTACCCACAAAGCCTTGCACTCCTCCTCTCCTCGCTACCTGGCGAATAAACTGCAACTCTCTGGAGGCTCTAGACCATCACGAAATGCGGAAAATCTACTGCTTGAACCTCCCATTTTCAAGAAGGAAAGGTCGATGGCCGAATCCTTTTCAGGCAACGCAGTGAGAGTCTGGAACTCACTTCCGCCTCAGCTCCGGACCACCACCTCCTCCCAGGCCTTCAAAACTGACCTCAAAGTTCTCCTCCTTCAAAGACACTTTCGAAGTTAATTTATGCCCTCTCTATTATCTGAAGGAAGACCTTCCATTTTAGAAAAATCTATTTTACATGACTATGGAAGTGCCTTCCCAGTGTGTTCTTGTGGTTTGAGAGTCTGCCATTTATTGCGGTATTATCCTTGTACCTGTGTTTGGTACTCGTGTGTAACATGCACATGTCACTTTCTCTTGTAACACACTGTTTTCTACCTCTTACATTTGTTTGTTTTCGATACCTGCACTAGTGCCACCATTGCCTATGTAAAGTGTTTTCTTGTGCTTGAGTGCCCTCCATATATTACAGTATTTTACCTCTATGTTTACTTTGTTCGCTTTTGTAACCTGCACACGTCACGCTTTCCTCCTGTAATGCACCGTTTGCTTTCTCTTGTATTTTGTTGGCTCACGATTGTCATTTTTGCGTCATTTAATGTAACATTTGCTTTTGTATTTTGCTCACTTGTAATGTTCTCATGTCTCAGTTCTGTTCCTTTTGTGAAACGCTCTGACACCTTCGGGTAAAATCCGCGCTATATAAAAACGCATAAATAAATAAATAAATAAATAAATAATGAGACAGCTCCCGGGCCTGCACACAGCTGCACCCGAGCACTTCACAGGTCTTTAAAAGACCTTGAGCATGCTAATGGGGCTTTGTTGTTGTTTCACCCCTTCTAAGAGCCCCTAAAGATTCAGCCCCCCCTGAAATTTTCTCTTAGCCCCCCCCCACCCGAAATGTGACTCTAGTTGCGCCTCTGCCCCCATGCATGCATAATGATGGCATAGCTGGTGAGTGGAACTGGCCACGGGCCCGTGCGCCCGGACCCTTTTATTGTCAGGGTCACATGTCCAGGGACGCCTGTGCTGGATGGGGGTGGGGTGGGGTGTGAGTCCGCCCTCGGGGTGGCTGAGAACAAAACAACTGGAACAGTAACCAGCAGGTCACTACCTGACCTAGGGACGTACTGCTTTAATTTGGTGTGATCCTTTGCCCCCATGGGTAGCGGCCGGGCCCCCCCCCCACCCTTTTAATGACCACCACAGCAGCCCCCGGACTTAGGGACACACTGCTTTTAATTCGGCTTGATCCTGCACTCCCAAGGGTTGCAGCTGGGCCCCCACCCCTTTCCTGCCCACCACAGCAGCCCCCGGACCTAGGGGGATCCCCCGCCCCCATGGGCTGCCTCTGGGCCTCGAAGGTACCTGAAATCACTGAAAATAGCTGCAGTTTCTGTTGCCTGCACTTCGAGTGCCCAGTTATACTAAACATATACTCACCCCAGGTTCGCATGTCGGGGTACCCTTGCTCCCCATACTCTCAGTTATACTAAACATATACTCACCCCAGGTTCGCATGTCGGGGTACCCTTGCCCCCATACTCTCAGTTATACTAAACATATACTCACCCCAGGTTCGCATGTCGGGGTACCCTTGCCCCCATACTCTCAGTTATACTAAACATATACTCACCCCAGGTTCGCATGTCGGGGTACCCTTGCCCCCATACTCTCAGTTATACTAAACATATACTCACCCCAGGTTCGCATATCGGGGTACCCTTGTTTCCATACTTTCAGTTAGACTAAACATATACTCACCCCAGGTTCGCATATCGGGGTACCCTTGTCCCCAGACTCTCAGTTATACTAAACAGATACTCCCCCCAGGTTCGCATATCGGGGAACCCTTGTCCCCATACTCTCAGTTATACTAAACATATACTCACCCCAGGCTCGCATGTCGGGGTACCCTTGTCCCCAGACTCTCAGTTATACTAAACATATACTCACCCCAGGTTCGCATGTCGGGGTACCCTTGCCCCCATACTCTCAGTTATACTAAACATATACTCACCCCAGGTTCGCATGTCGGGGTACCCTTGCCCCCATACTCTCAGTTATACTAAACATAAACCCACCCCAGGTTCGCATGTCGGGGTACCCTTGCCCCCATACTCTCAGTTATACTAAACATATACTCACCCCAGGTTCGCATATCGGGGTACCCTTGTCCCCAGACTCTCAGTTATACTAAACATAAACTCACCCCAGGTTCACATATCGGGGTACCCTTGTTCCCATACTCTCAGTTATACTAAACATATACTCACCCCAGGTTCGCATATCGGGGTACCCTTGTCCCCAGACTCTCAGTTATACTAAACATATACTCACCCCAGGTTCGCATATCGGGGTACCCTTGTCCCCAGACTCTCAGTTATACAAAACATATACTCACCCCAGGTTCGCATATCGGGGTACCCTTGTCCCCAGACTCTCAGTTATACTAAACATATACTCACCCCAGGTTCGCATATCGGGGTACCCTTGCCCCCATACTCTCAGTTATACTAAACATATACTCACCCCAGGCTCGCATATCGGGGTACCCTTGCTCCCCATACTCTCAGTTATACTAAACATATACTCACCCCAGGTTCGCATGTCGGGGTACCCTTGTCCCTCCCCATACTCTCAGTTAGACTAAACATATACTCACCCCAGGTTCGCATATCGGGGTACCCTTGTCCCCAGACTCTCAGTTATACTAAACATATACTCACCCCAGGTTCGCATGTCGGGGTACCCTTGTCCCTCCCCATACTCTCAGTTAGACTAAACATATACTCACCCCAGGCTCGCATATCGGGGTACCCTTGTCCCCAGACTCTCAGTTATACTAAACATATACTCACCCCAGGTTCGCATGTCGGGGTACCCTTGTCCCTCCCCATACTCTCAGTTAGACTAAACATATACTCACCCCAGGCTCGCATGTCGGGGTACCCTTGTCCCCAGACTCTCAGTTATACTAAACATATACTCACCCCAGGTTCGCATGTCGGGGTACCCTTGTCCCTCCCCATACTCTCAGTTAGACTAAACATATACTCACCCCAGGTTCGCATGTCGGGGTACCCTTGCCCCCATACTCTCAGTTAGACTAAACATATACTCACCCCAGGTTCGCATGTCGGGGTACCCTTGCCCCCATACTCTCAGTTAGACTAAACATATACCCACCCCAGGTTCGCATGTCGGGGTACCCTTGTCCCTCCCCATACTCTCAGTTAGACTAAACATATACTCACCCCAGGCTCGCATGTCGGGGTACCCTTGTCCCCAGACTCTCAGTTATACTAAACATATACTCACCCCAGGTTCGCATGTCGGGGTACCCTTGTCCCTCCCCATACTCTCAGTTAGACTAAACATATACTCACCCCAGGTTCGCATATCGGGGTACCCTTGTCCCCAGACTCTCAGTTATACTAAACATATACTCACCCCAGGTTCGCATGTCGGGGTACCCTTGTCCCTCCCCATACTCTCAGTTAGACTAAACATATACTCACCCCAGGCTCGCATGTCGGGGTACCCTTGTCCCCAGACTCTCAGTTATACTAAACATATACTCACCCCAGGTTCGCATGTCGGGGTACCCTTGTCCCTCCCCATACTCTCAGTTAGACTAAACATATACTCACCCCAGGTTCGCATGTCGGGGTACCCTTGCCCCCATACTCTCAGTTAGACTAAACATATACTCCCCCCAGGTTCGCATGTCGGGGTACCCTTGCCCCCATACTCTCAGTTATACTAAACATATACTCACCCCAGGTTCGCATGTCGGGGTACCCTTGTTCCCATACTCTCAGTTATACTAAACATATACTCACCCCAGGTTGGCATATCGGGGTACCCTTGTTTCCATACTCTCAGTTAGACTAAACATATACTCACCCCAGGTTCGCATATCGGGGTACCCTTGCCCCCATACTCTCAGTTATACTAAACATAAACCCACCCCAGGTTCGCATGTCGGGGTACCCTTGCCCCCATACTCTCAGTTATACTAAACATATACTCACCCCAGGTTCGCATGTCGGGGTACCCTTGTCCCCATACTCTCAGTTATACTAAACATATACTCACCCCAGGTTGGCATATCGGGGTACCCTTGTCCCTATACTCTCAGTTATACTAAACATATACTCACCCCAGGTTCGCATGTCGGGGTACCCTTGTCCCCATACTCTCAGTTATACTAAACATATACTCACCCCAGGTTCGCATGTCGGGGTACCCTTGTCCCTCCCCATACTCTCAGTTATACTAAACATATACTCACCCCAGGTTCGCATGTCGGGGTACCCTTGTCCCTCCCCATACTCTCAGTTAGACTAAACATATACTCACCCCAGGCTCGCATATCGGGGTACCCTTGTCCCCATACTCTCAGTTAGACTAAACATATACTCACCCCAGGCTCGCATATCGGGGTACCCTTGTTTCCATACTCTCAGTTATACTAAACATATACTCACCCCAGGTTCGCATGTCGGGGTACCCTTGTCCCTCCCCATACTCTCAGTTATACTAAACATATACTCACCCCAGGCTCGCATGTCGGGGTACCCTTGTCCCCAGACTCTCAGTTATACTAAACATATACTCACCCCAGGTTCGCATGTCGGGGTACCCTTGTCCCTCCCCATACTCTCAGTTATACTAAACATATACTCACCCCAGGTTCGCATGTCGGGGTACCCTTGTCCCTCCCCATACTCTCAGTTAGACTAAACATATACTCACCCCAGGCTCGCATATCGGGGTACCCTTGTCCCCATACTCTCAGTTAGACTAAACATATACTCACCCCAGGCTCGCATATCGGGGTACCCTTGTTTCCATACTCTCAGTTATACTAAACATATACTCACCCCAGGGTCGCATGTCGGGGTACCCTTGTCCCTCCCCATACTCTCAGTTATACTAAACATATACTCACCCCAGGCTCGCATGTCGGGGTACCCTTGTCCCCAGACTCTCAGTTATACTAAACATATACTCACCCCAGGCTCGCATATCGGGGTACCCTTGTTTCCATACTCTCAGTTATACTAAACATATACTCACCCCAGGGTCGCATGTCGGGGTACCCTTGTCCCCAGACTCTCAGTTATACTAAACATATACTCACCCCAGGCTCGCATGTCGGGGTACCCTTGTCCCCAGACTCTCAGTTATACTAAACATATACTCACCCCAGGCTCGCATGTCGGGGTACCCTCGTCCCCAGACTCTCAGTTAGACTAAACATATACTCACCCCAGGCTCGCATATCGGGGTACCCTTGTTTCCATACTCTCAGTTATACTAAACATATACTCACCCCAGGGTCGCATGTCGGGGTACCCTTGTCCCCAGACTCTCAGTTATACTAAACATATACTAACCCCAGGCTCGCATGTCGGGGTACCCTTGTCCCCAGACTCTCAGTTATACTAAACATATACTCACCCCAGGCTCGCATGTCGGGGTACCCTTGTCCCCAGACTCTCAGTTATACTAAACATATACTCACCCCTGGTTCGCATATCGGGGTGCCCTTGTCCCTCCCCATACTCTCAGTTAGACTAAACATATACTCACCCCAGGTTCGCATATCGGGGTACCCTTGTCCCTCCCCATACTCTCAGTTATACTAAACATATACTCACCCCAGGTTGGCATATCGGGGTACCCTTGTCCCTATACTCTCAATTATACTAAACATATACTCACCCCAGGTTCGCATGTCGGGGTACCCTTGTCCCCATACTCTCAGTTATACTAAACATATACTCACCCCAGGTTCGCATGTCGGGGTACCCTTGTCCCTCCCCATACTCTCAGTTATACTAAACATATACTCACCCCAGGTTCGCATGTCGGGGTACCCTTGTCCCTCCCCATACTCTCAGTTAGACTAAACATATACTCACCCCAGGCTCGCATATCGGGGTACCCTTGTCCCCATACTCTCAGTTAGACTAAACATATACTCACCCCAGGCTCGCATATCGGGGTACCCTTGTTTCCATACTCTCAGTTATACTAAACATATACTCACCCCAGGTTCGCATGTCGGGGTACCCTTGTCCCTCCCCATACTCTCAGTTATACTAAACATATACTCACCCCAGGTTCGCATGTCGGGGTACCCTTGTCCCTCCCCATACTCTCAGTTATACTAAACATATACTCACCCCAGGTTCGCATGTCGGGGTACCCTTGTCCCTCCCCATACTCTCAGTTAGACTAAACATATACTCACCCCAGGCTCGCATATCGGGGTACCCTTGTCCCCATACTCTCAGTTAGACTAAACATATACTCACCCCAGGCTCGCATATCGGGGTACCCTTGTTTCCATACTCTCAGTTATACTAAACATATACTCACCCCAGGGTCGCATGTCGGGGTACCCTTGTCCCTCCCCATACTCTCAGTTATACTAAACATATACTCACCCCAGGCTCGCATGTCGGGGTACCCTTGTCCCCAGACTCTCAGTTATACTAAACATATACTCACCCCAGGCTCGCATATCGGGGTACCCTTGTTTCCATACTCTCAGTTATACTAAACATATACTCACCCCAGGGTCGCATGTCGGGGTACCCTTGTCCCCAGACTCTCAGTTATACTAAACATATACTCACCCCAGGCTCGCATGTCGGGGTACCCTTGTCCCCAGACTCTCAGTTATACTAAACATATACTCACCCCAGGCTCGCATGTCGGGGTACCCTCGTCCCCAGACTCTCAGTTAGACTAAACATATACTCACCCTAGGCTCGCATATCGGGGTACCCTTGTTTCCATACTCTCAGTTATACTAAACATATACTCACCCCAGGGTCGCATGTCGGGGTACCCTTGTCCCCAGACTCTCAGTTATACTAAACATATACTCACCCCAGGCTCGCATGTCGGGGTACCCTTGTCCCCAGACTCTCAGTTATACTAAACATATACTCACCCCAGGCTCGCATGTCGGGGTACCCTTGTCCCCAGACTCTCAGTTATACTAAACATATACTCACCCCAGGCTCGCATGTCGGGGTACCCTCGTCCCCAGACTCTCAGTTAGACTAAACATATACTCACCCCAGGCTCGCATATCGGGGTACCCTTGTTTCCATACTCTCAGTTATACTAAACATATACTCACCCCAGGGTCGCATGTCGGGGTACCCTTGTCCCCAGACTCTCAGTTATACTAAACATATACTCACCCCAGGCTCGCATGTCGGGGTACCCTTTTCCCCAGACTCTCAGTTATACTAAACATATACTCACCCCAGGCTCGCATATCGGGGTACCCTTTTCCCCAGACTCTCAGTTATACTAAACATATACTCACCCCAGGTTCGCATATCGGGGTACCCTTTTCCCCAGACTCTCAGTTATACTAAACATATACTCACCCCAGGCTCGCATATCGGGGTACCCTTGCCCCCAGACTCTCAGTTATACTAAACATATACTCACCCCAGGCTCGCATGTCGGGGTACCCTTTTCCCCAGACTCTCAGTTATACTAAACATATACTCACCCCAGGCTCGCATATCGGGGTACCCTTGCCCCCAGACTCTCAGTTATACTAAACATATACTCACCCCAGGCTCGCATGTCGGGGTACCCTTGTCCCCAGACTCTCAGTTATACTAAACATATACTCACCCCAGGCTCGCATGTCGGGGTACCCTTGTCCCCAGACTCTCAGTTATACTAAACATATACTCACCCCAGGCTCGCATATCGGGGTACCCTTGCCCCCAGACTCTCAGTTATACTAAACATATACTCACCCCAGGCTCGCATGTCGGGGTACCCTTTTCCCCAGACTCTCAGTTATACTAAACATATACTCACCCCAGGCTCGCATATCGGGGTACCCTTGCCCCCAGACTCTCAGTTATACTAAACATATACTCACCCCAGGTTCGCATGTCGGGGTACCCTTGCCCCCAGACTCTCAGTTAGACTGAGAGGCATTTTTCTCTTTCTTTCTAAAGTTGCTGTTATAAAGTTGGTGTGACTCTAGCATTGTAAGTGTCCGCAGTTTGAGTGGCTGGTTACGTCTTTCTTTTTCCTTGTCTCCTTAAATAATAATATAATATCAATCATAATGCCGGCCACAACTGAAAGGTGTCATTTAAAAACATCACTAGTAAAAGAGCCACATCACTGAACGTTGTTTCATTTAATATTGTGCGCACATGGTGGCCATCCCTACTTTGTAACTAGTTTTCTCTTTCTTTTTTGTGGCCTATGCTTTCAGTAAATAAATACCCGCTGCACCACCTTGTCCTGGCCAGGCCTTTTGGCTTTGCCAGTGCTTGTTGACCGTGGCTTGCTGTGTTCCGGGTCTCTGCAGGCCTCTCTGGCTCGTGGGTGGTGGAACCTGTCTGTGCGGTGGCATTCCTGGCAGCAGGGTTTCCTGGCAGAGGTCTGAACCGGTCCGGGGGTTGAGTACCTGTCGGGGACTTACCGTCGCTCGCACCTCTCTCCGGCTCCGGGAACAGCTCGAGGGGGGGCCCTGACCTGAAGCTGTGGTCGAACCTCAGTACCTCCTGCTCCTCCATCCCAGCATAGCGCCTCGAGGGAGCGCCTTGAAGCTGTGGTCGAACCTCAGCACCCACGGCTACTCCATCCCAGCATAGCGCCTCGAGGGAGCGCCTTGAAGCTGTGGTCAGCACCCCCGGCTCCTCCATCCCAGCATAGCGCCTCGAGGGAGCGCCTTGAAGCTGTGGTCAGCACCCTCGGCTCCTCCATCCCAGCATAGCGCCTCGAGGGAGCGCCTTGCTCTGGGTAAGTTGGCGCTGCGCCGAGGGGCCACTCGCGTCATTTACAATCACCTCTGGGGGGGCGGACCCGCACAAAGTGTCCGTGGACTCCCCTTGGAGTTGCGGTGCTTTTATTGTTTATATATGTGCGGCTCTTCCGCTTTGAACTTTGTCTTTTTTGGTCTTAATTGTAACTCACAAATATTCCACCCGCCGCCGCGAGGCAGGGTCGGAGGTGATTGACATGGAATTGCTCTTGTAACAATAATCGAAGTGTCCTTGTGATGGGTGATTGTCATCAATACTCCGCAGCTCCTGGAGGTTTCCTTATCGGCGCAGAATCACACGGTTGTAACTCAAGTGAAGCCGGGATTGGAACCAAAGTCCCCCAGTTTCAGATGCCACCGAGGCCTTCACCCCTCAGGACAGCGCCTGGAGGCAGCCTAGAGCTCGTCAGATATGTGTCCCTTCACCCTGGCCTGACCTCAGCGCCTGGAGACAGTCTAGCGCTCGTCTGACATGAGGCCTTCACCCCTGACCTCAGCGCCTGGAGGCAGCCTAGCGCTCGCTCTGTGTCCATTCACCCCTGACCTCAGCGCCTGGAGGCAGACTAGCGCTCGCTCTTTGTCTATTCACCCCTGACCTCAGCGCCTGGAGGCAGTCTAGAGCTCGCTCTGTCTCCTTCACCCCTGACCTCAGCGCCTGGAGGCAGCCTAGCGCTCGCTCTGTGTCCATTCACCCCTGACCTCAGCGCCTGGAGGAGCCTAGCGCTCGCTCTGTCTCCTTCACCCCTGACCTCAGCGCCTGGAGACAGCCTAGCGCTCGCTCTGTGTCCCTTCACCCCTGACCTCAGCGCCTGGAGGAGCCTAGCGCTCGCTCTGTGTCGCTTCACCCCTGACCTCAGCGCCTGGAGGCAGCCTAGCGCTCGTCTGACATGAGGCCTTCACCCCTGACCTCAGCACCTGGAGGCAGTCTAGCGCTCGCTCTGTCTCCTTCACCCCTGACCTCTGCACCTGGAGGCAGTCTAGCGCTCGCTCTGTGTTCCTTCACCCCTGTCCTCAGCGCCTGGAGGCAGTCTAGCGCTCGCTCTGTGTTCCTTCACCCCTGACCTCAGCGCCTGGAGGCAGTCTAGCACTCGCTCTGTGTCCTTTCACCCCTGACCTCAGCGTCTGGAGGCAGCCTAGCGCTCGCTCTGTTGATGTAAATAAATAATTTACTCTTAATTTCTATGCAGGTAAGTACTTAATCAATAATAACTCAATCGGAAATGAAAGAAAACAGAGTCCGTGGTGCTAGAGTTCTTAGGGGTTTTATTCCTTAAAAAGGAATGGTCAAGACCAAGATATCATGTTCTGAACACCACACAGGGTGTCAGAAGGGATAGAGCGCTACATTTTATTAACAGTACATAGCTTATATACTTATTTTACACCATTGGAAACAGTATAGAAGGCGTAACAGCTGAGAGAAGACAAGATAACAGTATACACGTGGTACATGGGCGTAATCAAGAGGCGTGAACTAGAGGTGTGTTCTCGAAACGTCACAAGTAAGTGTCACAGAAGGGGTGGCACTAACAGGAATGTTGCAATGTCAGCAGAAATCAGAAGCTTGGATGCGCGCGCAGCTGCATGACGTGTGCATGACATGGAGTCGGAGGGTGCTGGGGACTTGACATTTGAACTGACGGAAAGAGACAGAAGTCTGGCATGTCAGATCAACTTGTGCTTCTATCATATCTGATATCTGATGTTTAGGAACTAAGCTATCTGGGCGGAAAGGTCTCTGGGGCAGAAGCTATTCTATACTGACTGTAAGTGCGTGTATAAGCGCCTGAGTGTCTGCATGAGAAGCGTGGGGGCACGGGGCCTTCCAGGGAAGCATGGCAACAGAAGCTATGAATTACTTGCATGGAGACAGGTCGGCCCTTTGGCTCTGCAGCTGAAGAAGGATGTTTACTGAAGCTAGCAGGCAGGAATGTATTTTCAGGGAACGGAGCAGATAACTCGAAGGTTATAGTCAATCTTGGCAGGCAGCAGGCTGAGCTAAGCGCGAAGGGCCGCGCTGAAAGTAAGTCAGAGTTCACGGGTACGGGGGCAGCCTGGGCTGAGGCACTTCGAGTCAGAAGCCAGAAAAGAGGCTCGGTGGCAGAAATTCAGAGGCCTACTGGAAAACGTAGGAGTACACTACAAAAAGACGTTGGCATAGCATACTTAGGAACGGACCACTCAACCCATTCATGGTGGGTCTGAAAGAGGACATGTTAACGTTGGACGCAAATGTATTTGCGTCTTCATAGCTGGTACAGGAGGGAAGTTACATGCACTTTTAACTCGTACATGGAGACGGTGGGGTACTCGCTAGGGAACACAACTTGACCATAAAATTTATATTTCCTCATTCCCTCCTTGTTCCCTACGGACCCTTCATGATATATCGATCATCATAAATCTATCAGTTTGTTCTTGTAACATAATTTGTTCATCTTTCTTTCTTTGACGATTTGAGAGACAACTGGAATGTTCAATGCAGGAAGTGGCACACAGTCCACATATCGCCGGTCCACATTGTAGACACAGGCAGCAGCTGAATACTATGACTAGGCCAATGCCTAGGAAGGATAGGATCTTCCATCCCCAAGCTGTTAACGTTGTCCAGAACCAACCGGACCAAGTCCAGGTGCCTGGATTCTGATGTATCTGATTTGCAATTTTATGCAGACGGGTAATAGCTTGATAGACAGATGGCGCATTTTGTGGAATGAAAACACAGCAACTCGACCCGATGACCTTACAGGCTCCACCTCTATCTGCCAAGATGACGTCAATAACAAGACGATTCTGAAGGACAACAACCCGCATAGCAGATTGCTCCTCTGTTAAGTTACCTAAGGCGGAGGCAGTTTCATGTACCACTGCTTCAAGTGTTCTAGTTAATCTACGAATGAGTTTACTATTCTGGACAGGACCTAGGAAGAAGAAGAATCCTTTATTAAAGTCTGTATATTGCTCCCATGCTGTTTCGGTCTGATCAACAATCGGGAGTTCTCTCTTGGGTCTGGTCTGTATGAGTCGGGAATTTCTATGGTAATCAGGGGGAGCTAGAAATACTGGTGGCAGAAGGAATGCAATATAACAGGTACCATCCCAGTCTGGAGGCAAGCGTATGTATGCGGTATGACCACAAACAAAATAAGAGTGACTGATAGCTTTGAAGGACGATTTACCCTGATCACTGAATTCGACCACAGTAGTGCATTTACTATGACCTAAGTGTACTGAACCTTTCTTTCGGACACATAATTCACCAGCGACTGGTAACACTGACATATGGGGCAGGACTGGTGCGGCTTCGGATTCTACAGTAAGGATCATAAGGCTAATGGTGTAGTTACCTAATCCATATACTTCATTTTCTAGATCAGTTCCTGTTCGAGTGGGGAGTCCCTCCTTGTCAGGGTAACAGACATCTAGCAGGACTAGGTTCAGATTTCCCCAAACCCAGCCTCCATCGAAAACAGCAATATCGGGATCTAAGGAATTAATTATGTTAAACCATGCACCACAGGAGCCATTGTGAGTGAACGGGTACGGAAAGAGAGGAAGGGCTCCCTTGTAATTCTGGTAGGGAGGGAGTCGGCCACATATCCAGCAGTCTGTAGCATTATTAGTCTGATGAGAATGGTGTAACATACTAATGAATGTGTTGTTGCGCAGCGCAAGTCTGTAAGAGAGTACGTGTGCAGGTAGTTCACTAAAAGTGTGTTCAGCAGAGACATTGTAAACAGATTGTTCACGTTTGAAGATAGGCCAGTAGATAGGTAGCAGGAAGCTGGCAACAATAACAAAAATACTTAGAATAAACATTATTAATAGGGTCACTATACAGTGACTACGAAGTGATTTACAGTATGTACGTTTCTTGGCTTCTCTCTCTCTATCTCGATCTAGGGGATACATGTCAGAAACTATTTAACCGATTCACCTAGGGGAGGACTTAAACAATTAAACTGTCTGACTTGCTAGATCGGAGTTTCATGCGATAACTTTCTTGAGGAGTTTTTTCTCGTTCAGATTCTGTAAAGTCTTTTTGTTCGACACAGTCTTTGGTGGGGGTGGACGAGTCTCGGTCAGGTTTCAGTCCAGAGAATTTTTTCACATGACTCGTGTGAACCCACCCCTTTCTCCCTTCGATTTTCACTGCCGTCCTTGTGGTGAGAAGAACGGTCTTCGGGGACTTCCAGCGGGGCTCCAGCGGACTCTTTCTGTCGAAGTTGCGCACGAGAACCAGATCGCCAGGACGGACGTCGTGCGGCTTTACATCAGTGTTGTCCGGGAAGGCTGCGGCAACCTGTGAACGACATGATTGGAGTGCAGACATCAAGGAGGCAAGGTAATCTGTCAACATATTACAATCAACATCAGTGATTTTCTTCGGAATGGGCGTCCCCCACATATTCGGTGGTCTGCCATAGACCACTTCGTACGGGGATAGCCCTGATCTCGAATGGGCGACCATCCTCATGTAGAATAGTGCCACTGGCAGGGCGACTATCCAGTCGACCCCTTTCTCCTGACATATTTTGGCAAGGCGGATCTTTAGTGTCTGGTTATGCCTTTCTACAAGGCCTGCTGCTTCGGGATGTCGGACACAATGGAACTTCCACTGGTATCCTAGCAGTAAAGAAACTTCTTTCATTAATGCAGATGAGAATGGCTGACCGTTATCTGAGTACACGACACGAGGCAAGCCGTATCGTGGGAAGAATTCACGAACCAGCTGCTTGGCAGTGGTCGGAGCAGTGTAGTCTGGAACTGGGTATGCTTCGGTCCAGCGGGACAGAGCACAGACAACTACAAGGACATATTTAAATCCTCGACAACGGTCCATCTGGATATAATCCATCTGGAGGACTTCAAAAGGGTGATCGGGAGGATGAAATCCACCTTGCTCTACAGGGACGCTTTTACCTGGATTGAACTGACAACAGATCATGCAAGTACGCACTTTCTGTTTTGCTGCTGCTCGTAAGTGTTTGTTGCTCCAGAGATTCTGTAAACTGTCTAACATCGCTTTCTCTCCCAGATGTGCTGGGCTATGTGCTGTATTTATCATGACTTGAACCATAGAGTCAGGGAGAAACCATATAGATTTTCCCTTCGTCATCCAACCTTGATCTGTCTGGATCCCTCCTAGTTCAATCCATTTCTTTATTTCCTCTGGAGTAGCATGTGTCTGAATATCAATTACGTCTAGGGCGGGATCTTTGACTGTCATACACTGTGTCGGTACTGTTGGCTTTGTCATATCAGTTGTCTGGATGTGAGTCAATGCTGTATGTTTGGCTGTCTGATCTGCCAGGTCGTTACCCTGGGAAACAGAATCTGTAACTTTAGTATGTGCTTTACACTTCATGACTGATATGCCCGAGGGCAAATGTATTGCTTCTAACAGTGCTTGGATGAGGGGACCGTGCTGTATCTTGGCACCATGAGAGGTCAAGAAACCTCGTTCTTGCCAGAGGACTCCGAAGTCGTGTACAACTCCGAATGCATAACGGGAATCTGTGTATATGTTAACATTTCTGTTCTTGGCTAGTATACAGGCTCGGGTCAGAGCGATGAGCTCTGCTGCTTGAGCAGACAGTGTGTCAATACGGTGTGTTTCTTTAACTTCAGTTTCAGTGGTCACTGCATACGCAGCCACTAATTCTCCTGTACTTGTTCTCATACATGAACCGTCCACATAAAGTGTCAGGTCTGGATTTGTCAATGGAACATCTGTTAAATCTCGTCTAGGCTTTGTTACTGCATTAATGATTTCTATACAATCATGTGGGGCTGGATCTGTCATAACTGTAGGTAACAATGTTGCGGGGTTCAGAATGCTGCAGCGTCTGATTTCTATGTGTGGCTGGAATAGCGTTAATTCATAACCTGTCAGTCGTGCTATAGTCAAGTGCTGAGTCTGGGTTCTGTTTAACAGAACCTCTACAGAGTGTGGAACTTGTACGGTTAACTGATGGCCTAAAATGAATCGCTCTGTCTGATGGCTAACGCTGTTGCTGCTACTGACTTCAAGCACGCAGGGAGTGCCTGGGCTACGGAATCCAACGTACTAGAAAAATAAGCGCAAGGCTTATGTGAACCTGCTTGATCTTGAGTGAGGACAGACAATGCTGTACCATCACGTTCTGTCACAAAAAGTGTAAACGGTTTGCTGTAACATGGTGTCGCTAAAACTGGTGCTTGACATAAGGCTTTCTTTAATTCTTCAAAAGCTTGTGTGTGTTCCTGAGTCCAAGGGAGGGCAGTCGAAGTCGCTGCCTCCTGTGTTGTTAACTGGATGAGTGGTTTAGCTAGAAATGCATATTGAGGAATCCATTGTCTGCAGTACGAGGTGAGGCCTATGAAGGCCCGCACTTCCTTTTGTGTCTGGGGTTGCGGCATATTTACAATTAACTGAATGCGATCGGGAGTGAGCTGTCTCCCCACTTTGGACAGCAAGTGACCCAAGTACACAACTTGCTGAACACAGAATTGTAGCTTTGAAGGAGACACCTTGTGTCCCTTGTCGGCCAGAAAATGTAAAACTGTCAGTGATGCTTGTTCACATTCGGGCTCACTTCGTGCGGTGATCAGTAGATCATCGACGTATTGCAGTAAAGCGGTGTTAACTGGCATTTGAATACAATCTAGTTGTCTTTTCAGTGCTTGACTATAGATGCTGGGGCTTTCTGTGAATCCTTGAGGTGCGCGTGAAAATTTGAAGCTGCGTCCATTTAAACTGAATCTGAAGAGATATTGGCTCTCTGGATCAATAGGTACGCTGAAGAAGGCGTTCTTGAGGTCAATTACAGTAAAGAACGTTGCTCCTGAATCAATAGCAGTCAATAGGGAAGAGATATCAGGAACCACAGGGTACTGTGGTACAATGCATTTATTCAGTTCTCGAAGATCAATCACCAGCCGATATACTGGCGGTGCATTGGGGTCTGTACGTTTAAGAATCGGAATGATAGGTGAATTACATACATTGGAGTCGGTCTCTACGACCACTCCTTGGGCAATAAGCTCTTCAATGATTTTCAGTAAAGCCACTACAGCATCGGGTGGTAACTTGTATTGTCTGATTCTGGGTAAAACAACTCCTGTCTTGAGTGTAACACGGTATGGGGTGATGTGCATACAACCTACATCAGTTGGGCCCTTTGCCCACAAGTAATCTGGTACATTTTTCAATCTGACATCGAATTCTCGCAAAACATAATGACCCTTGAAATCCCGTAGAAAGAGTCTAACCCCCTCCGGGGAACAGCATATTATAGCTCCTAGAGCCTTCAATGTTTTAATTCCTAACAGATTTTCTGGACATGATTTCGTGAGTAACAGGTCTGTAACACGTGATAATGGACCTACAGCCAGGGGAACTGGTTGCGATACTTCATTTACAATAGGCTGTCCTGAAAAACCAAGGGAAACATTCTGTGAGCCTGAGAGGGGTGCCCCTGGAACTTCATCATGGCTGATTGTTGTGCGACTTGCCCTTGTGTCAATTAAAAACTTTCTGTCTTTTCCCAATACTTGACTGTGTACATAAGGACCTTCTTGATCTACAGGAATCTCAATAAGAGGCAAGTCACCTTCCCTCCCTAGGCTGTTTCATGTGTATCGTGAATATTCGGGGTAAGCGGACTGGGCATACTGGTACATCTGTTGTGAAACTTGCTGAGTTGCGGCAATGGGCTGTGGCTGTGATACCGCTACTGTCTGTGCTGTATGTGCTGATGAAGCATGCATGGGCTGTGTATTCTGTGCATTCTGTGAAGACTGATGCTGGTTATGGTCTTGTCTAGGCGGATGCGGTCTTTCTTTAGTTTTACCTGTCTCTATGTTGTGCTTCAGAACTGGGCATTCGTGTACGTAGTGACCTGGTTGCTTGCAATAATTGCATGTCCCTTTAACGGGAGCTGTAGTGTGACTTGTCTGGGTCCCACCCTTTCTGTGGCCGTCGGCTGGGACCGTCTGAGCTACTAACATTTTCATCTTTGTGTCTTTCATGCGTTTTTGTTCCTGATCTTGTTCTTCTCTAATTCTGTTCTGATGATATTGGAGCATTTGTAACATCTGTGATGGCGTATTTGCTTGCCATGTACTCTCGACCTTGTATACACGGTTCTTGACTGCTAACAGGGAATTCTCGACTAACTTTGATACAAAAAGATGCGGATATGACTCGCTACTTGGTTTAAGGCCACTATTAATAATGAAACATTTCTCGAATCTTGAATAGAAGTCACTAGTATCTTCATCATGTTTCTGTTTACAGGACGAGATTGCATCCCAATCTTCCTTCCTCGTTGTCAATAATCTTGGCAAGACCTGCACTATTAAACCTGGTAATGCTTTAGTTTTGTCCCCAAGGCCTAACCCTGGGATCCGCTTCTTTTCTTCGTCCTCTATTTCTGCCCATGCAATCTTTGTGTCCCCCACCTCCCATTCCTTTTCCTTTAATTTCTCGAAGATACCCGTGGGTAATAGTACCTTTAACATTTTCATGATATCATCATACATGTAATCCCCCATTAGTAACATGTCTTTAAGCTCTCTATGAAAACCTGCAGGATCTTTATCATGACACAGGACTAGTTTCTTCATTTCTAATAGTTCTAACTTGGTCAGGGGCGTGTGAACATATACACGCTTCAAGACATGGTCCTCACCCATTACTGGGTGTACTTCCCGTAAAGGGTTCTGACTCTCAATGCCACCCCCGCATTGCATGTGGTACATTTTCTTTTCTGGAGGTGGGGCGGGAACATATTCAGAGTTTACAAAAGTGCTATATTTACGGCGTTGTTCTAGAATTATTTGTATTAACTTGGTACTGAAACCTCTCCATCTGTCCATGAGAAGTGCTTCTAATGTTTCGTGTAAGGGACCTGGATCAGAATGATGGTTTCTGTATTTGATGAGGAGGTGCTGAATCATGTATACACCTGCTAATTTCTGCTCGTCTGGGGAAAGGTTCAGAAACGTCTGTGCTAAAGTATCATCATTGTACATGTCTGGATTTTCGGCCCATAATATGGCTGATCGGGCTAGTTCTTGTTCATCCATAGAATTGAGTACGTGGTACCCTACTCGATCTCGAAGCCTTTTATCTGTCTCCTGAAACTGATGTTCAGAAGAATTCGGATTTGTTAAAGCAGAGAGAAAAACTCTCTTACTTTCTGGACGGATGCCTTTCCTAAGGTAATTTCCCTTACCTACATATGCTATGGTGCTTACATTTCTTTCGGGTTCTTCCTGTTCTTCTTCCTCCTCGGAGGAAACCTTTTCTTTCTCTTTCTGGTGTACTGCTATCACTGCTTTCCTAATCTTCTTGTACATAGAGGCTATGCAAGTCCCCTTGTCGTGTTTTCCTTCAGCTATATTTTGACCCCACTTGTTCAATGCATCTAATTCACTCTGATCTGTTCCGGGCCTATCTCGTTCTCTTATTAGACAATTTATGAAAAATCGTAGTATCTGTGCTTGCATGTCAACTTTCTGTTTCTCCATGGCATCCTTAATACTGTCAGGGTCTTTCCCTGTCTGAACAAACTCATATATTCTATCTAGACGCTCCTTTATTCCTACATAGCATAGCAGGTTATCAGTAGCAGATCTTAACCGTAGTGATGCCAATATCATTAAATCGTCTTTTCCGGGTACTGGATCATATCTGCAAACTGAAATGTTTTCTTTTAATGCGTCAAGGCGGGATGAATTAGAGGAGTGGGGAGACCTGTACGTGAGAGGACTCTGCATACCTCTGAGATTGAATCTGTGAGTTGGTGGCGGGGTCTGAGGACCCGCGGTCGCACCTCCTGAAGCGGAAGCTTGTGCATTATCTCCCTGTGGAGTCTGTATCTGAACTTGAATTTGTCGTTTAGGTGGATCAGGCAAACGTGGTTGCGGTAGGTCAGTTTTGAGTACGGGAAGTGGCGGGGCTGGCGGAGCGGGGGAGGTCTGTCGTGGTACTGGCGGGACATGATCTGGAGGCGGGGTGCCACCCCCGTCCCTGTCAGTAGGCAGGGCTCGAACAGGCAGATTGGTATAAGCGGGAGCTACATCCTCTAGATAAGAATTTAGGAATATATCTTTAGTAGTTTTATGCATTACTTTAGTTGGAACTAATGGTGGTGGTAGATTTTTCGGTATTTCTGACATGGCCTCAGGTGTACCCTCGGCCATAAGATACATGCCGTTTACTTGGCTATTTCGGATTCGATCTATTTGTTCTGTTTTTACTCGGATCCCCTCGGTAACTAGTTCGTTTTCTTGAGCTTTTTCTGATTCTTTCAGTCTGTCTTCTCTACGGAGTGTTCTTTCAGCACGCTTATGTGCTTCCTTACGCCAAAATTCTATGGCGTCCTTCTGAGATTGTCTGGCTTTCTTTTTCCATAATGCTTCTTCTACCTTCATGATGCACTCGGCATCCCATGTTCCGATAACGGGCCATCTGTGTCTCTCGTCTAGATGTTTAGTGTACTCGGCCCATAATTCTAGATACAATATGGCATCTATGCCATGCTTATTATACATAAAGTTACCTGGAGTGTCCCTAGGGGGGATAGGAATTTCTTCCTCTAGTATCCCTTTCCTAGTTCCTATCTGCTTTAACTTGTTGAAAAACGGCATTTTGCTTACTTATTACTGAATGGTCAATCCTTACTACTTACTACTGAATACGGCTATTTGTACAGAAAACACAATAATACACATAAAACGGTCTCATTCATGCCACAACATTAATCACATAAAAAGACATTTGTAACATATATAACTACCCCCTACATCGGATGTACTGCTAAACAGCACAGATACACTGCCTAAAAACAGTGCAAGAACTTGAAAACTGATGTACTGCTAAACAGCACAGATACACTGCCTAAAAACAGTGCAGACCGGACTTGTGTACCCAAACCCGTCTAGATACGTCCCAGAAATGGTACTCACCGGGAAGCACGGAAACAGAAGGCCTCGGAAAACTCGACTGGACTCGACTCGATACTTCGGAAAACTTCGGAAAATTTCGGAAAACTTCGGAAAACTGGTGGGCCTCTTGACACCTCGGACCTTGCTTCTTTCGGCTAGGCTCTGGTCGGGATCCTCCGCACTCCTCACCGCCTCGTCTGGGTACTGATCGCAGTCTTTGTCACCTCCGTGGGTCAGAGGGAGATGCAGGAAATCCTGCCGGTACGCGTATGTTCCGGCTAACTGACGGCAGGGGACATAGGTTGCAACGCACCAACCGGCGCGTGAGGTGGGGGAGGGGTCCCTGTTCGGGCGCCAAAATGATGTAAATAAATAATTTACTCTTAATTTCTATGCAGGTAAGTACTTAATCAATAATAACTCAATCGGAAATGAAAGAAAACAGAGTCCGTGGTGCTAGAGTTCTTAGGGGTTTTATTCCTTAAAAAGGAATGGTCAAGACCAAGATATCATGTTCTGAACACCACACAGGGTGTCAGAAGGGATAGAGCGCTACATTTTATTAACAGTACATAGCTTATATACTTATTTTACACCATTGGAAACAGTATAGAAGGCGTAACAGCTGAGAGAAGACAAGATAACAGTATACACGTGGTACATGGGCGTAATCAAGAGGCGTGAACTAGAGGTGTGTTCTCGAAACGTCACAAGTAAGTGTCACAGAAGGGGTGGCACTAACAGGAATGTTGCAATGTCAGCAGAAATCAGAAGCTTGGATGCGCGCGCAGCTGCATGACGTGTGCATGACATGGAGTCGGAGGGTGCTGGGGACTTGACATTTGAACTGACGGAAAGAGACAGAAGTCTGGCATGTCAGATCAACTTGTGCTTCTATCATATCTGATATCTGATGTTTAGGAACTAAGCTATCTGGGCGGAAAGGTCTCTGGGGCAGAAGCTATTCTATACTGACTGTAAGTGCGTGTATAAGCGCCTGAGTGTCTGCATGAGAAGCGTGGGGGCACGGGGCCTTCCAGGGAAGCATGGCAACAGAAGCTATGAATTACTTGCATGGAGACAGGTCGGCCCTTTGGCTCTGCAGCTGAAGAAGGATGTTTACTGAAGCTAGCAGGCAGGAATGTATTTTCAGGGAACGGAGCAGATAACTCGAAGGTTATAGTCAATCTTGGCAGGCAGCAGGCTGAGCTAAGCGCGAAGGGCCACGCTGAAAGTAAGTCAGAGTTCACGGGTACGGGGCAGCCTGGGCTGAGGCACTTCGAGTCAGAAGCCAGAAAAGAGGCTCGGTGGCAGAAATTCAGAGGCCTACTGGAAAACGTAGGAGTACACTACAAAAAGACGTTGGCATAGCATACTTAGGAACGGACCACTCAACCCATTCATGGTGGGTCTGAAAGAGGACATGTTAACGTTGGACGCAAATGTATTTGCGTCTTCATAGCTGGTACAGGAGGGAAGTTACATGCACTTTTAACTCGTACATGGAGACGGTGGGGTACTCGCTAGGGAACACAACTTGAACATAAAATTTATATTTCCTCACTGTGTCCCTTCACCCCTGACCTCAGCGCCTGGAGGCAGCCAAACGCTAGATCTGACATTGGCCCTTCACCCCTGACCTCAGCACCTGGAGGCAGCCTAGCGCTCGCTCTGTCTCCTTCACCCCTGACCTCAGCGCCTGGAGTCAGTCTAGCGCTCGCTCTGTGTCCATTCACCCCTGACCTCAGCGCCTGGAGGCAGTCTAGCGCTGGTCTGACATGTGTCCCTTCACCCCTGACGTCAGCGCCTGGAGGCAGCCTAGCGCTGGCTCTGTGTCCATTCACCCCTGACCTCAGCGCCTGGAGGCAGTCTAGCGCTCGCTCTGTCTCCTTCACCCCTGACCTCAGCGCCTGGAGGCAGTCTAGCGCTCGCTCTGTGCCCCTTCACCCCTGACCTCAGCCCCTGGAGGCAGCCTAGCGCTCGTCTGACATGTGTCCCTTCACCCCTGACCTCAGCGCCTGGAGGCAGCCTAGCATCGCTCCTTGTCCCTTCACCCCTGACCTCAGCGCCTGGAGGCAGCCTAGCGCTCGCTCTGTGTCCCTTCACCCCTGACCTCAGCGCCTGGAGGCAGTCTAGCGCTCGTCTGACATTGGCCCTTCACGCTTCCAGTTCGTGTGATGGACGCACAGTTGAGGGGCCCACTCATGTATGTGCATTGACCCCGGACACGCCTGCATCCAGGCCCCCTGGTCCCAGTGAGCTTGGCATCAGCAGGCTGGCAGCAGGCTCAAAGATGCCCCCTTCATGCCAGCTGCCTGCCAGGCTCTCCAAGAGGCGGGCCCCCTGGTGCAAGACCCCTGGGGAGAGCGAGAGGGGGCGCAGGCGCGAGGCTGCTATTAATCAATAACTCGATGAATATTGCCAGTCTGAGGAATTCAAACCTGGAAACATCAGGTGACGTAATCCGGAGAAAGGTGGCTTCGGGCCAAAGAGCCCCACTCAAGTGCCATTGGTGGGTCGTGGCTTCTTGTCTGAAGGTGGAGGTTGTCATGGAGTGAAGGCTCATTTCCGGTTGGTTATTTCCCTTTCAGATGAAACAAGCATTGGCATAGCCAATAGGTCTCACCTTTGGGACCTTACAAGTGTTTAGCCATGCAGCACATTACCCTGGGCGCTGCAGCATCTACTTCCTTCACGAGCTGTGCCCTGTGCCTCAGCCAGGGTTCAATGCTGCTGGAAAGGCGGGAAACTTAATCTAGAATTTGAAATAGACTTCTAGAATCCCGTCACGGGTCGATTAGACCTTTGTACCTGTCATAGAGTGTAGAAGGCAATCTTTTTCGACAAATCAATTCGGATCACTTCCATTTCTTTCCCCAAAGAACCACTGACAAAAGATCAAGTTTGAAGATTTATTATAAGGCCAAAAGCAGTTGTGTATATAAACCCCTCAGTAACAGATTCAGCAAATACACAGGTACTAGTACAAACTTAATCTTACGGAAAAGTCTCAAACGACTGAGAAAAAGCACTAATATAATTTCCAGGACCACTAAGCTTGCAATAATGGCTATGATCTGGGGCCTGGTAGGCATAAAAGAAAAGAAGAAATACATCAGGATAAGTCTGTCCCTACACTATACTAAGTGTCATCCCTACAGCCGGATTCTCCCCTAACAAAAGGTGTCAGCCGTGGTGACTTCCAAAGAAGTTCACTCACTCAGTTCGGACTTAGCCTCTTGAGTTCAGTCTCGCAAGTAGTTCTCTCCCTACCCAGCATCTTTCTTCGCCCTTGTGCGCTTCTACTCTGCTCTCCTCCCTGGGTGCTGTCCCTAATACGAAACCCACAATTCGGTTGACACGCCCCAAGGGACACCCCCCTTGGAGAGTTAGGTTTCAAAGGGTCTTCATCTTGATGTCTTCCTCCTTGTTCGTTGAAAAACGGCCTTGGGTCCCACAGTCGTCTCCGCTTGAAGTTGCTTCCCTAAATGCCACCACCATGCCATGGTGGTACCTCTACTAAAAAAATTGGGTGCTGATTCTTCCAACTCTGCCAACTTTCGCCCGATATCTTTGCTGCTAATCTTTTCGAAGATATTGGAGAGACACATAAATTCCCAGCTTTCTAAATTGGTCGAAAACACCGCTTTTCTCCATCCTTCTCAGTCGGGCTTCCGGCCTAGGCATTCAACTGAGACAGCGCTCCTGGGGGTAACGGAGAGTCTGAGGCACGGTGTCGACCAAGGTAACACCATGGCGCTCATCCTGTTGGATTTGAGCTCAGCGTTCGACACCGTGTCACATTCCATCCTCATTAACTCTCTGAAGTCTCTAGGTGTGGCTGGCCAGGCCTTGGCCTGGCTGGTGTCTTTCCTCAATGACCGAAGTTTCCAAGTGTTCTCTCCTAAAGCAGCTTCCACCGTCTGTCCATCTACCCGAGGCGTTCCCCAAGGCTCAATCCTTAGTCCTCTTTTATTTAATATTTACGTTAAACCCTTGGCATCCATTGTTGAACAGGCTGGGCTTACCCTGTTTTCCTACGCAGATGACACCCAGATTGTCTTCTCCCTATCAGGGAGAGACGAGAACAACATCTCCGCACTCAAGTCAGGCCTCACTCTTGTGGCTGACTGGATGCGGAGAAACTGTCTCAAACTGAACGGGGAGAAGACCGAGGTGGTCATCTTGGGTCGGAATAAACATCTCTGGGGTCCCCGCCACTGGCCCATCGAATTGGGCACTGCGCCTACTCCTTCCACCGCAGTTCGTAACCTGGGTGTCATTATTGACGACAGGTTAACTATGAGGCAACAGGCCACTAAGGTCGCGGCCATCTGCTTTTCAACGCTGCGGTGGCTCCACAAGATCCTGTGGATGCTTCCTCTCTCCTCCCGCAGAACCGTGGTCCAGGCGCTTGTAACATCTCGCCTGGACTATGGCAACATCCTTTACTTGGGCGCAGATAAAGCCACCTTACATGTATTGCAAGTAGTGCAAAATGCGGCGGCACGCCTGTTAAAAAACATCCCCAGACGCACTTCAGCTAGGGCCACCTTACGTGACCTTCATTGGTTGAGCATCCCTGAACGTATCAAATTTAAGGCATTATGCTATATGTTCAAGGTCAAACAGGGTAGTGCCCCAGCCTACCTCCAAAGGCTGATAACACCCTACAGACCCCTACGTCCACTTAGGTCATCGGACATGGGTAATGTCATTATGCCAAGGTGGAAGCTGACAAAAATGGGAGGTCGTTCCTTCTCTACTCTGGGCCCCAAATATTGGAACTCCCTCCCACCGGACCTAAAACTAGAGACAAATCTGTTCCGCTTCCGCAAGGCTTTGAAGACATTGCTTTTTACTCAACGCGCCCAATAGTCTGCTTTGGCTCTAGCCAGGTGAAGCTGCCTCCTTCTTCTACAGTCTATCCCTAGCGCCGGGAAACCCATTGTGGGTAGCTGCGCGCGGTATAAGCTTAAATAAATAAATAAAATTCTGCAACCACTCCTCCGGGTCTGTAGCTATCATTCTAACTCTCATATACAATGGGCCCTTCTTTACTATCTTTGACTAACCTTGCACTTGCAAAGGAACGCACATAAATTGGTTCACGACAACATGCTACTTGCAATTAATTCTTCGAGGCAACCTTCTAAGAAAAAGGCAGTTCCCTGATTTAAAGTTAGCAGACACATTCCTAACTCGGCCTACACAAACCGTTATCCCCACCTGGGCCTCTGCACGTTTGAGATGTCACCCCCTAACTTTTGGCAAACAGTTTTACTCGTTAGGCCTCCATCATTATAGCAAAAGAAAAGAATACATTTCCCAACTAAACACTTTCTATGCCATTACATGAATACAATAATAAACTGCTAAGCATACTTTGGAATACATGATGCTTCTTCAAACGCTCTTTAACTGAACTATCATTACTTTCACAAATACATTTCTAGATTACATGGCATTAGTATTA
Organism: Lissotriton vulgaris; assembly: GCF_964263255.1. Taxonomy (NCBI): domain Eukaryota; kingdom Metazoa; phylum Chordata; class Amphibia; order Caudata; family Salamandridae; genus Lissotriton; species Lissotriton vulgaris. The sequence goes on along the minus strand of NC_141685.1, from coordinate 19,500,061 downwards.
CAAAAACCCGTTATGTGGCAGCTATGGAAATTCTGGTACATGAGTTCATAGCTTTGTGACACTCTTAAACATGATTATAAGCCTCTATATATGCGGGTGCGGATTACTTGCGAATATGATGCACCCCTACAAATTCTAACACAATTTTTGCGCTCTCTCACTGCCTTGGGGTGTGGGGGCAATTCAGAGGGGCGTTGTCTTCTAAACCTGGTGGCGCGTCAGAGATACAGGGAATTATTCATTCCTAAAGTTTCTAGAGAAAAACTATCGTCACTTTCCAAACTGGAAGCGATGCCGTGTGTTAAACAGAAAGCACATGAATGCCTTGCTTGCTAACGGTAGTAATAAACAAGTAACAGACGAGTATAAAGGGTGTATGCATGCGGAGCCGGCAAAGGGATGACCGTGACTTGTTGAAACAGTTGTTGCACCAACCACTATCGTTTAGGGTGGATCCATACGGTGAGGTCAACGTCAGCACATATAGTTTTGGTAAACATGGTCAATTATGGTGATAAAAACACCCCTGATTGGAAGGACGAAAACATTAAGGGGCAGATGTAGGTAAATACTATTTACCGATTCTAAAATACCGAATTAAAATTGTAGATGTAGATTAAAATTGGGTACATTTTACCCAATCGGTAATTCCCATTCATTCCTATGGGACTGGAGGCCCATAGGAATGAATGGGAAGCCATTCACTATTACCGATTCAGTAAATACCGAATCAGTAATAGCGGGAGCATATTCAAGGGTGGCAGGGTGTCATATTGACACCCTGTTGCACCCCTGAATAGTGCATGTGCGCACATGTGGCACACATACATGCCCTAAGGGCATATATGTCTGCCACATGGCACTTGCGAAAAAGCACAAATTTGCTTTTTCAAAGGGGGTTGGTGGTAAATAACGAATCCTTAACTCAGAAATGCATTCACTTGAATGCTCCCTACATTACAGATTAGGTAATTTACAGATTCAGTATTTTAAGAATTCCGTATTTACTGATTCATTAAGTTACCGAATCAGTAAACTACCGAATCCGTCAATCCCGCCACCTATATCTCAAACGCCAAATACTGGTAAGTAACGGCCGAAATTCAGTAATTTAGGCCGTTACTGACCGGTATTGGGCTACCTACATCTGGCCCTAAATCTTTTAATGGCTGCATTAACATGATTGTTCCCCTTGTGGGGCATTGACAGAAAAGTCGGTCGAAAAAGAGACTTAATAGTTCGGATAACAATGGATAACAATGGATAACAATTGGTAACAATGGTATAGATGAAAAACCAGCCAATGCCACGAGGGAAGCAAACAAGAAGACTAGAGAGAAGATGCCAAAAAATGTAGGGGCGCCCTCAGGGAAATAGATTCAGAGCTTAAAATGGCAAAATAAATAATGTAATTTCTAATAAATAATGTATTCACTTTCAGAATGGAAGTAATCAGCTCTTAACATTAAACAAGCATTGGCATAGCCAATAGGTCTCGCCTTTGGGACCTTATAAGTGTTTAGCCAAGCAACAGCTGATGTTGTTGCACCACGGATATTGTGCTGCATACCTAAACACTTATAAGGTCCCAAGCAGAAGACCTATTGGCTGTGCCAATGCTTGTTAATGGGGTTACACACCAGGACTACAAATCCCATCACACAAGTAAAAATACTCAAAAAAGATGACCCAGTTGAGCTTGTAAGTGGGAAATCTGAGATCTCAGGAGGTGGAAGATGGAGAGGACGTGGGGAGGCGAAGCGCGTTGTAGAAGGGGTTGAGAGAAGAATGTGGGAGGGGCGCCAGGTGTCCCTGATTTGCCAGGACGGCCCCCTTTTTTCACCATCTGTCCCGGCAGATTTCAGGAAATTTAGCTCATGTCCCAGTTTTTGGAGAGGGTCGACTGAAAACGGTGGGAGGTGTTTTTTTATAAGTTACAAAGCAGGGATAGTTAGCAGCAAGCTGCTGGGTTTAAAAATTGCATTTTATGTTTGTTCTTACTGCCTGTTCTGTAATTCTCTGCTGAGGAGAGCGGTTATTCTGTGCGCAGGCTTGAATTAAAATTGTAGTCCTTCCTCTATTTTTGAGAAATGACGCCGATTTTTGCCCTCAAAATTTAGGTCACCCTAGAATGTGGGGGCCTTGAGAGGTATGGAAGATAAGAGATGGAGGGGGGAGTCGGAAATGAGGAGCAAGAGATGGTTAGGGGAACTGAATGATGAAGTGGGGGAGTGACAGATGGGCAAAATGACAGATGTGCAGAGACAGAGAAGGAACTGAGGGCTGAGTGTCGAGAGAGGACGAGGAGGGACTGAGATGTAGAAAGCAGTGACGGGAGAGGAAGAGTGCATGGCAGAAGGGGGAAGGAGGAAGACTGGTACTCTATAGAGAGGCAGAAGGGAGTTGAGCGAGAGAGAAAGGGAAAGTGTGAGCTGGACCAAAGGCCATGATTAGCCGAGAGGGCTCGAGAGAAGGAGGCCGAGACGCGTGGTTATAGAGTGTGGCGGGCTCGGGGAGCTGCGCATCTACAACAAGGCTGCGTGCCTGCAGGCAGAATACAACAAGCCATGCACTGTGCAGGTGAAGTCCCGGGGCGGGGGCGCTCTAATTGCCTGGTCCGTGTACACCGGCACCAGAGCTGCTAACGAGCCCTACGAAGGGCTCCAGTTCCGAGGCGTTAATGAGGCTGCAGCGGACTGTGAGAAGTTGGCCTCGTATGTGGTGCTCACTAGTTCTAGTGATCACCTTGTATCATGCCAAGCAACCCTTATGATGATCGGTTGTAAGTCAACCTTATAGACCAGCTATCCTAGTGGTAGCGTGGACAAAGCAGTCTTAGGCTAAACTCTGAAAGGCATGTGAAGCCAGCTGTATTACCATACACAACCCCCTTGAATACCAAATGAAGGGACACCACACAGATATATATCGAAAATATATATATATTTATTAACTACAAATATCCCCTGAACTCTTTATGAGCACAGAAGCACAATCGTTAAACAAAACACAGTTTAAAATACACAAAAGTTGAACAGTATGGATGAGCCCTAGGGGCCACCTAAACCATATACTAAGAAAGTGGTATAAGAGATACCAATCGAAAAGGAAACAGGACTAGGGCCTTGGGAATCGCTGGAGCTGATCGAGACTAGCAGTGACTAAGTCGGGAAAGGCCCGCGGGACTCGGGTGCAGAGTTTAAAGTGCACGCACTCACCAATACAGAGTCTATGGTGCGTAAAAGTTAGAAAGTTAGTTAGTTAGGTACCTTCTGAGTGACCTAGAAAGCTGAAACTTAAGACACAGGCCCTAGAGGTGTGTACCAGTGTGGGAACACCGGCGTTGCTGAGTTACCTCACCCACAGGACGAGGGTGCATAGGGTCGAAGTAGTGTCAGGTTTCGTCACGCTGGTCGATGGTGCTTGGAGCTGAAGATGCTGCAGGCGGCTCGATGTGAAGAGTTCTGGTGGATCCAAGGGTGGATCTGAAGTTGTGAAGACCTGAAAGCAGAGGGGACAATGTTCAAAGTCACTAGCCAGTGACTACCGTGGAACCAGATTGGAACCAGGCAATGTAGGGTGCAAACAGGCGTTGAGGTGTAGCTTCTCTCTGCAGCCACGTGGACACGAGGGGTCGAGGACGTCCAGGCGTCGGTCACGAGCTGTTCCACGCAGGCTTCTCACTGTTGGCGGTGTCTGCAACATGACTGGAGCAAACAGGCCTTGGCTAATGCAAGCCATGCAGGAGTCAAAAAAGGCTTATCACTCGGACCAGCAAGGTCAGAGTGGGTGCTCCCTTTTACAGGAGCGAGGGCAAGTCTGGAGCAACCAGACCCGCAGTGTAGTTTGTCAGTTTCGTCGCCAAGATGGCCGCTGACCACGTGGCTAGTGGCTGCGATGGCGCGTCGAGTGGCACAATGCAAAAGGGCCCCACGCAGATCGTATTCCTATTCAGCCCTGTCCTACCAAATACACAAAATCCTGTCTGGGGTGGTGCTCGCACCTCCCAAGGCAGGAAACCCTTTGTCCAAGCCTCCCTCGCTGGAAGGACTCCCAGCAGCAGGAGGTTAGACTTGTGTCTGTGGTGGCAGCATCCATTTTGTGATGCCGAGGCTCTGGTTAACTTTAACCGGGGTTAAGGCTATGTACATGTCGTGTCCCTCTAGAAGGGTCGAATGCTATCCCCGTCGACAGAACTGTCGAGGGGATAGTATTCCAAATCGTATGACACCTTACTCGACATGTTTTGATAAAGCCAAACCAAAGTTAGCATATAACCGCGAGGATTATAATGCACTTAAGAGTATATGGTATGGCAATATCCCGGAACAGCTAAGAGAGTGGTTCCCGACAGCTGGAGACAGGCTCAGCTCATGCTAGAGCACCATCTCACATATTTCCAAGCACTCTGCCTCCAGGATTGATGAGGCCTTCCATAGGAGTGGCTGATAGGAACATATGTGTCCAGTTAAGGTTAGATATAGGGATACTATGTCTAAGTAAGAGGTGATTACACCAACGTACCCCAGCTGAGTGATCAGCCTGTTGTGTCAAATATGGAGGCCAGGCCAGGGGTGGCACAATACATGTTGCAGCCCCTGGTAGGCCTTGGAAACACCTATGCCCTGGGTACCTAGGGTACACTGTTACAGGGGCCAATAAGGTGAACCAGTTCCAATTGTGTATGCACCTAAGGTACATGGAGTCCATTTTAAGGAGAGAGCAATCAGCCTGGGGCCCTGAATAGCAGGATCCCAGGCCAACTATGTCAAAAACCAGCTAAACACCAGGCAAAAAGTTTGGGGGTAACCATAGTCAGATGTCCACCTTCCTACATGGACAGAGCCGCGTGAGTGTAAAGACATCATAAGGACTTTTAAGGACTCTGTTGTATAAGGTGTAGGGCCCAGTTACAAATACGCAGATGCAGAAGGGAGTATAGTGTTAACCTTTTCGGCGCTCATGTCGAGCTGAGCTCGTCATGAGGCACAGTGGCGCTCTGCTCATGACGAGCTCAGCTCGTCATAACGGCGCGGATGCCCACGCAGAGATAATTCCCCTCCTTTGCGGGGCGTTCCATTGAGTGGGCAGAGTTGTGATGAGCTGAGCTCGTCATGAGCACAGCACCACCGTGCAGCATGACGAGCCGAGCTCGTCACAACCATCGCGGCACTGCGCTCGGCCCCCCTCCTGCCCGCGCCGTGGGGGAATTAGGCCCGCAAAGGGGTTAAGGGACAGGAGCGCGCTGGAGGGAGGGAGGGAAGGGCGGCGGAGGGGAGGGAATACAGGAGCTGGAGAGACAAGAACCAAGGGCTGCAGAAACCAGGGAGCAGGAAGATAAACGGAGCATAATGGCCAGGGGACACGCTGGTCATTATTTTTAAGCCATCAGCTGTTTCAATTTTAGCCCCCATTTCTCTTTTTTGCAGATTTATATAGCGCGAACTCGAGCGGAGGTTTGCATAACCATCAGTTACATTGCACAAGGACACATTCATTTGTTGGTAGCAGGAGAGATTAAGCGATTTGTCCAGTATCACAGGATGTAGAGCCGAGACTCGAACCTACCTGGTTCTCCTGTTCCAAAGTTGGCAGCTCTGGCCATTAGCCACATCCTCTCCCTTACGGAGTTAAAAGTGAAGAACATCCGTGTCACGCCTACGGTGTTACAAAATACAGGGCCACTTAGCAGTTATGAATTATCAGTGGTGAGGTCATGTGCTCCAGACGACATAGCGACAAGCGGGCATTAGAGACAGGGGAGTGTAGGGTTTAGGAAGCATTTTGGTGCATGATGACAATGAGGCAGAGACTCCCAGTTCGAAGGTTGTCCTTGTCAAGACAGGCTGTGCAGTGCAGGTTCCACACCAACACAATAAGGAGACAACACCGGGGCACATCCGTACCACAAATTACAAATCCTTGCTCTCTGATGCTTTAGAGCAGAGACCTTTCAGGTCGGGCCGCATTCCCGAGCAGGACTGCAGATTTACAATTGTACATGCCATACTCTACCTAACAACCAGGTGACACACAGCTCCAAGGTTGGTGTGACGTTCTCTACCCTTGTCCTCCCCAGGAGCAGCTTCTGAATCACACCTGTCTTTGCACGAAGTCAGGTGGTAGTCATTACAAAGTCAAAGTCAAAGTCAAAGTCAAAGTCAAAAGATTTATATAGCGCGCTACATACCCAGAGGGTCTCAAGGCGCTTGAAGAAGGGTGGGTAGTTACTTGTCGAATATCCACGTTTTGAGTTGCTTTCTGAATGCTAGGTGGTTCTGAGTAAGGCGAAGGTGAGTGGGAAGTGAGTTCCAAGTTTTAGCTGCTAGGAAGGAGAAGGATCTACCTCCCATGGTGGTTTTGTTGATGCGAGGTACAGTGGCAAGGGCTTGGTTGGAGGATCGTAGCTGGCGGGAGGGGGTGTAGAAGGATAGTCGTGTGTTGAGGCATTCGGGACCGATTTCGTAGAGTGCTTTGTGTGCGTGGGTTAGGAGCCGGAAAGTGATCCTCTTATTGACGGGGAGCCAGTGGAGGTTTTTCAGGTGATCAGAGATGTGTTCTTTACGCGGGATGTCTAATATGAGCCTGGCTGAGGCGTTCTGGATGCGTTGTAGTTTTTTCTGGAGTTTTGCGGTGGTGCCGGCGTAGAGGGTGTTTCCGTAGTCCAGTCGGCTCGTGACCAGAGCGTGGGTGACTGTTTTTCTAGTTTCGGTAGGGATCCAGCGAAATGTTTTTTTGAGCATGCGAAGAATGTTGAAGCAAGATGAAGAAACGGCGTTGACTTGTCTGTTCATCGAGAGTGAGGAATCCAGGATGACGCCCAGGTTCCGTGCGTGGTCCGTCGGGATGGGTGCTTTTCCAAGGGCCTCTGGCCACCAAGAGTCGTCCCAGGCGGAGGGGGAGGTACCTAAGATGAGGACTTCTGTTTTGTCGGAGTTCAGTTTCAGACGGCTGTGCTTCATCCATTCGGCTACTTCTTTCATTCCTTCGTGTAGGTTGGTTTTGGCCGTGTTAGGGTCTCTGGTGAGTGATAGGATCAGTTGAGTGTCGTCGGCGTAGGAGATGATGTTGAGGTTATGTTGGCGTGCGATGGCCGCGAGGGGGCTCATGTAAACGTTGAAGAGGGTGGGACTGAGTGAGGACCCTTGAGGTACGCCGCAGATGACTTCAGTGGCCTCTGACTTGAAAGGTGGAAGGCGGACTCTCTGGGTTCTTCCGGAGAGGAACGAGGTGATCCATTCCAGTGCTTTTCCTTGGATTCCAATGTTTTTGAGGCGCTGTAGAAGGGTGCTATGGCAGACTGTGTCGAAGGCTGCGGAGAGGTCGAGGAGGATGAGGGCGACTGTGTCTCCATTGTCCAGTAGAGTTCGAATGTCGTCTGTTGCTGCGATGAGGGCGGTTTCGGTGCTGTGCTTGGCTCGGAAGCCGGATTGTGAGGAGTCGAGGGATTTGTTGGTTTCGAGGAATGCGGCGAGCTGGTTGTTGACAGCTTTCTCGATGACTTTGGCCGGGAATGGAAGGAGTGAGATAGGGCGATAGTTTTTGAGTTCGGAGGGGTCAGCTGTGGGTTTCTTCAGGAGGGCGCTGAGTTCGGCATGTTTCCAGCTTTCCGGGAAGGTTGCGGAGTTGAGGGAGCAGTTGATGACGTCTCGGAGGTGCGGTGCAATAATGGAGTCTGCTTTGTTAAAGATGTGGTGAGGGCAAGGGTCTGTGGGGGATCCTGAGTGGATAGAGTTCATCAGACGGATGGTGTCCTCAGTGGAGATTGGCTTCCAGTCATTGAGGATGTTCAGGGGGGGTGGGGGTCCTGCAGGGGATTGGGTGGGTTGGTCTCCGGGTTGGTTGTCGAAGCTGTTGTGGATGTCTGCAATTTTGTTGTGGAAGAATGAGGCTAGGGAGTCGCAGAGGGCTTGAGAGGGGGTGATGTCGTTGGAGTTGGCTGAGGGGTTGGTAAATTCCTTGACGATGTTGAATAATTCCTTGCTGTTGTGGGCGTTGTTATCTAGACGGTCCTTGAAGGCTGCTTTCTTGGCATTTCGGATTAGTTGGTGGTGTATGCGGGTGGCGTTTTTGAAGGCGTCCTTGGTGCTGGTGGTTGGGTCTTTTTTCCAGGCCTTCTCGAGGGAGCGACAGAGTTTCTTGGATTTCTTAAGGTCATCGTTGAACCAGGAGGCCTTCTTGCTGCCTAGTTTGATTTGTCGTTTTTTCAGTGGTGCTAGGATGTTGGCGCTGTTGGATAACCATTGGGTGAGGTTGGTGGCTGCTTGGTCTGGGTTTGAGGAGTGGGCGGGGGGCTTTTGAAGAAGCGATGAGGAGATCTGGTCGATGGTGATTTTGTTCCAGTTTCTTTGCAGAGTGGGTTGGGGCTGGTTGTTGGATGTGGGCTTGTTGTAGGTGAAGTGAACGCAGCTGTGGTCAGTCCAAAGGAGAGCTGTGGTGTGGCTGAAGGAAACATGTTTGCTGGAGGTGAAGATAGGGTCGAGTGTGTGACCTGCGACGTGGGTGGGGGTAGTGACAAGTTGTTTAAGTCCGAGGTTTGCGAGGTTGTCCAAAAGGGTGGTGGTGTTGCGGTCGTTGTTCTTTTCAAGGTGAAAGTTGAGGTCTCCCAAAAGGATGTAGTCCTCGGAGGGGAGCGCGTGTGGAGTGATGAAGTCCGTGATGTCTTCACTAAATTGTGCGCGGGGTCCTGGTGGCCTGTAAAGGAGGGTGCCTCTGAGTGTGGTCTTGGGGTCGATGTGGATCTGGAAGTGAAGGTGTTCAGAGTTGGCGAGATTGACGTCTGAGCTGGTTGAGATGCAGATGGATTTCTTATGGACGATAGCGATGCCTCCTCCTGTGTGGCCGGTACGGTCCTTGCGAATTATCTTATAGCCTTCCGGGATGGCAATGGTGATGTCTGGGGCTGAAGAGGCATTCATCCATGTTTCTGTTAGGAAGGCGACGTCCGGAGAGATGGTGTCGAGTAGATTCCAGAGGTCGATGGCGTGCCTGTGGACCGAGCGGGTGTTGAGCAGGATGCATTGTAGGTGGTTGGGATCGGGAATCTGTTGTGTGTTCGTAGATGAGGAGTTGTTCTTGGTGCCGTCGAACTTGCAGGAGTAGCAGGAAAATGGTCCATGGGTGTGTCCAGGAGCAGCTTGGACGCAGTTGAGGGAGCGGCCAGGGTTGAGGGCTAGGAGGGTGGTGGCATCGTAAGTAATGCGTAACAGAGAGAGCGTGGAGCCCACTCCTCATTCGACTTCCTAAACATTTACCAACGCTGATAAATAGCCCCTTGCACACACCTGAGTCTCTCTGAACAAAGATCACAATGAAGGTGTTACTGCGAGTGAAAGGACTGGGTGTGTGGACGTGAAGTGACCCGCCCCCACTGCTGCAAGGAGGCACGTTGTTCAACACGGACTACAGAGCTGTCACAAGCAGCGTGGCCGCCATCACTGAGTGAGACTTGGAAAGAGGTTCATGTGCAATGACCACAACAGGAAGGGTCTCACATGTAAAGAACCTCAGATGCATTTCCATGTAAGCTGGTGTCCGCCTCTCAGACACACCTGGTTTCTGTCTGCACAGGCGGGCGGGCTGTGCAGTACTAGCTGTGATGTTAGTAATGTAGAAACAAAAGAGCACAGTACACCGAGGCCATGTTCCAAGGTGCCCTGGACTGGAAACAACCCACAGAAATCCCGGTAGTACCAACCCCTGCCAAGCATCTAAGGGTTCTGGTCTGAAGTGGGGCTCATGCACTAACTGGAAGTGCACTGAGTCAGTGAAGACAAACCCCTGCAGCACTGAGCACAAAGGGCCAGATGTAGGTAGGCATTTACCGGTCAGTAACGGCCGAATTCGGCCGTTACCGACCGGTAAATGCAATCTGAGATGTAGGGCCCTGTATTTTACCGATTCGGTAAATTTACCGAATCGGTAAAGTTACCGAATCGGTAAAATACCGAATCGGTATTTTTACCGATTCGGTAAATTTGATATGTAGGTGGGACTCTTCTGAGTCCCAAAACCCTTACCGAATCGGTATTTTACCATCAAATATATTTGATGGTAAAATACCGATTCCGGTGTGCATGCACATGTGTGCATGCACACCTGTGCCATATGACAGGCAGACCTGCCCTTAGGGCAGGTATGCCTGCCACATGGCCCCCGAACCTTTTTTGGGGGTGCTAGAGGGTGTCAAAGTGACACCCCCTGCACCCTTGTCAAAATCTGTATTTACCGATTCGGTAAATACCGACCGGTAATGCCCCATTCATTCCTATGGGCTTCCTTGGGTAATTAAGAATCGGTAACTGAGTCCTACCTACATCTGGCCCAAAGAGCAGAAAGAGCACGCTCGACCGGGTGTTGAACGTGGAAGGAGCCGGTGGATGACAGCAGAGTCCCCGGGAAATAGTGGCATGTGGGCAGAGTGGTCAGGGATGTGAATGGGAACTGACACGTAGGCTGTGGGAGAATTGCTAGAAAGAACCCGCTTTGGCAAGTGTAAGTGCGAGTTAAAGTGCCGGTGGGAGCAGGCAGCTGGTGGTGAAGGGCCGTGCAAGGCAGTAGCATGTGGGGGCAATATGGCACAAGATCCCTAACTAAGGGGCTACTCACTGCTGGAATTAAAGCACTCGTGCTTGTGCTGGCCTCCGCCTTGCGGAAGCAAGCAGCGGCGGCGCGGAAGCAAGCAGCGGTGGCATGAAAGCCCTATGTTTGCAATTAGCATGGGCGTCGCTGCTCGCTCCCGCACGGTGGATGCCAGCACAAGCACGAGTGTGGGGAAATGGAGCAGACTGATGGCTAAAGGCCCTCCTAGAGTAGCGCCTGTGCGCTGCCTAGGTGAGACCTAAAAATGAGCGAAACGCAGAGATTGTCAACCATTCAACCTACTACTAGGGCAGGACAGGGCCATATAGAAGAGAAGGATTAACCAGATGTGCAGTGAATGAAAGCCCTGTGTCTTCTGGGAGCTCATATTTAACATAAACAGGATCTAAGAGCATACGGACTGAAACAATATCCCTGTGCCCATTAATTCCAGACACTAAGGGCCAGATGTATCAAGGGTTTTCTCACGGCCCGTTTGCGAATGGGGAAAAGTGTTTTGGTATGTATCATCCCAAAAGGCCATAGCAAAATAAGGAATCGCAAAATTTGTGATTCCCTATTTTGCAAATACATTTAAGGAATCACAAATTGCGATTCCTTAAATGCAATTCTGGAAGCAGCCAAAATTTGAGATTTGTCCTTAAGAAATTGCAAATCACCACCAACTTTAAGTTTGTGATAATATGCGATTTCCTATAAAAATTCACTTTTTTGCATTTTTCAAAGTGCCATGTGGCACACATACAAGCCCTTAGGGCAGGTATGTGCGCCACATGTACACAAATGCATATTTCAGGGGTGCAACAGAGTGTCCTTTTGGCACCCTTGAAATTGCATTCACAATTTGTGAGTACCTATGTGGTACTCACAAATTGCGAATGTCTTCCCATTCATTCCTGTGGGCCTCTAGGTCCATAGGAATGAATGAGAAGGTATTCCTTAAATGAGAATCGCAATTTGCGATTCGTAAATGAGGAATATGTAGAAATCGCAATTATTATTGCAACACCTACATACATTGCATTTTGTAAGTCTTTAATATCGAATCGGTAAAATTCGCTATTAAGGACTCACAAACTGCAATGATGATACATCTGCCCCAAAGAACCGAAATGTAACCACACTTTTCTCCTTACTCCACTGCAAACAAAAAAACAAAAGTAAAAAACAATGTCATTTTCAACGCCAAGACCTCTATCTAAATTTCACAAATGTTAGACCGATTGCATTGCAAAAGCTTGTTCCTGGTTTGGTTAGTATCTAACAAGTTGAATTCAGCTAAAATATCAGTAAGAAATTGCCTTTGACCCGTATGCTCAAAGCGACTTATTAAAACATTCAGAAAGTGAATCCTCATTAAGATGACACTTGGAATGGCAAAGATGATTGTTAAAATGTCTATCACAAGCACTGTTCCCTGTAATGTGTGCGTGTCACTCAGAGCACGCGGAAGGCTCATTTGAAGCGTGCACACAGTATCCATGTTGATCGCAGAGCCCTGTGAAAGCAAGACAGGCGCTGCCATCTACATGAATACTTTAAAAAAGCAGACAATCTGCCCCCAGCCGCGTTCAATTAAGAAAGGGCACGCAGCAAGTCTAAATGCACGGCCGCCACAAACACAGCTGTACATATCTAATAAACCCCTTGGTTGTGTTTATTTAGATCACTGCGGTCCTTTCTCATCTGATACTGCGTCTAAGTTTATCTTAGTTACAGTGGATTCCTGCACACACTTCCTATAGGTTTGGCCACAACGCAGTGCTGATGCACAAACTGTCATCAGGGATTTGCGTGTCTTTGTGGGAATTTTTGCATGTGCCACCTTCCATTCTAACCAGGGTCCAGCGTTCGCCTCTAAGGCGTACAAGGAAGCCATGATGTCTTTGGGGGTGCAAGTCAAATTTTCATCTCCATACCGCCTGAGGACAATTCTGTGGTGGAGTGAATGAACCGTGACTTCAAGCGATCCTTGACAGCTAAAGTTTTAGGTACTGGCAGGAACTGGTTTGCCCATTTGTAAAGCATATAACGTGTACTTAATAATCTTCCTAGAAGATCTCTGGTTGGGCGGACCCCATACGAAATGCTCTTTGGCATTAAAATGTTTGTCCCGGACCTTGAAGGTCTAGACATAGCTGCGACAGCCGCTCCATTTGACGTAGATAATCATTCTGCTGCATTACTTAACCTACAAGAGACTCGTGATAGTCTTGCGAAGGAACATGGGTCCTCCACAACTGATGCTGCCCTACAGATTCCGGTAGTTGGCTGGCTAACTCGAGTCGGTGACCTGGTCCGTGAGAAGGTGGAGAACAAAAAGGAGTTTGGCCCCTCTTATCGTGCACCGGTTCCAGTGCTTGGCATGCAGGGTACTAGAACAGTCATTTTACCACCACTTCCTGGTCGCAAGGATAACATGTACATCTCCATTGACAATGTTAAACTACAACGAATGGCCAATACTTCTTGGCATGACTCCAGCAGTTTTCTGCCCAGCAATTATAAGGAATTCTGTCTTGGCCTCGACAAACACCATCAGGCCTGAGGTTGCCATAGAGATGCACACTTCTACTAATCCATTACTGGATCCTCCGGCTTGCCCTCCTAATGAAGATACAGAGTATGCGTACCCCTCTGATGTGTCACTGCCTGGTGTCCAGACGAATGTGAACAACCAGTCTCGTTTTTCATTTGACACTGACTCCACAGCATTGAGAGCCCCATCAAAAGTTTCTATTTCTGTCACCTGGTTTAAAAAAATGTCTTGTTCCACCTTGAACTTACATCTGGCTGGTCCTCATCGCCATTATTTATTCATGTTGATTGATTTTCTCACAGTTTTTTTCCGTCTAATCAATGGACATTGCCATAGCTGTGCTGGGAAGGTTATTGATGGAACTTTGTCACCACACTCTTCTTCTCACATCACGAAGTGAGACCAACATTTTGTCAACATCACAGCCTGGCCAATATTAGATGGAATTGAATGGCATGCGGTAAAGTTTCAGATTCATGGTCCTACTGAGGTGGTTAATGTCCCAAATGTACTTCGTGTCTCGATGGGGGATGTAGTGAAACAAAACATACGCTCTGACGATTGGGTCATCCAAGCTGTACAGACATTATTTTCTGATTTGTAGTATTCTGCTGCATTTGATGCTGAAGATTTGTATTCGGAGTCTGCAAGTTACGCTCATTTGTTTTGTTATCAGCATTATGGCCATCATTTTCTGCATAAAGCTAATACCTTTAGAAATGTGGTTAATTATACACAATAGGAACACTGCCCAGCTCCCTTTGAAGGCAGTTCAAAAACTCTTTTGAAAATACTTCACTGATTTTAACAAATCCAATCCTGGTTTATTTTATTTTAAAATACATTCTACTTCCACTTCTAAATTAAGGCTCACCAAAACTAAGTTACTGTATTCAAAATCCTTTATTGATCAGTTAGCTATAGGTGGCTATGAGCTATGGAAAGATACTGTTGATCTTAAATCTGTCTGGGGTGCTGGGCCCTGGCAGGCACAAGGCACAGAGGCTTTACATCGTGCACGCCTTATCCCGAACCACATGTTGTTTCTGAACAGCTCTATTTATAAAACGACCTTGGGAAGTTATCCCAAATAGAATCAATTGCGTTCCATCATGCAGTTTCCATGGACTTTACAAACATTGAAGGCTGGGAAAGTTCCATGGGACTACATGAACACTTCATCTTTATTTTTGCCTTTCAATTTAACAGAACGTCAACAGTTTATATCCATGAAGGATGCAGCATATTCTCTTTTACATACAGAGAAATGAGAACCCTTACCATTTTCTGTAGCCAAAATTAATTCTGCTGTGTGGCTTATCCATGGGGTAATAACACTGCCATTTTTCTTGTTTAAATTTAGTTCATGTAAGAAATATTATGCATTAGGAAGTATGAACCCCTGGGTAGTGCTTTTCTCTATGAAGTATGGTCTTTGCCATTCACGTATAGATGCCTGAGACATGACCAAGAGGTTTACTTGACAGGGGAAGATTGTAACACCACGCCTGACCACTCACTTGTGTGTAAGAATATACAATTGCACGGCGCCTGTAATTTACAGGCAACAAATTTAGCTTGCATTTTAAAGGGTACTCCAGTGCCGGCTATCAAGCCAACTTTCACACTGCTTGCTAACGGTAGTTATTTTCTTTTAAATAATGAAGCTTACTGCGGCATGCTAGCTGGGATCCCCATCATTGTGACTGTCTTACAACGTGTAGTTTGCTGTAAATATTTGCTTTTTCCACCCCCACATGGAAGACTCGACATCTCGACTTGGCCTTCCATTCCTACCTTGAAAGTGGAGTTCAACAAATTGAGCAAGTTGAGCAGAATAAGAGCTTTATTGTCCCAAAAAGAAGTAGCTCTTACTTTATCCCGTGAAACATTTGTCATTCAGTTGGCTAACACCCGTACTGAGGTGCTGGCGCTTTTAAATACCGATTTCCCACTTCATTTTGGTGCCTTGATACACACTATTTTCAGTGCCTCTACTACAACAGGCTTGGCCCATTTTTTTAAAACTTTTGGGCTCGAGCCTTGTGACCTCATTCCAAACTATATTTGGTGCGATACCTGCCTTTTTAATTTTTTTGATTTATTCCAGCATTTTTGGCGGTTTCCCACTAATTCTTGCCTTGTCTGCGGGTGTGCTGCTGTTGATTTGCTTGCTCCAAAATGACTGCACTATCTGTGTCACAAGACAGCAAACCCCGGCTGCTACAGCATCGTAGCTGTATGCTTGAATACTACGAAATGCTACCTTTGGCCACTTTGAGCGTGGCAAATATCCTTCCGATTTTCATACTTTACTTACGTGCAATCTGTGTTCCATTGCCTGGATTGCCCCTTCAAATGGGCACTAGGTCTCTGCATCTCCAATACGGTTTCTCCTGCCCCGGATTATGATCGGCTGATGAGTCCCTTAGTGGCACATGAGCTGGACTTTCTGGTGTTGGGATTACAGCCTGTGCGGCTGCGCACGGGGTTTTTACTCATTGGGATATCTGTGCAGCTGCACATGACTTCCAGGAACGGTGTTATCTTGAAGAAGACACAAGTTGTCCTCTGATGATGCTAGAGGCTCCAGTTATCGAAGAACATGTATGTTCATTTACTTTACTCAATTGGATGGCAAGTCTCCTTTCTGACAATAACAATGACTTCCTCTTGGAGGCTGTTGCTACGTATTGCGCATACACACTGATGGATTAAATTGGCAACCTTCCATCGCCAGTCGAGTACTTTTAATGAGTTTTTTTCCCTGCCTGGCTGACGCCCCAGTTTAAATTGCCTCTCCTTTTTTCTTTTTCTTTTCATTTTCTTTTCTTTCCCCACTTTCAAATGTACCAATTTGACATAGATTAACTTATTTCTTGCTCACTCGAACTCTGTGTTCTATTGATTCCTCTGTCCGTTGCCCCAATCAAGGGGAGAGTGTAGTGAAGATACAATATTGCTCGCCAAGATCACATCACCGGACATCTAAAAGACCTCCACTGGCTCCCCGTCAACAAAAGAATTACTTTCCACCTTCTCACCCACGCACACAAGGCCCTCTACAATATAGGACCCGAATGCCTCAACACTCGACTGTCCTTCTACAAACCCACCCGCCAACTAAGATCGTCCAATCAAGCCCTCGTCGCAGTCCCGCGCATCCGTAAATCCACCATGGGTGGCAGATCCTTCTCCTTCCTGGCTGCCAATAATAATAATAATACTAGTATTTATAAAGCGCGAACAGCTGCCTCAACTAGGAGGCGTCCCGGCGCTGTGAGGGCATGGCAAGAAAGCTGTCTGCGGCTTAGAGAGACACCGAGTACAGCCACGACTTAAGCTGTCTCCAAAAGCTTGTTTCTGATTGGGCCTTTCGCAGCTCAGGAGGTAGGGAGTTCCAGAGACGGGCCACTTTGGCTGAAAAGGTCCGGCCGCCCAATCTAGCCCTTTTGACTCTCGGCACACTCAGTAGCACCTGATCATTTGAGCAAAGGGAGCGGGTCTGTGTGTATCTGGGCAGACGGGCTATCAGATAATTAGGGCAAGTACCGTAGAGGGACCTGTAGGCCAGAGTAAGAGTTTAAAATTTTATTCTACTGGCAATCGGGAGCCAATGCAAGGCCCGAAGATGGGGGGAAATGTGCTTTTTGAAAGGAATATGCTTAAGCAGCTTGGCTGCCGCATTTTGCACCGTCTGCAGCCTTTGGACCAAATATTTCGGGAGACCGCTATACAGGCCGTTAGCATAATCCAGTCTCGATGTGATGGTGGCATGGATCACGGTTTTCCGGCATGACTCAGGCAAAAGTTTCAGGACTGGGCGGAGATTCCTCATTTTGCTCAGGCAGCACCCTGTGACCTGATGGATCTGGGGCACAAAAGAGAGATTTTCGTCCCACTTGACTCCCAGATTTTTTGCCCACTGGGAGGGGGGAGGTGGGGTACCCATCTCAATGGGCCACCAGAGCTCAGCTGGAGGGTGACTGCCTTTGCCAAAGAAGATCACTTCCGTTTTTCCCGGATTCAGTTTCAGCTTATTAGTATTCATCCAGAATGCCACATCCTGAAGGCACCCCTTAAAGTTTGCAAATGCCGCTTCTGAAACCTCTGAGTAGGGAAAAACCAGCTGGGTGTCATCGGCATAAGATATTGCGGTGACTCCCCAGTTGGCAATGAGGAGAAAAGAGGGGCAAGATAAACATTAAACAAAAGGGGACTTAGGGCAGATCCTTGCGGGACCCCGCATCTCAGCGGCTTACGCTTTGAGGCACATGTGCCTAGAGTGACCCTCTGCGTTCGGTTTGACAAGTAGGACTGCATCCAACCAAGTGCCTGATCTTGTAGACCAATTTCTGCCAAACGTTGGACCATCCCAGCATGATCCACCGTATCAAACGCGGCCGAGAGATCCAGGAGCATCAGCGTAGCCGAGTCTCCTGAATCTAACGACCACCTCAGAGAATCAGCTACCTCAATCTTCCAAGACCTGGAACTCACTCCCCACCCACCTCCGCCTTACTCAGAACCACATCTCCTTCAGAAAAGAACTTAAAACCTGGCTATTCGACAAATAACGAACCCCTTCCCCTAGCGCCTTGAGACCCTCTGGGTGAGTAGTGCGCTATACAAATGCCCGAACTTGAACTTGAACTAGCTATGTTAGCATAACTGAATTGTATGCTTAGCCACCATTTTGCCGCTTTTGCACATGAAATGAAATGAAAAATTGCACTTATATAGCGCGTAACTACCCGGAGGCCTCGCAGCGCTTTAGACTGATTGCTTGTGGCGGGCTCAGGGTGGATCAACACGCTTTTTCGAACAAGTGCGTTTTTAAGGCCTTTCTGAAGGACATACGGTTATTTTTCTTTCGAAGGGAGAGTGGGAGAGAGTTCTAAAGATTGGCCGCGGTATGAGAAAAGGAGCGACCGACCCAGCGAGCTTTGTTGATTTTAGTGGTAGTTGCAAGCTGTAAAGAACTAGAGTGCAAGGCTCTGGACGGTATGTAAGGCGTGGCTATAGGGTGCAGAATTGCCGGGCCGGTGCGATGAAAAGATTTGTGCACAATGCACATGGCCTTGAACTGCACTCTGGCCGCTACTGGGAGCCAGTGAAGTTCTTTCAGAGCTTTCTTGGCTGACTGCCAGCGGGGAATGTTATACAGTAGTCGGGCGGCACAGTTTTGTGTGACTTGGAGCCTGTGGGTCACTGCTGCCGGGGCTCCTATGTAAAGGGCATTCCCATAATCCAGGCGGAAGAGAATCAGGGCCTGGACCATGATCCTCCTGGCCTGGAATGGGAGCAAAGGGAGAAGGGGAGGGGGGCCAAGACATGGGGGCCAGATGGATGCTAGGGCAGACGGAGGAGGGTTGCCCAACAGCATGATGTCTGTTTTCTCCCCGTTAAGTTTAAGACAGGAAGATTGCATCCACCTGGCGACAGCCTCTAGACAGGGACCTAAGGTGGAAGACGATCCCTCGGAGTGGTCAAGAGAGACCACCAATTGGGTGTCGTCTGCGTAGGTAACAATACGTACACCAAAGGGATGGACTATCCTTTCTAGAGGTTCCATATAGGTGTTAAAAAGAGTGTGAAGGACTGGGCTATTCTAAGGCCCAGCGGTGCCAGGGGACAACACCTGAAACCTTCGTGGGTTACCTGTTCCGGCGTACAAATGACAGAGACACGGGACACTTCCTTCGGCGTCAAAGATCGAGGTTTATTTACTGCAGGGAACACAGAAGTCACAAGAAGTACAACGTATGTAGGTTCTAGGAGACTGCTTCAAATTGCAACAGTGGATCGCTCCTTTTATACATATTTTTATCATAGCACAACATGGCGAACAAAAGGTTACAACTCAGTTCCCACAGTAAACTTCAAAAGGGTTGCTTTCATGTATTCAGGGTCCCGGAACATAATTACAGTAGCATCGCCGGTTCCCAACTGTAAAAGTACATTATCACACCATTAAGTACATTCCATTTCGGCTGTAAACGAGTTTAAGAAAAGAGTCAGAAACAGGTGCAAGGGAAGACAAAGATAGACAGCAGATTGAAAAGAGTGTAGGGGGCGATATCGGAAACACGATTGCAGGATCAAAGGAGTCGTGCCTAATGACTGCACGGCTGAAACAATAGACCAACACGGCAAGATGAGCCTCGAGAGGGGCCATCTGCCTTTGCAGTGTCATCCCCCTCGTCATAAAGACACCCTCAAAGAAACACGTGTCTTCCGCAAGAGCTTGGGAATCCCAGGGTCACGAAGCGGACAGTGTCCGTCCGCTGGCTACTTGAGGGCAAGGGACAAAATGGATGCCGTATCTAAGATGGAACCAGTGGGTTCAGATGAAGAAACCCAAGAATAAGACGAACGGTTCAGGCCAGCGTAGCGAAAATGCATACACCCACTAAACTCGTCATTTGCGGTTCATAGACACCAAACTCGTCCATATTCGAACGAGTCGAAAGCACCACTTTAATTGTCACGGAACCTCAGACGCTCCTTTTGCCCTCATGTAGGCAAGCACTAGTCGATATCAGAATCGATCTCGATATTCATCAGATCATTCAGATGTTGCTGCAGCATCATTCTATCGATCAATGCTTCCTTGGTAACAGATGGCCGTCTTATACACGTCGTAGCACAGAGGCCACATAAGGCAGGACCACACTGCACACAAAGACAACACGTGAACAGAAATGCTACAACAACCCCAATGATCATCAGAATCTTCCAACCCCACGTCGACATCAGGCCGCAAAACCATCCTAGTAGCGTCCAATCACCTACGTCCACGTGTATGGACTCGGAGATCTTATGCAACTTCGAGATGGCTTGATAGACAGTTGGAGCGTTATCAGGTATGAAAATGCAGCAACTCGAATGGATCACCTTACATACACCACCTCTATCTGCAAGAACAACGTCTAAAACCATACGGTTTTGCAACGTCATAAGCCTGTCCGCCTGCAGCTCTGCTGTCAGATTACCAAGAGCACTTGCAGTTATATTAGCAGTCGATTCCACCACTCGAGTCAACTGTCTCAGGTTCCTACTATTGATCATAGGTCCCCAAAACGGCAAGAAACCCTTAAAGAAATCTCCTGCTTCTTGACCGGCAGTGTCCTCTTCGCTAATAACACCTCTCACAACTCTAGTCTTGTGGTAGTTCGAGGCAACTGTAAAAGTCGGTGGCAACAGATTCGCAATATAACAGGTGCTCGAGAAGTCACGAGGCAACCATGTATATGCGCGGTCGTAACATACAAAGTATGTACCCTTGGTAGTCAAAAGAACAGGGGAAGAGAGTGTTGGTAAAACATACCTTTCAGTACAAGCACTCCTCCCGAGCTTAGCTCGCGAACTTCGGCCAAGACCTTTCAAGCAGAAATTACCGAGGTGGGGTACGATCCAGATCGCAGACGAGCTTTTAAGCTGTCTATCACCCACTGACATGCTATACTCAGCCTCACTCAGATCCTTGTATGCTCGCACCTCTTCCTCTGGAATAAGCGATGCATCAAAAATATCTCTATCTAAGTCAGCAATCGCTCTTGCCAAAGGCTTGTGGTACGGGCCAGGACCATGATCTGCAGTGCGTGGCTCTCGATGGGGGTAGGAATCTAGTGCGCTACGAAACATAGTTTGGAATGCTCGAGCTGACCCCTGGGAACTGTAAAGAAGGACCAAATACGGAATTCCCCTATCCATGGTATGTGGCATTAACCTACACACCCAACAGTTGGTAGTATTCATCACCAACTGATGATGATGAAGAAGCTTAACAAAGGAGTTATTCATGAATTCCGCACGTCTAACTTGTTCGTGTTGGGGTAGAGGGTGAAAGGAATGTGGAGAAATAGTGGGAGTAGATTTTGGTTCAGAAGAAGAAGTAGGTAAAGCAGAAGGCAATAACGACTGTAATCCGAAATACACTCCACCCCCTAGTAAGATGGAAACAGTTAAAAACAGCAGGAACACCTGAAACAGAAAGCATTTTGTTCGTACAACCCTATGTAGTGTCGATCTTTGAGCCAAAGTCTTCTCCACTTCCGACAACTTTGAGAATTCCATCCTCTAAAAACCGTCCGCAACGTTCTTGACGCACTTTGTTCTGAGTAGCGATTATCAATTCCCAGGAGTTCCCAGGAATCGACAAAAGTACCGACCTAGTATCAGGAACCTGCTAAACAGAAGGAAGTACCCGCACGGCCCTACGGTCAACCCGGATGTAAGGTTTTCTTTAATCAAGACAAAATCTCCTAGCTGTGGAAAAAACATACGTGGAAAAGAACTCAAAAATTAATAGAGGATGCAATTGTTCATAATGTTCAAAATGACAGTAAGGGGTAATATGGATTCAAAAAGGGGAAAAAAAGCAAAAAGTGTTTTATTAGTCTTTGTTGTGAGAACGAAGAAAATATCTGCTTCTTCCAGGACGAGTCTGCTCTTCAAATAATTGTTCAGGTTGCGGAACAGAGTCCTGTCGATCAGATGATAGTTCAAGTCTCAAGTTCTCCAGTGATGAAGGTTCAACAAATGTATCTGACTGCAATGACGTATCTCCTACAGGTTGAGCATCACTGAACGGCACAAATTTAATTGGAGTTTCTGTTTCCGTTGCGGCGATTCCTGTCCTCACCCACAAATCTGCTGGTAAAGGAATAGGCACCTTCTTGGTGTGGGTGGCATGCACCCAGTTTTTCCGGCCTTCCAGACGAACTGCAGTTCTTGTGGCAAGGAGGACTTGGAACGGGCCCACGAATCTCGGCTCCAAATTGCGCTTCCTGCTGAAGTTACGGGTGACCACCCAGTCACCCGATTGGAGCCGATGTCCAGGATCCTCTGTCTGTACCGGCAGTGCTTCAAATACCTGTTGATGAATTAACCTCAGTTTAGCAGTCAGATCATGAAGATAATCAATTAACATTGGGTATTCGAGACTATCGAAGGCCTTAGGCCTAGGGACTCCCCAAACATTCGCAGGACGGCCAAACACAATCCCATATGGGCTGAGCCCTACTCGAGAGTGTACAGTCGCCCTGGTCGACAAGAGAGCCAGAGGCAAGGCATCAGGCCATGACAAACCGGTCGTAGCTTGAATCTTAGCAAGTTTCAGTTTCAGAGTACCATTGTACCCTTCAACCAAACCTGCTGACTGGGGATGATTGGCGCTGTGGAATTTTTGTCGAATTCCAAGGCCCTTACTCACACTCTTCATCACACTCCCCACAAACTCACTTCCGTTATCTGACCATACAATCCGTGGCATTCCATACCGAGGAAAGTATTCCTTCAGTAGGACTTTCGCTGTGGACAGGGCAGTATTATCTTTGAGAGTATAGGCTTCGATCCATCTGGAGAACGCGCAAACCACAACTAAAACGTACTTCAAGTTATTACATCTCTCCATATGGATGAAGTCCAGTTGGATAACCTCAAAGGGACATATAGGAGGAGCAAAATGGCCAGGTGGAGTAGGGGTGCCCTTGCCGGGATTGTACATCATGCATACCATACAATTCTTAACCACTCTCTCAGCACACTTAGCGATACCATCATTCTTCCATACAGGGGACAGTAACTTGCATATACCTTTCGCGCTAATATGTGACAAGCCGTGGGCCATAGTCACAACGGCTAGCACATATGCATCCGGCAACATCCACTTCTGACTTTCCGACAAATCAATCCAACATCTGTGCGCATCTAACTTTCCTGTGCTCTCTTTCCACTTACTCTTTTCAGTTTCGGTGGCCTCATTCTGAATCGTTTTCACGCTTTCAACAGTGTCCTCGCACACACCAGTCTCTGCCGGCCACCTTACTGAACTCGTAACATACATTCGGGTTGCAAGGTTCTTAGCTGTCTCTTTAGCAATCTCATCCGCAAACGCGTTACCACGACCAACATCATCTGTAACTTTTCGGTGCGCGCTTCATTTAATAATCGCCACCTGCTTAGGCAAAGTAAGTGCATCCAAAAGATCGTTCACGAGCTGTCCGTGTTGGATCTTCGTGCCATGCGATGTCATAAATCCTCTTTCTCTCCACAATCGACCAAAGCTATGTACAACGCCAAATGCATATTGACTATCAGTAAACACATTCACTCGCTTTCCCTTAGACAAAACACACGCTCTCGTCAACGCAATCAACTCTGCCGCCTGCGTGGAATTCTGGCTCAATCTCGCAGTTTCCACAACCGTACTCAACGTCACTACAGCATACGCAGTCGTCACATCACCATTCGGCAACTTGAAACACGAACCATCAACATACAAGGTACCATCGGGATCTGCCAATGGAGTGTTTTTTAGGTCAACACGACCCTTCGTTTCTTCCTCAGTTCGCAAATAGCAATCATGTGGTGGTACATCATCTGATTCCATGTTAGTCGGCAACAACGTCGCCGGGTTTAGTACGTTACAGCGCTTTATTTGTATATGACTTGCCAAAAGCGTCAACTCATAACCGGACAACCTTGCGCTCGTCAAGTGTTGAGTTTTTGTACGATTTAAAAGAGTGTCAACTGCATGCGGAACCATCACTGTAAGCATATTATCCATGACCAATCCTGCAGATTGTCGAATGGACACCGCAGCTGCCACTGTCGCTCTTAGACAACTCAGCAACTTTCTAGCTACTGGGTCCAAGGTCGAGGAAAAATATGCACATGGACGCTGTTTACCACCAAATAGTTGCGTCAAGACACTCAACGCACAACCCTCTCTCTCGTGAACGTATAGTGTAAACGGCTTACTGTAGTCAGGAGTACCTAACACAGGGGCCGAACACAACGCATCACGCAGTTCAGAAAAACTTTTCTGACACTCTTCAGTCCATGGCAAAGGAGTTGGAACATCCTTGCACGTGAGTGCTACCAATGGCTTCGCTAGCAATGAAAAATTTGGAATCCATTGCCTGCAGTATGACGTGATACCTAAAAAGGCACGCACATCTCTCTGAGTTGTTGGCACAGTCATTCGAGCGATCGCTGCAATTCTCCCTGGGGTCAACCTTCTTCCCTCCTTTGACAATAAGTGACCTAGATAGGTTACTTCTTGACAACAATATTGCAGTTTAGAAGGTGACACCTTGTGATGTAAGTCACAGAGATGCTGTAACAGCGATACTGTAGCAGTTTTGCAGATCTCGTTAGTGTCAGCAGCCACCAGCAAGTCATCAACATACTGGATCAAGGCCGCACCAGCCGGTAACACAAACGCATCAAGTTGACTCTTCAGGGCTTGGCTGTATATCGATGGACTCTCACAGTAGCCCTGAGGAGCGCGTTTAAACCTAAAGCTGCATCCACCTAATGAGAAACCGAATAGATCTCTGCTTTCCTCAGCAATCGGAATGCTAAAGAAAGCATTCTTCAGAACGATCACTGAGAACCAAGAAGCAGATGCTGGAATCAGAGTCAGTAAAGCCGTAATGTCAGGCACCACAGGAAATTGTGGAATCACAATTTTTTTCACCTCCCATAAATCAATAACAAAACGGTAAACAGGAGGCTTGGATGGATCAGTGCGTTTCAGAATAGGTAACACTGGACTATTACACATGTTTCCCCGAGTTTCCTCGATAACATCCTTCTTAATCAAGTCATAGATGATCGCTAGCAACGCTCGTTCACCATCGAGAGAGATACGATACTGGGGAATACGTGGCAATCGCACATTCAATTTCAATTGAACAACATAAGGTGAAATGTCCAGCAGGCCCACGTCATTGGGACCTGTGGCCCACAAAGATTTAGGAAGAGAACTCAATCCGGTGGGAGCTTATCAGTTGACAAGTACATAGGAGAGATCACTCTCTGACCCAAAGTAAGCTCCACTCCCGCAGGAGAACAGTACAGGGTCGCATATAACCGTTTCAGCAAATCCAGGCCCAAAAGATTCTCACCACAACCAGTAGTCAAAATCAAAGTAGCTTCCAGCTCACGAGGCCCAATTGTGAGGGGCAAAGGGCTAGAAACCGGATTGCTAACGGGGGCGCCAGAGAATCCAACGGAAACATTCGTTAAGCCAGACAAAGGTGCGCCAGGGAGTTTCGAATGCATGATGGAACTTTTTGCTGCACCAGTGTCCAACAGAAAAGGCTCAACTACGCCCGATGTGGCAACTGCGACGTAAGGCCCTCTCTGATCAACCGGAACTGATACTACTCCCTCTCTTTGTCTACGGCTGTCCTAGTAATTACCGTCATCAATATCATGCTCGACGTAACAGTCATCCACATGATACTGTGCAGATCTACCTGACGATGAACCACGCTGATCAAAGCAATTATTAGAATATGACGAATTATTAGAACGCTCATTCTGAGTTTGAGTAACACCACGACCTCTACCACGTGAAGCCTGTTGAGGACCACTACGACCTCCTCGAGCCGAACCACCACTATTTCGGTCGCGCAAAACCGGACAATCAAACTTTAAATGGCCCTCACCTCTACAGTACGCACATTGATTATATCCGAGCATAGATCTCGGCGTGGAAAAGTCATTACGCGCCTGCGACCTAAAAGATTGTGATTACGATCTATTCTGTTGCTGAGAGGCATATTGATTTGAGCGCAGAGGATACGCTTGCTGTAACAGAACTTTGGTTTTGAGATCCTTTGTTTTCTTATCCGCACAATCATTTTCCTCCTTCTCCCTATTTTCGTAATATTGAGCCGTGGCTAATATCTGAGCAGAGGTAGAAACAGCCCACGAACTTTCAGAATTTTTCAATTTGTTGCTAAGTTCAGGCAACAAATTCGATACAAATTTATCTACGAATAGTCGCTGACCTCCCCCAGTGCTCATATCTTGACCACTGTGATCGATGAATGCCTCCTCAAATCTCGTAAAGAAATCGGAGACACTCTCGTCCTTCTTTTGCTTACACGCAGACAGTTTATCCCAATTAACTCTCATTGCTGGCATAAGTGTCTTCATTAGCGTAATAATCCTCTGGGGCAGATTCTCAATAAGCTGTTCAGGCTTAGCCCCACCAACTTGTCGACGGTCGGCCGCCGCAAGAGCAGCACAATCACTGCCCAACTCGGCTATGTGATTCTCTTGACGGATTTTTGCCCAAATTGGTTGAGGTACTACGTTGCCGAACAACATGTCGATATCGGCAAGATTCATGATAGTAGCATCCACTAATTGGGACAACTCTTTGTAATAACCTGCAGGATTTTTGCGGGGGTCAGGCAAAGTTTGTTTCACCTGCAAAACTTCCGACCGCTTCCATGGGAGGTGTATCCAGACTCTCTGAAAGTGTGGCGGAATAATACGAACGGCATTAGCATCACCTGGCATCCAAACTGGAGGAACTTCTCGCATGGGATACTGACCAGGTGTTGCCATCCACTCCTCAGTTTCATCCTTAAACAAAGCTCGAGGTAGTACGGTAGATCGAAAAGATAGAAGACGCTCTACAGCACGTCGAACATTACTATCCACATTCATACCACTCGAAAACTGATGCTGAAGTTCAGTCACTGCGGGTGGCACATTGTCTACTTCATCGGTATCCCATACCTCACGTAAGGATTTACACATTTCCTCAAACACAAATCTCTGCGTGGGCTCATTGAATTGAGAGAACGTGTCAAAAATTATGCGCGGGGTGTATTTAACGGGATACCTAATCCAATTACGCGCCATTTTTATTAACGTATCACTCTCCCTACCACCAGGAATTTGACTCCGTCGTTGAGGGACATCAGAAACATCGGACCCAAGGATCGGTCCAAATGGAGAGTAAAGATTAGCAACAGCATTAGGTATGCGGCTACGGACAGACGGAGAAGAGGAGAGAAGTACAGGGGCAACAACATGGGGACTAAACACAGGAGCAGTAGGAGCAGTAGGAGTAGCCAAAAGAGCAGAAGTAGCAGGAATAGCAGACTGAGAAGGTATAGGCAGTGGAGCAGTAGGAACAGGAGCAGGTAAGGCAATAGGGACAACTTGAGGAACAAGAGGATTCGGAAGAACAGGACCAGCGACAGGCTGACCAGCAGCTGCCGGAACAACAGGTTGAAGAACAGGAGGAACCACAGGAGCGATAGTATCCTGTGCGTATGGAGGTGGTGACTTCAGTAGGTAGGACAACAAAGGGTCCTCTACCGCTTCCTCTCCCTTCTTATCAGTACTCAACGGTAAAACGGGATAACACTTATCCACCGCCATATGTTGCAGTCTAGCAAAAACTTCCTTTTCCTTCTCTTCTTTGTCTCGCTGGAACTGCTCTGCATTTCTCATCATCGTAACGAAACCTTCCCTCTTATTTTTCTTAAGCTGTTTAATTTCTTTCTGCTTTCTGTTTAATTTCTTTTTACGCCATAACCGCAAGGAATCAAACATGGCCGGCCTAGATTTCTTTTTGAACAATTTTGCTTCGAGATTATCCAAAATTGCTGTCTCGAAACTACCATGAGGTGGCCAACTAAGGACACCATCATCTTTAGTGTAGCGGATCCAATAATCGTTACACACGATAGGACCCACTCCATGGCAACTATAGAGCTCATAGATCGGAGTTCCAACTGGAGGTATCGGACATGAGTCCTCCAATCGGGAATCTGCACCGCAACATTTAAAGCAACTAAACAAAGTACTACGGCCAGGCATCGTGCACACTAACCGAGTTTCACAAACTTCAAGGGTTATCAATTTACGATATCCTCGCAAAAATGCAAGACCCTCGGTTTTTGGCAATTGCAATCGTCAAATAAAACCTAACAACTAAGGACCAAATACTAAGAACCACAAATGCAATGGAACCATGCAAACAACCAAGTTTCAACAACAACCAAGGACTCTGGGAGCGACCCACAAATACT
Source organism: Lissotriton vulgaris (assembly GCF_964263255.1). Lineage (NCBI taxonomy): Eukaryota > Metazoa > Chordata > Amphibia > Caudata > Salamandridae > Lissotriton > Lissotriton vulgaris. The sequence continues at coordinate 19,472,068 of NC_141685.1, read as the reverse complement.
TAACTGAAAGAGCAATGGCGTCACCAGGAAGGCCCGTCAATCGTCTCGCTGTACAAAGGACTACGCCAGGCGCCAAAACAGGTCGACAGTCAGGGCATCAGTCCGTCGCAGCCGTCAGGAGGCGGGGATCTTCGTGGGAAAAGTATTCGGACCACTTATTTCGACAACAGGATCGATGAAGCGGGGTGCACCTTCCCTTGGAGATTTCACACGAAGTTCCTCACGATCGTCGGGCTTTGGACCGGTACCGCTGATGTCGCCCCACGTTGGGCGCCAACTGAAGGACTGGGCTATTCTAAGGCCCAGCGGTGCCAGGGGACAACACCTGAAACCTTCGTGGGTTACCTGTTCCGGCGTACAAATGACAGAGACACTAGACACTTCCTTCGGCGTCAAAGATCGAGGTTTATTTACTGCAGGGAACACAGAAGTCACAAGAAGTACAACGTATGTAGGTTCTAGGAGACTGCTTCAAATTGCAACAGTGGATCGCTCCTTTTATACATATTTTTATCATAGCACAACATGGCGAACAAAAGGTTACAACTCAGTTCCCACAGTAAACTTCAAAAGGGTTGCTCTCATGTATTCAGGGTCCCGGAACATAATTACAGTAGCATCGCCGGTTCCCAACTGTAAAAGTACATTATCACACCATTAAGTACATTCCGTTTCGGCTGTAAACGAGTTTAAGAAAAGAGTCAGAAACAGGTGCAAGGGAAGACAAAGATAGACAGCAGATTGAAAAGAGTGTAGGGGGGCGATATCGGAAACACGATTGCAGGATCAAAGGAGTCATGCCTAATGACTGCACGGCTGAAACAATAGACCAACACGGCAAGATGAGCCTCGAGCGGGGCCATCTGCCTTTGCAGTGTCATCCCCCTCGTCATAAAGACACCCTCAAAGAAACACGTGTCTTCCGAAAGAGCTTGGGAATCCCAGGGTCACGAAGCGGACAGAGTCTGTCCGCTGTAAGTATGGGCGGAAAATCCGTTACGCTCGCGGATTTTGCGGATTTTTGGGAAATTCGCAATCCGCGAGATTTGCGAATTTCCCGCAAAATCCGCAAATTCGCACGCAGCGGATTTTTTTGGTGGCGCGCGGCGTTTGTGATACAATTTTTGCGGCGCGCGGCGTTTATCATCGTTTGCCGAGTTGTTTTTTTCGATAGTTTGCGAGTGCTGCGCCATTTTGGATCTTGCTGTGTGATCCCGCGGGAATTGGCGAGCGCGATTACGTCATCGGGGCTTGCCAGCGATAGTTTGTCAACGCGAGTACGGCGAGATCACGTCTCGCGGTACTTCGCAATTGCGAGATTTGAGATGCGGCGAGCGAAAATATAAATTTGCAATTCTGCACAAGAAATCCACCAGCAAGCAGCATAAACCTTCTAGAAATGATGATTTTTATCTGAATAACTCCTTAGTTTGACATTTGCCTGCACTTTTTTAGCGAGGAGTCCATTTTGGGGAGGGGGGCAGGGGGGTGGGAGGAAGGAAGTGCCCCACAGTCTTCAACTTCCTGTTCCTGTTCAGCAGGCTCCTCCCAGTGCTTTGTCCATCTCCTGGTCACTTTTCATTTGGGTCTGGAGCTGGAAGGATTACTTTTTGTGGATGCTGCTGGATATTTGGATTTGAGGCCTTTTTGACTTTCTTTGGATCACTGTTGGATTAGAAATTTTACAAGTAAGTTTGTTTGGGGCATTACAGTTGCTGCAATTAAAATTTTGGAATTTTCGATTTTTGGGCTGTTTTGGGGCCTTTTGCCCAGGGGTACTCAGTGGTGGGTGGACTGAGTCTTTCTGTGGGTTGTCTTGAACTTAAACATCATGGAGGCCATGGATGAATTGGGATTGTGCTGATTTTTCTGTGTTTTTCGATTTTTGACCTGTTGTTGGGGCCTTGACCAGGGGTAGTGAGTGGTGCATGGGCCTAGTCTTTCTGTGGGCTGTCTTGAACTTAAACATCATGGAGGGCATGGATGGAATGGGATTGTGCTGATTTTTCTGTGTTTTTCGATTTTTGACCTGTTGTTGGGGCCTTGACCAGGGGTAGTGAGTGGTGCATGGGCCTAGTCTTTCTGTGGGGTGTCTTGAATTTAAACATCATGGAGGGCATGGATGGAATGGGATTGTGCTGATTTTGCAGTGTTTTTCGATTTTTGGGGGTGTTCATGGGGACAGGCCATGTGGGTGGGGGACATTTTGAGTGCTGGTACAGGCAGGCCCTGGCCATGTGCTAGGAGGCAAGTGGCCATTTTGAATGCAGGCTTTGTTGTTAGGCCTCCAACCATTTTGCCTACTTTTCAACCTTTATTTATGCCCAGGGGTAGTGAGTCTTGCATGGGCCTAGTCTTTCTGTGGGTTGTCTTGAATTTAAACATCATGGAGGCCATGGATGGAATGGGATTGTGCTGATTTTGCAGTGTTTTTCGATTTTTGGGGGTGTTCATGGGGAGGGACATGCCATGTGGCTGGTGGCCATTTTGAGTGCAGCTACAGGCACTGGCTATGTGCTGGCAGGCAAGTGGCCATTTTGAATGCAGGCTTTGTTGTTAGGCCTCCAACCATTTTGCCTACTTTTCAACCTTTATTTATGCCCAGGGGTAGTGAGTCTTGCATGGGCCTAGTCTTTCTGTGGGTTGTCTTGAATTTAAACATCATGGAGGCCATGGATGGAATGGGATTGTGCAGATTTTTCAGTGATTTTCGTTTTTTGGGCCTGTACTTGTGGCCTTTTCACCAGGGGTATTTGAGTCTGGCATGGGCCTAGTCTTTCTGTGGGCTGTCTTGAACTTAAACATCATGGAGGGCATGGATGGAATGGGATTGTGCTGATTTTTCTGTGTTTTTCGATTTTTGACCTGTTGTTGGGGCCTTGACCAGGGGTAGTGAGTGGTGCATGGGCCTAGTCTTTCTGTGGGGTGTCTTGAATTTAAACATCATGGAGGGCATGGATGGAATGGGATTGTGCTGATTTTGCAGGGTTTTTCGATTTTTGGGGGTGTTCATGGGGACAGGCCATGTGGATGGGGGCCATTTTGAGTGCTGGTACAGGCAGGCCCTGGCCATGTGCTAGGAGGCAAGTGGCCATTTTGAATGCAGGCTTTGTTGTTAGGCCTCCAACCATTTTGCCTACTTTTCAACCTTTATTTATGCCCAGGGGTAGTGAGTCTTGCATGGGCCTAGTCTTTCTGTGGGTTGTCTTGAATTTAAACATCATGGAGGCCATGGATGGAATGGGATTGTGCTGATTTTGCAGTGTTTTTCGATTTTTTTGTGCTCTATAACTGAACTGATGTTCCTCTGTCTTCCATTTTTTTTAGGTGCACAAGACTCAAGAGAACCACCAGTGCCAGGAAGAAGTCCTGCAGCGGTGTGTGTGTGCAGCATAACGTCACGCGACGTCACGTCTGGCCTCAGACAACTCTACAATTCGTGCAACTGCGGCCTGCTGTCTGACCTGCTCTGAAGAAGATGGCCCCAAAGAAAGTTCTCCGTAGCTCCTCTAGCAAGAAAGTTGCTAGTAAGGAGCAGAAGAAGCAAGTTACCAAGGAGGCTGGTGTGCCACCCGCCACGTTTTTTGGGAGAAAAAAAAAAAGTACGCCTGCAGCAGCAGGATCTGCTGGGGACCAAGCTGGGAGCAGCACCCCTGCTCCATTGGGTTCAGTGCCTCCACCACCACGCCAACTTAAGTCAAAGCCCTTGAGTGCTTCAGAGGCAGTCAGTGTACTTCTCCAATCACCATCGACCAGTGATGTTGGCTCATCGCAAGAAAGTAGCAGCAATGTCCCTGAATCAACACAGGTTGTTGTAACTCATCTGACAAGTGTTGAACAACCACAGCCGCAACAACAACACCATGTGCAAGTACACGCCCAAGTACATGTGGAAGGAGAGGCAGCAAAAGGAGATGCGCAAGCAAAGGTGCATGGAGGTTCACAAGTGCCCACAATAGTTGTTCCTCCCGAAGTAGGGGCACATCAGGAAATCGACAATGAACCCGAGGTATCATTGGAAGCCACTCCTCCTGATGATCATTCATTGTCTTCGACATCCCTAGCAAGGAAAAGATCAAGGGGGGTGTCTACATCTTCTTCAAGCCCACCTCGTTCTGATGCAAGTGATCTGTCTTGGGAACCACAACTGCGGTCTGACAGTGAGGCACACCATGATCTGACACCGGTACCTAAGCGTAAAAGGAAGGTCGTCCAAAAACTCAAACCTATGGAGTGTGATGAGGCTCAACAAGAAGTGACAGATACTGCTGGTGATGAAGCCTCTCACGATGACGACGAGCCAGTCATCACAAAGGTCACTGCAGCCCCACCGGGCATGCAGCAAAGAGACATTTTGACCCTATCCCGAGAAGCTGCTGAGCGTGATGATGATGTCGGCGAGGAGGCAATGGAAATGGAATCATTAGATTTGGAGTTAAGTAGTACACCAAAATCTACCGCTTCCATATTTCTTCCTCGCAAGAAGGTACCCACCTCGTCCTCGACCTCAATTCGTGGTGGTGAAAGTGCAAAACGTACTGAAGTTCGGCAATCCACATCCTCCACTTCATCTGACATTAGCAGCAGGACCACCACCACCACCAGTATCGCCGCCTCCTCCGGCCCCCGAAGACATTTCAAGTCTCCAGTTTGGGACTTCTTTAGTGTTTGCCCAAAAAAGGAAAACGTAGCCATTTGTAGCATTTGTAAGCTTCGAGTTAGTCGTGGTAAGTTGGGTTCCAACTATGGTACCGGAGGCCAGAGAGGTCATCTTAGGAGAACGCACGATGTCCAATGGTTTGCGCACCTACACGCGATCAAGGAAGCCGGAATTGCACGCAATGAAAATGTTGTTTTTTCATCTGATGATGACGAGGGGGAAGAAGACGATTCAAACACTTCACTTACACCCAGTTCCCCTGTCAGCAGCACACCCCATGGGAGCCACACTAAGAGTGTGGGAGAGAGTGAGACATCAATGCGGAAAAGTTAATCAGCGAGCGTAACTGGGTCGAAGAGATCATCATCATCCCGTAAATCCTTGGTCCAGGGCAACATTAAAAAGATGTTGTTTACAGAAGCGCAATATGAACGCAACCACCCAATGACCCGTCTGTATAACACTAAGCTGGCTAAAATGCTAGCTCTGAACCTTCTCCCTTTTTCTTTTGTAGAAGGGGTTGGTTTTCTAGAATTAGTGACAGCGCTCTGCCCTAAATGGAAGGTTCCTAGCCGGTTCTATTTTGCCCGAGTTGCGGTTCCAGCACTACATGAAGATGTTCTGAAGGTGATTGGGGCAGCTTTGCAGAAGAGTGCTGTTCAAACTATACATCTGACAACAGACATGTGGACCAGTGGCGCAGGCGCTGATTACATGTGCATCACTGCACACTGGGTCTCTTTTTCAGGGGCTAAATCAAAGCTAAACGCAGGTGTTGACACGAACATTGTTTTTAAAGGTGCTCGGAAACATGCAACACTAGCCATGTTTGGTTTGGAGAAACGTCACACAGCAGAAAACATTTTGGATGTCTTTAACACAAAGGTCCTTAACTGGCTGTCCCCACTAAAACGCAAGGTTGGTTATGTTTCCACGGACAATGGCGCCAATATAGTTAAGGCCATGAGGGACGGTTACTATTTCAGAGTGCCGTGTTTGGCGCACTGTATAAACCTGGTTGTCCAAACATTCTTGGGTAATAAAGGCAGTGCAGCGTACAGTGTATTGGAGACCTGCCGAAAAATGTGCAAGCATTTCAGGCATTCTTTTAAGGCCCGGAAGCAGCTGAGGAGCCTGCTATATCAACGTCAAATGCCAGTGAAAGCACTCATCCAGGAGGTGGTAACACGTTGGAACTCAACCTTCTACATGCTTGAGCGTCTGTATGAGCAGTATACGGAACTCGATCAATATTTCCTTAAAGAGGGTACAGAGGAGCTGAGGATGGGTGGGCCGCAATGGAACATAGTTGAAAGCCTGACACGCATGCTTCGTCCTTTTGAGTTCTTCACGCGTGCAGTCAGCAAGGAGGACTCTAATTTGGGAAAAGCTATCCCATTGTTGTACATGCTGGAGGACCAACTGAAGGAGGTGTGTTCTGTGTTTGGAAAAGATGACAAAAACCAAGACTCTTTGCTTCTGGTTGAGCAATTATTAGAGCTCCTACAAGGTGATGAACGTCTTAAAAAGATCCACTCAGAACAGCATTACATTTGTGCTACTATTCTGGATCCACGCTACAAAAAGGCGCTGGCAGGCCAAGCATTCTTTCCTTTTGATGATGAACATGTTCCAAAGTACAAACGTTGGCTAGCCTTGTCAGCCAAGAAGTTTGAAACAGAACGGCTGGAAATTTAAGGAAATGGCAGTACATCAGCAGGCCATCCCCAGTCAAAACAATCCACTTCTGCACCTGTGGCTGTGGCACAAGTGACCTCTCAGCCGTTAAAGACACCGGCAACCGGATCATCTGCACGAAAGACAACAGAAACATTGGAGGCTGAAGAGGATTGGCTAGCTCTGCGTGGGTTTGGTTCTCAAAAGGTCAGAGGCACAGCAAGAGCTAAGCAAAGTGGAGGAACCTTGGATGAGGACCTTGAGTCGATGGTGAAGGACTATCTGAATGACTCAACAGAGGTCTATGTTAATTCTGACCCATTGGCGTATTGGCATGGGAAAAAAGAATTGTGGCCACAGCTCACCAACCTGGCTTTAAACTACTTGTCTTGCCCACTCGCAAGCGTGTCTTCTGAACGGGTTTTCAGTGCGGCTGGTGGGATTGTAACTCCCAAACGGAGCCGCCTCTCGCCCAAAAATGTGGAGAGGTTAACAATGATCAAGATGAATCAGCACCTCATACCACCAGATTTCAGAGTACGAGAGAGCGTGCCGGATGAAGAGGAGGTGGCCAGCAACATAGATGAGGGAATTTCTACTCTGTCAGGTGACACTGAGCTCACCCTGCCTGAATTCGCAGAGTATGATGACGAAGCCTTATTCTTATTCCTGGACCGTGATACCGAGCCCTGAAAATGAGACAACGAATCAATAACTTTCTTTTTCATCCTTATTCACTTTTATTCCTGTGTGTCTGTCTTTCTTTGTTGTGCACAGTTAATATAATTCAAACTTTAATCAGATAATCACAAAAACAAGCCCATCAGCAGAACTGTCTTCACTTGTTTGCGAATTGATTTGAAGGTGCCGCAGTCTGCATTCCTCAGGTTCAGAAGTTCCGAAGAACATGCTCCTCTATCCTCCTCCTCCAGACTCCAATTTCCATCAAAGCAGAGGGCTGGTTTACGCCCAATGAAGAAAGACTCAGCACTTGTGGGGGTGTTGTTCTACCTCTTTGCAGGTGAGTTGACGGGTCTCTAGGGCCATTTCTGGGAAGCACTAAAAGTGGTTTGGACCAAATCCGAGGCGGAAAATTTTTTGTGTTTTTGATGACTTGCTTGCCTTTGAGGTGCTCTTAGGGGGGTTCCGTCTGTTTGTGGGTGAGTTTCGTGGTCTGGGAGCATTGCTGGGACACTCTAATCTTGATTGCATTTGCTTTTCAGGAAATCCGTTGTGCCAACCCCGACTTATGGCCTAGCTACGCAGCGCGTTTGGACCGAAGGCCCAGAAATATTGCAAGTATGAGATATTGCTTTTGGGCTGTTTGGGGGTGTTATGCTTCCTGGCGGGTGGGTTGGCGGGTCTTGGGGCATTCCTGGGAAGGTCTAATACCGGGTAGAAGTGGTTGGGACAAAATCCAGGGCGATTTTTTTGTGGCTATTTCTGACATTTTGCTCTATGTAGCGTTTTCGGGGGCCTGTTTGGGGGGCTTCCTGGTGTTTGTGGGTGAGTTTCGTGGTCTGGGAGCACTGCTGGGACACTCTAATCTTGATTGCATTTGCTTTTCAGGAAATCCGTCGTGGCAACCCCGACTTATGGCCTAGCTACGCAGCGCGTTTGGACCGAAGGCCCAGAAATATTGCAAGTATGAGATTTTGCTTTTGGCCTGTTTGGGGGTGTTATGCTTCTTGGCGGGTGGGTTGGCGGGTCTTGGGGCATTCCTGGGCAGGTCTAATACCGGGTAGAAGTGGTTGGGACAAAATCCAGGCCGATTTTTTTTTTGGCTATTTCTGACATTTTGCTCTATGTAGCGTTTTCGGGGGCCTGTTTGGGGGGCTTCCTGGTGTTTGTGGGTGAGTTTCGTGGTCTGGGAGCACTGCTGGCTATATATACTTTACTTTGCAAGAGGTTTGAAGCAAATCCATGGTGGCAGAGGGGAGTTAGGGCCTAGCTGCAGAGCGCGCGCGGAGTGATTTGGGAAATTTGTGAAAAATTGACTAAGTCCCCATTTTTGTACTTTTGCTCTTTGGCTGTTTGGGGGTCTTCTACTCGTTTTCTCCTGGGTTGACGGCTCTGGGGCCATTGCTGGGAAGCTCTAATACCGGATAAAAGTGTTTTGGACCAAATCCCAGGCGGAATTTTTTTTGTGTTTTTGATGACTTGCTTGCCTTTGAGGTGCTCTTAGGGGGGGTTACGTCTGTTTGTGGGTGAGTTTCGTGGTCTGGGAGCATTGCTGGGACACTCTAATCTTGATTGCATTTGCTTTTCAGGAAATCCGTTGTGCCAACCCCGACTTATGGCCTAGCTACGCAGCGCGTTTGGACCGAAGGCCCAGAAATATTGCAAGTATGAGATTTTGCTTTTGGCCTGTTTGGGGGTGTTATGCTTCTTGGCGGGTGGGTTGGCGGGTCTTGGGGCATTCCTGGGAAGGTCTAATACCGGGTAGAAGTGGTTGGGACAAAATCCAGGCCGATTTTTTTTTTGGCTATTTCTGACATTTTGCTCTATGTAGCGTTTTCGGGGGCCTGTTTGGGGGGCTTCCTGGTGTTTGTGGGTGAGTTTCGTGGTCTGGGAGCACTGCTGGGACACTCTAATCTTGATTGCATTTGCTTTTCAGGAAATCCGTCGTGCCAACCCCGACTTATGGCCTAGCTACGCAGCGCGTTTGGACCGAAGGCCGAGAAATATTGCAAGTATGAGATTATGCTTTTGGCCTGTTTGGGGGTGTTATGCTTCTTGGCGGGTGGGTTGGCGGGTCTTGGGGCATTCCTGGGAAGGTCTAATACCGGGTAGAAGTGGTTGGGACAAAATCCAGGCCGATTTTTTTTGGGCTATTTCTGACATTTTGCTCTATGTAGCGTTTTCGGGGGCCTGTTTGGGGGGCTTCCTGGTGTTTGTGGGTGAGTTTCGTGGTCTGGGAGCACTGCTGGGACACTCTAATCTTGATTGCATTTGCTTTTCAGGAAATCCGTCGTGCCAACCCCGACTTATGGCCTAGCTACGCAGCGCGTTTGGACTGAAGGCCGAGAAATATTGCAAGTATGAGATTATGCTTTTGGCCTGTTTGGGGGTGTTATGCTTCTTGGCGGGTGGGTTGGCGGGTCTTGGGGCATTCCTGGGAAGGTCTAATACCGGGTAGAAGTGGTTGGAACAAAATCCAGGCCGATTTTTTTTTGGGCTATTTCTGACATTTTGCTCTATGTAGCGTTTTCGGGGGCCTGTTTGGGGGGCTTCCTGGTGTTTGTGGGTGAGTTTCGTGGTCTGGGAGCACTGCTGGGACACTCTAATCTTGATTGCATTTGCTTTTCAGGAAATCCGTCGTGGCAACCCCGACTTATGGCCTAGCTACGCAGTGCGTTTGGACCGAAGGCCGAGAAATATTGCAAGTATTAGATTTTGCTTTTGGCCTGTTTGGGGGTGTTATGCTTCTTGGCGGGTGGGTTGGCGGGTCTTGGGGCATTCCTGGGAAGGTCTAATACCGGGTAGAAGTGGTTGGGACAAAATCCAGGCCGATTTTTTTTGTGGCTATTTCTGACATTTTGCTCTATGTAGCGTTTTCGGGGGCCTGTTTGGGGGGCTTCCTGGTGTTTGTGGATGAGTTTCGTGGTCTGGGAGCACTGCTGGGACACTCTAATCTTGATTGCATTTGCTTTTCAGGAAATCCGTCGTGCCAACCCCGACTTATGGCCTAGCTACGCAGCGCGTTTGGACCGAAGGCCGAGAAATATTGCAAGTATGAGATTTTGCTTTTGGCCTGTTTGGGGGTGTTATGCTTCTTGGCGGGTGGGTTGGCGGGTCTTGGGGCATTCCTGGGAAGGTCTAATACCGGGTAGAAGTGGTTGGGACAAAATCCAGGCCGATTTTTTTTGTGGCTATTTCTGACATTTTGCTCTATGTAGCGTTTTCGGGGGCCTGTTTGGGGGGCTTCCTGGTGTTTGTGGGTGAGTTTCGTGGTCTGGGAGCACTGCTGGCTATATATACTTTACTTTGCAAGAGGTTTGAAGCAAATCCATGGTGGCAGAGGGGAGTTAGGGCCTAGCTGCAGAGCGCGCGCGGAGTGATTTGGGAAATTTGTGAAAAATTGACTAAGTCCCCATTTTTGTACTTTTGCTCTTTGGCTGTTTGGGGGTCTTCTACTCGTTTTCTCCTGGGTTGACGGCTCTGGGGCCATTGCTGGGAAGCTCTAATACCGGATAAAAGTGTTTTGGACCAAATCCCAGGCGGAATTTTTTTTGTGTTTTTGATGACTTGCTTGCCTTTGAGGTGCTCTTAGGGGGGGTTACGTCTGTTTGTGTTTGAGTTTCGTGGTCTGGGAGCATTGCTGGGACACTCTAATCTTGATTGCATTTGCTTTTCAGGAAATCCGTTGTGCCAACCCCGACTTATGGCCTAGCTACGCAGCGCGTTTGGACCGAAGGCCCAGAAATATTGCAAGTATGAGATTTTGCTTTTGGCCTGTTTGGGGGTGTTATGCTTCTTGGCGGGTGGGTTGGCGGGTCTTGGGGCATTCCTGGGAAGGTCTAATACCGGGTAGAAGTGGTTGGGACAAAATCCAGGCCGATTTTTTTTTTGGCTATTTCTGACGTTTTGCTCTATGTAGCGTTTTCGGGGGCCTGTTTGGGGGGCTTCCTGGTGTTTGTGGGTGAGTTTCGTGGTCTGGGAGCACTGCTGGGACACTCTAATCTTGATTGCATTTGCTTTTCAGGAAATCCGTCGTGCCAACCCCGACTTATGGCCTAGCTACGCAGCGCGTTTGGACCGAAGGCCGAGAAATATTGCAAGTATGAGATTATGCTTTTGGCCTGTTTGGGGGTGTTATGCTTCTTGGCGGGTGGGTTGGCGGGTCTTAGGGCATTCCTGGGAAGGTCTAATACCGGGTAGAAGTGGTTGGGACAAAATCCAGGCCGATTTTTTTTTGGCTATTTCTGACATTTTGCTCTATGTAGCGTTTTCGGGGGCCTGTTTGGGGGGCTTCCTGGTGTTTGTGGGTGAGTTTCGTGGTCTGGGAGCACTGCTGGGACACTCTAATCTTGATTGCATTTGCTTTTCAGGAAATCCGTCGTGCCAACCCCGACTTATGGCCTAGCTACGCAGCGCGTTTGGACCGAAGGCCGAGAAATATTGCAAGTATGAGATTATGCTTTTGGCCTGTTTGGGGGTGTTATGCTTCTTGGCGGGTGGGTTGGCGGGTCTTGGGGCATTCCTGGGAAGGTCTAATACCGGGTAGAAGTGGTTGGAACAAAATCCAGGCCGATTTTTTTTTGGGCTATTTCTGACATTTTGCTCTATGTAGCGTTTTCGGGGGCCTGTTTGGGGGGCTTCCTGGTGTTTGTGGGTGAGTTTCGTGGTCTGGGAGCACTGCTGGGACACTCTAATCTTGATTGCATTTGCTTTTCAGGAAATCCGTCGTGGCAACCCCGACTTATGGCCTAGCTACGCAGTGCGTTTGGACCGAAGGCCGAGAAATATTGCAAGTATGAGATTTTGCTTTTGGCCTGTTTGGGGGTGTTATGCTTCTTGGCGGGTGGGTTGGCGGGTCTTGGGGCATTCCTGGGAAGGTCTAATACCGGGTAGAAGTGGTTGGGACAAAATCCAGGCCGATTTTTTTTTTGGCTATTTCTGACATTTTGCTCTATGTAGCGTTTTCGGGGGCCTGTTTGGGGGGCTTCCTGGTGTTTGTGGATGAGTTTCGTGGTCTGGGAGCACTGCTGGGACACTCTAATCTTGATTGCATTTGCTTTTCAGGAAATCCGTCGTGCCAACCCCGACTTATGGCCTAGCTACGCAGCGCGTTTGGACCGAAGGCCGAGAAATATTGCAAGTATGAGATTTTGCTTTTGGCCTGTTTGGGGGTGTTATGCTTCTTGGCGGGTGGGTTGGCGGGTCTTGGGGCATTCCTGGGAAGGTCTAATACCGGGTAGAAGTGGTTGGGACAAAATCCAGGCCGATTTTTTTTGTGGCTATTTCTGACATTTTGGTCTATGTAGCGTTTTCGGGGGCCTGTTTGGGGGGCTTCCTGGTGTTTGTGGGTGAGTTTCGTGGTCTGGGAGCACTGCTGGCTATATATACTTTACTTTGCAAGAGGTTTGAAGCAAATCCATGGTGGCAGAGGGGAGTTAGGGCCTAGCTGCAGAGCGCGCGCGGAGTGATTTGGGAAATTTGTGAAAAATTGACTAAGTCCCCATTTTTGTACTTTTGCTCTTTGGCTGTTTGGGGGTCTTCTACTCGTTTTCTCCTGGGTTGACGGCTCTGGGGCCATTGCTGGGAAGCTCTAATACCGGATAAAAGTGTTTTGGACCAAATCCCAGGCGGAAATTTTTTTGTGTTTTTGATGACTTGCTTGCCTTTGAGGTGCTCTTAGGGGGGCTTCCTGGTGTTTGTGGGTTAGTTTCGTGGTCTGGGAGCACTGCTGGGACACTCTAATCTTGATTGCATTTGCTTTTCAGGAAATCCGTCGTGGCAACCCCGACTTATGGCCTAGCTACGCAGTGCGTTTGGACCGAAGGCCGAGAAATATTGCAAGTATGAGATTATGCTTTTGGCCTGTTTGGGGGTGTTATGCTTCTTGGCGGGTGGGTTGGCGGGTCTTGGGGCATTCCTGGGAAGGTCTAATACCGGGTAGAAGTGGTTGGGACAAAATCCTCACGGAAAAGCCTTTTGGCACTTTTTGTAACTTAGGGTTCGTTAGGGTTAGCCCTAGCAGCAGGATTGCATGTGTTTCGGGGTGTTCTAGATTTTTCCAACTGAGTTCTGGGGTCTTAGAGCACTCGTGAGAATGTGTAATTTTGGTTGCAAGTCATTTGAAGAAAATCCATGGTGGGAAAGGGGGGATTTGGCATAGTTAAAGAAAGCCTTTGCCACTATTCTTAACTTAGGGTTCGTTAGGGTTAGCAGTATTTCTATTGCATGTGTTTGAGTGGGGGGGATTTCGAGTCTTGGAGCGATGCTGGCTATGGCTACTTTTGCTTGGTTGCTTGCAAGTGGTTTGAATGCAATCCACGGTGGGTAAGGGGTAATTAGGAAGGGGGTACTTCGGCCTACTTTTACTTTCAAAGTAAGTTTTGTCACCAGTTTTCTGCTAGGCCTCGTTTTTTGAGATTTGATTGGGGGTCTTCTACATTTTTGCGACTGGCTTTAGTAAGGGTCTGGGTGGGAGCACTGCTAGGAAGATCTAATTTTGTTCTAAAACACAGTTTACAGTACACCTAGCTTGAGGGGCAAGATCCGCTACATTAATTTGCCCATACTTATTTATCCTTCAAAAGGTGACTCAGAGTACGCACTTTCAAAAATATTGTACTGTCAACTAGGAAAATCAAATTGTGACTTTTTGCACTCCACAGCCTACATACCTTATATTTATTTATCAGTGGTGTTGTAATATTATATCACTTCCTGTTTTTCGTTGAATAATTACAGGCCGGGTTTCAGTCTCTGCAATGGGGAAAAAAGGATGGAGTCAGGCTTCACAGTAGCGAGCCACAATTCAGCATCAGGCAGGCAGTGGACAGGGTGTCTTCTGGTGACCAACATCGATGGACGAAGCGTCGGCTGCAATGGAGGAGTGCCGCTAATAGGAGGATTTTTTTTCTGCAGGCAACTTACTTACCACTTCCAACAGGACCACTACAACCATATAGATACAGTATCCCTTGCCTTTTTCTCTGACTGTGACTGCATTTCTTGGATCTCTCTCTGCTTCTAAATTGATCCCTTAACACATCACTTAGTCCACTCCACTATCACATCTGCACCACACATAGTCATTTGTAAGTGCTTCTACGTAATTCGCAAGTCGCAGCACGCCCCAGGCCGTAGAGGACTGGGATGGCCCCAATGATGAAGCATGTCACCAAGGGGCAACCCTGGTGAGTGAGGGGACACCTAGAAAACAAGCAATTTCTCCTTTTCTATCTACTATACCTTCCAGACCAACCCCACTGAGTGTTGTTGTGAATGGATTTATAGTGACCAGCAAGGCTCTCGGGTATCTGGCTAAGTACAGAGACCTTATGTTGAATATCGTTATCAAAAATTCCACACAGGCCCTGTACTGTCGCATTCTTTCTTCCACAGTTGTCGAATGTACTACTTACTTTTCACTGACATGCATGCAGTAGTGCATGCACTTTCAAAGATTGATGGATAGGTTTGTACCCAAAGAATTGTTTATGTTCCATTGTTTGTCTATGCTGTGCTTTTTTTTACAGGGTGTCTTCTGGTGACCAACATCGATGGACGAAGCGTCGGCTGCAATGGAGGAGTGCCGCTAAAAGGAGGATTTTTTTTCTGCAGGCAACTTACTTACCACTTCCAACAGGACCACTACAACCACATAGATACAGTATCCCTTGCCTTTTTCTCTGACTGTGACTGCATTTCTTTGATCTCTCTCTGCTTCTAAATTGATCCCTTAACACATCACTTAGTCCACTCCACTATCACATCTGCACCACACATAGTCATTTGTAAGTGCTCCTACGTAATTCGCAAGTCGCAGCACGCCCCAGGCCGTAGAGGACTGGGATGGCCCCAATGATGAAGCATGTCACCAAGGGGCAACCCTGGTGAGTGAGGGGACACCTAGAAAACAAGCAATTTCTCATTTTCTATCTACTATACCTTCCAGACCAACCCCACTGAGTGTTGTTGTGAATGGATTTATAGTGACCAGCAAGGCTCTCGGGTATCTGGCTAAGTACAGAGACCTTATGTTGAATATCGTTATCAATAATTCCACACAGGCCCTGTACTGTCGCATTCTTTCTTCCACAGTTGTCGAATGTACTACTTACTTTTCACTGACATGCATGCAGTAGTGCATGCACTTTCAAAGATTGATGGATAGGTTTGTACCCAAAGAATTGTTTATGTTCCATTGTTTGTCTATGCTGTGCTTTTTTTTACAGGGTGTCTTCTGGTGACCAACATCGATGGACGAAGCGTCGGCTGCAATGGAGGAGTGCCGCTAAAAGGAGGATTTTTTTTCTGCAGGCAACTTACTTACCACTTCCAACAGGACCACTACAACCACATAGATACAGTATCCCTTGCCTTTTTCTCTGACTGTGACTGCATTTCTTGGATCTCTCTCTGCTTCTAAATTGATCCCTTAACACATCACTTAGTCCACTCCACTATCACATCTGCACCACACATAGTCATTTGTAAGTGCTCCTACGTAATTCGCAAGTCGCAGCACGCCCCAGCCCGTAGAGGACTGGGATGGCCCCAATGATGAAGCATGTCACCAAGGGGCAACCCTGGTGAGTGAGGGGACACCTAGAAAAAAAGCAATTTCTCCTTTTCTATCTACTATACCTTCCAGACCAACCCCATTGAGTGTTGTTGTGAATGGATTTATAGTGACCAGCAAGGCTCTCAGGTATCTGGCTACAGAGACCTTATGTTGAATATAGTTATCAATATTTCCACCCACGCCCTGTACTGTCGCATTCTTTCTTCCACAGTTGTCGAAAGTACTACTTACTTTTAACTGACATGCATGCAGTAGTGTATGTACTTTCAAAGATTGATGGATAGGTTTGTACCCAAAGATTTGTTTATGTTCACAATTGTTCGTCCATGCTGTGCTACTTTTTCTTGTCTCCCAAAACCTTTCCCAAAAACCCCCGTACCCATCCATTTTTCAAACCCTAACCCTCTTCCCCCGGGCTGTGTGGTTTTGATTGATGTGTGACTAAATTACAGCAATAAATCCACACACTTGCTGGGGAGGATAAGGTGATAGCAACAGGCTGGTGAAGAAATCCGAGGATATATTCTTACTCTGCTTGACAAAGACCCATGGCTAATGTCAAAGAACTTCAACCGAATTAGTTATACTTTAACATTTGTTAGGCTACAATGTGGCACTGTTCTAGTGTACTTCTGTCACCTGCTATATTCTGTATTGTACCTTTGTATTGCTCAGGAGGACAAACCAGATTTCATTTTCTTTTTTTTCATAGGCAAGCAACTGCCACTGTGTCACACCACTAGTACCACCACTATGAGGAAATTTTATCCGCCCAGGATTGCCAACCTTATTTGCTGTTTCCTGTGGAGCCAGCCCTGGGCCTAGCCCTACTTGCAAACAGAAATTACAGGTAAGATAGGCGTTTGGTTGGAGGTAGTATAATGGAGTATTAGGAGAGACGAGAGATTTGATTGACGGTAGTACTACTAAAGTCCTAGGACTATTCAGGAAGACAAACTTACTGTTATGTTAAACCCCCACCCACCAGACTCAAAAGCAGTAAAAAACAGGTATGGTCAGATAAAGTTTCAAAAAGTATATTTTTATAGCCCTAACAAAAGAATCTCCCGCAAGACCCTCCCTAACCCCAACGATTGTCCTTCAAAAGTCCCCAAAAATCACAACTCCCAATTCCCACCCCCCAAAAGTCTCTAAAAAAGGGGCAAGGGACACTATGGCAGGGTGCTGTTGGAATTAGCAGCCAGGGCATCATGCTCCTTGCGGAGGGTGGCAAGTTCGAAGCGGAGGCCCTCCACCACGTTCTTATAATTATGGACCTCCTGCTCCAGGTAGGACAGTCTGAGGGATAAGCGGCGCCGGTGTGCCTTGCAAATCCTGTGAGGGGCAGCTGCTTTCTTTGCTGCTGGGCGGTGGCGTTTGGCTTTGGTAGCCCGGCTCCGTACCGCTGGAGCACTGCGCTGGCTGGCAGCCCGCACGGAGGAGGATGCAGCTGTCCCAGTGGACGTTGTTGTTGTACCAGACTGCGTCTCCTCCTCCTCCAGGGCCACCAGCCGCCGATATTCAGCAACAGTGGCATCCAGCCTCCGTTGCCGGGCCATTCGAGCCAGCTCCTTCCTCCTTGATGGTGTCTTGGATTTGGAAGGAGCAACTACATGAAAAAAGAAAGACATAGTCTGTAACCAATGCTCCTTAAGATTAACACAAAATGATTGAGCAGAAAGTTGTCACAGTACAAGTAGCAAATTGAAAGCACAGTGCATAACTATTGAGGACAGTATCCAGTATCTATGTAACCTCCGACTTCTTCATCCTTGCTCTAACATTAGTGGGAGTTTAAGGAACAAATTCTACGAGCACTATGGACTTCTATTACAGTCGACTATGACAGTACACCACTCTTATTCTTCTTCTTCTCTCTTGTTTAGGAAAATTGGTACGTTATCTTATGCAAGCCGGCATAATGCCAGCGCAGTGAACTTGCACCCAAGAAAAACAGACGCACACCATGGTGAGTGAGACAGACTTGCGTTACTGTACCGGTCCAGTACATGCAGGTGGTGAAGCTCTTACTTTTCTATTACGGGTGGCACTGAGAATACTCTGTTAAAAGGGCTACTGCTTAATTAATTTAGCTTTCACCCTACAGTGCAAATGAGTATTAGAAAAGGAAAATGAAGAAGCTAAATTATCTGATTATCTATCACTTCACATGGGATGTATTTGATGACATATGGGATGACTTTAGGTGCTTTGCTTATTATTGAGTGAACAGTGATACCCCCACACATGAATGACGTACTACTACTAAACTAAAGTTATTAAGGGAGGTAGGGAGTGTCCACCATAATAACTGGATATATGCTGTGCTTGCAGTTGCAATACAAACTACTGCTACTATTCATGGTAGTCTTTGGACAACGTTACAACTTCTTTTCCTTGCCTTTCCTACACTGGAACGGACGTGCGGGTGCGGTGTTACATGCTCTTCAAAGTAACACTTAGTTCATCCAGTGACCGTCTACTCTCTCTAGATTCACATATGCTATCTAAGAGTCAGATAGTACCATGAATGATCCAGGCATCCATCCATTCAAAGTATATTGCACACATACAGTTTCTGTCTCACCCACCCAGGCTGTTCTCCTTCCACCCATCCTTGCTTCATCATTCACCCAGCCATGCACCATACCATTTTCTTACCTTCCCAGCCACCTCGGGGACCAAGCAAACACATATCATTCTTCTTTGCCAGTCATCATTACATTTCTCGTGCTTCCACACTTACTTACACCCTTCTTTCGCTTTTCGTTCATCCCATCCATCAAGTTCACCTCAGATCTGATTGGGATTCTTCTCGCCAAAAACTTCACAGCTAAGTCGAAGTACATTTAGAGGAGGCTACTACCTGCTTTTTTTATAATACACCCGTGCAGAAAGCACACTCTGCAGTCTTCAATCTCAATGACTAAGGAATGTATAGCTTACCTCTGCCCGCCACCACCGTGTGAACCCTCACAGGCATGTCCTTTTCCGGCACTTGCACCGCCTCCTCCCCAGAGTTGTCCTCCTCGTCCAATGCCACCACCACCTCCGCGCTGGCCCCATCTCCAGAAGTTCCACCTACAAAGTACATTTAATAATGTTAGAATACACCACTCACTACTATATAATATTTGGTCTAGGAGGAAGAAAGAAATGTGAAAAAAAGTGTACAATTTAATAATTTTTGACTGTGTACTCTAGAGTAAAAATGTCCCTTTTTCCAGGGAAGGCTGTTGTCTTGCTGCACTTTTTGGCACAACTGATGAATGTTTGCTTTTTACTTTTTAACACGCACCACTTTTTCTCCTAACAGACAGAACCTTGACTTCTAAGAACACGAGCAGGATCAAGTTCAAACCAGGTGAGAGCTCGGCTCGACCACAAGAAATGTGTCCAATTAATCGTCAGCACTAAGCACTTTTCCATTTTCAGTTACACGTTCACTTTTATGACAAACTTGAATTTAATAAATGTGTTTACTTTTAATAAAGCTTTTAAACTTAAATAGACTCTGTGGTTTTTGGTCCTCCAGACTAGAGTGGATGAGCTAAAGGTTTTCGAATTTTTGCAAGCATGAGTCCTTGCCTCTGCCATCGGTGACTTTGGGAGCTAAATGACTCTGCCACACTATCTAGTCAGTAAGGAGATTGGGGGTTCAACTACAAAGTCTGTTATCACTGAGGTATGTGGAAAGTCTAACAGTTACAGCACCTATTATAATTGATAAGCTAAGCGATGCATTATTTAGTGTCCATAGTTCTGTTTGTGCAGATTTGTCCCTGCAACAGTAGTAGAATGGATTGTCCTCCTATCCAAACCAAAAGTAAAGTAGTATCTTATTATTTCTTGGTGGTGGTCATTCACCTTTTTATTGTTGGCAATGGTCAAAGCATAAACATTTAGAATACTTGAAAAGACATTATGGACAATCCCAGAGGACTACACTCAGTGCATAGAGCTATTGCTGACTAGAATGGGAGTCCAATGGAAATGCCAAATGTGCAATCTTAGTTAGCTACACAGACAGACTAATAAGAATAATCTAGTAATACCACACGGAGTCATAGTCGAGGCAGGATAAGAATTTAGATCCTGTCTACAAGAAGATCAAAGACGATTTAGAAAAAATCGAATGAGGAACGCTAGGAAAAAATAAGTACTCTATATTAAAATTAAAACTTACTGGGGCCAGCAAAGGAGCCCTCGACTGCCCGGTCCTGGCCTGCATCGACAACAGCACCCTCCTCCTCCTCCTCCTGTGTCCTCCTCTTGCCCCTGGGGGAAGCTGATGTACAACATGAAAGAAAGAAAAACAGAAAACATGGATGATATTTCTCAACCAAATCAAACATTTAAAAAAAGAACTAACAAAGTAACAAAATATTTTTGCGAAATAGCAAATAGGGAACGACTCCACGGGATATATTATTGACCAATCTCATGTGGTCGACTACGTCATTACTTTAGTATTGCTTGATTTGCGGACCGTCGAATTGGAAACTACCCTATGTAACTCACTAAACAAAGTACTAAAAAGGTTTGCCTAGGATTGGCAGGCAGCAGTCCGCAGCACGCAAAGTGACAGCCAAAGTCCATCGTGATTGAATATCAGCGACAACACTAAAGTTTCCTACTACATTCACCAGTCATTAAAATACTCAAACTATTAATCCACCACCACTATTTCTTCTTATCGCCATGTGTACAAAGGAAGGACTGGACTTGAGTCTGTAGGGGCTGATTTAGAAGGCCCTTGCGGCTCTTTTGCTCCATTGTTGCGTGACTTTTGTGACGCAGCGACAGCACAAAAGAGGCGCAATGGTGCGGCGTATATTAACAACGTGACGCATCTGGGAGATGCATCACGTTGTAAAGCCCTGCGCCAATAGGGGTGTTCCGGCGCAAGGGAGGGCGTTCCTGCGCAGGAACGCATCCTAAAAGTGGCTGAGGGAAATCTACAAGATTTCAATCAGTCACTTTGAGGACAATGATGCGTGACTCAAACCCTGCGCCTGCTTGAAGCAGACGTACGGCTTGACGCAGCATTGGGGAGATAGGGCACCCCAGAGCATTGATGGAGCTGCACCATCGTTGCGACGCAACTCCAGCAATGCGCCGCCTTTACGGCACAGATGCGTAACGCTTTGGTGACGTTTTGGGCCCATGGCGCGCCGCATTGTAAATACGGCGCACCATGGGTGATGGTGGCGTGACGCACAATTACTGGCGCATCCCTGCAACTTTGCAGGGATGCGCCGGTAATTAAAAATCTGAACCTTAGTGTGTAGCATTACGCAGTTCTTTCAACTACACTCATACATAATTTCACAGGCCAATGAAATGAACACAAAATCTAAAACAAATAAGCATAGTAGCAACACTACTGAGAAGAAGGAGAGCAGTGTACCTGAAATGCACAGAAGATTTTGAAATAAAATTTACCTACAATGTAATGAGCAGCATTATTGCTCTTGGTAAAAAACAAAAATTTGCAATATAATAACACAGCAGGAGAAAACATAGTAGTAAAGACATAGCTACTACTACTCACCAAGCCCGGGGATCTCAAGGCCAAGGAGGTCGAGCAGATCTCGCTCACGGGTCAGGACATCCGTCCAGCGGTGGGTGGCCTGGTTGTAGGTGCGCCAGACCCGAGAGTGGTGGTAAATGGCCTGGCACACCTTCTCCCACCACTTCCGGCACTCCCGGGCCCCGTACCCGGCACTGATCTTGCCGCCTCCCATGATGGTCCTGGGGAGGCGGCGCTGAACATAAAAAATGAGTTGGGCCACCTCCTCCGGGGTAAAGATCTCCCGTGGCATCACTAGCTCCCCCCTCAAACGCCCGCACGGGAGCCGGACACGGGGTGCGGGACCCTTCCCCTTCTCGGGATGCTTCCCGGCTCCCTTCACCATGGTCTGGGCGGAAAGGAATAAAGAAAATAGAATAGGGAAGAGAAGAAAAGAAAAGAGTTTACAAAAGTAGTTTAAAATTAACCAAAAGTAGCAGTAAACACAAAAATATAGGGCTAGAAAAATAGAGGGATAGATAATAAGTAAAATAGATCAAAATAAACTTCAAACAAGCAAAGGATGGCAGAGATTGACAGAGGATACAAAGACCATGCCCAGAACCATAGCAATGAATGAGAAACAAGATGGCCGCGCCCGTTCATGACCGCGCGGGTAAGTTCGCGCGAGATTTTCCTTGCGAACACGCGCGAGACTGTACTGGCAAGCCGCGGACTTTGCGAGATTACACTTCGCGCCCGGAAACGGAAATACGTCAGGCAAACAAGATGGCTGCGCCCTTGAACGACCGCGAGGGTAACTTCGCGTCTTGCGCTACGAGCGGCTCGCAAAAACGCACAAAACCTTGCCAACTAACACGCCGCAAAAAAAACAAATTGCATATTCGCACGAATTTGCGGCTTCCGAATCCGATCTCACGCGTGTTCGCACCCCGCGAACCCCGCGAAATTGCAGAAAAACGAGTTTTTCAAAACTGAAAGCACTCGGCAGGGGCAAGAGTTCAAACTCATCATTAGTAACAATTACCGGTAGTGCTTCCTGACTGGGGCCCCTCCAGAATTCAGTTGCTAGTTGCAACAATTGTATGACCCTGCTCTGACCCTCACAGCAGGCTCATACAATAGCTACAAGTAGGCCACAAAGAAGGTCCTGGGGAAAAAAAAATGCACTGCAACAGAAAGCAAAATTACAGATAAGGAAGCAGGTGCCAGACTGGAATTTTAAAACAGTGACACATTAATAAACTAACCCCAAATTAATTCATCTCAGTTGAAGCAGGGCTGGTGTGCTTGCTTTTCCCCCCCATAATCTACAGTAATGATGAACCAGAGGGTTGCATTGATGTAACAGAGGGTTGCAGTGGTGAAACAGAGGGTGCTGGGAACCTGTTTTGATGAACCAGACGTAGAAACAACATAATTCGCGACCGTTGCACGACGAAATGTAAGTTCGCAATTGCGAACTGGTACGAAACTCTCGCGAACTGGCAGAAATCCTTGCGAACACAAAAAAAAAAAAATCCGCAAATTCGCAAGAATTCGCGGATTTTGCGGATTGCGAGTTCGCAAATCCGCAAAATTCGCGAACGCGAGATTCGCAAAATTCGCCCATGCTTAGTCCGCTGGCTACTTGAGGGCAAGGGACAAAATGGATGCCGTATCTAAGATGGAACCCGTGGGTTCAGATGAAGAAATCCACGAATAAGACGAACGGTTCAGGCCAGGGTAGCGAAAACGCGTACACCCACTAAACTCGTCATTTGCGGTTCATAGACACCAAACTCGTCCATATTCGAACGAGTCGAAAGCACCACTTTAATTGTCACGGAACCTCAAGTGGGGCTCAGGGAGGAGCCCTGGGGCACCCCACAGCTAAGTGGATGCTTGGGGGAGACTGTCCCGCCCTCAAACACCTGGAAGAATCTATCATCCAGGAAGGAGGTTAGCCATTCCAGGGCCGCGTTCGACACGCCCAAACCACTCAGTCATTGTAATAATGTGGCATGGTTAACCGCGTCGAACGCGGCGCTGAGGTCAAGTAATATGATGGCGGCCTTTCCTCCCCGGTCCAGCACAGCTCTAGCTGCTTCCGTCACTGCCAAGAGAGCAGTTTCAGTTCCGTGCTGAGGGCGGAACCCTGTCTGAGAGGCACGGAGCAGACTGTTAGACTCTAAATAGTCCACTAAGATGTTATTAACGTGCCTCTCGAGCAGTTTACTCATCCATGGAAGTAAAGAGATAGGGCGATAGTTGGCCAAGTTGTTCTGGTCCAATGTAGGCTTTTTCAATAAAGCTTTAACCATCGCACACTTCCATGGGGGTGGAACGGATTTAGAAGTGATGGAAGCATTAAGGACATCCAGAATGACCGGACGAATGACGTCAATGACCTTAATGAGAGTCTGGGGGGGTGCTTGGTCATTAGGGGATCCCGAGGTGATCTTAGGAATCAACCTGTCTAATGTAGAGAGGTGGAGGAGTGGAAATTTGTCGAGCAGACAGGGGACAGGATGGTCGGAAGCTGTAGGGGTGATGAGTTCTATGTCATCATTACTAATGGTAAATGAGGAATAGATGGCCTGGATTTTTTGGGAAAAAAAAGTGGCAAGATCGTTACAGCGAGTTTGTACGCCGTCTAATGATGGACGCTCAGGGGAGGGAGAGAATAAAGATTTAATTATTTTAAAAATTTCCTTAGGGGCGTTAGCGGCCAGATTAATTTTCGAATCATAAAAGTGGGATTGTGTAGCTTTTATTTCGCTTTTGTAGAGCTTTATTGCGGCTCTGTATTCAGCCTTCCTCTGTTGTGAGCAGTCCTGCCTCCAAGCTCTCTCCAGTTTGAGGCAAGTTTGCTTCATTGTTCTAAGGGCGGGCGTGTATCACGGAGCGACTTTGGGTCTTAATATTGATTTCAAGGGGTTCATGGGGAGAACTTGATCAAGGGTACTGGAGATCCAGTTATCAAAATTAGTCGTGGCGATGTTGGGATTAGTCGCCCTCCTAGGTGGGTATTTGGTGAGGGCCAATTCCCAGTCAGGGAGTGAAAGTGAGGACCATTTCCTTCCCCAGTGCTTATTGAGATTTTGGGGGATGGGGGGGGCTTATTGACCAAGTAAAAGGTATTAAAAAATTATCAGTCCAGGGTAGTGGAATAGGAGTCTCAACCGTTAGACTATCTAAGTTGCTATAGATGTGGTCTAAGAGGTGTCCCTTGATATGTGTAGCAAGAAAGCCCTTTTGGCATAGATCAATAGCCTGAAGGTTAGATCGAAGACTGTTGGCTGATATGTCATGAGGGTCGTCCAGATGCAGGTTAAAATCGACCAGCAAAGTAAAATTTGCCGAGGTGAACAAAGCATTGGCGACAATGTCTGTCATGTTAGAGACAAAATTGCTAAGAGCGCCAGGTGGTCGATAGGCTAACATGCCAGAGAAAGTAGTGGTAGGAGAAAATTCTAAAGTAAAATGTAGGCTCTCACAGGCTAGTGTGGTGGAAGAGGTGATGCGGCATTTATATATGTCTCTATAAATGATGGCCAGTCCGCCACCTCTGCCTGTCTGGTGGTCTAGACGTTTGAGAGTATAACCTTGGGGAATAGCCCACACAGTGGTCGGGTCACTATCTAGCAGAAGCCATGTTTCTGTCAAGAAGAGAGCCTCAGGACTGAGCTCTTCTATCAACATGGATAATTCAGTGTGATGTTTTGGTACAGACCGACAATTAAGGAGAAACATTCTCCATTTGTGTAAGGATTGTAGTTTCTCGATGTGTGCGGGAGACATACTCCAATCACATGATTTACAGTGGGACCTTGTATTGATAGGGAGGATCGAGTGAAGGCATAAACGGTTGGTGGGGGGATGTAGGGAGCGAAGGGAGGAGGAGCTATAAATGAGACGATTTCCTACCATGGTGTCAGCCCAGGCATAAAGCTGGAAGCGTCTGGACGCGGACTGGCTTCTCTTTGGCGCCTCGTCGGCGCTTCTATGGCGCTCCCGCTGCGCGTCACCGCTGCGCGAGCGAACTAGAGATATATAGATTGGGAGGTGAGGGGAGACTAGACCGTCACCCTCAAAAGATGGCCGCCCGCCGAGGGACAACCAGGAAGTGCAAGCGCTATTCCTCCCTCCACACAAACATCATGAATTTGCTGCGATGGACCGGGGAGTCAGCGCGTCGACTGGCAGGGTAACAACAATTTTAATAAACAGTTTCAAAATCAATCAGGTTAAAAACCCTTGCAGCAGTAAATTTCAAAGCACACCCTAGCGCTACAGTGCTGTTAATCAATCTACACGAGCGCGTTGGTGCAAAGCCCTAAATAGTCAGGGAGGGAGGGGAGACTAGACCGTCACCCTCAAAAGATGGCCGCCCGACGAGGGACAACCAGGAAGTGCAAGCGCTATTCCTCCCTCCACACAAACAGCATGAATTTGCTGCGGTGGACCGGGGAGTCAGCGCGTCGACTGGCAGGGTAACAACAATTTTAATAAACAGTTTTAAAATCAGTCAGGTTAAAAACCTGTGCAGCAGTAAATTTCAAAGCACACCCTAGCGCTACAGTGCTGTTAATCAATCACATGACACTCTATGCTTCTGTTCTTGTGAATAAAAATGCTTTTCTTCACATGAGAACGATATGTTTTTCACAAGTACAGGCTGACACCGCGACCTCAATCTGCACAGAGTGTTCAAGGTTGAATAACAGTGTATGCTGTTATTTCATGTTGATCAGTCCAACTCACTTAGACAAAACACGAACGCAGCTGGAAATGACTGAAACTCGGGTGCTTTTAATATGGCATTGCATGCATGTAGAGAGAACTTCGAGAAAACCTTTCCATCTATAGAGAGCTGTGCTTATCATTGGATGTGATTCACTTCACCTGATCTTGGAGTGTTGGGGTTCACCATTTCAACCTAGAGATCTTCCATTAATATGAAAGTAGCTCCTAGCCTGGGGAGGGTGGCACACAGCGCTATGGTCCTGGTTCCACTATCATTATAATATGATTTCTCCCTTTGTGTTTTTTGGAATTGTAATGATGTTGATTGTATTATTTTTATGCATATGTTTACTAGTATTGGCTAAAGTACTGCATCTTA
This sequence comes from Lissotriton vulgaris, assembly GCF_964263255.1. NCBI lineage: Eukaryota > Metazoa > Chordata > Amphibia > Caudata > Salamandridae > Lissotriton > Lissotriton vulgaris. The sequence goes on along the minus strand of NC_141685.1, from coordinate 19,445,832 downwards.
GAGCACATAGTTGAAATAAACATTTTAAACTATACCGTGTCTCTTATTACTCACGTTGTGGACTTGTATGAGAATAAAAACTAAAGAGTGTTCTTAATGCCCACTATTCCTGAGAGTTCACTAAGTCGCTTGTTCTGGGTTTTCTAATAATTGGTAGCTTCGCTGTAGTACGGAGAACGAATGAGACACTGATGCTAGTCGGATCGGGGTTCTGGGCACTGAGGTGGGTTTTTGGTACACCACAATACACTGAGGTCCTGGTTTCCTGCGCATAGTTCTGTGCATGAGCAGAATCCCTGCAACACTGCCATCATTCCTTCCATCCACCCACCCATCCATCCATCCTCTCAGATTTCTATTTACACTGCCATCATTCCTTCTTTCCATCCATCTGTCCACCCACCCATTCATCAATCCATCTATTCATCCGTCCAACCACACACCCATCCATCCATCCACCCATCCTTCCATCCATCGATCCAACCCATCTGTCCATCCATCCATCCATCCATCCATCCATCCATCCATCCATCCATCCATCCATCCATCCATCCATCCATCCATCCATCCATCCATTCATCCATCCATCCATCCATCTATTCATCCATCCACCAACAGAAGTTACCTCCTAGCCTCACTCTTCCACCCTGCTCCTCTCTCTCTCTTGTTGTTTTGAATGTTTAACTTTGTTTTTATTTTCAGGCGCTGCTGAGACCCAGAGATCAAGGGGAGAAACTAAGAATAATTCTTGTGTGAAGAGAGAAGCTGGAAAGGGCCCTGAAACCAACATCTTGGTGGAGAGGGCGGTGCGAAGGACGCAACGGCAGCAAAATATCCCTCTGTGTATTGTGGAGCAGAAGGGGTCGCTGGGCTTGCAGGAATGGAAGAGGTAGCTCTGACTTATGTGATGGCCATAATGAGAAACAGAGTGCATAGGAACTGCGCGCAAGTCTTGTATGCAAAAGAGCAAGAGAATCTGAGAAACCTCGAGGCAGAAACAGCCAAAGAAAGAGAAGAGCTGGAGACCGAAGTAAGACGTATGAAGGAAAAGAAAAACAAGGAGAAAGAGGGAATAACAAAGAAGGAGGGGGAGGAAATTGAAGAATACCGACAACAGCAGATGAAAAAAATCGAAGAGTGCCATGAAGAGAACCTGAAGAATGGCGTCCGGTCAAAAGAGCGAGAAATCCTCGAAGGCCTGGGCGTTGCCGCATCGTGCGCTATGGGGGCGTCCACCGGAGGCATGTGCGGGGTCAAACTGGGGGTCCCGGGGGTGATAGTGGGAGCAACGCTGGGAGCAGCAGTGGGAACCTTAATGGCCATCCTCCCTATCAAGATATAAAGAGAGAAGAGACAGTCTGCGGCCTCCATCGATGGGTTATTGATGGGCAGCAGCGAATAGCTGGGGGTGTTTCACTCAAGGGCCTCAATGATACAAGACCAAAGCTCACTTCTCTATCATCTCCCTCTCTCTCTCCCTCCCTCCCTCTCTTTTTCTCTCTCTCTCTTCTCTGTCTCTCTTCTCTCTCTCGTAGTCTCTCTCTCACTTCTCTCTCTCTTTCTCCCTCTATCCGTGTCTCTCTCTTTTCTTCTCTCTCTCTCCCCCTCCCTTCCTCTCTATCTTTCTCGCTCTCTCTCCTCTCTCTGTCTCTGTCTCTCGCTGTCTCTCTCTCTTTCTCACTCTATCCCCGTCTCTCTCTCTTCTTTCTTCTCTCTCTCTCTCCCTCTCCCAATCTCTCTCCCTCTCAATCTCTCTCTCCTCTCTTCTCTCTCTCTCTCTTCTCTCTCTTTTCTCTCTCTCCTCTCTCTGTTCCTCTGTCTCTGTCTCTCTCTCACTCTCTCTCCTCTCTCTCTCTCTATCTCTTTATCCCTCTATCTTTCTCTCTCCCTCCCTCCCCTCCCTCTCTCCACTTTCTCTCTCTCTGTCTTCTTCTCTCTCTTTCTCCCTCTCTTTCTATCTATCTCTCCATCTCACCCTCCCTCTCTCTTCCTCTCTCTCTTTCTCTCTACCTTTGTCTCTCCCTGTTTCTCTCCTCTCTCTCTTCCCCCTCCATCTCTATCTCTCTTTCCCCCTATCTCCCTCTCACTCTCTCTCCCCCTCGCTCTCTCCCCCTCTCCACTCTCTCTCTACTCTCTCTTCTCTCTCTCTTTTGCTCCCTCTCTCTCCCCCTCTCTCTCTCGTTCTCCCTCTCTCTCTCTCTCTGTCTTTCTCTGTCTTTCTCTCTCCTTATCCCTCTTTCTCTCTCTTTCTCTCTCTCTCTCTCTCCCTCTCTATCTCCCCCTTCCCCTATCTCTCTCCCCCTCCCTCTCTCTTCCTCTCTCTCTCTTTCTCTCTCCCTTTCTATCCCTCCCTTCCTCTCTCTTTCTCTTTTTCTTTTCTCTCTCTCTCTCCCTCTCTCTCTTCCTCTCTCTCTCCCTCTCTCTCTCTCCCGATCACTCAGAGAGCTTGAAGTACATTAAAAACAGTATGCAACTGCAATCATGAATACAATGGGGGTCAGTTCCACTGGTCTTTCACCTTGAAGTAACTACATTTAAAGTAAAAAGTAGTAAACAAAATATAAATGCAACTTGAGCTAATTGATGGAAAAGGCGCTCTTGTTCTCAAAGCGAATTTGCTTAATGTGTAAAAAGGTTCACTGGAACAATGATGTCATAGGATGTAGAAACCATTGCGTTTTCATAGGACATCTCGACTTTGAGTTTTTGTCCTTAATATGGATAACCATTGAATAAAATATTCCCAGGGTATACCGATAGGCATTTGGACTTGAACCGGATCCCTGCATTTGTCCAGAATATCTCTACGTACCAACTCCCACATCTGGCTGAACCCATCAAGGTGGCACTGACCCACTTGGGTGAGGGGACACCCCTATTGGGTGAGTGAATAGAATAGGTATTGATGGAGCGAGGTACAGAAGATTTTGTGTGTACCCCATTCAGATCAATCGGCCCCCTCCATAACAAAGTAATATATTAATTTTGATTGTTGTGAATTAATAAAAACACACACATTACATGTGGGAAATGCTTTGCACTAACAGGTATGATTAACATATTAATTAATGATGTAAAACGCATGTTTAATCTATTTTGTGCATTGAAGTGGTGTAATAGTGCATGTCTACGTTGTAATGTACATTGTGCATTGCATGCTGCTTTCCTGCTTCATTTTTAATGGCTTGCAGTGTGATGCTTTGCTGCTAGGTAACAGTTTTAAAGGATAAATATTACCACTGGTGGGTGGGGGGACAGAAAACACTTACATTCTGTGTATTTACATTTTCTTTTTGTGTTCATCGTAGTTTTGGCTGGTTGCCAGTCCAAAATGACTTTGCTTTTCCCGGTTGTGCGCAGTAGAAAAAGCTTACATCATCTGGCTGAGAGAAACGTGTGCATGGTCTGTGCTTCACTGAAAACTTTGCAACTTCAGCTATGTGTGAGGCCCTTTGGTATGCATGTCGATGAGCGGCTGAGAGCCAAAATGATAAACACGAGAACAGGTGAACGCCTGCCAAGTAGAAAAGTCAAATGCCTTCCTAAAATGACCACGTGGAAACAGTTGAATCACTGCCAAGAAACATTTAAATGCCTGATGATGAACGGGGACAGTCGAACTTGTATCTATCAGTTTGTCAAACAAGGTTATTCATGGACATCCTGGAAGTTGAGAAATGCATTGACAGTCGAATTTATATCTGTCAGCTTTTTATTCACGAAGCTATTCACGGACATCCTGAAAGTGAAAAACATACATTGTCAATGAACGGACATCCTGAAAGCTAAGGACTGCAATGTCATGACCAATCAGAGAAAGGGAAACGGCAAGAGTTGAAAGATTTGAGGGTAGAGAGCCAGAAAATTCAGTATAAATATCAGACCAAAATTGGGGTTTAGGGTCAGAGAAGCTGATCGCAGAGAGAAGCTGATCGAACTGCAGCTTTTGCAGTGATGCTGGGAGCCTTAGACTATGCCAGAATGCTCACTGATAACCCCCTGTAGGTTGGAGATCGTTGCGGGACACTAGCCTGGGTAAGAGTTACGCCGAGGAGGCCAGGGTTGGTTAAGTAAGTTTGGGTTTAGTGCTGGGTAGGAAGGTTTTAGTGTAGAAATCTTTAGAATTAAATGCATGTTTTTAACTATGGTTCTCTAATCTTTTCATGAAGAATTCTCTTTCAGTTACATAACCAAGGATTGATTGATTTTTTCTATTTAGAGAATAATGGAATTAATGTGAACCTGCATTTTCTCGTCATGACTTTTATTAACAGTTTCTTGATTTATTTCCTGAATATATGGCAATGCTCAGTGAGAATTAAAAATGACAGAATAAATGATAATTTTATTTTAAGCCAATTAATTATATAAAATCTTTTAAATGATTTCAGGTGTTCTTGATTCTTTTTGCGACAATTAATTATGCAAATCAATGTATTGTTGTAGTGAGGTTAAGCTGGTCTTGACAATCACCATCAACTTGCTCAACTAATTGGTCCATTGACCTAATTGGCGGGGTACATTGATGCATAGATTAATTAGTAAAATTATTCAGCACAAATGTTGGTGTTAAAATCTGTGCTTAAAGGTATCCCGTCATAGGAGAGAATTCACTCAAACCATTATAAATATATTTGCAAGGGTCTGGGGAAAAAGTGTGTGTGACTACGTGTGTTCTACTTTGGTGTTATGGGCCCCACCGGAGTGACCTGGACCCTGGGTTGGTGATATTTCTGGGTAAGTGCTGCATCAGTATCAGTTGAAGAACATGAGCTCATGGTCCCAGCGCCCTTGCGTTCAATCAATCAACTCATGGATTTATATGGCACAGCTAAGCACCCTTGGGAGGGGGGGGGGTATCCAGGCGTGGGGTGTCGAGTGGCTCAGTCAAACAGCCAGGTTTTTAATACTCCCCGGAATTCCAGGAGAGGAGGAGGAGGTCCGTAGCTGCAGGGGGGGGGGGTCTCTCCAAGTCTTGGCCGCGAGGCTGGAGAAGGAGCGTCCTCCACTTCTGCAGCGGTGGACGAGAGGGTGTGGGCGAGGGACGTGGAGCAGAGCTGTCTGGAAGGATGGTGAAAGCTCAGGCAGTGGTTGATGTAAGTGGGTCCTTGGTTGTGTAGAGCTTTGTATGTGTGGGTCAACAGATTGAACTGCCAGCTGTCCTCAGGAGGGGAAAGGGAGGCAGGAAATGTAGTGGGCTTTGGTTAAGGATAGCAGGTAAGATATTTATTTTTCACATTTGTGTCAGCGAGGAGACGGTATGTTTTGTATACCTCACCCATTATCTTCTGCTCCGGTGCAGTAGTTGAAGTCAAGGCAAATGATTTTGGGGGCCATACATGTCATAAAATTATAGATAGGTAAAAGGTGAATTATGGGGATGTTTTTCACATCGGAGTTCGCTCTCATTGTCTATTGGACGTCACTAAGACCCCCTCTGTGAAAAACACTCCCAAAATTCACTGGTACCCATCTATAATTCTATATGTAATTAACTGAAGGTGAAATGCCATGAAAGTTACAGACTATTTTGTGTTCTAGCCATGACTCTGACCCCGACCCCATTAAGTGTAGGATCACAGTTCCCATACTACATCCTCCTCAGAGACCTGAATTTTCACCTTGAGAACAACAACGACAGCAACTCCACCACCCTGATCGATAACCTCACCAACCTCGGACTAAGACAACTCGTCACAATGCCCACCCACTCCGCCTGCCACACGCTTGACCCCGTCTTCTCTATTTTGTTTGGATACTTTGCCTGACATCGCTCTTGGATTTTCCTGCAACCTATCTTCACTTCTTGCGGAACCCGCTTCGCGGGTCCCGCTGCGCCGTGCCAGCCGCCCGTGTGCAGAGACTTGGACTGTACCTGCGAGGGACTGGGTGAGTGCAAGGCTGCGAGCGGCAGGACAGGACTACGTTTCCCAGCAGTCCTGGTAACCCGCACCACCTGCCACCTGGCCGCTCTCCCTGCAAGCCCCGCCCCACTTACAGCCTGAAAAAGCCTCCGCCTGCATTGCTGCTCTGGGACACTTTGCCTGACATCGCTCTTGGATTTTCCTGCAACCTATCTTCACTTCTTGCGGAACCCGCTTCGCGGGTCCCGCTGCGCCGTGCCAGCCGCCCGTGTGCAGAGACTTGGACTGTACCTGCGAGGGACTGGGTGAGTGCAGGGCTGCGAGCGGCGGGACAGGACTGCATTTCCCAGCAGTCCTGGCAACCCGCACCACCTGCCACCTGGCCGCTCTCCCTGCAAGCCCCGCCCCACTTACAGCCTGAAAAAGCCTCCGCCTGCATTGCTGCTCTGGGACACTTTGCCTGACATCGCTCTTGGATTTTCCTGCAACCTATCTTCACTTCTTGCGGAACCCGCTTCGTGGGTCCCGCTGCGCCGTGCCAGCCGCCCGTGTGCAGAGACTTGGACTGTACCTGCGAGGGACTGGGTGAGTGCAGGGCTGCGAGCGGCCGGACAGGACTACGTTTCCCAGCAGTCCTGGTAACCCGCACCACCTGCCACCTGGCCGCTCTCCCTGCAAGCCCCGCCCCACTTACAGCCCAACTCTCCTCCCTTAAAATCAAACCTCATTCCCCGCGTCGCGGGAGCGCGGGGGAGCGCCCGGGGCTAAGCCCGGGCAAAGGGCGGGCCGTTTGAGGCCGTTCGAGGACTGGAGAGACTGGACTGGGCCAACCCTCTAACTTCTAACTTTATCGCAAACTATATCATTTTTTGCTCTTCTCTCCTCATCTCGACGACATGCAAACTAGAGGTAATAAATCCAAACCAACTGGGAGTGTGGGAAAACTGTTAGGCCCAACGGATGATTTAATCACAAAGGCGAATACTTTCATAGATCAAAGCATTTCGCTAATGGAGGAAAGAGTCTCCCTGGACCTAGCGTTCGCCAAAATATCTTCTATGGGACTTCTGGGCGACGCTAGAACCCCACTACCAGGTAATAACAACGAAGGGCAAAGGGCCCTTGGGGAGGGTAGGCGCAGTCTACAAAACAATGTGGACCTGTCGGCTTCTCTGCTTTCAGACCTACACTTAAGTTCTGACCTCGAAAAAACACCTGATCTATTGCCACAAACACCTCCGCAAACAACATCAGCTGATAGAGAGAAAGCGAGGGGAATAAGGGAAGGAGCCATAATAAAAACAAAGTTACAATCGAGGAAGTCCAGATCCAAGGAGATAGTTAATATTCCCGGAACACCACAGATTCCACCTCCTACTAGAGAACAGATAGTAATACCTGTAATGGTTCATCATTCTGTCCCTGATATACCCACCCCTATCAATTTGGAATCTCCAATCCCTTCACCTTGCAGCAAGGATTTAGTGGATAGAGGTAATTCCCTTCTGTTAATTAAGATCGCGGACCTTTTTAAATCCTTATTGCAACCAGTCGAAGCTAAGCTTGCACTAATGGAATCCCAACTATCTAAATTGGTTAACCTCTCACAGCAAAAACAAATGTTAGGGCCACAACAAGCGGGGGGGGGTAAACAAAACAAACAAGCACCTCCCAAGTCTGGTAACATTCTTTTGAAACCTGTAACTATCCCAAAAAAACTATCTTTAGCCACAACCCCTGCCCCAACGAAAGGAAAATCTACAGCTAGTACAGCTACTACTGCCACAACCACGACACAGGGAAATCCCACTCCAACCATAACACCTGCTCCGAAGACAGTGGTAGATAATAAAACAACATCTAAAACTTCAGCAACACAAAATCCTGCCCCCAATCCACTGATCACCGCTCCCAACAAAGATCCAACTAGTGTATTTACTGAATTTAAATTTCCAATAGACCTGCCTCCGGATGCATCCCCTTACGTTGTGGTAATGACCGGAGTGCCTGAATTGGTGGACCATAGTACTGAACCCACATGGTCCCTGAAAAATAAGGTTCAACATTGGCTACATATTAACCGACCAATGCCCGAACTGGTATGGTAGGATATTGACATTACGAAGGACCTCATGAGTGAGAAAAGGTAGAAAAACGATTCCAGGAGATTGTATCGTGATCACTTTTGAAGATCCTCAAGTGGTAGATTATATTTGTTCCCGAGACCATCCGAAGCCAAACAGAGGGGTTGATATCAAACCCCTTTCCTTCTTTTACCCCTCTAGACAACCCCATGGATCTTTTCAGAGCCACAAACTCCCCTGGTATGCACCACCCTTACGTCCTATAGAATCTACAAATACAAGACAATTTGGAGGCCCCCGTTACCGTGACCAGGATAATCCCTGGCATCTTGTGGGGTCGCGTCATCAGGGAGGGCGTTGGGATGAATGGGCCCCACAAACGTTGAGGCCTATTTATAGAGAACCGACCTATAGAGATCCGCCACACTGGGATAACTGGTACACCATCCCGGTGAGCAATAGATTTAGCGGCCTCGAAATGGTCGATTGACCATCAATGGAAACTTATTCCAACAATCTAAACGTATTGCAAACACCGTTAAAAACAGATATTTCCCAAACACTGTCAAAAATAGATACCTCCCCGGCTATGACAGAGCCCGCAGCAACAAACCCCGACAATTCCTCCATATCCATCCTTGTCTGGAACGTAGCGGGCTTACGCCCTAAGGTAATAATAATAATAATAATAATACTGTATTTTATAAAGCGCGAACAGCTACCTCACGAGGAGGTGTCCCGGCGCTAGAAGAACCACAGAAGTCCAGGGGCAGAGATAGGAGACCTAGCGAGGCTGGGAGAAGAGCCAGGTCTTTAGCATCTTCTTAAAGCAAGGTTCAGATGGAGCCTGCTGGATTGCTTGAGGTAGGGAGTTCCACAGAGCGGAGACATTTGCTGAAAAGGCACGACCGCCAAGGCGTGCCTTTTTTGCTCGTGGAACGACCAGTTGGACACGGTCGTTTGACCGTAATGCACGGCTTTGGGAATACCTTGGCAGGCGTTTTTTTAGGTAAAGTGGGCAGGAGCCATGCAAAGATCTGAACGCAAGCGTCAGAGCTTTGAATTTTATCCGATTAGCCACAGGGAGCCAGTGCAGGGTTCGAAGATGCGGAGAGACTGACTGCTTGAAAGGAATTCGCAGTAACAGCCTTGCAGCCGCATTTTGAGCTACCTGCAGTTTATGGATTAGGAATTTTGGGAGGCCCAGGTATAGACCATTGGCATAGTCCAGCCGAGAGGTGACAGTTGCATGGACTACCATTTTTTTGCAGCTCTCTGGTAGAAGTTTAAGGAATTTTCGGAGGTTTCTTAATTTACTTAAACAGCAACCAACCACTTGTTGGATATGGGAAGTAAAAGACATTTTATCATCCCATCTCACTCCAAGGTTTTTTGCCGAGTTACTGGGCAAGGGGGGGGGGCCCATCTCCACCGGCCACCATAGCTCTGGGGCGGGGGTGGGACCCTTACCGAAAAAGATAACTTCGGTTTTATTGGCATTTAGTTTTAGTTTGTTAGTATTCATCCAGTGAGCAATGTCCTGGAGACAGCCTTTAAAGTTTGCGAAAGATTCCTGTGTCATCTCAGAGTAGGGAAATACCAACTGGGTGTCGTCGGCATAAGAAATTGCCTTAACACCCCAGTTGGCAATTAGCGTAAAGAGGGGGGCCAGATAGATATTGAATAAGAGAGGGCTGAGGGCCGAGCCCTGCGGGACTCCACAGTTAAGGGTTTTAGGTGAGGAAGAAATCGTCCCAAGTGCCACCTTCTGCGTTCTCTGAGAAAGATAGGAGTTTATCCACCTCAACGCATTATCTTGAATGCCTATCTCTGCCAGCCGGCTGAGTAATCTGGCGTGGTCCACCGTATCGAAGGCGGCCGACAGATCCAGGAGTACCAGCATAGCTGAACTTCCTGCATCCATCGACCACCTCACTGACTCGGCTACCTCTAGGAGCGCTGTTTCTGTGCTGAAACCGGGCCGAAAGCCAGATTGAGTTTCATGGAGAATGTTGTTGGTTTCCACAAATTTACTCAATTGGCGTTGTATCACTTTTTCCAGCATTTTTCCCGGGGCGGCTAGAAGGGATATTGGGCGGAGATTCGTGAGGTCATCTGGGTCCCCGTTTAGTTTTTTCTTTAGGGGAAGGAGAGTGGCATGCTTCCAGACGTCTGGGAAGGTTCCTGACGTGATGGAAGAATTCCAGATACTTTGAAGTGTGGGCGCTATAGAGTCCGCTATGGTGCTCCATAGTTTAGCCGGACAGGGGTCATCAGGGGAGCCGGATTTACAGCAGCTGAGTTCTTGCCTCACCTCATTCAGAGGGATGTGCGCGAACTGGGTGAGGGTTTCTCCTGTCTCGCCATTGTTCGCTGTGTCCTGTTTCACAGTATATATTACTGGGCCAAAGGAGTCGTATACTTTCTTAATTTTATGATCGAAGTATTCTGAAATTTGCTCGCAAAGTAATGGTGTGGGAACCACCTCTCTTTCAATGCATTGAGGTTTGAGGAAGGACTGTACTACTTTAAAAACTTGTTTGCTGGACTGTTCTGCCTGCATAATCGAGTCTGCGTAGAAGCGCTTTTTATTATTCCTAATGGCTTTCCGGAATTTTTTTGATGCTTCCTTATATCTAGTTTTTTCATCTAAACCGTAGTTTTCTCTCCAGAGTCTTTCCAGTTTTTTACAAGCCGCTTTCTCCTCCCTAAGTTCCTGCGTAAACCAGGGGGCTGAGGGGGATTCTCTTTTTGATAAAGCCCGAGAGGCTGGGGCGATAGAAGAAACCATCCCTCCTATCCATTCATTGAGTAGTATAGCATCCATATTGGGATTATTTGTCAAGGGGGGGGCGGTTTGCGCCAGCACCGGGAGCATAGCCTCAGGGGTCAGTTTTTTCCATTGTCTTTTCATAAAGAAGCATTTACTTGACGCCTTGGTAACGCTTCGAATGTTCAGAGTGAATGGGACAAGTGAGTGATCTGACCATATCAAAGGGAGAGGTTTTTCAGGCCGCACATCCTTGATATTAGCAAAGATGAGATCAATAGTATGGCCCCCAGTGTGTGTGGGGCCTTCATTGATCAATCTGAGGCCGGCCGCGTCTAACGTTGTTCGGAGCATCTCTGCCATAGCGCAGTCTGCTTTATCCATGTGGATATTAAAATCACCTACCACTAAAAAAAGGGGGTGGAGGAGTGAGCTCTGCACTATTGTGTCTAATAGGGTAATTAGAATGGGGTCCGCGCTGGCCGGGGGGCGATATATCACTAGTCCTGCTAGTGAGAGCTGAGGGCTCACTTGGAAGCAGAAGTGAAGACCTTCAATTCCTTGGATAGCCGTGGCAGCCGAGGATGTCAGTACTAGATGGTCTTTGAAAATAATAGCTACGCCACCGCCTCTTTTTGTCCCATGCCGGTTGGCGAGGCATATTTTAAATCCCGGAGGGATAGCAAGAGCGATAGAGGTCAGGTTGTCCTCTTTGATCCATGTTTCAGTTAGGAACAGGATATCCCAATCCTGCTCTTCTAATAAGAGCCAGACCTCATCTGTGTGTTTGACGAGGGATCTACAGTTTAGTAGGCCCGCCCTGAGGTTAGTTTGAGGAGGGGATTTAGGGTTGGGGTGTATTGCGGGGGCAGCGCTATCAAACGTTATCCCGCAATTGCTACAAGTTTGGACGGGGTCAAAGGTTGCTGGGTCTATAGAGTGAGGGCAACAATTGGATGGTAGGTTGAATGCCTTTAGGTCCTCACCTGACCATGTTATCTGTCCACCAAATGTTCCGTTTTCGGCAGCATATCTGGCCCCGGCCGCAGTCTGGTCGCGGACGGGCGCAGACGGGCTTGCCTTAGGCGCGCCTTCGGCGCGCAAACGGCGCGCCCGCTGCGCTCGTCCGCTGCGCTTCCGGAAAAGGCACATGTTAAGTAGGGTGTGAGTAGTAAAAAAGGGGGTGTGGCCTAAGTATTGGTGGGCGTGGCCTCAGCGTGCCGAGGGTGGCGGCAACCCAAACCAATGACCCACGGTAGCCTTAGATACTACAGCGCGGTGGTGCCAGTGGGTAAAGCGCAAATAAGAAGTTTTAAAATCACAATCACACAGTGCAATTTAAAATATTAGCAGCAAACAATTCTCCCGGCTTCCGCCTCAGGAGGTAAGGAATTCTAGGTCGCGCTCGCGAGTCAGCACGCACTAAAATACCCGGATGTTAAAAGGGGGCGTGGCCTAAGTATTGGTGGGCGTGGCCTCAGCGTGCCGAGGGTGGCGGCAACCCAAACCAATGACCCACGGTAGCCTTAGATACTACAGCGCGGTGGTGCCAGTGGGTAAAGCGCAAATAAGAAGTTTTAAAATCACAATCACACAGTGCAATTTAAAATATTAGCAGCAAACAATTCTCCCGGCTTCCGCCTCAGGAGGTAAGGAATTCTAGGTCGCGCTCGCGAGTCAGCACGCACTAAAATACCCGGATGTTAAAAGGGGGCGTGGCCTAAGTATTGGTGGGCGTGGCCTCAGCGTGCCGAGGGTGGCGGCAACCCAAACCAATGACCCACGGTAGCCTTAGATACTACAGCGCGGTGGTGCCAGTGGGTAAAGCGCAAATAAGAAGTTTTAAAATCACAATCACACAGTGCAATTTAAAATATTAGCAGCAAACAATTCTCCCGGCTTCCGCCTCAGGAGGTAAGGAATTCTAGGTCGCGCTCGCGAGTCAGCACGCACTAAAATACCCGGATGTTAAAAGGGGGCGTGGCCTAAGTATTGGTGGGCGTGGCCTCAGCGTGCCGAGGGTGGCGGCAACCCAAACCAATGACCCACGGTAGCCTTAGATACTACAGCGCGGTGGTGCCAGTGGGTAAAGCGCAAATAAGAAGTTTTAAAATCACAATCACACAGTGCAATTTAAAATATTAGCAGCAAACAATTCTCCCGGCTTCCGCCTCAGGAGGTAAGGAATTCTAGGTGAGGTAGAGGATGGGACAGCGCACCAGTTCTTAAAATCATTTAAAATAATTTGCCTCCAAGAGACGTGGACCACAACTGAGCTCCACCTCATGGGATATAAAACGTACTTCGTCCCAGCCGTTCGAAGCTTAGCAGGTAGACCCAAAGGTGGGTTAACAACATACATTGCAAATACCATAAAACCTCTTAGAGTGACCAACGATCACTCTGACCCAAATTTTCAAATTCTCTCGCTCTCCTTCGAGGATAAGGAAACGATTACCCTGGTCAACTCCTATAACAACTTGGAGGATGACCAATTTTTGTGTCTCCTACAAGATGTTCAGGAGAAGCTAATCCACCCCCATCGGATGAAGCGAGGAAATGGGGTAACTCATCTCTTGCGGGGAGGGGACTTTAATCTTCATCCTTGCCCGTTGATAAAATCAGCCCGTTGCGGGATTGTTGATGAATCTGGTGCACCACTAGTGCATTTTACCCACACAAAGGTGGGAAATGCCTTGAATAACCTACTTCTCGATCTGGATCTTGAAATAGCTAACACCCTAAATCCAGACCAAAACACCCTGAATCCTACCTATATCGGAGGAGGCTACCAAACGACAGTAGATTATATCAAGCTGTCTCTGGGGCTGTCGCGGACGTCTCGAGCCTTTCAGGTTATAGCCAATTCATTAAGGGCCCGATGTAGGTAAACGCGATTTTCCGATTTTAAAATACCGAGGCGGGCCGAATCGGTATTCTGAAATCGGAAAACGAGATGTAGGGAAAAAAAAGCGAATGAAAACCGAATCGGTCGGCATCGGTAATGAGAATCGGTACGTTCCGATTCGGCACGGTCCGAATCGGAAAGTACCGAATCGGCTAACAACGAATCGGAATTTACTGATTCGGCTACCACCGAATCGGATAGTCCCGAATCGGCGAACACCGATTCGGTAAAAGCCGATTCGGTAAAATCCGATTCGGCAATCAGAGATTCGTAGCCATGAAAACACACCCATGGCGAAAAAGCCCATAGGAATGCATTGAAGGAACCGAATCGGCTTTTACCGAATCGGATAATACCGAATCGGATTTTACCGAATCGGATATTACCGAATCGGTAAAAGCCGATTCGGCAAACGCCGATTCAGCCAATGAGGTGGCTCCCCCTCCCCCACCCAAACAGGGAGTGGCAACACTGGCAGGTGCAGCTAATTAAGAAGTTTCTGGAGAGCCAGCCTGAGCTCAACACTCACAGTTAGCAGCAGTGGGAGTAGGAGGTTGCCAACTGAACTGGAGAACATGGCAGAGCAGTCAGAAAGCCAGAAGTCCTCCCAGAAGAGGAAGCCGAAGTTCACCACCACCGAACTTCAGGTGCTGGTCGAGGAGGTGGTGAGGGTGCACCGCCAGCTGTTTGGCAAGCTGTCCCTCAACGTGCCAGACAGCACCAAGAGGAGAATCTGGGCCGACATCGCCCAGAAGGTGAATGCTGCGGGTGTCACCACCAGGTCTGTAGAAGAACTGAAAAAGAGATTCTACGACATCCGCAGCCTCACTAAGAGGAAGATGGCTGAGATACAGAGGCAGGCTGGAGGCACTGGAGGAGGCAGGAACCCGGCGCCACCCCTCACCGAGCTGGAGGACCTGGTCTCCAGCACCATTGAGAGGGAGAGTGTCAGTGGAATCGGGACCCTGGACAGCTCTGCGAGAGCAACAGCTACAGGTAAGAAGCATGCGCATCATGACACACCCTACCAGACACCTCCCCATTAGACACAATGCATAGGCAAACCCCAGCACAGTACTGTCACCAACATACAAGAGACAAGCATCATGGTACATGTAGTCAGCAGAAGTTAGCTAAATATGGCAGTGCAGAATCACAAGACAGGAAACAGTGTGACACAGTGTAAGGAGATGCAAGGACATGTGGAATGCTAAAATTGTACTGACTGTAATACATCGGCACTCAGTTTACAAATGCTTCTTTGTACCTAGGGGCCCCATCAGGCGGAACAACAGTGGCATCAGAGGGAGCAGCACCGTCCGACACTGCAGTCGCAGGGCCGAGCACCAGCCAGGCTGGCCAGGAGGAGGAGGAGGAAGGAGACACCCCAGGGCTAGGTATGGAGGGAGTCCTGGTCATTGACTTCGATGCACTGCACTCCCCAGTAATGGCCAGCACACCCCCCTTGCAGTTCTCCCCAGAGAACTCCCCTACAAGGGACACCATTCCGCCTACACCAGCTCCTGCCACAACCGTGGCCTTGCCACCTGTTCAACCTGTCCTGGGAGCAGGGGCTCAGAGACCGGCCAGCTTCACACCCCCACCAGTGGCACCCCAGCCCACTCAGCAGGCCGGAAGCAGCAGTGCCCGGCGCCGTACCATCACCACCACTGCTGCACCAGCACGGGAGGGCAGTGTATTCCTGGGCCTGGAGGGACAGATGGTGAAAATTCAGAGGCAACAGGCAAGATCCACTATGGCCTGCCAACGCCAGCTCCTGCAGCACAACATGCAGATGGGAGAGTTGGTCAAGGGATTCCAGGCCGTCGTGGAATCGAACAAGGAGGTGGCAGCAGGGTTAGGCAGGCTGACCACTGCCATCACCCACTCAAGTAGCAGACAGGAGGAGCATGAGCTGGTGCGCAGGCGGGATGCCCGGGTGCTGAACCGCGCCATGGGCCGCCTTGCAGCGGCGACGGCACAACTGTGCCATCGCAGCGCCAACCAGGAATCTGTCCTTAGTCAGCATACGGCTGAGCTTACTAGGGGGATGGCCAGGATCACCACGGCTATGGAGGCCATGATAATTTCAAACACCGCCTCCAATCCTGCCCTGGACCTGGGTGATGCTGGGGACAGCAGCAGCCGCAGCAGCCCGGCCAGCGCTGCGTCTGAGCCACGGAGGAGCACCAGGCGCTCCGCTGATGCTGCTGGGCATTCAGAGGGGGCTGAGGGACACCCCAGTGGGTCTGGCAAGCGGGCAAAGAAGTAGCCTTGCAAGGGCGGGTGAGGCAACCAGTACCTTGGACTTTATTTCATTTACCATACACCATTTTTTGTTGCACATCAGTGCTGTAACTGTGTTGCAACACTATTAAATTTTGTTTTTTCCAATCAACATTTAGCTGTCTTTGCATCTGTACTCAGTCAGAAATAGTTCTCAGTGATCTCCTCACGTCTGTATCTGCCATCACTTGGCGTACACACCCCAGCTGGCTGTGTCAGTGGCACAGCTTCGTCGTCGTCATGGTCCTCGTAGTCAGACAACTCCACCTCAGTGCCCTTCTTCACCGCAAGGTTGTGTAACATTGCACATACAGCTATGATCTTGCAGCAGGTGATGGGGGTATACTGCCTTGCACCTCCACTCTTGTGCAGGCATCTGAATCTACTTTTCCAGATGCCAAAGGTCCGTTCGACAACATTCCTTGTGCGTATGTGGGCCCGGTTATACCTCCTTTGGCTGGGTGTGGAGGGGTTGAGGTAGGGGGTGAGTATGAATGAGCGGAGGGCATATGCACTGTCGCCTGGAAGAGAAAGGGGTCACATTAGACACATGCATACATGTATTCCACCTACCTACTATGTGTTATGGGGGTCTGATGATGTGTCTCACCTAGGAGGTATCCTTCTCCAAATTCGCCAGCCATCAGCCGTGCATATATGCCGCTCTGTTGGAATATATAGGAGTCATGGGTACTCCCTGGAAATTTTGCTACCAGGTCTGTGATGGTGCACTTTGCATTGCAGATCACCTGCACGTTGATGGTGTTTGTAGACTTGCGATTGCGGTATATGTATTCGGTGTCCGCTGGTGGGCAAATCGGAATGTGCGTGCCATCTATGCAACCGATGATTTGGGGAAATTGTGCCATCTGGTAGAAGTCAGCTTTGGTTTGTAGCAGTTCTGCGTGGGTTGCAGGGAAAGAGATGTATTGGTCCATCCTGTCTATCATGGCGTCAAGGAATGTGTGGAAGAACCTTGACAGGCTGCTCTGGCTCACCCCTCCTGCTGCTGCAACTCCACTTTGATAGCTGCCAGACGCTAGCAGGTGTAGGCTGCATAGCACCTGGACGTGCGCAGGGATGGCGTGTGCCCTTGGGGTGTGGTGGTCCAAGAATGGTTTGAGATCCCTGATGAGCTCAAGTATGGTGTCAGAGTCCAGCCTGTATCTCTGTAGTATCTCTGCCTCTGTGAGCATGAACAGGGTTATCCTCTGTCTGTAGACCTGTTCATTTCTTAGCCATTCAAGTCAAGTCAAGTCATAGCATTTATATAGCGCACTACGTACCCAGAGGGTTTCAAGGCGCTTAGGAAGGGGAGGAGGATTATTTGTCAAAAATCCACGTTTTAAGCTGCTTTCTGAACGCTAGGTGATTCTGGGTGAGGCGTAGGTAAGCGGGGAGTGAGTTCCATGTTTTGGCAGCCAGGTATGAGAAGGATCTGCCTCCCATGGTGGTCTTGTTGATGCGAGGTACAGTGGCGAAGGCTTGGCTGGAAGAGCGAAGTTGTCGGGAGGGGGTGTAAAAGGACAGTCGAGAGTTGAGGCAATCTGGTCCGATGTCGTAGAGTGATTTGTGTGCGTGGGTAAGCAGTCGGAAAGTAATCCTCTTATTGACGGGTAGCCAGTGGAGGTCTTTAAGGTGGCCAGAGATGTGTTCGTTGCGTGGGATGTCTAATATGAGCCTGGCTGAGGCATTTTGGATACGTTGTAGTTTCTTCTGGAGTTTAGCGGTGGTACCTGCGTATAGGGTGTTTCCGTAGTCCAGTCGGCTCGTGACTAGAGCGTGGGTGACTGTTTTCCTTGTTTCGGAGGGGATCCAGCGAAATGTTTTTCTGAGCATGCGAAGAATGTTAAAGCAGGAAGAGGATACGGCGCTGACTTGTTTGTTCATTGAGAGTGAAGAATCCAGGATGACGCCAAGGTTACGTGCGTGGTCTGTCGGGATGGGTGCATTTCCGAGGGCTTCCGGCCACCAGGAGTCGTCCCATGCAGAGGGGGATTTACCTAAGATGAGGACTTCTGTTTTGTCTGAGTTCAGTTTCAGACGGCTTTGTTTCATCCATTCGGCGACTTCTTTCATTCCTTCGTGTAGGTTAGTTTTGGCGGTGCTGGGGTCCTTGGTGAGAGATAGGATCAGTTGAGTGTCATCCGCGTAAGAGATGATGTTGAGGTTGTGTTGGCGGGCGATGGCCGCAAGGGGGCTCATGTATACGTTGAAGAGGGTGGGACTGAGTGAGGATCCTTGTGGTACGCCGCAGATGACTTTGGTGGCCTCGGATTTGAAAGGTGGGAGGCGGACTCTCTGGGTTCTTCCGGTGAGGAACGAAGTGATCCATTCCAGTGCCTTTCCTTGGATTCCGATGTTTCTGAGGCGTTGTAAAAGGGTGCTGTGGCAGACTGTGTCGAAGGCTGCAGAGAGGTCGAGGAGGATGAGGGCGACTGTGTCTCCATTGTCCAGCAGAGTTCTAATGTCGTCTGTTGCTGCGATGAGGGCGGTCTCAGTGCTGTGTTTGGCTCGGAAGCCAGATTGTGAGGGGTCGAGGGATTTGTTGAAAAGTTCCTTGCTGTTGTGGGCGTTGTTGTCAAGTCGATCTTTGAGTGCTGTTTTCTTGGCTTTTCGGATCAGTTGGTGGTGAGTACGGATGGCGCTTTTGAAGGCGTCCTTGTTGCTGGTGGATGGGTCTTTTTTCCAGGCCTTTTCAAGGGAGCGGCATACTTTCTTGGACTTCTTGAGGTCGTCGTTGAACCATGCGGCCTTCTTGATGCCAAGTTTGTGTTGACGTTTTTTCAGTGGTGCTAAGGTGTCGGCGGTGTGGGATAACCAAAGGGTGAGGTTGGAGGCGGCTTCGTTGGCGTTAGAAGAGAGGGCTGGGGAGGTTTGAAGGAGCGATGTGGAGATCTGTTCTGTGGTGATTTTGTTCCAGTTTCTTTGTAGAGTTGGTTGGAGGTGGATGATGGGTTTCGGCTTGTTGTAGGTGAAGTGAACGCAGCTGTGGTCAGTCCAGAGGAGATCCGTAGTGTGGCTGAAGGAGACATGGTTGCTGGAGGTGAAGATGGGGTCGAGAGTGTGACCTGCGATGTGGGTGGGGGAAGTGACCAGTTGTTTAAGTCCGAGGTTGTCGAGGTTGTCTAAGAGGGTGGCGGAGTTGCGGTCGCTGATCTTTTCAAGGTGAAAGTTGAGGTCTCCCAGAAGGATGTAGTCTTTGGAGGGGAGCGCGTGTGGGATGATGAAGTCCGTGATGTCTTCACTGAATTTTGCGCGTGGTCCTGGTGGTCTGTAAAGGAGGGTGCCTCTGAGTGTGGTCTTGGGGTCAATGTGGATCTGGAAGTGAAGGTGTTCGGAGTTGGCGAGGTTGGCATCAGAGCTGGTTGAGATGCGGATTGTTTTCTTATGGACGATAGCGATTCCACCTCCTGTATGGTCGGTGCGGTCCTTGCGTGTGATCTTATAGTCATCAGGGATGGCGATGGCGATGTCAGGGGCGGAGGAAGCGTTCATCCATGTTTCCGTTAGGAAGGCGACGTCAGGAGAGATGGTGTCTAGTAGGTTCCAGGGGTCAATGGCGTGCCTATGGACCGAGCGGGTGTTGAGAAGGATGCATTCTAGGTGGTTGGGGTCGGGAATCTGTGTTGTGGTCGTAGCGGAGATGTTGTCGGTGCTGCTGAATTTGCAGGAGTAGCAGGAGAAAGGTCCATGGGTGCGTCCAGGAACGGCTTGGACGCAGGTGGGGGCGCGGCCGGGGTTACGGGCTAGGAGGGTGGCGGCATCGTAGGTAATGCGGGGGGGGTGGGCGGCGAGAGGGGCAGGGGGTCTGGCGCTGGGCGCGGTCCAGGCGCGGACGGGCTTACCTTTGGCGCACCTTCGGCGCGGGTTGGGCGCGAACGCTGCACGTGAACGCTGCGCGCGGGAACTACTGTCATATATGGATGGTGGAGGGGGAGGGGCGAGGGCGTCTCAGCTGGGAGGCGGGGCGGGCTATCGATGACCACAACAACAACACCAACAAAATGGAGGAGGAGGGGGGAGCACAGCGGAAACGCGCTAAGAGAAAAAGCGGCGCTTTTAAATTGAAAAGTGCTAAATTAGCAGAGCGGCAGCTAGGCAGCTAGGCACACAGCAGGCAGCAATTATTAGGCACAGATATAAACAAATGCAAGCAGCAACGATACCGAGTGCCACAGCAGGAGGACACTGGGGAGCGACCACTCAGCCCAGGGCAGAGGAGCGAGTCACAGCGCTTTCCGGTGGTGGAGCGCTGTAATGGTCCGTGGGAGGGCGTCTCAGCTGGGAGGCGGGGCGGGCTATCGATGACCACAACAACAACACCAACAAAATGGAGGAGGAGGGGGGAGCACAGCGGAAACGCGCTAAGAGAAAAAGCGGCGCTTTTAAATTGAAAAGTGCTAAATTAGCAGAGCGGCAGCTAGGCAGCTAGGCACACAGCAGGCAGCAATTATTAGGCACAGATATAAACAAATGCAAGCAGCAACGATACCGAGTGCCACAGCAGGAGGACACTGGGGAGCGACCACTCAGCCCAGGGCAGAGGAGTCACAGCGCTTTCCGGTGGTGGAGCGTAGCCGTAGCCGCCTCGCAATGACATAGAAAGCTGCCATCCTGCAAGTTGCAATGCATTTTGGGACTGTTTATATGGGTTGGAGTTGGTTACCACCTGATTGCAATCCATGGTAAATACCGAGTGAATTCTACCGATTTTGAGCCGATTTCGGTGTTTCTGTGCCTCCCTACATCTCCCCAATTGTCGGAATCGGGGAATTTCCCGATCGGCGATTCATACGAATCGGCATGTTTTCCGATTCGGCTCATGTCCGAATCGGTCTTTGTACCGATTCGGTACATGGACCGATTCGGTGATTTTCCGAATCGGTGTCACTAACGATTCGGTACATGGACCGATTCGGTGATTTTCCGAATCGGTGTCACTAACGATTCGGTACATGGACCGAATCGGTGATTTTCCGATTCGGTCTTTGTACCGATTCGGTACATGGACCGATTCGGTGATTTTCCGATTCGGTGTCACTAACGAATCGGTACATGGACCGATTCGGTCTTTGCATCCGAATCGGTGTTTTTCCGATTCGTTACATATCCGATTTTCGGTATGTACGTATCGGATTCTTTCCCATTCGGTACTCATTCCGATTCGGTTTTCTATCCGATTCTTTATGTTTTTGGTTCCCTACATCTCGATGGCTGTTTACCGATCGGTAAGGGCCAAAAATCGGTATTTTCGGCCGTTACCGATCGGTAACGCCCTACCTACATCGGGCCCATAGTGATCATAATGCACTGAAGTTAGACATCATCTTAAAAAACTACAAGCCCCAAAAGACAATGATAGCAAAAACCCTCGAACAGAATAATCTATCTTTGGGCAAATGCAACGGCTATAGTATAAAATGGGGAAAAATAAATCCTGATGAAATTACAAAAAAACTTGTGGCCGAGGTTCACCCCAATATCAATAAGTGCCTGGACTTATCGGCCACGCACGAAGAAGTCTTAAATAACTTTGGCCACATTCTTGAGAAGATCAAGGGATTACTAACAGTAAATTCTAAATCTAAGACCCATACAAAGAGTTGATGGTTCAACCATACTTGTACCGTCGCCCTCACTAATTTAAAACTGGCACTACATACTAAACCTAGAGACGCGGGCCAAATTCAACTTCTTAGGTCACAATACGTAAAGGCACGCAAATTAAGAATAGAGGAACTTAAAAAAAAACTATGGGAAGACCTCCACACGAGTGCACTTGAAAAAAACAGTGAGGTTTTCTGGAGAACGGTTAGAGCTCTGTACTTAACCGATAACACCAGCCCAAACATTGAAGTGGCCATTGATGAAGATACATGGGTCGCTCATTTCACAAACATCTTCAAAAACACCTCTATCACCACCGATCCTGTTAATATCTTCCCTACAGTAGAATATCCAATTCCACTATATTTTGACATCCATGATATAATGGTGGCCCTAGATTCAAGTAAGAGTGGAAAAGCCCCTGGCCCAGACGGGGTCCCAGTAGACCTCTTCAAATACAACGTAGAGCTCTGGGCCCCCATCCTCACTAGAGTATGCACAGCAGCTGCTAATGTAGGCCTCTTAAACTCCTGGACTAAGTCCATCATGGTCCCCATTTTTAAAAAAGGGGACCGCCAGGATGTGAAATGCTACCGTCCCATCTCATTGCTGGACTCGCTAGGAAAGGTTGTAGGGAGAGTAATACTCGAGCGACTCCAGCAATGGGCGGACGATAGTGCCATCGTCTCGGACCTCCAGTTCGGTTTTCGAGAGGGGTTCGGAACGGTGGAGCAGGCCCTCAATCTTAGCCTGATATTAGGGAAATACATGCAGGCAAAGAATAGTGTGGTATATATGGTTTATGTAGACCTGTCCGCAGCTTTCAACTGTGTTTCACACACGAAACTGTGGACGGTTTTAGGGCAAATGGGCGTGGATCCCTCCCTCTTAGATTTCCTGAGGGAACTCTATTCCAGAGCCTCGGCCAGAGTGCGCTTCGGTCTGAATGGAGAGCTGCCGGCGTCTTTCGGAGTAGAACGTGGAGTCAGGCAGGGTTGTGTCCTGGCCCCCTTCCTCTTCTCGTTGTATACCAACGGACTGGAGGTGGAGATGTTGAGGGGGGCCAAGAACCTCCCAAGAGTAAAACAACGCCTGATTCCCGCGTTGCTCTATGCCGACGACGCCGTCATCCTCGCACGCACACCGCGAGAATTACAGCGCGCTCTGAACAGGTACACGGCCTTTATGGGCGGACTTGACCTGAAAGTGAACATTAAAAAAAGTTTGTCATGACCACTGCTTCTAGAAAAAAGCGCGTAAAAGACATCTACCTTGATAATCAAACACTCGAGGTTACCTCTCAGTATCCATACCTCGGAATCATGGTAGACGAAAAATTGTCATGGAAGCCAGCAGTGGAGGCAAGATCCCATCTGTTCAGAAGATCCACAGCGGCTTTAATGAGTTTCTCCCAGAGACTAGGCAAGAGAGAACCAGTAGAGCTCCTGAAAATATATAGCGCGAAGTGTCAGGCCATTGCTTTGTACGGAGCGGGAGTATGGGGACACACAGATACCAGCCCACTGCAGGTAGTGGAAAACACGTTTTTAAGATTCCTTTTAGCAACCCCGAGAGGAACATCAATCTACGCTTTGCACCTGGAACTAGGAATAGCCTATCTAAAAGATCTGGTAAAGATCCAACCATTGATGTTGTGGAGACGCGTTTGGACCTCGGACAAAAACGTCTTTACCAAAACAATTGTAGCAGATACTATGGCTCTTGATCAGTCACAAAAAGTAAAATGGCTCAGCTACGTTAGAAGCTTCCTAAAAGATCTTGGTTTGGAGAATTATTACCTCCACCCAGAGACATTGATCAACCTCTCTAGGAGGTCTCTAAAGAAGCTAGCACTCAGTCATTTAGAGTCATTGAGACTGATGTCTGAGGTATCCAAACCTTCGGTTTTGCACGCAAATATGGTCCAAATAACATATTTTATTCAACCGTATTTAACTCTCCAGCTCTCTATATATGAGAGGATGTTACTAACAAGATTCAGATTGGACACTTTCTTCAGATTGGTGACATTCCCCGAAAGTAATAGATGGGACCAGATTCTTCCTTTATATCCATGCGATGGGGAATCAAAACAATCAAACATACACGTTATTATGTTCTGTAAATTTTATCACCCACACAGGAGAACCTGGATTTTACCAACTTTGAGGCGATGGGGTTGTAAGCAATACCGCCCCGCAATGCTTCGCCTCCAAATGCTTGACTCTGAATTTGTTTGTTACATTGTCTCAAACTTCCTGAAATGTATTAGGAAACACAGAAGAAATCTTTTAAAAAGTCATATAGGCTTAGTTTTAACACAATAGATTGAATAGATCACTATGAATGTTTATGTATGAATTTTCAAGGAACAATGAATTGTACATTGTATGTTTGTGTAAATACTGTATAAATGTATTTTTTAAAAATGTTCCTTTTATGGTTTTCCAATGTGAAAAGCCGAATAAAGAAATTTATATATATATATACAGACTATTTTGTTTTCTAGCCATGACTCTGACCCCGACCCCATTAAGTGTAGGATCACAGTTCCCATACTACATCCTCCTCAGAGACCTGAATTTTCACCTTGAGAATGTGATGCTGTGCTGTGTCAACGCCGTCTCCTCGTCGTGCTTCAACATCCTGTGCATGCTACGTAAGATCTTCCGGTGGATCCCCACCGAGACCAGGAAGACGGTCACCCAGGCCCTCGTCACCAGCCGGCTGGACTACGGCAACACCCTCTACCCCGGAACCACCGCCAAACTCCAGAAGAGACTCCAGCGGATCCAGAACGCCTCAGCATGACTCATCCTGGACATCCCCCGTTGCAGCCACATCTCCGGACACCTGAGAGATCTGCATTGGCTCCCGATCAACAAGAGAATCACCTTCCGACTACTCACCCACGCACACAAAGCCCTACACAGCCAAGGCCCAGTATACCTCAACAGCCGCCTCAACTTCTACGCTCCCATTCGCCAGCTTCGATCGACCGGCCACGCCCTCGCCGCCGTCCCCCGCATCCGTAGAGCCACCACAGGGGGACGGTCCTTCTCCTACCTCGCCGCCAAGACATGGAACTCCCTCCCCACCCACCTCCGCCTGACCCAAGACCACCTCGCCTTCAGGAAGCAACTCAAGACCTGGCTGTTCGAGCAGTAGCAGATCCCCCCCCCCCCCCCCCCCCCCCCAGCGCCTTGAGACCCTCTGGGTAAGTAGTGCGCTATTGTAGTTGTACTAATATGAACATTGACTGTAATGCAATGTAAAGCTTCTACTACCACAATCCCTCCCCCTCCACCCTTCTTCGACTTCCTCCTTCATGTTGCTTTCAGTAATTCAAGTAAAGCTTGGTTTTGTTTTGTGAGCTAATAAATTGTTAGTAATGGTTTGTATTTTATAATTTGTGCTATAATTTTGCTTTGCTCCTTTTAAATGATTTCACTTTTTTAGCATGTTTTCCTTGCAGAGATATTAAGACTCCCTGCTTCTTTCCACAGTCTTTATGGAACGGCTCCTCTTTTACCACCTGTGGCTCTGCCTTTTATCCTTGGTTTTGTAACCATCGTCTGCTTTCCATCCTTTATTTTGTTCCCACCCCTGGATGTTCGTCATCTGGACTTGTTATGATTTCAGTCAACTGTGCATGTTTCTGAGCCTGTTTGTGAAGTTTTAGGATGTCAAAATTAGGTTTATGGAAATCAGTCATTATTGATAGTTCTGAATGCTGTAAAATGTTATCAGTGTAACACTCTCTTTGATTGGAACTTAGTATAAACGTGTTTTGCTTCAAATAAAGACAACTTGAAAAACTAAACACCTCAGAAGACTGTGCCTACCTAGACCACGCCCACCATACAATGCTGAGTGACAGGTTTGGTATTTTCTAAAACACGATTAGTCATTTTAAGGTAACGATGGAATGTTGCGCTATTAAGCCTTATCTTATGGTGAAGTAGACACAAACAGCCACCATTCTTCACGTCACTGTGGTATCTAGGTTACTTGTTTGCGGGTAACCAGGTATTGACAGAAGTTCTGGATTGTTGGGTGTGATGGTGGTTGGAGCCTGTACAGGTGCCGCGAGGCTGCCACACACTTGCTCCCCAATAAATCTGGTACTTACCTACTGAAGGTGTGCTGTCATCCCTGCAAATTTGGCAACAAGGGTGGGATTGCCTTAATGCAGGATGCTGACCCTACAGTACATCCACTTCAAGGGGAGCAGGCAACGTTGTTTGGGTGTAATTGCTGGGTATGAAAAAGGTCAAGGGCAGAATTGCCTGGAGGCGTTGGAGGCGATCAGCAGAGCCTTTGATCCTTCATGGAGTTCTTTGTGGAGCTAAGGTAGACAGGCGGTGAGCGAGTGCAATTGCCTTATATACATTGACAGAAATCTGGCTCACTTTGTTCCATGCCGAGGCGAGCAGAATGCACCCCACAAGCTGTGTTACAGAACCTGTGACTTGACTGTGTTGTGCGGCTTAGCACTTCAGCGTGCACCTGACTTCACTGATGACCTCATATTAGTTATTGAGGTCCCATAATCCTACGCATAGTTTGGTTTTGGGGCAGAACCCCTGCAATACCCCTCCAAGGTAGAAGTACTGGAAAAGTATGCTGCAGTTACAATAATAACAGACATTAAAAGTGCAAACAGAAACACATAAACACAATTTGAAAACCGCCACAGTCTAACCTAAAAATGTCCTAATGCACCACAAGGACATTAAGAGCAGAAAAGATGTGTCAGTACCTCAGCAGGATGAAATCAGCTGCGTCCGTGCAGCTGCCATGTTTAAATATCCCACCTAGAATAGGGCGTGGCTAAGGCATATCGGACGCTGAAAACATGGGGCCAAAGTAAACTAAATGTAGCCCAGCAGCTCCCCTCCCAGGTGGAATTACTGGAAAAGGATGCTGCAATTAAAATAATAATAGAAGAGGGTCCTTTAGGGCTGAAGCACAGATTGTGCCACCCGAGAGATACATCACCAAGACCATGCAAACTGCCACTGCAGGCTGTGTTTCTTGGTGCAGAGAAAACCAGAGTCCACATGGCACACAGTCATGTGTGCCATGCCCACATACCCTGAATGAGATGTAGGTAAGTCACCACAACTGCAGGCCTTGTATCCCTAAGGCAGGGTGCACTATATCACAGATGTGGACATATCTGCATTAGCAGATATGACCCTACAATATCTAAGTCCATTCTTGGATATTTTAAGTGCCCGAGGAAGCCATAGAGAGTACATGGGCTGGGTACTTGCCATTACAAGTTTCCAAGCTCCATGATCGCTCCACTGCACCCTAAGATGTTTGGTACCAAACATCTCGTCTTAATTAATCCTCACCGATACGAGTGATGGATTAATTAATACATGCACACAGGATACCCTTTAGAGGGTCCCCTGAAAACCTGCGAAGCACTGATGTGGCCTCTGACTAGTCCTAGCCAGCCTGAAACCACCAGACATGTTTTTGACCTCATGGGGTGAAGGCCAATACTCTCAGAGGCCAAGAACAAACCCTGCTCCGGACGGAGGTGCTTCACACCTCCTCCATGGCCCTGAGTCTGCCTTTGAAATGCAAACCAGACATCCCCAGGTAGTGTAGAATGCCAACCTCCCTGTACTGCTCCACATTTGGCGGGAGGACAGGCGAGAAAATCAGTTAGATTGGGACGTGTGCCCACAGTCAGCCAGCACTACCCCTAAGGTAAGGCAGGGATGTGGACACGCCTTTTCCAATTCCTCTATTTTAGGATGGCAAAAATCAAGCTATCAGGGCTAGGGTAGTGCCCCTTACCACAGGAAGTGGTCACTTGCAGGGCGTAGCCACCCTAAAGGTAGGTTGCCCTTTGACTACTACCTATCTCTCCCTTTAACACCCCTAAATGTAGTACTGAGGTGGCAAGCCTGGACTCTGAACTCAGATTTAAGGACACAGAGAAGAAAAGGACAAAGAAGGGCTGCTGACCCAAGGGCGGAAGCAGCGCTGCAGAAAACTGGTGCCAAACCCAGCCTGCCGCCTTAGGACTCAACAATTGTGGCCTGTTGTCTCGCCCTGCAACTGTGAGGCCTCCAAAGAATCCCGGTGTCAGAATGTGAACCGGTTACGCGCTGGCTGCATCTCTAGCGCGAACCAGGAAGTGCAGGGGTAGGAGGACTACAATCCCCGGCATACAGTGCGAGCCACGTCCCACGTGACCGCTGGATGACGTCGAAGGCAGGGTAAATGGAGGCGGCCGAAGGAAGACGTTGCCAACTATTCTGAAGCCTGCGGTGATTTCAGACTTCTCCTGCGAACTGCAACTAAAGGTGATAAGAGTGCATTTTGCACACATTGTGGTACCGCATTTTTTCCTGAGTGAGAAGCAGAGTGTTTCGTGCCTTGTCATTCTCCCCTGCTTCTCCTACTCTGTTGGACGAGTCCGGCTGTTTTAGGCTCTTGCAGAGGAGGCTACCGGAAGCAGGGATTACCTGGCGGATATGCTTTCCTTTGTTGGCGGGGACCGGCATGATACGGTCCCTTGTAGAGGATCGCTTAGTCTTTTGGGGGCATTATTTGGCCAGTTCTAGATCCTGCTTGCAGAAACCAGTCCAGTTTCAATCAGGATCAGGTTCTTGATATCTGGTTCAAGAACTTGCCTAGACTTTTTTTGGGACTTTTAGTTTACCAAACGGAAGGGTCAGACTGGTACTTTGTGTTCCGTTTTCTTCAAGCCCAGGATATAGTGGAGTCTCAACGTTCCTGGGCTTATTTCTATGCTGGGCATTTTGCAAGACTATGAAGGAAGTTGGTCCACCTTTTTTACCTTTGCTATTGGTTGTTCTTTGTTTTCTATTTATTTCCAGAACAGAGTTCAACGAAGGGGGTGCGGTTCTCAGTGCTGTTCACTCATGGCCAAAACTGCCTGTACCTATGGGTAGTTGGTTCATGGGTTTTATTTTAAGCATACTAAAAATAGGTATTGATTAGGTAGAAGTGTTTACATTGTATGCTCTCTGTTTTCTTTCCAATAGTTTCAGGTTGAGGAACATATAATCATCCTGCTCTCTCCTGGCATCGCTCCCTCACTTCTTTATTAATTCAGGTAGGGTGTGAGATGTAATAGAATTGGAATAAGGAAACGTATCTCATTAATACTTTATAGGACTATTGAAGTATAATTCCTTATTGTGTTTCCTGTGTCATCCTCAGATCTCTCTCCCAGCTGTTCCTACCATTTCCTTCTCCCGTTTGATGATTCTAACAGTCTGTGAGTATCTCAGACTTGGGATTATCGAGAGGTGGGCCCCCATAGAGCATCAATACCACTCTGAGGATTCTGGAAGGAGGTACCGTTCCCCTGCAGCTGTAGGCACTAAACTGCAGAATCCAGTTGTACCTACTTGCTGCTCGCTGGCGACTCCGATGCAACATCTGAACCAAAACTGGTACACCAGCTCTGGAGGGTCAGATCTGTTTTCCCACCAAGCTTTGAGAAATCAGTACCTACCGGAGCCGTGCCACACCAATACCTGGGGTACCGGATCCTCTGCAGCAATCATCGAGACGAAGAGTCCAATCCAAACTCCAATTGCCCATGAAGCAAGCACCTATTGAGGGACATCAAGATGCATGAGACCCACTGTCCAAAAATCGGCTGCGCCTGACCACAAGGACATCTTGACACGAGCCCCATCATGACCTATCTATTCTGCACCTAGCCCGCCCAGTGAACCAGATGTGTTCCTGTGGTTCTGAGGCCCTTGCAACTTGATTCCTTGAGTGGGACCCCCCCCCCGGACTTACCTGTAAGTCTCCTTGTGGAGTGTGTTTTCAGGTGGCCCCCTTCTTCGTAGTGCACCAGCTCTCTGCTTCCAGCCAAATCTGGAAAGCTACTGAAAATACGCTGGTGTAACATTGGGCCGGGCCTTGCAACTTATCTCTTATCTAATATAAGAAAGTGAACCTTGAAATCCAACTATATGATTTTATTTGAATTTTTCTATTTTCTCCTGTTCACTTCAATGGTGCGTAATGGTGTGTAATGGTGCGTAATTGTGCGTAAAAGTGATCAATTTTACAAACTTTGAAAATTCATATCTTAAAAAGTACTTACTGTATAACAAAGTTCTTGGTCTGATAAATTATACTTAAATTGATGTTATTTTGGAAATTGATCCTGGATTTATTCTTGAGTGTGTGTGTCATTTATTGCCTTTGTGAGTACAGCAAATTCTTAGCACTACCTTCTGATAAGCCTAGCTGCCTGCCCACAATACCACAAATAGAGTGTTAGTGTTATCGGCTTTTGCCTCTGTGTACCAATCTGGGGCTCACTGGACGCTCTGCACAGTGTACTTTATTTTAGTGCACTATATACCCGCTTTGTACAGTTTCCCAGCCTGCTCCCCATCCATTAACCCCGGATCACTACCGTCAATGATTCTCAGACTATCGCTACCTACGTGGTGCCTTGGTTACATGGGGAGAAGTAACAAATCGCTTCCCTTAGGGAGTCACGGAAGACCCATGTTGTGCAGCAGCTTTGGGCAGAGCCGCTCTGTGGGAACCGGGGTTTCCCTCTTCCACAAGTGCAGACGCAGCATTAGTGGGTTGTAGCTAGAGTATGTATGGGCTAAGTACTCTGAGTGTGTGCCTAGGTCGGCCATTGAGGGGGCTGCTGAAAGACCGTCTAATCACGCATGGAGGTCATGAACTGGAGAGTATAAGGAATACTCCCGCCTCTGGCCATGCTGGAACCACCAGAGATCCAGGAGGTCCCAATCTATCATCTATTGCAGAAAAGAGGAAGTTAAACTCCGGGCAGGAGAGTTTAGGAGTGGCGGGTGGACTCAGCCCTGCAAAGTGTCACACATCCACTGTGACACTAACGCATTTTAAGTAACATTACCGCATGTGAAATGATTGTCACGCAAATCAGCGTACTTAAAAGCGGAGTGTATTACTGGTATTTGAGGTTCGTAGAGTCTGATATTTTGTTAGGTGACAGAAACGCCAGCGGTCACTATCAAGCCTGACTGAAGCTCTGAGAGTCTGCGGCAGCGCGCCGCCCATGGCTTTTGCGCGCTGCTCCAGCAGGCTGGGGTTCAGATGATGTAACAGTGGGGCCGCTTGGACAGAATGGAGGTGGAGGTCCCTCCTCCTGTGAGGTTAGTGAAACTCTGCTAGAATGGAGGTGGAGGTCCCTCCTCCTGTGAGGTGAGTGAAACTCTGCTAGAATGGAGGTGGAGGTCCTTCCTCCTGTGAGGTTAGTGAAACTCTGCCAGAATGGAGGTGGAGGTCCCTCCTCCTGTGAGGTTAGTGAAACTCTGCTAGAATGGAGGTGGAGGTCCCTCCTCCTGTGAGGTTAGTGTAACTCTGCTAGAATGGAGGTGGAGGTCCCTCCTCCTGTGAGGTTAGTGTAACTCTGCTAGAATGGAGGTGGCGGTCCCTCCTCCTGTGAGGTGAGTGAAACTCTGCTAGAATGGAGGTGGAGGTCCTTCCTCCTGTGAGGTTAGTGAAACTCTGCCAGAATGGAGGTGGAGGTCCCTCCTCCTGTGAGGTCAGTGAAACTCTGCTAGAATGGAGGTGGAGGTCCCTCCTCCTGTGAGGTCAGTGTAACTCTGCTAGAATGGAGGTGGAGGTCCCTCCTCCTGTGAGGTTAGTGTAACTCTGCTAGAATGGAGGTGGCGGTCCCTCCTCCTGTGAGGTGAGTGAAACTCTGCTAGAATGGAGGTGGAGGTCCTTCCTCCTGTGAGGTTAGTGAAACTCTGCCAGAATGGAGGTGGAGGTCCCTCCTCCTGTGAGGTTAGTGAAACTCTGCCAGAATGGAGGTGGAGGTCCCTCCTCCTGTGAGGTTAGTGTAACTCTGCTAGAATGGAGGTGGAGGTCCCTCCTCCTGTGAGGTTAGTGAAACTCTGCCAGAATGGAGGTGGAGGTCCCTCCTCCTGTGAGGTTAGTGAAACTCTGCTAGAATGGAGGTGGAGGTCCCTCCTCCTGTGAGGTTAGTGAAACTCTGCCAGAATGGAGGTGGAGGTCCCTCCTCCTGTGAGGTTAGTGAAACTCTGCTAGAATGGAGGTGGCGGTCCCTCCTCCTGTGAGGTGAGTGAAACTCTGCTAGAATGGAGGTGGCGGTCCCTCCTCCTGTGAGGTGAGTGAAACTCTGCTAGAATGGAGGTGGAGGTCCCTCCTCCTGTGAGGTTAGTGAAACTCTGCTAGAATGGAGGTGGAGGTCCCTCCTCCTGTGAGGTTAGTGAAACTCTGCTATCACCTCACGTCTGACTGGTCGTGGTCAGTGGGGGAGACTGAGAGGCCAAGGCTCCTCAACAGCATCCTGGGCCAGCGCTGCTCTTCAATGTTTTGAAGCAAACACACCAGGGCAGGATGCAAAGAGTCTGACCAGCCTGCTGCTGCTGGCAAATCAAGTAAACCCCCTGTGCCTTAAACACACATCTGGCCTGGTGTGGTATGACCTGGAGCTGGAGTAAAGCGCTCTGAAGCCTCCAGTGAGCGGTGAGGCGCCTCCAGGGCACACAGGGAGGCTTGCTCCTCGTGCTCTGTGTCTGTGCAGCGCCTTGGACGGCTCTGCCTCACTTCTAGGCACGCCCGGATTTACTGCTCCTGCTTCCGGTGTGCTCGGTGTTGCACGAGATTCTGCGCACGCGCAGTACGGTATACGCAAGCCGTATCAACGTGCTGGGCACGCGCAGTGCAATGGTTTGGAAGTGTCTCATGATCTGCACACGCGCAGTATGAGTCTCGCGTTCTGCACATGCGCAGTACAGCAGAGCCGGCTTGTTTCCGGAAGCTCCTCTGCAGCCCTCTCTCTGCTCCCGGGATCCAGAGAAGGGCGCGGGCTGGAAACTAAAAGCCGAGCGGAATGAACCGCACCTCGAGACCCGCCTCGGGCCCGGTAATTACGCTGGGAATTGACGTTCATGTTACTTTGCCTCCTAATGTCCCTGCCCCCCCTCTAGCTGTGTCTGGCCAGTGCTCCAAAGCACAGATTCTGCCTCCGAAGAAGCAACGCAGAAAAACAGGGTCTGTCAGCCCCTGCTCAAAGAGCAGGAATCCTGCACGGAGGGACGAGTGTTCTAACAAATAAACTTCACTCTTTACCCAGCCCCTGACTGAGCTACCAGCCGGGAGAGATCACTCCCTGCCACTGACCCGACCCGTCACAAGAATTACAGACTCTATGTCACCACTGACCTGACCCACCACTGACCTGACCCGTCACAAGAATTACAGACACTATGTCACCACTGACCTGACCTGTCAGAGGAATTACAGAATCTATGTCACCACTGACCTGACCTGTCAGAGGAATTACAGAATCTATTTCACCATTGACCTGACCCTTCACAAGAATTACAGAATCTATGACACCACTGACCCGGCCCGCCACAAGAATTACAGACTCTATGTCACCACTGACCTGACCCGTCAGAAGAATTACAGAATCTATGTCACCACTGACCTGGCCCGTCACAAGAATTACAGACTCTGTCACCACTGACCTGACCTGTCACAGGAATTACAGAATCTATGTCACCACTGACCTGACCCGTCACAAGAATTACAGAATCTGTCACCACTGACCTGGCCCGTCACAACAATGACATAATCTATGTCACCACTGACCTGGCCCGTTACAAGAATTACAGAATCTATGTCACCACTGACCTGGCCCGTCACAAGAATTACAGACTCTATGTCACCACTGACCTGACCCGTCACAAGAGTTACAGAATCTATGTCACTACTGACCTGACCGTCACAACAGTTACATAATCTAGGTCACGACTGACCTGACCCGTCACAAGAATTACAGAATCTATGTCACCACTGACCTGACCCGTCACAAGAATTACAGAATCTATGTCACCACTGACCTGACCCGTCACAAGAATTACAGAATCTATGTCACCACTGACCTGGCCCGTCACAAGAATTACAGAATCTATGTCACCACTGACCTGGCCAGTCACAAGAATTACAGAATCTATGTCACCACTGACCTGACCCGTCACAAGAATTACAGAATCTGTCACCACTGACCTGACCCGTCACAAGAATGACAGAATCTATGTCACCACTGACCCGGCCCATCACAAGAATTACAGAATCAATGTCACCACTGACCTGACCCATCACAAGAATGACAGAATCTATGTTACCACTGACCCGACCCGTCACAAGAATTACAGAATCTATGTCACCACTGACCTGGCCCGCCACAAGAATTACAGAATCTATGTCACCACTGACCTGACCCGTCACAAGAATTACAGAATCTGTCACCACTGACCCGACCCGTCACAAGAATGACAGAATTTATGTCACCATTGACCTGACCCATCACAAGAATTACAGACTCTATGTCACCACTGACCGGGCCTATTCACAAAAATGGTCAGAAAAACTGGGGTCAGGGCTAGAAACCTTTCAGTTATCTTTGGATCTGGGCAGAACGGTGTTATGCTCTGCTACCCTGCAATCACAACATTTTAAGACAGTGTTTTCACTATATCACACCCCGGCCAGAATCGCCCAGTGGGGCGGCACAACTGGAATAACATGCCCCCGATGTGATTCAACTGAAGCAGATATTGTGCACATGTTTTCGCAGTGTCCTCAATTGTTTACCTTGAAAATAGCTATCGAAGAGTTTTTTGATAAATCACTTAGGATCAAGATTAAACTCACAGATGAATTAATCATGCTGGGGGTGGGGGACACGGCAGATGTTCTACCAGTAGAGTTTATTTTTGTCTCACTTGCGGTTTATCGCATATGTATAGCAAGAAATTGGTTGGACAAGGCTCCCCCCGTTCCAAGTTTGGATTGCAAGCCTTCTTTCTATGTACAATCTAGAAAAAGCAATCTATGAGAGGAAAGGTAGGAGAGCTAAGTTACTAGGTAACAGAATATGGCAACCTATTACAAGGTGGAAAAATAGTAGGTTAAATCTAGGATAGCGGATGGAAGGTCGTCATAATATCCTATAGACGCTTTTTACTTTGCTTTGTTGTATTGCAATGGGTAGTACATATTACACACATGTTTGGTGGATCTCTTACGTCACAATGTAGCAGAATAATGTTGTAATGTATACAACCACTTGTGAAACTGTTGTGTGCTGTAACATATACAGGAATATGCGGAAAAATTATTTTGGAAATGTTTAATAAAAATATTTTTAAAAAAACAAAAAACAAGAATTACAGAATCTGTCACCACTGACCTGACCCGTCACAAGAATTACATAATCTATGTCACCACTGACCTGACCCTTCACAAGAATTACAGAATCTATGTCACCACTGACCCGACCCGTCACAAGGATTACAGAATCTATGTCACCACTGACCCGGCCCGTCACAAGAATTACAGAATCTATGTCACCACTGACCTGACCCGTCACAAGGATTACAGAATCTATGTCATCACTGACCTGGCCCGTCACAAGAATTACAGAATCTATGTCACCACTGACCTGACCCGTCACAAGGATTACAGAATCAATGTCACCACTGACCTGACCCGTCACAAGGATTACAGAATCTATGTCACCACTGACCTGGCCCGCCACAAGAATTACAGACTCTATGTCACCACTGACATGGCCCGTCACAAGAATTACAGAATCTATGTCACCACTGACCTGGCCCGTCACAAGAATTACAGAATCTATGTCACCACTGACCTGACCCGTCACAAGAATTACAGAATCTGTCACCACTGACCCGACCCGTCACAAGAATTACAGAATCTATGTCACCATTGACCTGACCCATCACAAGAATTACAGACTCTATGTCACCACTGACCGGGCCCTTCACAAGAATTACAGAATCTATATCACCACTGACCAGACCCGTCACAAGAATTACAGACTCTATGTCACCACTGACCTGACCCGTCACAAGGATTACAGAATCTATGTCATCACTGACCTGGCCCGTCACAAGAATTACAGAATCTATGTCACCACTGACCTGACCCGTCACAAGGATTACAGAATCTATGTCACCACTGACCTGACCCGTCACAAGAATTACAGAATCTATGTCACCACTGACCTGACCCGTCACAAGGATTACAGAATCTATGTCACCACTGACCCGGCCTGTCACAAGAGTTACAGAATCTATGTCACCACTGACCTGACCCGTCACAAGAATTACAGAATCTATGTCACCACTGACCTGACCCGTCACAAGAATTACAGAATCTGTCACCACTGACCTGACCCGTCACAAGAATTACAGACTCTGTCACCACTGACCTTGCCCGTCACAAGAATAACAGAATCTATGTCACCACTGACCTGACCCGTCACAAGGATTACAGAATCAATGTCACCACTGACCTGACCCGTCA
Organism: Lissotriton vulgaris; assembly: GCF_964263255.1. Taxonomy (NCBI): domain Eukaryota; kingdom Metazoa; phylum Chordata; class Amphibia; order Caudata; family Salamandridae; genus Lissotriton; species Lissotriton vulgaris. Next base: position 19,409,925 of record NC_141685.1, on the reverse strand, counting down.
CAAGGATTACAGAATCTATGTCATCACTGACCTGGCCCGTCACAAGGATTACAGAATCTATGTCACCACTGACCTGGCCCGTCACAAGAGTTACAGAATCTATGTCACCACTGACCTGACCCGTCACAAGGATTACAGAATCTATGTCACCACTGACCTGACCCGTCACAAGAATTACAGAATCTATGTCACCACTGACCTGACCCGTCACAAGAATTACAGAATCTATGTCACCACTGACCTGGCCCGTCACAAGAATTACAGAATCTATGTCACCACTGACCTGGCCAGTCACAAGAATTACAGAATCTATGTCACCACTGACCTGACCCGTCACAAGAATTACAGAATCTGTCACCACTGACCTGACCCGTCACAAGAATGACAGAATCTATGTCACCACTGACCCGGCCCATCACAAGAATTACAGAATCAATGTCACCACTGACCTGACCCATCACAAGAATGACAGAATCTATGTTACCACTGACCCGACCCGTCACAAGAATTACAGAATCTATGTCACCACTGACCTGGCCCGCCACAAGAATTACAGAATCTATGTCACCACTGACCTGACCCGTCACAAGAATTACAGAATCTGTCACCACTGACCCGACCCGTCACAAGAATGACAGAATTTATGTCACCATTGACCTGACCCATCACAAGAATTACAGACTCTATGTCACCACTGACCGGGCCTATTCACAAAAATGGTCAGAAAAACTGGGGTCAGGGCTAGAAACCTTTCAGTTATCTTTGGATCTGGGCAGAACGGTGTTATGCTCTGCTACCCTGCAATCACAACATTTTAAGACAGTGTTTTCACTATATCACACCCCGGCCAGAATCGCCCAGTGGGGCGGCACAACTGGAATAACATGCCCCCGATGTGATTCAACTGAAGCAGATATTGTGCACATGTTTTCGCAGTGTCCTCAATTGTTTACCTTGAAAATAGCTATCGAAGAGTTTTTTGATAAATCACTTAGGATCAAGATTAAACTCACAGATGAATTAATCATGCTGGGGGTGGGGGACACGGCAGATGTTCTACCAGTAGAGTTTATTTTTGTCTCACTTGCGGTTTATCGCATATGTATAGCAAGAAATTGGTTGGACAAGGCTCCCCCCGTTCCAAGTTTGGATTGCAAGCCTTCTTTCTATGTACAATCTAGAAAAAGCAATCTATGAGAGGAAAGGTAGGAGAGCTAAGTTACTAGGTAACAGAATATGGCAACCTATTACAAGGTGGAAAAATAGTAGGTTAAATCTAGGATAGCGGATGGAAGGTCGTCATAATATCCTATAGACGCTTTTTACTTTGCTTTGTTGTATTGCAATGGGTAGTACATATTACACACATGTTTGGTGGATCTCTTACGTCACAATGTAGCAGAATAATGTTGTAATGTATACAACCACTTGTGAAACTGTTGTGTGCTGTAACATATACAGGAATATGCGGAAAAATTATTTTGGAAATGTTTAATAAAAATATTTTTAAAAAAACAAAAAACAAGAATTACAGAATCTGTCACCACTGACCTGACCCGTCACAAGAATTACATAATCTATGTCACCACTGACCTGACCCTTCACAAGAATTACAGAATCTATGTCACCACTGACCCGACCCGTCACAAGGATTACAGAATCTATGTCACCACTGACCTGGCCCGTCACAAGAATTACAGAATCTATGTCACCACTGACCTGACCCGTCACAAGGATTACAGAATCTATGTCATCACTGACCTGGCCCGTCACAAGAATTACAGAATCTATGTCACCACTGACCTGACCCGTCACAAGGATTACAGAATCAATGTCACCACTGACCTGACCCGTCACAAGGATTACAGAATCTATGTCACCACTGACCTGGCCCGCCACAAGAATTACAGACTCTATGTCACCACTGACATGGCCCGTCACAAGAATTACAGAATCTATGTCACCACTGACCTGGCCCGTCACAAGAATTACAGAATCTATGTCACCACTGACCTGACCCGTCACAAGAATTACAGAATCTGTCACCACTGACCCGACCCGTCACAAGAATTACAGAATCTATGTCACCATTGACCTGACCCATCACAAGAATTACAGACTCTATGTCACCACTGACCGGGCCCTTCACAAGAATTACAGAATCTATATCACCACTGACCAGACCCGTCACAAGAATTACAGACTCTATGTCACCACTGACCTGACCCGTCACAAGGATTACAGAATCTATGTCATCACTGACCTGGCCCGTCACAAGAATTACAGAATCTATGTCACCACTGACCTGACCCGTCACAAGGATTACAGAATCTATGTCACCACTGACCTGACCCGTCACAAGAATTACAGAATCTATGTCACCACTGACCTGACCCGTCACAAGGATTACAGAATCTATGTCACCACTGACCCGGCCTGTCACAAGAGTTACAGAATCTATGTCACCACTGACCTGACCCGTCACAAGAATTACAGAATCTATGTCACCACTGACCTGACCCGTCACAAGAATTACAGAATCTGTCACCACTGACCTGACCCGTCACAAGAATTACAGACTCTGTCACCACTGACCTTGCCCGTCACAAGAATAACAGAATCTATGTCACCACTGACCTGACCCGTCACAAGGATTACAGAATCAATGTCACCACTGACCTGACCCGTCACAAGGATTACAGAATCTATGTCATCACTGACCTGGCCCGTCACAAGGATTACAGAATCTATGTCAGCACTGACCTGGCCCATCACAAGAGTTACAGAATCTATGTCACCACTGACCTGACCCGTCACAAGGATTACAGAATCTATGTCACCACTGACCTGACCCGTCACAAGAATTACAGAATCTGTCACCACTGACCTGACCCGTCACAAGAATTACAGAATCTGTCACCACTGACCTGACCCGTCACAAGAATTACAGACTCTGTCACCACTGACCTGACCCGTCACAAGAATTACAGAATCTGTCACCACTGACCTGACCCGTCACAAGAATTACAGACTCTGTCACCACTGACCTGGCCCGTCACAAGAATTACAGAATCTATGTCACCACTGACCTGGCCCGTCACAAGAGTTACAGAATCTATGTCATCACTGACCTGGCCCGTCACAAGGATTACAGAATCTATGTCACCACTGACCTGGCCCGTCACAAGAGTTACAAAATCTATGTCACCACTGACCTGACCCGTCACAAGGATTACAGAATCTATGTCACCACTGACCGGGCCCTTCACAAGAATTACAGAATCTATATCACCACTGACCTGACCCGTCACAAGGATTACAGAATCTATGTCATCACTGACCTGGCCCGTCACAAGAATTACAGAATCTATGTCATCACTGACCTGACCCGTCACAAGAATTACAGAATCTGTCACCACTGACCTGACCCGTCACAAGAATTACAGACTCTGTCACCACTGACCTGGCCCGTCACAAGAATTACAGAATCTATGTCAATACTGACCTGGCCCGTCACAAGAATTACAGAATCTATCTCACCACTGACCATACCCGTCACAAGAATTACAGACTCTGTCACTACTGACCTGACCCTTCACAAGAATTACAGAATCTATGTCACCACTGACCTGACCCGTCACAAGAATTACAGAATCTATGTCACCACTGACCTGACCCGTCACAAGAATTACAGAATCAATGTCACCACTGACCTGGCCCGTCACAAGAATAACAGAATCTATCTCACCACTGACCTGACCCGTCACAAGAATTACAGAATCTGTCACCACTGACCTGACCCGTCACAAGAATGACAGAATCTATGTCACCACTGACCCGGCCCATCACAAGAATTACAGAATCAATGTCACCACTGACCCGACCCGTCACAAGAATTACAGAATCTATGTCACCACTGACCTGGCCCGCCACAAGAATTACAGACTCTATGTCACCACTGACATGGCCCGTCACAAGAATTACAGAATCTATGTCACCACTGACCTGGCCCGTCACAAGAATTACAGAATCTATGTCACCACTGACCTGACCCGTCACAAGAATTACAGAATCTGTCACCACTGACCCGACCCGTCACAAGAATTACAGAATCTATGTCACCATTGACCTGACCCATCACAAGAATTACAGACTCTATGTCACCACTGACCGGGCCCTTCACAAGAATTACAGAATCTATATCACCACTGACCAGACCCGTCACAAGAATTACAGACTCTATCTCACCAACTTGGGAGGCAGCAGCTCGCTCCGGCTATTTCTTTGGTAATGGTCAAATACTGAATAATTGCTGCTATTTTCCGAGCTGCTATTTATACTGTAAGCAGTCTGCAGATTTAGTTACCCTTCACAACATAACCTGCACTGTGAAGTTTCCTTCCAAAAAAAGATTTGTTTTTGAGAATTGTCTTACAAAAAGTGAAATTTCTTCACCCTGTTTTTCTCCAGATATTCCTGCCTTCTTGGTGATCAGTCATTACATCACAGATAAGAACATCTGGAGTCATTGTATAACAGCAACTACATCAGGAGTCGGTCCATCAGGAATACCTTTAAAGCACAACTTGGCAGGTACTTTTTAATTTGTTCTATATTTGTAAATATATGTATGCTAGCTCTCTAGACTTTGAAACAGGACAGCTAGGTTTGAATCCTGGCTTGGCTCAACATTCTGTGAGTCTGGGCAAATCGCTTAAACCCTAAACACAGAGTTAAAAAATCTGTCATTTTGGTGCATACTCTGGTTCTGATGTAAAGTGCTCTAATGCAAAAATATGTACACACATATACTTATCCATGCCCAGTGTTTTGGGCGCAATAAATAGAGAATTTCTTGCATCTACATGGTCCCAGTCTTGTCTTATTGTGGGGTGTGTGTATATATATATATATATATATTTATATATATAATATACATGATGCAACCCAGCCTCATGCATGTATATATATATATATATATATATATATATATATATATATATATATATATATATATATATATATATATATATATATATATATATGTATATAGTTAGGACCTAGTTTCCATAGGAAATTCGCAACATTCTATTGGGAATAACTTTGGCGCCGATGGTTGAATCTTCGCGAATTTCTCAAAGAAGATGGCCCGCTCCACTCTGCTCCTTCCCTGAAAGTCTTGGGAAGATTCGTCAAGCGGGGGCCGAGAAAAAAGGGGGGTCCCAAAACGTGTTTTACCCTGTTAATTTCCATAGGACGATTAGACACGGCTACAGCCCGAACCGCTGAACGGAATTACACCATATTTTGCAAAATGGTAGAGTCTGATTCGCAGATCACCCTTTTGTTTAAATGGTGTTAATCCCTCCAGTAGTTGTTGAGAAAATCGAATTTGAAAACATTTATATATCTCTATTATATATAACTACCGCCCCATCTCGCTCCTCCCGTTTCCAGCCAAAGTCATCGAGAAGACCGTCAACAAGCAGATGGCCGCCTTCCTCGAGACGAACGGATCCCTCGACCCCTCACAGTCCGGCTTCCGAGCCAACCACAGCACCGAGACCGCCCTCATCGCCGCCACCGATGACATCCGAGCCCTGATGGACAAGGGAGAAACAGCGGCCCTCATCCTCCTAGACCTCTCCGCGGCATTCGACACGGTCTGCCACCGCACCCTAGTACGGCGCCTCAGCAACATCGGCATCCAGGACAAGGCGCTGGAATGGATCATCTCCTTCCTCGACGGAAGAACACAGAGAGTCCGCCTACCACCGTACAAGTCAGAGGCCTCCGAAGTCATCTGCGGCGTCCCCCAAGGATCATCTCTGAGCCCCACCCTCTTCAACGTCTACATGAGCCCCCTCGCGGCCATCGTACGCAAACACAACCTCAGCATAATATCCTACGCCGACGACACCCAGCTGATCCTCTCCCTGACCAACGACCCCGCCGCCGCCAGAGCCAACCTGCACGAAGGGATGAAAGAGGTAGCCGAGTGGATGACAACCAGCCGCCTGAAACTGAACTCGGACAAGACGGAGGTCCTCATCCTGGGCTCCTCACCCTCCGCCTGGGACGACTCCTGGTGGCCTCCCGCCCTGGGCACCGCACCCAAACCGACAGTCCATGCACGAAACCTGGGCTTCATCCTGGACTCCTCCCTCTCCATGACCAGGCAAGTCAACAACGTCTCCTCGGCGTGCTTCAACATCCTACGCATGCTACGGAAGATCTTCTGGTGGATCCCCACCGAGACCAGGAAGACCGTCACCCAGGCCCTCGTCACCAGCCGACTGGACTACGGCAACGCCCTCTACGCCGGTACCACCGCCAAGCTCCAGAAGAGACTCCAGCGGATCCAGAACGCCTCAGCCAGACTCATCCTCGACATCCCACGAACCAGCCACATCTCCGGACATCTGAGAGACCTTCACTGGCTCCCCGTCAACAAAAGAATCACCTTCCGCCTCCTCACCCACGCACACAAGGCCCTACACGATCAATGCCCGAGCTACCTCAACAGCCGAGTCAACTTCTACGCTCCCAAACGCCACCTCCGATCAGCCAACCACGCCCTCGCCGCCGTCCCCCGCATTCGAAGAGCGACTACAGGAGGAAGGTCCTTCTCCTACCTGGCCGCCAAGACCTGGAACTCCCTCCCTCCCGACCTGCGCCTGACCCAAAACCACCTCTCCTTCAGGAAGAAGCTGAAGACCTGGCTGTTCGAGCAGTAGCGGCCCCCCCCCCCCCCCCCCCCCAGCGCCTTGAGACCCTACGGGTATGTAGCGCGCTTTACAAGTGACACTGATTGATTGATTGTATAAGCGCGCACCGTACACGCACGGGTCCACGTACCGTGCGCGCACCGTACGCGTACGCGCGCGGACCTTCGCGTGCGCGAGCTGCATGCTGATTGGCTGCCAATGTCTGTCAACACTCCAAAACAGAAATTGTTGGCAGCCATCTTGTGCCTCGGTAGACTGAGGCACAAGAAAGCAGAAAAAAAAACGTGTAGACCCCCTAGGCCTGCTCAGGGGGTCCCACAAGGACCCCCAAGGCCCAAATGTTTTTTATTTTTTTGTGAAAAATCGCGCGGTACGTGCACCGTGCGCGTACCTCGCCAAGGTACGCGTACTGTGCACGCACCCCTCGATTTCTCAAAAAAAAAAATTGGGGGGTCCTCGTGGGACCCCCTGAGCAGGCCTAGGGGGTCAGGGTGCTTCTATCCTGCCCCCTTTGCGTGTTTTCCATATTTGTTTCACTGCTTTCTTGTGCCTTGGTTCTACAGAGGCACAAGATGGCTGCCAACACTTCCTGGTTTGGAGTGTTGACAGACAGTGGCAGCCAATCAGCATGCCTTCCCGAGAAAGCAGCATGCTCATTGGCTGTCAATACTTCTAACCAGGAAGTGTTGGCATCCATCTTGTGCTAGGTAGACCGAGGCATAAGAAAGCAGAAAAACAAACGTGTCGTAAAAAAAGGGGCCGGGTAGACACACCATGACCCCCTAGGCCTGCCCAGGTGGTCCCAAAAGGACAAAAAAGGCATTTTTTTTTTTTTAAAAAAACCGGTCTGTTTTTTTAAAAATAACCTCCCGGGGGGATCAAATCGCGAGGGCATAGTGATAAAGAAGTGTGGGGGGTCCCCAATCCCCCCCCCACACTGCCCGTAAGACCTCTGCCCCCCGGGGCAGAGCAATGCAGCCTACTGGCGCATACTGGAGGTTCCAGGTGGGCTAGTTGGCCCACAGGGACCCCCAATATGCAAGGGGAAATAGTTCACCCATCTGCAAACGCGCCAGGGGGCTGCGTTGCAGAGAGGTGTAAAAAAGGGTGTGGCCTCTACACCTTTCTGCAATGCAGCCCCCTGGCGCATACTTTAGGTTCCAGGTGGGCCAGTTGGCCCCCAGTATGCAAGGGGAATTATTTCCCCCTCTGCAAACACGCCGGGGGCTGCGTTGCAGAGAGGTGTAAAAAAGAGTGTGGCCTCAATACACCTCTCTGCAATGCAGCCCCCTGGCGCATACTGGAGGTTCCAGGTGGGCTAGTTGGCCCCCAGAGACCCCTAGTATGCAAGGGGAATTAGTTATTATTTATTATTATTATTAGGGAGATTTATACAGCGCCTGGTTTACGCCCACAGGCGTGTCCCCGCGCTATGATAAGTGGGGTGAGCAGTCCAAGCAGCCATCACAACCGTCTACCGTCTAAATAGGTGAGTCTTAAGTTTCCTTCTAAACACGGATTCTGAAGACTCCAAACGTAACTCTGACGGTAGGTCATTCCACTGCTTCGCAGCCAGATATCTGAAAGACCTTCCCCCCATACGCGCCTTCTTGATTTTTGGAATTTTCAGGAGTCCTGTGCAGGAGGAGCGCAGATTCCTTGTGGGCTCATACCTGGTGACCAGACTCTGTAACGGGGCAGGGGCTTTGCCACCCAGAATGCGGTGACACGTGGCAAGAGCTTTGAATTCCACCCTGCTCCTGACAGGAAGCCAGTGCAAGGCCCGGGGTGCTGCCTTTGAGGATGATCTTCTAGGAAGCCTCAGAATAAGGCGAGCAGCAGCATTTTGTAGCACCTGGAGGCGATTGAGAGCCTTTCCCGTGGCCCCCAGATACAGCAAATTGCCGTAGTCCAGGCGTGAGGTGACTAAGGCATGCACCAGCGTCCGGCGAGCAGTAATGGACAAAAGATCCAAGACCTTCCTCAGAGTTCTTAAAACTCCGAAGCATGCCCCCACCACTTGGCCAATCTGGGGGCCAAGGGCAAGGTCAACGTCCAACCACACCCCAAGATTCCTTACTTCCTGGCAAGGAACAGGTGTCTCTCCTAGGCAGGGTGGCCACCAAGCCGACGACCATACAGATGGGCATCCCCCCACCACGAGCACCTCGGTCTTACTGCCATTAAGTTTCAGGCAGTTGGCGGACATCCAGGTTGCCAGTTCTTGCATGCACACTCAAATTGTCCGCTATCAGACCAGGCACACGTGAGAGGGAAATAACCAGCTGCGTGTCGTCGGCATAGGACACAAGGCGTAATCCATAGCTTTCAACTATGGCCGCCAGCGGGGAGACATATAGATTAAACAGAGTCGGGCTCAGGGACGAGCCCTGCGGCACGCCCTGGCCCAACCCAATCTCCCTAGAATAGCACTCTCCCTGGCGGACCTGAAAGCATCTGCCTGTCAGGAAAGACCGAATCCACCCAAGCGCAGCCCCTGATACCCCTCCATCATTCAGACACTGTAGCAAGGTGGAATGAGCTACAGTGTCGAATGCTGCGCTTAGGTCCAAGAGGATCAGAGCCATAGTCTGGCCCTCATCCACTCCCTGCCGTAAGGATTCTACTGCCATAAGCAACGCTGACACCGTTGAATGCCGTTGGCGGAAGCCGAACTGAGAGTCATGGAGTAGGGAGGCTTCTTCTACAAAGCCCATCAGCTGGAGGTTTGCAATTTTTTCAGCAACCTTTGCCATGTATGGCAAAAGAGAAATCGGACTGAGATTGTCTAACCTGTCATAGCTGATGTTGGGCTTCTTTTGGAGAGGAAGGACTACCGCCCATTTCCAGGCCTCAGGGACTGTGTAGGTCCCAAAAGAGATGTTCAAGAGGTGGCGGATATACGGCTCTAGTATATGCAGACTGCCCATCAGGCGCCTAGGTGTAGTAGGATCTCTTGGGGAGCCTGATTTTATCGATCCACAGATCTGAATACGTTTTTCAGTAGGCGGGGTGACAAGTGTAGTTAACACCTGGTGTCCTCCCCTTACCCCGCATTCTTCTGCAATCTCGGGGTCTATGGTAGCTCGACTTGGAAAGGCCGAATAAATAATTGCCACCTTGTTAGCAAAAAACTCTGCTACTCGGTTACAACTGTCCACCGTACAGAATTCTTCTGAGACTGCTGCAGGCTTCCCGACCGCGAGAGATTTGTAAATTAAAAACAATTCCTTCGAGGAGTTTTCTGCTTCCTTGATCCTGGTGTCATAATACACCTTTTTAGCCTTTCTGATTAATCTATGGTAGTTGCGCCTACTTACAACATAGTCCATTCTAGCTTGAGCGGCAAAATCTAATCTCCACTGCCTTTCTGCACGTTTACATGCGCTCTTGGCCATGCGCAGCTCTTCTGTATACCAAGAGGCCGTTTTCAGGGCACGTCCCTCCGTTCTAATCAGGGCGAGCGGGGAAACCTGGTCCAGGGCAACCATAATGCGCTGGTTCAGGTTATTATTAGCTTTCTCCACATCCTCACCCCCCGGGTCACCCCCCATCATAAGTGCCTCATTAAACCTGGCTTGGGAGAAGTTAGCCCATCTCCGTCTCTGGTGATGTAATGCTACCTGCTCCGGTACTCTAGCTCCCGGAATGTAGATCGAGAAGGGCACCAGGTAGTGGTCCGACCAGGGAATAGGTACGGGGGTTGCGGCCTCCACCTGTCCCCAGTTGGCAAAGATGGGGTCCAATAAGTGGCCCTGCAAATGGGTGGGAAGTTTACCTATCAGCTCAAGCTGAAGCGTACTCATCGCTTTACAGAGGTCCCCAGCCATCTTATCCACAGGATCGTCCAGGTGTAGGTTGAGATCACCCAACACCAGGAACTTATCCATGCGCAGGGCTACCTCTGTGATACCTTCGACCAGGCTATCAACGAATCTGGCAGATGGGCCAGGTGGCCTGTATATCAGGAGGCCCTTCACAGTGTACCCCCCGTTGACTTGAATGGAGAACTCACCCGCCTCACTATCTATGATAGCCGTCGGCTCCAAATGGCAGCTTAGGCCCTGCCTGGCAGCAATGGCTATTCCTCCACCTCTACCTCGGTCTATCTTGCCTTACCAGCGTATAACCCTCCGGAATGGCTTCGAGGGCCTCTGGGGAAGAGTCACAGTCCAGCCATGTCTCAGTGAAAAAGACTAGATCCCATTGTTTTTCGCTAAGGAGATCATAAATATCTAGTCTGTGCTTGCGTAGAGACCGGACATTTAGCAAACCACAAACCAGCTTGTGATGCTCTCTTTTAACCGACTTAGACAGGTCAAAAGTAAACTGGCAGTGTCTGCAACCCGTATTCTCTTCAACGCTTAAGCTGTGCAGACAAGAGCTGCTAGCGCACATGTTACGGAAGGACAACAGGTCATCTCTGCTCCAACATGTGTGACCTCTCGGAGGGGCAGGGGGCATGGCCCTGGCCCGCGCCCGTCCACGGACGGGAGCAGACGGGCTTAACTTAGGCGGTACTTCGGCGCGCCTTTGTCGCGCCCGCTGCGCTGTCAATAACACATCCGCCTTATATCCCCCCAGCGTCCCAACAACTAGAGCGCTGCACACCGCTACCGGAAGTAGCTGGCTCGGACCTTCCACGCCCTCTGCTCGAACGGTGCTAGTCACCGGCGTCAGAACGAGGCGGGAAGGAGGGACGAGTCCAGCGCTGTTCGTACCGTTGCTGCTACTGCCTGCCTTCAGGTGAGAGCATCAGCAGAGCAGAGCAGAGTGCAAAGTTTCCCAGACCGGTGAGCAACAGTAAATATGCAGATCAAGCAGCATACGGGGGAGCGTAGACGCTCACACTTACACAGTGCCCCTGATAAATTAAAAATGAGCTCACACGCTCCTGCAATTTAAAATGGTAGTAAATCACCAATGCGCCGGGTAACCGTGTTGTAAAAGCGGCAGGGACACTGCCACTGTCCACTTACCACAAAGGGGCCCAGGATCCAATGCCTTATACCCCCCCAGCGTCCCAACAACTAGAGCGCTGCACAACGCTAACGGAAGTAGCTGGCTCGGACCATCCTGCTCCACGCAGAAGCGGTCGCTCCCCTCACCTCCCTCTCCTGGTGGTATTGTATCATTTTACTGCAAATCCGACTCAAAAAGAATCCGTGCAGCGCTCGAGAACGGTGTTGCTCACTTGTTCCACTGTTTGTGTCTTCGAATAGCATTGTGCAGCGCTCGTGACCTACGCGCTTTATGTAGGACTTAAACAGTTATTTCTAGGCTCTCTGTGCTGCGCTCGTGTCCTGCGTGATTTGATAGCAGTGCAACCGATTTTTGTTAGGCTTTGTATGCAGCGCTCGTGTTGTTGGACATCTGACATTGATAATAGATAGCTCTGTGTGCAGCGCTCGATAACGCTACTTGCCTCACATTTATTTCCGCTAGCGCTTTGATTGTGTTGCACCTCGAGGTGTGTAGCGCTTTGTATCATTTACTTTCGTGCATTTGTTTACCTAACAGCCATTTTGTATTGACCCCTTGGCCTGTCCCAGACCCTCCCTGCACCTAGATCCCGCCTCCCAGCTGACCCTCCCACCCACAGAGGTAGAGCCTACGCTTGCCCTCGTGGAGAGCTGTGACCATCCTGCTCCACGCAGAAGCGGTCGCTCCCCTCACCTCCCTCTCCTGGTGGTATTGTATCATTTTACTGCAAATCCGACTCAAAAAGAATCCGTGCAGCGCTCGAGAACGGTGTTGCTCACTTGTTCCACTGTTTGTGTCTTCGAATAGCATTGTGCAGCGCTCGTGACCTACGCGCTTTATGTAGGACTTAAACAGTTATTTCTAGGCTCTCTGTGCTGCGCTCGTGTCCTGCGTGATTTGATAGCAGTGCAACCGATTTTTGTTAGGCTTTGTATGCAGCGCTCGTGTTGTTGGACATCTGACATTGATAATAGATAGCTCTGTGTGCAGCGCTCGATAACGCTACTTGCCTCACATTTATTTCCGCTAGCGCTTTGATTGTGGTGCACCTCGAGGTGTGTAGCGCTTTGTATCATTTACTTTTGTGCATTTGTTTACCTAACAGCCATTTTGTATTGACCCCTTGGCCCGTCCCAGACCCTCCCTGCACCTAGATCCTGCCTCCCAGTTGACCCTCCCACGCTCCGCCCCCCTCCACTCTCCATTTGAAGCAGATGAACCAACGTGCAGCGTCCACGCGCTGCGGCCGCGCCGAAGGTGCGCCAAAGGTAAGCCCGTCCGCGCCAAGCCCGCGCCCAGCGCCAGACCCCCTGGCCCCCGCACCACCCACCCCACCCGCATTACATACGACCCCTCCACCCTCTTAGCCCTAAACCCCGGTCGACTCCCCAACTGCGCCCAAGCCGCTCCTGGACACACCCATGGACCCTTCACATGCAACTCCTGCAAGTATGACGGCACCAAGACCAACTCATCATCCACTATCACCAAACAGATTTCTGACACCAACCACCTAAAATGCATCCTGCTCAACACCCGCTCGGTCCACAAACACGCCATCGACCTTTGGAATCTACTAGACACCATCTCCCCGGACGTCGCCTTCCTAACAGAAACATGGATGAACGCCTCCTCAGCCCCAGACATCACCATTGCCATCCCGGAAGGCTACAAGATCATCCGAAAAGACTGCACCCACCATACAGGAGGAGGCATCGCTATCGTCCACAAGAATTCCATCCGCATCTCAACCAGCTCAGACGCCAACCTCGCTAGCGCCGAGCACCTTCACTTCCAGATCCACACCGACCCCAAGACCACACTCAGAGGCACCCTCCTCTACAGGCCACCTGGACCCCGGGCACAATTCACTGAAGACATCACTGACTTTATCACTCCACACGCCCTCCCCTCCGAGGACTACATTCTATTGGGAGACCTCAATTTTCACCTGGAAAAGAGCAACGACAACAATGCCACCACCCTTCTGGACATCTCGCCAACCTCGGACTCAAAGAACTTGTTAATACCCCCACTCACTTCGCAGGTCACACACTCGACCCCATCTTCACCTCCAGCAAACATATCTCCTTCAGTCACACCACAGTTCTCCATTGGACGGACCACAGCTGCGTTTACTTCAGCTACAAAAAGACCACAACCCACAACCATCCTCAACCTACTCTGCGAAGAAACTGGAACAAAATCACAATAGACCAGATCTCCTCATCGCTTCTTCAAAACCCCCCTGCCCACTCTTCGAACCCCAACCAAGCAGCCATTAACCTCACTCAATGGCTAACCAACAGCGCCGACAACCTAGCACCTTTGAAAAAACGTCAAATCAAACTAGGCAGCAAAAACGCCCCCTGGTTCAACGATGATCTTAAGAAATCCAAGAAACTCTGTCGCTCCCTTGAGAAGGCCTGGAAAAAAGACCCAAACACCAGCACCAGGGACGCCTTCAAAAACGCCACCCGCATACACCACCAACTGATCCGGACTGCAAAGAAAGCCGCATTCAAAGATCGACTAGACAACAACGCCCACAACAGCAAGGAATTATTCAACATCCTCAAAGAGTTTACCAACCCCACTGCCAACTCCAACGACATCACTCCCTCTCAAACCCTCTGCGACTCCCTAGCTTCGTTCTTCCACGACAAAATCGCAGACATCCACAGCAGCTTCAACAACCAACCCGGAGACCAACCCATCCAAAGCAGACTCCATCATCGCACCCCACCTCCGAGACGTCATCAACTGCTCCCTCAACTCCGCCACCTTCCCGGAAAGCTGGAAACACGCCGAACTCAGCGCCCTTCTGAAAAAACCCACAGACGACCCCACCGAACTAAAAAACTACCGCCCCCATCTCGCTCCTTCCATTCCCGGCAATAGTCATCGAGAAAGCTGTCAACAACCAGCTCGCCGCCTTCCTCGAAACAAACAAATCCCTCGACTCCTCACAGTCCGGCTTCCGAGCCAAACACAGCACTGAGACCGCACTCATCGCTGCAACAGACGACATTCGAACTCTACTGGACAATGGAGACACAGTCGCCCTCATCCTCCTCGACCTCTCCGCAGCCTTCGACACAGTCTGTCATAGCACCCTGTTACAATGCCTCAGTAACATCGGAATCCAAGGAAAAGCACTGGAATGGATCACCTCGTTCCTTGCCGGAAGAACTCAGAGAGTCCGCCTCCCACCATTCAAGTCGGAGGCTACTGAAGTCATCTGCGGCGTGCCACAAGGATCTTCACTCAGCCCCACCCTCTTCAACGTATGCATGAGCCCCCTCGCGACCATCGCACGCCAACACAACCTCAACATCATCTCCTACGCTGATGACACTCAACTGATCCTCTCACTCACCAAAGACCCCAACACCGCCAAAACCAACCTACATGAAGGAATGAAAGAAGTAGCCGAGTGGATGAAGCTCAGCCGTCTGAAATTGAATTCAGACAAAACAGAAGTCCTTATCTTAGGTACCTCCCCCTCCGCCTGGGACGACTCCTGGTGGCCAGAGGCCCTTGGAAAAGCACCCATCCCGACGGACCACGCACGGAACCTGGGCGTCTTTCTAGACTCCTCACTCTCGATGACCAGACAAGTCAACGCAGTTTTATCGTCTTGCTTCAACATTCTTCGCATGCTCAAAAAAACATTTCGCTGGATCCCCACCGAAACTAGAAAAACGGTCACCCACGCACTAGTTACAAGCCGCCTGGACTACGGAAACACCCGATACGCCGGTTCCACCGCAAAACTTCAGAAAAAACTCCAACGCATCCAGAACGCATCAGCCAGACTCATACTTGACATCCCGCGTAAAGAACACATTTCTGGTCACCTGAAAGACCTCCACTGGCTCCCCGTCAATAAGAGGATAACATTCCGCCTCCTAACTCACTCACACAAAGCACTTTACGAACTTGGACCCGAATGCCTCAGCACACGACTTTCCTTCTACACCCCCCCCCCCCGCCAGCTACGCTCTTCCAATCAAGCCCTTGCTGCTGTACCTCGCATCAACAAAACTACCATGGGAGGAAGATCCTTCTCCTACCTGGCGGCTAAAACCTGGAACTCACTTCCCATTCACCTTCGCCTCACTCAGAACCACCTAGCATTCAGAAAGCAACTCAAAACCTGGATATTCAACAAGTAATTCCCCACCCTTCCTCAAGCGCCTTGAGACCCTCTGGGTATGTAGCGCGCTATATAAATTCATTGACTTGACTTGACTTGACTCTGCTCGAACGGTGCTAGTCACCGGCGTCAGAACGAGGCGGGAAGGAGGGACGAGTCCAGCGCTGTTCGTACCGTTGCTGCTACTGCCTGCCTTCAGGTGAGAGCATCAGCAGAGCAGAGTGCAAAGTTTCCCAGACCGGTGAGCAACAGTAAATATGCAGATTCCCCCTCTGCAAACGCGCCAGGGGGCTGCGTTGCAGAGAGGTGTAAAAAAGGGTGTGGCCTCAATACACGTCTCTGCAATGCAGCCCCCTGGCGCATACTGGAGGTTCCAGGTGGGCTAGTTGGCCCCCAGGGACCCCTAGTATGCAAGGGGAATTAGTTTCCCCTCTGCAAACGCGCCCGGGGCTGCGTTGCAGAGAGGTGTATAAAGGGGTGTGGCCTCATTACACCTTTCTGCAATGCAGCCCCCTGGCGCATACTGGAGGTTCCAGGTGGGCTAGTTGGCCCCCAGGGACCCCCAGTATGCAAGGGGAATTAGTTCCCCCTCTGCAAACATGCCAGGGGGCTGGGTTGCAGAGAGGTGTACAAACATTTTTTTTTAAATGTATAATAAAAATATGTAATGTAATTAAAAAATAATATATCTAAAAATAAATAATTTATAATAATGTAGTAAATCAGTATAAAAATATAACAATTATTACATTTAAAAATGATCATTTAAAAAAACTTTGAAATTCACTGAAAAAACCATAGGTTTCAGGCACGTTATAGTTAGGAATTAGCATTTAAAAAACCATTGAAATTCACTGAAAAAAACATAGGTTTCAGCCACGTTATAGTTAGGAATTAGCATTTAAAAAACCTTGCAAATTCACTGAAAAAAACATAGGTTTCACACACGTTATAGTTAGGAATTAGCATTTTAAAAACCTTTGAAATTCACTGAAAAAAACATAGGTTTCAGCCACGTTATAGTTAAGAATTAGCATTTAAAAAACCTTGCAAATTCACTGAAAAAACCATAGGTTTCACACACGTTATAGTTAGGAATTAGCATTTTAAAAACCTTTGAAATTCACTGAAAAAACCATAGGTTTCAAACATGTTATAGTTAGCTGGACATTACTGGTCTAAAACATATGTACTTACTCATAAAGACAGTATTGAGACAGTCATTCACTCACTAACACACATATACACACACTCATCCACTCATCCAGTCCTGCACACATGCTGTCTTCAAAACACATATGAACAGTGAGTCACTCATTAATGCATCTATGTGCTAAGTAATATCCCCCACCAAACCATGTAAACACTCAGACACTCATACTGATACTCAAAAAACCAACTAATAACCTATATAGGCACTCATGTAGCTACGAACTAACCCATGCAGCCACTTATTCAAAAAATGTGTGAGACTGATACAGATATTTACATATTTAAACATTACTCACTAACCCATGTATTCACTAACATACAATTAATCAGTCAGTTATACAATCAATTTTACAAAAAAGTCATCCATTTATATGTAATGTTATGTAATGTAATGTAAATTGATACTTGTATAGCGCACTACTCATCCGCAAGGGTCTCAAGGCGCTTGTACGAATACCGCTGTGGAACCCGTCCTGGCTTTCCCTGTGAGGCGTCCACTCCTGGGCACCTCCAAGGTGGAGGCCAGGCATCCTTAGCATTGTGGGGGCCGTTGTGGAGATTAAGCAAGCTATTGCACAGAGTTGCAGAGTGGGACTCCATGATTGGAATAGGCACCGAGGCGAGAATTATCAGGTCCGTGGAATTTTGAGGCCAAGACCCGCCGAGGCAGGGAATTGAACCCTGGTCCCGGGCTAGACATCTGCATCAGGGTCTGCCACTCTAACCATTGAGCCACACTTCTCTTTATACACTTACTTACCCATTTATTCTTCCATCGACCTTCAGATATACATATATAAAAAATATTTATTTTTCAGAAAGACACACATTCACTGGATGATGTCGTCAGTGATGTCATCAGTGATGTCATTTGAGATGTCATCAGTGATGTCATGAGTGATTTTTTTTCTTTTGCCTTGGGGGTCCTGTGGGACCCCCTGAGCAAGCCTAGGGGGTCAGGGTGCTTCTACAATGCCCCCTTTTTGAGTTCTAAAACTTTCAGAGCACGAGCTGCATGCTCAGTGGCTTTCAACACTTCAAACCAGGAAGTGTTGGCAGCCATCTTGTGCTCGGTAGACCGAGACACAAGAAAGCAGAAAAACAAACGTGTAGAACACAAAAAGGGGACAGGGTAGAAACACACTGACCCCCTAGGCATGTCCACTCTACAGGGCGCGTTTGCACAGTTTAAGATGGGGAATTCATTCCTGTTCAATCCAGAGGTACCCTAGAGGGAACTAGTCCAACAGGTATCTCCAGTATGCGCCATGGAGCTGTGCTGCAGAGTGTTGTAAAAAGGGGGCGTGCCTTCTGAACACCTGCCTGCAAAAATATAGTAAATCAGTATAAAAAAAATAACAATTCATACATTTAAAAATTGTCTTTTTCAAAAACCATCGAAATTCACCAAAAAAACATAGGTTTCAGGCCTTATATAGTTAGGTATTAGCATTTGAAAAACCATTGAAATTCACTGAAAAAACCATAGGTTTCATGCCTTATATAGTTAGGAATTAGTATTTTAAAAACCTTTGAAAGTCACTCAAAAAACCATAGGTTTCAGACCTTATATAGTTAGGAATTAGTATTTTAAAAACCTTTGAAAGTCACTCAAAAAACTATAAGTTTTAGGGGTGTTATAGTAAGCTGGACAATTCACTCATACAAAACCATTGAAATTGCTCCTATATAGTTAGTTGTACTAACTATATTTCGCGCACCCGCAATCCACTGCTGATGATGTCACATATTACATCACTGATGACATCACTGATGACATCATCCACGTGACAATCACATACACCTTTTCATACACTAGTAAAATATTTCATCACTCTTTGTAAAATACAGAGTATCATATTTGAATCCATTGACAAAGCAATACAAGTATCTAAAAACCCACTCAGTGATTTCTAGATGTATACACACATCTAATCACTTACCTGTAGATTCACTCATACATGCTGTCAATGAACAATAGAACACTATCAAAAATACTTATACACCTATATCAACATTACACAGCAGCACACATCTTATTCACATATGAAGTCATCCTACTCACTTATGCAAACAATGGATCATACTTACAAACTTACTTAGCTACACACTTATACAAACACCACTTCATCTATTCATTTAGATAGTAAGACATACTTAGTGAATTATAAAATCATTATTACAAGTATAAAGTTATCCATACAGTCACTCGCACAATCATTAAGTCTTATGTATACTTATCTATATACAACAACTGACACATACACTGTCTTTTATTTTTCTAGTTCGTTGGACATGTACCATTGAGAAATATATTTCCTCATTACCACACCCATAAAGATATTCACTCACCCAAACAACTGTTAGAACATGTAGTTTTAACTTCATATATCTACTGAATCAACTATTCACACATCTTTGGGCAGTCACACACCCCCCACCGAACCACACACACATTCACTCTCCCATACAAATACTCAGTTAACTAATCAATAACTAATATAGACTTTCACATAGCTAGTAACCAGCTGGAGAACCTGTTTACACAACAACTGACAAAGTGATACAGATATTCACAAAGTTTAGTCACTATCCTCTATATTTAGTGAGACACTATAAATTGGTCAAGTAAACAGTCAATTACACTGCTACTAAATCCTCCATCCAAATATTTATTTGTATATATCCACTCATTCTTCAATGCAAATTTCTATATGTATAATGCATATTTAAATACCGAAGCAAACCACATTCACTGAATGATGTCATCAGTGATGTCATCAGTGATGTCATTTGAGATGTCATCAGTGATGTCACTGACCATGTCATGAATGATGTAATATGTGACATCATCAGCAGTGGATTGCGGTTGCGCGAAATATAGTTAGTACAACTAACTATATAGGAGCAATTTCAATGGTTTTCTATGAGTGAATTGTTCAGCTAACTATAACACCCCTAAAACGTATAGTTTTTTTAGTGAATTTTAAAGGTTTTTAAAATGCTAATTCCTAACTATATAAGGTCTGAAACCTATGGTTTTTTCAGTGAATTTCAAAGGTTTTTTAAATGCTAATTCCTAACTATATAAGGTCTGAAAACCTATGGTTTTTTAAGTGTGTATATATATATATATATATATATATATATATATATATATATATATAAACACCACACTCCTTCCAAATCAAGGAAATGACGACGCTGTGTCCCGAAAGTGGTTTTTAGATTATTTTAATCGGCAAAGTCATTGTACTTTAACTGTTCTAGTTACCTGAGCTAACTATAACTTACACCTCCGCAATGCACTGCTTATGACCTCACATATTACATAACTCATGACATGGTTAGTGACATCACTGATATCTCAAATGATATCACTGATGACATCATCCACAGAACTACCCACACACCCACTCACACCCCTATACAACCACTCAAACACCCACACAGCCACACACATACCCATTCACAGACCCAGACAAGTACTCACACTACTGCTCACTCCTCCATAGAGCCACTCACGAACCCACTCATACAGCCATTTACTCAACCACTCACTCACCCATACAGCTACTCATACAACCAGTCACCCACCCATATACTCACTGATACAACTGCACACTCACCCATAATGCTACTGACACACACTTATTCACTTATCCAGCCACTCGCACATCCACTCATCCATACCGCCTCTCATTCAACCATACAAGGGAAACTAAACTGTAACTACAACAGACAGAGGACTTCTATTCTTGTCTCCCCTTCTCCTTTTTTGGAGGCCATCTTAGACTAGTCTTCCACTCTGGTTATATTATTTTTATTTTATCTTATTTCCACAGCACGGTACTACACCTACCCGCTCAAACCCCCTCTCACCTACCTACACCTTCCTCCCCAGTGTGTTCTGATTTTTTAGTGTTATCCCAATACCTGTATTGTTCCCTTTTGCAATTTGCACTCATCACTTTTCTTTCTTGTAACACAGTGTCTGCTACCTCACACATTTTACCTGCTATAGATACTTGCACAAGTGCCACCATTGCCTACGTAACGTTTGTTCTTGTGCTGGAGTGTCTGCCTTTCTTTGCAGTATTTTACCTCTATTTGTATTTTATACGTTTTTTGTAACCTGCACATGTATCACTTTTCTGCTGTAATGCACCTACTGCTACCTCATGTATTTTGGTTGCTCACTAGTGTCACTTTTATCCTTGTAACTTAATGCTTGTTCTTCTAATTTGTTCCTTTTGTGAAGCGCTCTGACACCTTCGGGTAAAGTCCGCACTACATAAAATTGCATAAATAAATACACCACCACTCCCAACATGGAACCCACGGGCAAACACACATATAAAATTACCTACCCACCCGAGCTCACCAAAAAAAACGCCAAACGCTTCAAACACAACTTCCTGAAGCCCACCCGGAAATCCCCTTCGTGGACACCTACTTCTCACTGATCAATGGAGCCACGAGCACCAACATCATCTTCTACACTATACGTAGAGCACAATGGAGGAAAGCGTTCCTCACCTCTCTCACTGTCTCCACCACTAGAAAATCCGCCCATGGTCTAACACTTTCTATCACACCATCCCAGCTCTTCCCAGGCAAAGCTACCATCACTATCTACAACAACGGGATCATCCTTTGTCAATCCACAGATAGGAACCTTGAACTACTCGACAACTTGTTCCCCACCCTCAAAGATCATATCTCCAACCGTCGGATCTCCTATCCTAGCTCCTCAGACTACACAACACCCCCCACCTCTAATCGCCTATCTAACTCTCCTAACCCAGCACAGCATCAGAATGACACGCACCTCTCCCCTCCCCCCTACGCTCTATTCAGTCACCCACCCACTGCAACTACTACCACCACAGGCATAGAGCACTCCTCTTCCTCTTCTTACATTCTCCACACCCACACCCCCCCACCCCCCACCTCACACCTCCTACTAGTCCAGCAGAACCCCTCACCGCCCTTAACTTATCTCCCCTTCCCCGCAGCAGGATCATCTCCCACCCTATCTCCCTACCCACGCTCAGTCCCCACTTCCCCACCCTCCCAACTAGTCTCTCAGAACACACCACCTCCTTTACCCTAACCCCTCCTCCTCTCTCCTCCCCATTCTCAGCCCCCACCACCCTCCATGCACCTCCACCATCCCAAGCCTATACTCATCCCCCAACTCGCCTTCACTGCCTCCCGCCAATGCCCTCACTTATACCACCAACCTCCCCCCTACCTCACCCACACCTTTCACCCCCAAACTCTCTCACCTACCGAATTTCATACCACTTACTAATTCCGCAGAGCCCTGCACTAACACTAGCGCACCCTTCCCCCCCCTCGCCAGTTCCCTATTCAATCATTCACCCTCGGCTCTCTTCCCCAACACCATCCCTAATCCCACACTGGACATGATTATCTCCACCCTCTTACAAGTCAAAGAAGATCTTCACACCATCAAAGAACTCCTCTTCATACACCCCAGACATCCCCCACCCATCACCACTTCCGCGCTCAACAAGCCCCCCACCCGCCCCACTGACCCTCTCACTCAACACGCCCCACATTGGCTATCTATCCCCGCTCGCAATAACACCAACCGCCCCCAACGCGCCCTCAATCCCTTCTCGGACCACGACATACACACCCTCCTCCGTTCATATGTCCCAGCTCCCCTAAACAACACAACCACCACACACCTTTCCATATCCACGATTCTCTCAAATCCCCTTAGCCCCGACACTCAAAACAACAGAAGCTCCGTCCCCAAGAACCTAAGAAAAGTCCCCCTCTCTCTAGAACCCTCCAGCACCCTCTTCACCCCCAGACTCAAATGCATCCTACTCAACTGCAGATCGGCCCCTAGACACTCCTCCGCCATCGCGGATCTCATCATAACAATGGACCTTGACCTAGCTATTCTGACCGAAACCTGGCTATCTGAATCTTCTACACCTATATTGGACATTCTAGTTCCCCCCAACTACCACATCATTAGACTCGACAGGAACAGCAAGACGGGCGGGGGAATCGCATGCATTTTTAGGAACAACCTCTCTGTGAGTAAAGTCACTGTCCCCTCACTCTCCTCCTGTGAACTCATCTGCCTCGAGATCACCAGCGGGGGCAAACCTGTATGCTCCTTACATGTCATCTACCACCCACCCGGGGACAACCTCACCTTCTCCCAACAACTCATGGACACGATTTCAACCAACTCCGGACGGCAGAACACTCAAATCTACCTGGGTGACTTCAACCTCCACTGGAACGATCAGATAGATGCAGTGGTGAATAGTCTTTAATCTTTCCTTAATGCGCTTGATCTCACCCAAATCTGCAACAGCCCGACACATGACAAAGGCTCTATCCTCGACCTTATCATCGCCAAAGAGGACTCGACCCAACTGGGGGCAATCCAACCCTGTGACTGGTCAGACCACCACATTATCACATTCTACATCAACGAAAAGGTTAAACTTAACCCGGTTCAACCCTCCAAACCCAAGATCTGGAAAAGGGACATGAAGAAGCTTAACCCCAACTCCTTGCCTTCCCACAGCGGCAGCCTCCTCGTTCCCCCTACCGGCGCCTCTGACGTGCAATCTCTGACCGACCTATACCTCAACTCTATGACCTCAATAATCAATGAAGCCGCCCCACTGCAACTGAAGAGAGCCTCCACCAAGATCTCGAACCCATGGTATGACGGCAGACTCAATGAAGATAGGCGTGCCATGCGAATGGCAGAGCGCACCTGGAGATCAGATCCCTCAGCATTCCACCTTAGAACGCTCAAGAAAAAGAGGAATGCCTACTTTAGGAAAATAAAGCGCTCGAAAACAGACTTCTTCAGCCTCCAGCTCAACCAAGCAAAAAATCGACCAAGAAAACTGTTTGAACTAGTCAAAACTCAAACCAAGGAACAACCTCTACAATCAAACAGCACAACAAGTAATATACCATCCTGTGAAGACTTTTCTGCTTTCTTTAAGCAAAAAACTGATAATATAAAAAGCGAACTCCTAAATGATGTAAGCCGATACTCCAGCCCCATCAGCAGAACTACCACTCAACCTAAAAATAACGCGGCATGGTCGTCCTTCGACACCTACTCAGAAGAATCAATTAACAAACTGCTCGGCACCTTGAAACCCTCTAATCACCTCACAGACCCCTTACCTGCTAATGCTGTAAAAGACTTCACCCCCTGCTCCTCCCACTCTGGACTAAAATCATTAACAGTTCCCTACAACAAGGACTCATCCCCGACTCCCTCAAGGTAGGACAAGTCACGCCTATACTCAAGAAACCTACAGCTGACCCGACCGACCTAAACAATTACCGCCCTATCACCAATATCCCCACCTTGGCCAAACTGCTGGAAAAATGCGTACAACTCCAACTGACAAAACACATTGATCAGTTTGACCTCCTCAACCCTCATCAATCAGGCTTCCGAGCAAGACACAGTACGGAAACGGCTATGACGCACATAATTGATGACGCCCTCCAAATCCTTGATCACAATGACTCCTGCCTCCTCATCCTACTTGATCTCTCCTCAGCATTTGCCACCGTCAAACATGAGAATCTACTTGAGCTGTTAAATACCAGAATGGGTCTATCTAGGACTATTCTCAAATGTTTCACTTCCTTCTTACATAACCGGTCTCAGAAGTTCAAGATCAACAACGTGTTGTCCTCATCTGTACCTCTAACATTAGGCGTTCCACAAGGATCTTCCCTATCCCCCACTTTGTTCAACCTAGTCATGGAACCACTCACCACCTTGCTTCAAGCATCTAATGTACACTTTCACATGTACGCTGATGACACACAACTCTACCTCAAACTAGAATCCCCGGAAGACATCAAATTTCTGAACTCCACGCTCAGAAACACCCAATCATGGTTGACCGATAATCACCTCAAACTTAATGCGCAGAAAACTGAGTTCCTTCTGATCTCACCTCCTGCGAAAATCTCCACCACCCAATCCTGGCTTAAGCACCTAACCGCTCTCAATATCCAACCCACCATCGTGGACTCAGCGAAATCCTTAGGCATCACACTTGACGCCAATCTCAACATGCAGCAGCATATCAGCAAAGCAACTAAAGGAGCTAATTTCCAAATCAACACTTTGAGGAAACTTAAACCCTTCTTCCCAGCTAAGGACTTCCAAACCGCAGTACAAGCCCTAGTCATCCCACGCATAGACTACTGAATTGTGGCTCTCAGCGGACTCCCCCTATCTACAACCGCACCACTAAGAGCCTCCTTGAACGCTGCAGCGAGACTGATCACTGGATCAAGAAAACATTCGCATATTTCCCCTGACTTAGGATCCCTGAACTGGCTGCCTTTTGAAGCCAGAATACAGTTGAAAATTGCCTGCATGACACACTTGGCTGTACACCACAAGTCACCCAACTACCTCACCCAAAAGCTGGCTGTATCAGGAGGCTCGAGAACCAATAGAAGCTCAAAAAATCTCCTCCTGAAACCTCGAAGATTCCGGAAGGAAAAAACATACAAACGCTCCTTCTCAGGAATGGCACCCAGGATCTGGAATGCACTCCCTCCCGAAACGAGGCTGATCTCCTCCACTGCATTTTTAAGAAAGAAGTAAAAGCCATCCTAATGGCTAAATTCACTTGAACTTTATTTTTGTCCGATCTAAGACTTTACACCGACTCTGTATTAGCTGTTTATTTGATTATCTACATGTATTATGCTTTTATCTGACCGCGATCTTATTTTGTTACTCACGTACTACCTATTACCATTATTGTAACAAAAAGTCTGTTTAATCTCCCTCTTGTTTCCCTTACCCCTTCTTTCTGTAAAGCGCTCTGATATCTGCAAAGATCTTGTTCGCGCTATATAAAACTTTGAAAATAAATAAAAAATAAATACATGCACTCACTTACATGCACTCACTTCCACATCCACACAACCACTTGCATACCCATTCACACATCCATAAAGCACCCCCACATCCACTCACTCACATTCCAATACAGCCACTCACACACCAACACACTTAACCAAACACCCACTCTTAACAACCGCCCACTTACCGATAAGCCCACTTAACCACCCAGTCACTCACTCATACAGCCATTCAGACACCCACTCACTCACCCATAGTCACTCACACATTCACTCACTCACCAATACAGCTATTCACTCACCCACATAGTTATTCATACATCCACTTATATACCCATACAACCACTCAGACATGGATAGAGACTCAAACAACCACTCAGATCACATATGTTAGAAATAGTATCACTCAGTAGTACAGAAAGAATAGTATTTAACTTATGCAGTAGCTTAATATATATCTTTAAGTCACAGAAATGTTGACAAAATACTTACACTCACTGGATGATGTTCTGATTAATGTCTATTGAAATGTAATCAGTAATGTCACTGGCCATGTCATGAGTGATGTAATATGTGAGGTCATAAGCAGTGCATCGTGGGGGCCGAAGTTATATTTAGCGCATGTAACTTTAACTGCTGAATTTCAGTTGTTTTGCACCAGTGAAATCTGAGCCTAACTATAACGTCCCTGTAACCTTTGTTTTTTTTAGGTGAGGTATAATATACAAACATTGATAGATAGAGAGTTATAAAAGTGTTTATACATAGATATGTTAGAACCCCTTTCAGGCGCCACAGGGCAAGTACGAGCTACTGGGC
The DNA here is from genome assembly GCF_964263255.1 of Lissotriton vulgaris. Taxonomy (NCBI): domain Eukaryota; kingdom Metazoa; phylum Chordata; class Amphibia; order Caudata; family Salamandridae; genus Lissotriton; species Lissotriton vulgaris. Next base: position 19,383,105 of record NC_141685.1, on the reverse strand, counting down.
CCAACCGTGGTGGCGGAGGTCTTTTACTTCTTATGTCCCAGGGTCCGACCTACTATGGGTCCTAAGCAACTGGGTCAAGAACCCCTTCAGCCCTTGACTCTCAGTAGTAGTGCAGGTCAAGCAGTCACAGGCTTCCCAGGTGGTAGGTGGGTGCAAGGTAAACATATGCTCAAGGCTCAAAATACATACAGCAACCCCAATACATAAATATCCAGCCATATACACCCTTTTTTGACAAAGTAGTATTTATATACGAACACAAAGTGAAATATGGCACACAAAAAAAATATACACAGCCCTCGTAAGGTGGCACTCTATCATCCAAGAAGGGTCCTGAGTCCCTCTTCCCTTTCAATTGGCAGCGGTTATTCCCCATTTACGATAGGAAACAGTCAGATTAAACCCCACTACAAGTCAGAGTCTTAGTCTTAGGAGTCCGAGGCTTCTATATTCCACTATGGATTTCTAGAAGTCAAAGCCTACTAGCGCTGTAGGGATATGAGGCAGAGCAAATTCAAACACAACACACAAGGAGGCCCTGGGGAGGTTTAAAGACCAGCAGGGTATTACTCCCCTCTAACATAAGAAGAAATACGCAAAAAGGGTCCCTTGGGTCTGGGTTTCGAAAACTAAGAGGGAGAGTGCTGGTGTTTCCATCACCTACACGCCGGTGGCATGCTTCATCATAGGGTAACCTTCTTGCACTGGGAACCTGGTTGCAGTGCGGTCTACAACCCCTTCTCTACGAGGGAGGAGCTCAGGGATGTTTTATGTTGGAAAGCAATAGAGGTATACTAAAACCTGTAGGTGAGCAGGGTGTGGTGAGGGGCAGATAGAAAAGGAAGTCTGTGAGCTAAAACGAACTCTCAGGTATGTCAAAAAGGCTTTATTGGGGCATCCTGAGGTTAGCTGTACTCGTTCCCACTGGTTTGCAATACAGAAGAAGCCAGCAGCGTTCAGCACTCTGGCTTCAAAGTAGACTGAAGCAGATGCCAGCACCAGCGATGAACGGTAGTCACGTTGCTGCAGGCAAGGTTACTGGTCATCCTTGGCGCTCCTCGGATGATGCTTTGAGTTCCTCTGATCCTGCGGCATGTTGGTGGCCATCACCCGCCTTCTAATGCTTCATTCCAGGCACAAGGGTCAGAACCCGGTGCTCTAAGTGGTCACACACTGGTACATGTTGATGGACCTCCCTCCTGCCACAAGGGACAGAGCCCGGTGCTCTAAGTGGTCACACACTGGTACATGCTGATGGACCTCCCTCCTGCCACAAGGGTCAGAGCCCGGTGCTCTTAGTGGTCACACACTGGTACATGTTGATGGACCTCCCTCCTGCCACAAGGGTGAGAGCCCGGTGCTCTTAGTGGTCACACACTGGTACATGTCGATGGACCTCCCTCCTGCCACAAGGGTCGTAGCCCGGCGCTCTTAGTGGTCACACACTGGTACATGTTGATGGACCTCCCTCTTGCCACAAGGGTGAGAGCCCGGTGCTCTTAGTGGTCACACACTGGTACATGTCGATTGACCTCCCTCCTGCCCCAAGGGTCGGAGCCCAGTGCTCTTAGTATGAGCTCAAGGGTGGGAGCCCGGTGCTCTTAGTGGTCACACACTGGTACGGTGTGTTACCGCTACAACGCATCTTTTACAACGTAATGCTGTTACAACGCAGCTATTACATCGCAAATACCATTACAATGCATGCCATTACAACGCATGGCATTACATAGCAGATGGTATTACAACGCATACCATTACATCGTAAGTATTGGTAAGTATTTAATTTTTTTTTAAATTTTATTTAATATGTTATTATTGATTTAATTATTATTAATTATAAAAAAATATTTATTTCGTTTTTAAATATTATAAATTAAATATATTAATTTAAGTATTTTTTAAAATAAGTATGAGTATAGGAGTATATGTTTTGGGGTACTGATGTATATGTTTTGGGGTGTTTGGGTATTTTTAGGTTTTAGGGCAGTGTTTGGGTTTTGGGGTACAGGGGTGTTTTTAGGTTTTAGGGCAGGGTTTGGGTTTTGGGGTACAGGGGTGTTTTTAGGTTTTAGGGTAGGGTTTGGGTTTTGGGGTACAGGGGTGTTTTTAGGTTTTAGGGTAGGGTTTGGGTTTTGGGGTACAGGGGTGTTTTTTGGTTTTAGGGCAGGGTTTGGGTTTTGGGGTACAGGGGTGTTTTTAGGTTTTAGGGCAGGGTTTGGGTTTTGGGGTACAGGGGTGTTTTTAGGTTTTAGGGCAGTGTTTGGGTTTTGGGGTACAGGGGTGTTTTTAGGTTTTAGGGCAGGGTTTGGGTTTTGGGGTACAGGGGTGTTTTTAGGTTTTAGGGCAGGGTTTGGGTTTTGGGGTACAGGGGTGTTTTTAGGTTTAAGGGCAGTGTTTGGGTTTTGGGGTACAGGGGTGTTTTTAGGTTTTAGGGCAGGGTTTGGGTTTTGGGGTACAGGGGTGTTTTTAGGTTTTAGGGCAGGGTTTGGGTTTTGGGGTACAGGGGTGTTTTTAGGTTTTAGGGTAGGGTTTGGGTTTTGGGGTACAGGGGTGTTTTTAGGTTTTAGGGCAGGGTTTGGGTTTTGGGGTACAGGGGTGTTTTTAGGTTTTAGGGCAGGGTTTGGGTTTTGGGGTACAGGGGTGTTTTTAGGTTTTAGGGCAGGGTTTGGGTTTTGGGGTACAGGGGTGTTTTTAGGTTTTAGGGCAGGGTTTGGGTTTTGGGGTACAGGGGTGTTTTTAGGTTTTAGGGCAGGGTTTGGGTTTTGGGGTACAGGGGTATTACGACTTTATATAAATTAAATTAATTAAATTAATTTTATTTAATTTAATTAAATTAATAACAATATTTACAAATATTAATTTAATTGTATTAATTTACGATTACAATTAAATTATATTATTTAAAAAAGTTTAATTAATTAAATTCTTTTAATTTTATTAAATATAATTATATTATGTATTATTTATAACTTAATTAAATTATAATTATATTTATTGTAATTAATTGCATTATATTATTTTCTATTTATAAATTTTTTATATATCATTAATTATATTATTTTAAATATATTAAATTAATATATTATTAATTTAATTGTATTAATAAACCATTATAATTAAATTATATTATTTAAAAATGTTTAATTAATTAAATTCTTTTAATTTTATTAATTATAATTATATTATGTATTATTTATAACTTAATTAAATTATAATTATATTTATTGTAATTAATTACATTATATTATTTTCTATTTATAAATTTTTTATATATCATTAATTATATTATTTTAAATTACTATAATTAAATTAATTACTCTTTTAAAAATGTTATATTATTTTAATTATTTTAAATTAATTTAATTAACTTTATTACATTTTTAAAAAAAAAGATATACTTACCAATTCTTACGATGTAATGGTATGCGTTGTAATACCATCTGCTATGTAATGCCATGCGTTGTAATGGCATGCATTGTAATGGTATTTGCGATGTAAAAATCGCGTTGTAACGGAACGCGTTGTAAAACATCGCGTTGTACTGACACCAATCCCACTGGTACATGTCGATGGACCTCCCTCCTGCCACAAGGGTGAGAGCCCGGTGCTCTTAGTGGTCACACACTGGTACATGTCGATGGACCTCCCTCCTGCCACAAGGGTCGGAGCCCGGTGCTCTTAGTGGTCACACACTGGTACATGTCGATGGACCTCCCTCCTGCCACAAGGGTCGGAGCCCGGTGCTCTTAGTGGTTACACACTGGTACATGTCGATTGACCTCCCTCCTGCCACAAGAGTCGGAGCCCGGTGCTCTTAGTGGTCACACACTGGTAAATGTCGATGGACCTCCCTCCTGCCACATGGGTCGGAGCCTGGTGCTCTTAGTGGTCACACACTGGTACATGTCGATGGACCTCCCTCCTGCCACAAGGGTCGGAGCCCGGTGCTCTTAGTGGTCACACACTGGTACATGTTGATGGACCTCCCTCCTGCCACAAGGGTGGGAGCCCGGTGCTCTTAGTGGTCACACACTGATACATGTTGATGGACCTCCCTCCTGCCAGAAGGGTCAGAGCCCGGTGCTCTTAGTGGTCACAGTGATGGATGCAGGGCAGACGGCGGCGCTTGTATTATTAGATCTAAGCGCCGCCTTTGATACTGTCTCTCATCCCATCCTGTTGCACCGCCTGGAGGAGATTGGAGTGGGGGGGTCCGCCCTCCAGTGGTTCCGATCCTTCCTCGATAGTCGCCTCTTCAGCTTTGCGGTACCACCGTTCCCAGTCCAATTTCCATCCTCTGAAACAGGGAGTGCCGCAGGGATCCTCGCTGAGCCCCACGTTGTTCAACCTATACGTGAGACCGCTAGCTGAGGTTGTCAGGCAGTGGGGTATGACAATGGTGTCGTATGCCGATGACACCCAGCTAGCGGTTACGATCAGCGGGGATGCGGACCAGGACGCCCCCAGGTTTCAGAGTGGACTTAGGGCGGTGGCAAGCTGGATGAAGGCCAACTGCCTCCAGCTCAACGCGAAGAAGACCGAGATCATGATCGTCGGTAGAAGGGCAGATCTCTGGGAGGACAGGTGGTGGCCTTCGGAGCTTTTGCCGGCCCCTCTTCCGGTGACGGAACTAAAAAACTTGGGAGTGTGGATGGATCCCACTCTCAGTTTTGTGGGGCACACGAAGAAAACGGCTGCCTGCTGTTTTGGAATCCTCCGGGCTCTGCGACCAGTCCTGAAGTTTTTTGAACCCCCAAATCCGGCAGTTGGTAATACAGGCGACTGTTATATCGCGCCTGGATTATGCCAGCTCTCTCCTGGTGGGGGCTAACCTGGCTGAAGTCACTCGCCTCCAACGCGTGCAGAACGCTGCCACCAGAGCTATCGTTGGTCTCCCTAGATCCTGCCCCGTTTCCAGTACTCTGAAAGCGTTGCACTGGCTGCCAGTCAGAGCCAGAATCCAATTCAAAGTACTGTGCCTGGCCTTCAAGATCCTAAAAGGTATGGCTCCTCAAACTCTTAAGGGCCTCTTGTCCTGGTATGTCCCCACTCGACCTCTGAGATCCTTGGGCCAAGCTCTCACCATCACCCCTCGATACAAGTTGTGTCGTGTCGGGGGTCGTTCCTTCAGGGTCAAAGCAGCCGAACTGTGGAATTCCCTCCCGGTGGAGATTCGGTTGTTGGAAGATCTTCTTTCCTTCCGTAAGGCGATTAAAACCTTCCTATTTTAAACTTGTTTCCTTTCTTTAGCTGTTGTGTTTCCAGTGGTTGTTGCGTGTTACCTTGACATGCGCCGGGACGCCCCTTGACTGGGGCAGCTGTGCGCAGTACAAATTCACGTAACATAACATAACACTGGTACATGTTGATGGACCTCCCTCCTGCCAGAAGGGTCAGAGCCCGGTGCTCTTAGTGGTCACACACTGGTACATATCGATGGAACTCCCTCCTGCAACAAGGGTGAGAGCCCGGTGCTCTTAGTGGTCACACACTGGTACATGTCGATGAACCTCCCTCCTGCCACAAGGGTCAGAGCCCGGCGCTCTTAGTGGTCACACACTGGTACATGTTGATGGACCTCCCTCCTGCCACAAGTGTCAGAGCCCGGTGCTCTTAGTGGTAACACACTGGTACATGTTGATGGGCCTCCCTCCTGCTAGAAGGGTCAGAGCCCGGTGCTCTTAGTGGTAACACACTGGTACATGTTGATGGGCCTCCCTCCTGCCACAAGGGTCAGAGCCCGGTGCTCTTAGTGGTCACACACTGGTACATGTTGATGGGCCTCCCTCCTGCTAGAAGGGTCAGAGCCCGGTGCTCTTAGTGGTCACACACTGGTACATGTGGATGGACCTCCCTCCTGCCACAAGGGTCAGAGCCCGGTGCTCTTAGTGGTCACACACTGGTACATGTTGATGGACCTCCCTCCTGCCACAAGGGTGAGAGCCCGGTGCTCTTAGTGGTCACACACTGGTACATGTGGATGGACCTCCCTCCTGCCACAAGGGTCAGAGCCCGGTGCTCTTAGTGGTCACACACTGGTACATGTTGATGGTCCTCCCTCCTGCCACAAGGGTCAGAGCCCGGCACTCTTAGTGGTCACACACTGGTACATGTTGATGGACCTCCCTCCTGCCACAAGGGTCATAGCCCGGTGCTCTCAGTGGTCACACACTGGTACATATTGATGGACCTCCCTCCTGCCACAAGGGTCAGAGCCCGGTGCTCTTAGTGGTCACACACTGGTACATGTTGATGGACCTCCCTCCTGCCACAAGGGTCAGAGCCCGGCGCTCTTAGTGGTCACACACTGGTACATGTCGATGGACCTCCCTCCTGCCACAAGGGTCGGAGCCCGACGCTCTCAGTGGTTACACACTGGTACATGTTGATGGACCTCCCTCCTGCCACAAGGGTCGGAGCCCGACGCTCTCAGTGGTTACACACTGGTACATGTTGATGGACCTCCCTCCTGCCACAAGGGTCAGAGCCCGGCGCTCTTAGTGGTCACACACTGGTACATGTCGATGGACCTCCCTCCTGCCACAAGGGTCGGAGCCCGGTGCTCTTAGTGGTCACACACTGGTACATGTTGATGGACCTCCCTCCTGCCACAAGGGTGGGAGCCCGGTGCTCTTAGTGGTCTCCACACTGGTACATGTCGATGGACCTCCCTCCTGCCACAAGGGTCGGAGCCCGGTGCTCTTAGTGGTCACACACTGGTACATGTCGATGGACCTCCCTCCTGCCACAAGGGTGAGAGTCCGGTGCTCTTAGTGGTCACACACTGGTACATGTCGATGGACCTCCCTCCTGCCACAAGGGTAAGAGCCCGGTGCTCTTAGTGGTCACACACTGGTACATGTCGATGGACCTCCCTCCTGCCACAAGGGTCGGAGCCCGGTGCTCTTAGTGGTCACACACTGGTACATGTCGATGGACCTCCCTCCTGCCACAAGGGTAAGAGCCCGGTGCTCTTAGTGGTCACACACTGGTACATGTCGATGGACCTCCCTCCTGCCACATGGGTCGGAGCCCGGTGCTCTTAGTGGTCACACACTGGTACATGTCGATGGACCTCCCTCCTGCCACAAGGGTGGGAGCCCGGTGCTCTTAGTGGTCACACACTGGTACATGTCGATGGACCTCCCTCCCGCCACAAGAGTCAGAGCCCGGTGCTCTTAGTGGTCACACACTGGTACATGTCGATGGACCTCCCTCCCGCCACAAGAGTCAGAGCCCGGTGCTCTTAGTGGTCACACACTGGTACATGTTGATGGACCTCCCTCCTGCCACAAGGGTCAGAGCCCGGCGCTCTTAGTGGTCACACACTGGTACATGTTGATGGACCTCCCTCCTGCCACAAGGGTCGGAGCCCGGCGCTCTCAGTGGTTACACACTGGTACATGTTGATGGGCCTCCCTCCTGCCACAAGGGTCGGAGCCCGGTGCTCTCAGTGGTTACACACTGGTACATGTTGATGGACCTCCCTCCTGCCACAAGGGTCGGAGCCCGGCGCTCTTAGTGGTCACACAGTGGTACATGTTGATGGACCTCCCTCCTGCCACAAGGGTTGGAGCCCGGCGCTCTTAGTGGTCACACGCTGGTACATGTTGATGGACCTCCCTCTTGCCACAAGGGTGAGAGCCCGGTGCTCTCAGTGGTCACACACTGGTACATGTTGATGGACCTCCCTCCTGCCACAAGGGTCAGAGCCCGGTGCTTTCAGTGGTCACACACTGGTACATGTCGATGGACCTCCCTCCTGCCACAAGGGTGAGAGCCCGGTGCTCTTAGTGGTCACACACTGGTACATGTCGATGGACCTCCCTCCTGCCACAAGGGTGGGAGCCCGGTGCTCTTATTGGTCACACACTGGTACATGTCGATGGACCTCCCTCCTGCCACAAGGGTCAGAGCCCGGCGCTCTCAGTGGTCACACACTGGTACATGTCGATGGACCTCCCTCCTGCCACAAGGGTGGGAGCCCGGTGCTCTTAGTGGTCACACACTGGTACATGTCGATGGACCTCCCTCCCGCCACAAGGGTCAGAGCCCGGTGGTCTTAGTGGTCACACACTGGTACATGTTGATGGACCTCCCTCCTGCCACAAGGGTCAGAGCCCGGTGCTCTTAGTGGTCACACACTGGTACTTGTCGATGGACCTCCCTCCTGCCACAAGGGTCAGAGCCCGGTGCTCTTAGTGGTCTCCACACTGGTACATGTCGATGGACCTCCCTCCTGCCACAAGGGTCGGAGCCCGGTGCTCTTAGTGGTCACACACTGGTACATGTCGATGGATCTCCCTCCTGCCACAAGGGTCAGAGCCCGGTGCTCTTAAAAGGTCACCTTTTCCGTTTTACAATTGTTTTGAACTAGCTGGACACGGATCTATTTATAAGGTACAAGCGTTGGCTGTACAAGACATTAAATTCAGATTACATCCTGAATTACCCGACGTTGAAATATCGCATAAATCTGAACATCCACTATATAATCGGTGTCGATCCAAGGGGTTACATTTGAAAAGTTTTGTCCCGATGATGGTCTTGTTGATGACAACCAATAAGACTGATACGTCGACATAAGTATCATCTCCTCAGCTATTTATACTACAGGACACCAGGATACATTTATGACTTTGGTTTCCTCGTCTATTCAATGGAGTTGATCCTTCTGTTATGAATTGTCAATCAAATATGTATATGTTGCTATTCATAACTGTCTATGTATAGTTTTGTTCAATTTTTATCCCCATTAATTTATTTTTGTGATTTATACCAATATAAACAATTTTTTTAAACATAACCTTCTTCTGCTGTGTGCTTACTACTTTTTAACAATGAATGTATTGTCTTGTGAAAAACTACTTGATTAATTTGATGAGTAAATCTAAGGATACATTGGGTTCAAATGTATGAACCAGTAAATAGAGAAAATAATTGAGTCAGATTTAAAAAATAGAATCCCTTGTAGTCACCTTGTGTTCTGATCTCAAACTCAACAGAGCGATACAAAAGGGGATGATGGACGGAGCGCTTGAGCAAATCAAACACTCACTCCCAGTCAACTGATCTGGGTTTAATCCATCACCATTCTTTAGTTCACTCGGCCACCCCAGTTCAGACAAGGCTATATGCAAATCAGTCTGACCCTGTGCCTCATGGGAACAGTCCAGCCCGAACTGCCAAGCCATGTCTTCCCTGGACCGGAAACAAGCATCCTGGGACCGGTTTCGGATTCATAATCCTCATCAGCCAGGCTATCTTTAATCCAGTGGCCAAGTGATCAAGGGACTCGCGTCTGAGCATACCCTGCCACACTTAGGGCGAACAAAGCGATACAAAAGGGGATGATGGACGGAGCGTTTGAGCAAATCAAACACTCACCCCCAGTCAACTGATCTGGGTTTAATCCATCACCATTCTTTAGCTCACTCGGCCACCCCAGTTCAGACAAGGCTATATGCAAATCAGTCTGACCCTGTGCCTCATGGGAACAGTCCAGCCCGAACTGCCAAGCCATGTCTTCCCTGGACCGGAAACAAGCATCCTGGGACAGGTTTCGGATTCATAATCCTCATCAGCCAGGCTATCTTGAATCCAGTGGCCAAGTGAGCAAGGCACTCACGTCTGAGCATACCCTGCCACACTTAGGGCAAACAAAGCGATACAAAAGGGGATGATGGACGGAGCATTTGAGCAAATCAAACACTCACCCCCAGTCAACTGATCTGGGTTTAATCCATCACCATTCTTTAGCTCACTCGGCCACCCCAGTTCAGACAAGGCTATATGCAAATCAGTCTGACCCTGTGCCTCATGGGAACAGTCCAGCCCGAACTGCCAAGCCATGTCTTCCCTGGACCGGAAACAAGCATCCTGGGACCGGTTTCGGATTCATAATCTTCATCAGCCAGGCTATCTTGAATCCAGTGGCCAAGTGAGCAAGGGACTCACGTCTGAGCATACCCTGCCACACTTAGGGCGAACAAAGCGATACAAAAGGGAATGATGGACGGAGCGTTTGAGCAAATCAAACACTCACCCCCAGTCAACTGATCTGGGTTTAATCCATCACCATTCTTTAGCTCACTCGGCCACCCCAGTTCAGACGAGGCTATATGCAAATCAGTCTGACCCTGTGCCTCATGGGAATAGTCCAGCCCGAACTGCCATACCATGTCTTCCCTGGACCGGAAACAAGCATCCTGGTACCGGTTTCGGATTCATAATCCTCATCAGCCATGCTATCTTGAATCCAATGGTCAAGTGAGCAAGGGACTCACGTCTGATCATACCCTGCCACACTTAGGGCAAACAAAGCGATACAAAAGGGGATTATGGACGGAGCGTTTGAGCAAATCAAACACTCACCCCCAGTCAACTGATCTGGGTTTAATCCATCACCATTCTTTAGCTCACTCGGCCACTCTAGTTCAGACAAGGCTATATGCAAATCAGTCTGACCCTGTGCCTCATGGGAACAGTCCAGCCCGAACTACCAAGCCATGTCTTCCCTGGACCGGAAAAAGCATCCTGGGACCGGTTTCGGATTCATAATCCTCATCAGCCAGGCTATCTTGAATCCAGGGACCAAGTTAGCAAGGGACTCACGTCTGAGCATACCCTGCGACACTTAGGGCGAACAAAGCGATACAAAAGGGGATGATCGACGGAGCGTTTGAGCAAATCAAACACTCACCCCCAATCAACTGATCTGGGTTTAATCCATCACCATTCTTTAGCTCACTCGGCCACCATAGTTCAGACAAGGCTATATGCAAATCAGTCCGACCCTGTGCCTCATGGGAACAGTCCAGCCTGAACTGCCAAGCCATGTCTTCCCTGGACCGGAAACAAGCATCCTGGGACCGGTTTCGGATTCATAATCCTCATCAGCCAGGCTATCTTGAATCCAGTGACCAAGTGAGCAAGGGGCTCACGGCTGAGCATACCCTGCGACACTTAGGGCGAACAAAGCGATACAAAAGGGGATGATGGACGGAACGTTTGAGCAAACCAAACTCTCACCCCCAGTCAACTAATCTGGGTTTAATCCATCACCATTCTTTTGCTCACTCGGCCACCACAGTTCAGACAAGGCTATATGCAAATCAGTCTGACCCTGTGCCTCATGGGAACAGTCCAGCCCGAACTGCCAAGCCATGTCTTCCCTGGACCGGAAACAAGCATCCTGGGACCGGTTTCGGATTCATAATCCTCATCAGCCAGGCTATCTTGAATCCAGTGGCCAAGTGAGCAAGGGACTCACATCTGAGCATACCCTGCCACACTTAGGGCGAACAAAGCGATACAAAAGGGGATGATGGACGGAGCGTTTGAGCAAATCAAACACTCACCCCCAGTCAACTGATCTGGGTTTAATCCATCACCATTCTTTAGCTCACTCGGCCACCCCAGTTCAGACAAGGCTATATGCAAATCAGTCTGACCCTGTGCCTCATGGGAACAGTCCAGCCCGAACTGCCAAGCCATGTCTTCCCTGGACCGGAAACAAGCATCCTGGGACCGGTTTCGGATTCATAATCCTCATCAGCCAGGCTATCTTGAATCCAGTGGCCAAGTGAGCAAGGGATTCACGTCTGAGCATACCCTGCCACACTTAGGGCGAACAAAGCGATACAAAAGGGGATGATGGACGGAGCGTTTGAGCAAATCAAACACTCACCCCCAGTCAACTGATCTGGGTTTAGTCCATCACCATTCTTTAGCTCACTCGGCCACCCCAGTTCAGACAAGGCTATATGCAAATCAGTCTGACCCTGTGCCTCATGAGAACAGTCCAGCCCGAACTGCCAAGCCATGTCTTCCCTGGACCGGAAACAAGCATCCTGGGACCGGTTTCGGATTCATAATCCTCATCAGCCAGGCTATCTTGAATCCAGTGGCCAAGTAAACAAGGGATTCACGTCTGAGCATACACTGCCACACTTAGGGCGAACAAAGCTATACAAAAGCGGATGATGGACGGAGCGTTTGAGCAAATCAAACACTCACCCCCAGTCAACTGATCTGGGTTCAATCCATCACCATTCTTTAGCTCACTCGGCCACCCCAGTTCAGACAAGGCTATATGCAAATCAGTCTGACCCTGTGCCTCATGGGAACAGTCCAGCCCGAACTGCCAAACCATGTCTTCCCTGGACCGGAAACAAGCATCCTGGGACCGGTTTCGGATTCATAATCCTCATCAGCCAGGCTATCTTGAATCCAGTGACCAAGTGAGCAAGGGGCTCACGGCTGAGCATACCCTGCGACACTTAGGGCGAACAAAGCGATACAAAAGGGGATGATGGACGGAACGTTTGAGCAAACCAAACTCTCACCCCCAGTCAACTAATCTGGGTTTAATCCATCACCATTCTTTTGCTCACTCGGCCACGACAGTTCAGACAAGGCTATATGCAAATCAGTCTGACCCTGTGCCTCATGGGAACAGTCCAGCCCGAACTGCCAAGCCATGTCTTCCCTGGACGGGAAACAAGCATCCTGGGACCGGTTTCGGATTCATAATCCTCATCAGCCAGGCTATCTTGAATCCAGTGGCCAAGTGAGCAAGGGACTCACATCTGAGCATACCCTGCCACACTTAGGGCGAACAAAGCGATACAAAAGGGGATGATGGACGGAGCGTTTGAGCAAATCAAACACTCACCCCCAGTCAACTGATCTGGGTTTAGTCCATCACCATTCTTTAGCTCACTCGGCCACCCCAGTTCAGACAAGGCTATATGCAAATCAGTCTGACCCTGTGCCTCATGAGAACAGTCCAGCCCGAACTGCCAAGCCATGTCTTCCCTGGACCGGAAACAAGCATCCTGGGACCGGTTTCGGATTCATAATCCTCATCAGCCAGGCTATCTTGAATCCAGTGGCCAAGTGAGCAAGGGATTCACGTCTGAGCATACACTGCCACACTTAGGGCGAACAAAGCTATACAAAAGCGGATGATGGACGGAGCGTTTGAGCAAATCAAACACTCACCCCCAGTCAACTGATCTGGGTTTAATCCATCACCATTCTTTAGCTCACTCGGCCACCCCAGTTCAGACAAGGCTATATGCAAATCAGTCTGACCCTGTGCCTCATGGGAACAGTCCAGCCCGAACTGCCAAACCATGTCTTCCCTGGACCGGAAACAAGCATCCTGGGACCGGTTTCGGATTCATAATTCTCATCAGCCATGCTATCTTGAATCCAGAGGCCAAGTGAGCAAGGGACTCACGTCTGATCATACCCTGCCACACTTAAGGTGAACAAAGCGATACAAAAGGGGATGATGGACGGAGCGTTTGAGCAAATCAAACACTCACCCCCAGTCAACTGATCTGGGTTTAATCCATCACCATTCTTTAGCTCACTCGGCCACTCCAGTTCAGACAAGGCTATATGCAAATCAGTCTGACCCTGTGCCTCATGGGAACAGTCCAGCCCGAATTGCCAAGCCATGTCTTCCATGGACCGGAAACAAGCATCCTGGGACCGGTTTCGGATTCATAATCCTCATCAGCCAGGATATCTTGAATCCAGTGACCAAGTGAGCAAGGGACTCACGTCTGAGCATACCCTGCGACACTTAGGGCGAACAAAGCGATACAAAAGGGGATGATGGACGGAGCGTTTGAGCAAATCAAACACTCGCCCCCAGTCAACAGATCTGGGTTTAATCCATCACCATTCTTTAGCTCACTCAACAGAGACAAAACTGAAATCATGTACTTAGGCAATACAGCCAATTTAGCCCCCACACTGTCCTGGCCTCCATGCCTGGGCTCCCCCCCAGTCCCGAAGGCCAAGATAAAGAGCCTTGGCGTGTGGCTGGATAAATCTCTCAAACTTGACCAGCAAGCAGTGGCCGTGTCAGTGGTGTGTCACGGCATCCTCAGAATGCTGCGGAAAGTCCTCCCCCTGCTGCCCCTGGAGGCAAAGAGAGTCGTCGTCCAGCCCCTGATTTTTCGCGCCTGGACTATTGTAACTCACTGTATCTGCGAGCTCCAAAATCTACCCTAAGGAAGCTTCAGGTGGCCACAGTGATGGATGCAGGGCAGACGGCGGCGCTTGTATTATTAGATCTAAGCGCCGCCTTTGATACTGTCTCTCATCCCATCCTGTTGCACCGCCTGGAGGAGATTGGAGTGGGGGGGTCCGCCCTCCAGTGGTTCCGGTCCTTCCTCGATGGTCGCCTCTTCAGCTTTGCGGTACCACCGTTCCAGTCCAATTTCCATCCTCTGAAACAGGGAGTGCCGCAGGGATCCTCGCTGAGCCCCACGTTGTTCAACCTATACGTGAGACCGCTAGCTGAGGTTGTCAGGCAGTGGGGTATGACAATGGTGTCGTATGCCGATGACACCCAGCTAGCGGTTACGATCAGCGGGGATGCGGACCAGCACGCCCCCAGGTTTCAGAGTGGACTTAGGGCGGTGGCAAGCTGGATGAAGGCCAACTGCCTCCAGCTCAACGCGAAGAAGACCGAGATCATGATCGTCGGTAGAAGGGCAGATCTCTGGGGGGACAGGTGGTGGCCTTCGGAGCTTGGGCCGGCCCCTCTTCCGGTGACGGAACTAAAAAACATGGGAGTGTGGATGGATCCCACTCTCAGTTTTGTGGGGCACACGAAGAAAACGGCTGCCTGCTGTTTCGGAATCCTCCGGGCTCTGCGACCAGTCCTGAAGTTTTTTGAACCCCCAAATCCGGCAGTTGGTAATACAGGCGACTGTTATATCGCGCCTGGATTATGCCAGCTCTCTCCTGGTGGGGGCTAACCTGGCTGAAGTCACTTGCCTCCAACGCGTGCAGAACGCTGCCACCAGAGCTATCGTTGGTCTCCCTAGATCCTGCCCCGTTTCCAGTACTCTGAAAGCGTTGCACTGGCTGCCAGTCAGAGCCAGAATCCAATTCAAAGTACTGTGCCTGGCCTTCAAGATCCTAAAAGGTATGGCTCCTCAAACTCTTACGGGCCTCTTGTCCTGGTATGTCCCCACTCGACCTCTGAGATCCTTGGGCCAAGCTCTCACCATCACCCCTCGATACAAGTTGTGTCGTGTCGGGGGTCGTTCCTTCCGGGTCAAAGCAGCCGAACTGTGGAATTCCCTCCCGGTGGAGATTCGGTTGTTGGAAGATCTTCTTTCCTTCCGTAAGGCGATTAAAACCTTCCTATTTTAAACTTGTTTCCTTTCTTTAGCTGTTGTGTTTCCAGTGGTTGTTGCGTGTTACCTTGACATGCGCCGGGACGCCCCTTGGCTGGGGCAGCTGTGCGCAGTACAAATTCACGTAACATAACATAGCACTGGTACATGTTGATGGACCTCCCTCCTGCCAGAAGGGTCAGAGCCCGGTGCTCTTAGTGGTCACACACTGGTACATATCGATGGAACTCCCTCCTGCCACAAGGGTGAGAGCCCGGTGCTCTTAGTGGTCACACACTGGTACATGTCGATGGACCTCCCTCCTGCCACAAGGGTCAGAGCCCGGCGCTCTTAGTGGTCACACACTGGTACATGTTGATGGACCTCCCTCCTGCCACAAGGGTCAGAGCCCGGTGCTCTTAGTGGTAACACACTGGTACATGTTGATGGGCCTCCCTCCTGCTAGAAGGGTCAGAGCCCGGTGCTCTTAGTGGTCACACACTGGTACATGTGGATGGACCTCCCTCCTGCCACAAGGGTCAGAGCCCGGTGCTCTTAGTGGTCACACACTGGTACATGTTGATGGACCTCCCTCCTGCCACAAGGGTGAGAGCCCGGTGCTCTTAGTGGTCACACACTGGTACATGTGGATGGACCTCCCTCCTGCCACAAGGGTCAGAGCCCGGTGCTCTTAGTGGTCACACACTGGTACATGTCGATGGACCTCCCTCCTGCCACAAGGGTCAGAGCCCGGCACTCTTAGTGGTCACACACTGGTACATATTGATGGACCTCCCTCCTGCCACAAGGGTCAGAGCCCGGTGCTCTTAGTGGTCACACACTGGTACATGTTGATGGACCTCCCCCCGCCACAAGGGTCAGAGCCCGGTGCTCTTAGTGGTCACACACTGGTACATGTTGATGGACCTCCCTCCTGCCACAAGGGTCAGAGCCCGGCGCTCTTAGTGGTCACACACTGGTACATGTCGATGGACCTCCCTCCTGCCACAAGGGTCGGAGCCCGACGCTCTCAGTGTTTACACACTGGTACATGTTGATGGACCTCCCTCCTGCCACAAGGGTCAGAGCCCGGCGCTCTTAGTGGTCACACACTGGTACATGTTGATGGACCTCCCTCCTGCCACAAGGGTCGGAGCCCGGCGCTCTCAGTGGTTACACACTGGTACATGTTGATGGACCTCCCTCCTGCCACAAGGGTCGGAGCCCGGCGCTCTTAGTGGTCACACACTGGTAAGTGTTGATGGACCTCCCTCCTGCCACAAGGGTCGGAGCCCGGCGCTCTTAGTGGTCACACGCTGGTACATGTTGATGGACCTCCCTCTTGCCACAAGGGTGAGAGCCCGGTGCTCTCAGTGGTCACACACTGGTACATGTTGATGGACCTCCCTCCTGCCACAAGGGTCAGAGCCCGGTGCTCTCAGTGGTCACACACTGGTACATGTCGATGGACCTCCCTCCTGCCACAAGGGTGAGAGCCTGGTGCTCTTAGTGGTCACACACTGGTACATGTCGATGGACCTCCCTCCTGCCACAAGGGTGGGAGCCCGGTGCTCTTAGTGGTCACACACTGGTACATGTCGATGGACCTCCCTCCTGCCACAAGGGTCAGAGCCCGGCGCTCTCAGTGGTCACACACTGGTACATGTCAATGGACCTCCCTCCTGCCACAAGGGTGGGAGCCCGGTGCTCTTAGTGGTCACACACTGGTACATGTCGATGGACCTCCCTCCCGCCACAAGGGTCAGAGCCCGGTGGTCTTAGTGGTCACACACTGGTACATGTTGATGGGCCTCCCTCCTGCCACAAGGGTCAGAGCCCGGTGCTCTTAGTGGTCACACACTGGTACTTGTCGATGGACCTCCCTCCTGCCACAAGGGTCAGAGCCGGGTGCTCTTAGTGGTCTCCACACTGGTACATGTCGATGGACCTCCCTCCTGCCACAAGGGTCGGAGCCCGGTGCTCTTAGTGGTCTCCACACTGGTACATGTCGATGGACCTCCCTCCTGCCACAAGGGTCGGAGCCCGGTGCTCTTAGTGGTCACACACTGGTACATGTCGATGGACCTCCCTCCTGCCACAAGGGTCAGAGCCCGTCAACAAAAGAATCACCTTCCGCCTCCTCACCCACGCACACAAAGCCCTACACGACCAAGGCCCGAGCTACCTCAACAGCCGAGTCAACTTCTACGCTCCCAAACGCCACCTCCGATCAGCCAACCACGCCCTCGCCGCCGTCCCCCGCATCCGAAGAGCGACTACAGGAGGAAGGTCCTTCTCCTACCTGGCCGCCAAGACCTGGAACTCCCTCCCGACCGACCTGCGCCTGACCCAAGACCACCTCTCCTTCAGGAAGAAGCTGAAGACCTGGCTGTTCGAGCAGTAGCGGCTCCCCCCCCCAGCGCCTTGAGACCCTACGGGTATGTAGCGCGCTTTATAAGTGTCACTGATTGATTGATTGATTAAAAGGTCACCTTTTCCGTTTTACAATTGTTTTGAACTAGCTGGACACGGATCTATTTATAAGGTACAAGCGTTGGCTGTACAAGACATTGAATTCAGATTACATCCTGAATTACCCGACGTTGAAATATCGCATAAATCTGAACATCCACTATATAATCGGTGTCGATCCAAGGGGTTACATTTGAAAAGTTTAGTCCTGATGATGGTCTTGTTGATGACAACCAATAAGACTGCTACGTCGACATAAGTATCATCTCCTCAGCTATTTATACTACAGGACACCAGGATACATTTATGACTTTGGTTTCCTCGTCTATTCAATGGAGTTGATCCTTCTGTTATGAATTGTCAATCAAATATGTATATGTTGCTATTCATAACTGTCTATGTATAGTTTTGTTCAATTTTTATCCCCATTAATTTATTTTTGTGATTTATACCAATATAAACAATTTTTTTAAACATAACCTTCTTCTGCTGTGTGCTTTCTACTTTTTAACAATGAATGTATTGTCTTGTGAAAAACTACTTGATTAATTTGATGAGTAAATCTAAGGATACATTGGGTTCAAATGTATGAACCAGAACCTGGCTGCTAAAACATGGAACTCACTCCCCGCTTACCTTCACCTCACCCAGAACCACCTAGCGTTCAGAAAGCAGCTTAAAACGTGGATATTTGACAAATAATCCTCCTCCCCTTCCTAAGCGCCTTGAAACCCTCTGGGTATGTAGTGCGCTATACAAATTTTATGACTTGACTTGACTTGAGAAAATAATTGAGTCAGATTTAAAAAATAGAATCCCTTGTAGTCACCTTGTGTTCTGATCTCAAACTCAACAGAGCGATACAAAAGGGGATGATGGACGGAGCGTTTGAGCAAATCAAACACTCACTCCCAGTCAACTGATCTGGGTTTAATCCATCACCATTCTTTAGTTCACTCGGCCACCCCAGTTCAGACAAGGCTATATGCAAATCAGTCTGACCCTG
The DNA here is from genome assembly GCF_964263255.1 of Lissotriton vulgaris. Taxonomy (NCBI): domain Eukaryota; kingdom Metazoa; phylum Chordata; class Amphibia; order Caudata; family Salamandridae; genus Lissotriton; species Lissotriton vulgaris. The sequence continues at coordinate 19,364,478 of NC_141685.1, read as the reverse complement.
TGCCTCATGGGAACAGTCCAGCCCGAACTGCCAAGCCATGTCTTCCCTGGACCGGAAACAAGCATCCTGGGACCGGTTTCGGATTCATAATCCTCATCAGCCAGGCTATCTTGAATCCAGTGGCCAAGTGAGCAAAGGACTCACATCTGAGCATACCCTGCCACACTTAGGGCGAACAAAGCGATACAAAAGGGGATGATGGACGGAGCGTTTGAGCAAATCAAACACTCACCCCCAGTCAACTGATCTGGGTTTAATCCATCACCATTCTTTAGCTCACTCGGCCACCCCAGTTCAGACAAGGCTATATGCAAATCAGTCTGACCCTGTGCCTCATGGGAACAGTCCAGCCCGAACTGTCAAGCCATGTCTTCCCTGGACCGGAAACAAGCATCCTGGGACCGGTTTCGGATTCATAATCCTCATCAGCCAGGCTATCTTGAATCCAGTGGCCAAGTGAGCAAGGGATTCACGTCTGAGCATACCCTGCCACACTTAGGGCGAACAAAGCGATACAAAAGGGGATGATGGACGGAGCGTTTGAGCAAATCAAACACTCACCCCCAGTCAACTGATCTGGGTTTAGTCCATCACCATTCTTTAGCTCACTCGGCCACCCCAGTTCAGACAAGGCTATATGCAAATCAGTCTGACCCTGTGCCTCATGAGAACAGTCCAGCCCGAACTGCCAAGCCATGTCTTCCCTGGACCGGAAACAAGCATCCTGGGACCGGTTTCGGATTCATAATCCTCATCAGCCAGGCTATCTTGAATCCAGTGGCCAAGTGAGCAAGGGATTCACGTCTGAGCATACACTGCCACACTTAGGGCGAACAAAGCTATACAAAAGCGGATGATGGACGGAGCGTTTGAGCAAATCAAACACTCACCCCCAGTCAACTGATCTGGGTTTAATCCATCACCATTCTTTAGCTCACTCGGCCACCCCAGTTCAGACAAGGCTATATGCAAATCAGTCTGACCCTGTGCCTCATGGGAACAGTCCAGCCCGAACTGCCAAACCATGTCTTCCCTGGACCGGAAACAAGCATCCTGGGACCGGTTTCGGATTCATAATTCTCATCAGCCATGCTATCTTGAATCCAGAGGCCAAGTGAGCAAGGGACTCACGTCTGATCATACCCTGCCACACTTAAGGTGAACAAAGCGATACAAAAGGGGATGATGGACGGAGCGTTTGAGCAAATCAAACACTCACCCCCAGTCAACTGATCTGGGTTTAATCCATCACCATTCTTTAGCTCACTCGGCCACTCCAGTTCAGACAAGGCTATATGCAAATCAGTCTGACCCTGTGCCTCATGGGAACAGTCCAGCCCGAACTGCCAAGCCATGTCTTCCATGGACCGGAAACAAGCATCCTGGGACCGGTTTCGGATTCATAATCCTCATCAGCCAGGATATCTTGAATCCAGTGACCAAGTGAGCAAGGGACTCACGTCTGTGCATACCCTGCGACACTTAGGGCGAACAAAGCGATACAAAAGGGGATGATGGACGGAGCGTTTGAGCAAATCAAACACTCGCCCCCAGTCAACAGATCTGGGTTTAATCCATCACCATTCTTTAGCTCACTCAACAGAGACAAAACTGAAATCATGTACTTAGGCAATACAGCCAATTTAGCCCCCACACTGTCCTGGCCTCCATGCCTGGGCTCCCCCCCAGTCCCGAAGGCCAAGATAAAGAGCCTTGGCGTGTGGCTGGATAAATCTCTCAAACTTGACCAGCAAGCAGTGGCCGTGTCAGTGGTGTGTCACGGCATCCTCAGAATGCTGCGGAAAGTCCTCTCCCTGCTGCCCCTGGAGGCAAAGAGAGTCGTCGTCCAGCCCCTGATTTTTCGCGCCTGGACTATTGTAACTCACTGTATCTGCGAGCTCCAAAATCTACCCTAAGGAAGCTTCAGGTGGCCACAGTGATGGATGCAGGCCAGACGGCGGCGCTTGTATTATTAGATCTAAGCGCCACCTTTGATACTGTCTCTCATCCCATCCTGTTGCACCGCCTGGAGGAGATTGGAGTGGGGGGGTCCGCCCTCCAGTGGTTCCGGTCCTTCCTCGATGGTCGCCTCTTCAGCTTTGCGGTACCACCGTTCCCGTCCAATTTCCATCCTCTGAAACAGGGAGTGCCGCAGGGATCCTCGCTGAGCCCCACGTTGTTCAACCTATACGTGAGACCGCTAGCTGAGGTTGTCAGGCAGTGGGGTATGACAATGGTGTCGTATGCCGATGACACCCAGCTAGCGGTTACGATCAGCGGGGATGCGGACCAGCACGCCCCCTGGTTTCAGAGTGGACTTAGGGCGGTGGCAAGCTGGATGAAGGCCAACTGCCTCCAGCTCAACGCGAAGAAGACCGAGATCATGATCGTCGGTAGAAGGGCAGATCTCTGGGGGGACAGGTGGTGGCCTTCGGAGCTTGGGCCGGCCCCTCTTCCGGTGACAGAACTAAAAAACTTGGGAGTGTGGATGGATCCCACTCTCAGTTTTGTGGGGCACACGAAGAAAACGGCTGCCTGCTGTTTTGGAATCCTCCGGGCTCTGCGACCAGTCCTGAAGTTTTTTGAACCCCCAAATCCGGCAGTTGGTAATACAGGCGACTGTTATATCGCGCCTGGATTATGCCAGCTCTCTCCTGGTGGGGGCTAACCTGGCTGAAGTCACTCGCCTCCAACGCGTGCAGAACGCTGCCACCAGAGCTATCGTTGGTCTCCCTAGATCCTGCCCCGTTTCCAGTACTCTGAAAGCGTTGCACTGGCTGCCAGTCAGAGCCAGAATCCAATTCAAAGTACTGTGCCTGGCCTTCAAGATCCTAAAAGGTATGGCTCCTCAAACTCTTACGGGCCTCTTGTCCTGGTATGTCCCCACTCGACCTCTGAGATCCTTGGGCCAAGCTCTCACCATCACCCCTCGATACAAGTTGTGTCGTGTCGGGGGTCGTTCCTTCCGGGTCAAAGCAGCCGAACTGTGGAATTCCCTCCCGGTGGAGATTCGGTTGTTGGAAGATCTTCTTTCCTTCCGTAAGGCGATTAAAACCTTCCTATTTTAAACTTGTTTCCTTTCTTTAGCTGTTGTGTTTCCAGTGGTTGTTGCGTGTTACCTTGACATGCGCCGGGACGCCCCTTGGCTGGGGCAGCTGTGCGCAGTACAAATTCACGTAACATAACATAACACTGGTACATGTTGATGGACCTCCCTCCTGCCAGAAGGGTCAGAGCCCGGTGCTCTTAGTGGTCACACACTGGTACATATCGATGGAACTCCCTCCTGCCACAAGGGTGAGAGCCCGGTGCTCTTAGTGGTCACACACTGGTACATGTCGATGGACCTCCCTCCTGCCACAAGGGTCAGAGCCCGGCGCTCTTAGTGGTCACACACTGGTACATGTTGATGGACCTCCCTCCTGCCACAAGGGTCAGAGCCCGGTGCTCTTAGTGGTAACACACTGGTACATGTTGATGGGCCTCCCTCCTGCTAGAAGGGTCAGAGCCCGGTGCTCTTAGTGGTCACACACTGGTACATGTGGATGGACCTCCCTCCTGCCACAAGGGTCAGAGCCCGGTGCTCTTAGTGGTCACACACTGGTACATGTTGATGGACCTCCCTCCTGCCACAAGGGTGTAATGGCTGGATTTTCTGTTTAGATGGGATCAGCCCCCAGGGGCCCCTGTGACCCAGCCAAAACGTACTCACCTTCCCTTCTTAGATCGTATTTACACTGAGTAGATATAACGATGAATATACAGGTCGCACCTAAGAATGGGGAATGACAATATACATATATGGATTTTCTACAATATCTTATTCACATCAGTTGGCCTCGCGGTCGCCTCGACCCAGACCGTTCTACCCCAGGGCAGATCTGACACACAATCCGGCGTGTCTACACACGGGCCTGCAGAACCCAATGCTCCCTTTTCCAGCGTTCGCGATCCTGCGAAACATAAACGTCAGTATCCCCCCTGACGCTCTCACTTAGTCTTATACCACAATCCGGTGGCTTTACACGGCAGTATCCCTCCTGCCGTTCTCATTAACGCCGCATATCAACGACGACCACATTCCTATGAAACATTATTGGGATGATATCTCGACAGTCTACTTAGGATAAAACTACAATAATAACTTTGGATATGGGTCCAGATTGTATAGTGTACTCGTTGCTTTTGACATCAGAGGTTCACTCACTCCCTATTTGTGTGATCACCACTTACCTGATTGGGATTACTCGTCCATTCATGCACCTAGCTTTCACCTAGGAGTTGCGTTTACCAAGATTGAACATAAGCACCAGGCACACGGTAATTCTATATGAATTAGGGCATTTATTAACCATAAACATAAATCACATTACTATGCAACATTACATTTGCACAAGAAATAAAAGAGAAAGATTAGGGTGCACGCACTATAAGGATCGGTTGGACTTCACCTGGTTAATAGGAAATCGGGACTCGGCAGTCATCTAGGCTCCTGTCTCGTCTCTGGGTCCTGGCTCGCCTTGCAGTCACCCTCAGCCGTCACAGGTACACGTCTGCACTGATAGGCTCAAACTCGTCTGCTCTCCCTCAGGACCTCGGAACCTTGCTGTTAATTAGCTACCGTCTCTCTCTCTCTCTGCATTAGTGCGCTCCGCGCCACTTCTCGTTCAGTCTATTTTCAGAGAGTTTCGGTCTTAAATCTTTCTCCGACTTCAAAGATGGCGACTTGTCCACCATGAAAATGAATAATGGTAGAGATGCTAACGGCTAGATGCCGCCTACGGACTGACTGACTGAAAGACTAACACCTTCGCTAATATCAAAGCCCGTTCCTTCATGGAAATTCACGGCCAGTAACCTGCCGCCCACCAAATTCTTGTACCTCCCCGTACCAAGGACACTTTCCCAGCCGGCCGGCCTGAAGTTGTGTCTTCGGAGTGGAGAAAAATACATTCCTTCGATAAGGGTCAGCCTGAACCGGTTCTCTCCAAGCGAACAACAGCTTGAAACTAAAACATTACACTTCACCTAGAAAGCCTTCTCGAGCTACCAGGCAGAAAGCAAAATGGAGTCTGTCTCGCTTAAGGCCTATGGAGCCCATAATATACATAGCTCCATGAGAAACAGATCGGCATGTTAGCAAATGAGTAAGTCATGACTAATACCCATATATCTAACCCCTAACTTAAATTCATAAGCCTTACTCTAAGGAAAATGGCACGAAAATGCCCTTATGTCTATAAGACAGGGTCCCTGTCTATCGGCCTAATCCCTATGCTATGAGGGTGATAGGCTGGAGTCACTCTCCATCATTCTCCTCCTCCAGAGGGCTGGCAGAAAGACAGCCATAACATTACACCCCTTGACTCCAGTCTATTCACCAATAACTAAATGGAACTAACGTCAGTAGACGAATAATATGAAACAAAACTAACTGATCTACGACTCTTTGTAACTCTAAAAAATTGTAGCAGGGAAGGGATACACTGAATGAAGCAGCAAATCGCTATAAGGACACAGACAATAATAATAACCCCTCCCAAAATTTGTCGTAAAAAATGCATGTCAGGGAGCCAATTAAAAAGCCAGTCAAAGAAACCCTGATCTATGTGTTCCCTAATTTCTGCCGTCAAGTCGTGGAGTTTATTAATATGGGACTGGATATCTTTAGAATGGTCAGACAAATTAAAACAGCATAGACCTTCAAATTCAGAGCACTCATGCCCGTGTTTCAGCAACAAATAATCGATAGCGGCACGATTCTGCAAAATAGCTCTACGTTCACCTTGGGAGTCCAATAATAAATCTGATAAAACAGTAGACGTTTGGTTGATCGATTTGACCATCCAGCAGGCCATTTTGCCGATTGTTTTGGCATTATAAACGGCCAATGCCGGAACACCAATTATAGAAAAAGCTAAACCAAGATATTCAGATCTAGAAAAAAGATGAACAGAGGAATCACAGTCTTCATGCAATGACATGGAGTCTCGAACAATACGGGAATGTGAAGGAGGATGTGAAGAAAACATTAGCAAACTTAATCTAGTGATGGCACATGGGCCACCAGAAATATTCGCAGGAATATAGGGCCAAGATGAATTCCCGCATGAAAAGAGCCATCCAGCCGGCAACAACATTGAACGATAATGGCTAGTGGCAACAACTAAACTTTTGCAAGTCATATTGTTCTTCACCGAAAAACATGAATTAGGAAGTCTTTTCATACATAACAAACGCTGGTGAAATGAAAAAGTAGTAGCGGCTTGGAGTTTCAACCGCAAACATTCAGAGATGGCTTTAGGATTACAGGTCATCATAAAACAAAGGTCACCAGGGGTAATGTTAAAAGTAGTGATTCTGGAATTAAGTAGGACATCTTGGTCTGGAAGAAGAGTACATGAGGGACAATATTCATGGGCCAAGAAGTCGCCCAGAATGACATTAGGTCGGGCACTGGATATATTAAATACATGACAAAGGGTTTCAGTAGATGCGGGGACAGCGACCAAACAGGTCGATAATATGTCAGTAACGCTCTTCATGGGGGTAAGGCAAAAATGCGGAGAGTTCGTCACTCGCTCCGCGAGTGTGATCCAGAAATTGGAGGACTTCCGCCACGCGGATCGCGTAGCTCTTGTTATCCCATCACTCGGCGTCGGTAGATCCTCTCCTCTCCCGGCGTAGCAGGCCAAAAGGAGTCCAGCGCCGACACATCCTGCAGCAGCAGTCCAGAGAATGATCTGAAAGAATACAAACACAGGCCTTAATCATTCTCGTAAATAACATTTGTCAGCTGGGACAGCTTCCCAGCCATCTTTCCCTGGCTTCATCACCAAAACGGTGTTGTCATGACCGGTCGCAATAATATCAGCCTGTTCAGGAGGATTTTTAGGCGATTGCACCCATATTTTAGCTCCAGGAAGATCAGATGATCCGAAGCCTTTTTGTCCACGTACAGTTAGCAACATTGGGGCAGAGCCTTTTTTGATCTCACCACTGAAGACAGGCATAATCAATAGCTGAGCAACACGGTCAGACTTTTTGATAAACAAATCCATCTCACTGCTATTAAGCAAGAGAACCTTAATCTCTCCCTGATAATCACTGTCGATCACACCACCAAGGACTTGAACACCTTTCAGGGCCAGGCCAGATCTAGGGGCAATTAATCCAAAACTACCGGCAGGTATAGAGACACCAATGCCAGTTTCAACAATGATTCGATCCTTTCCTGGGAAGTGTGCATCATTTAAAGCATGCAGGTCGAGGCCTGCGGAACCTGGGGTTGCTCTACATGGGGCCAAAGCACCGGGGGTAATTTCCCAATAAGTAACAGTGGTAGCAACAGAATTAGGTTTCGCATCAACATGTGGAGGAAACAAACGCATCAAAGGAGATTCAGCATGCAACAAAGGACGGTTGTTCAAAATTAATAAAGCTTGAAGTAGGACATCTCTCCACTGGCTGTAACGGTCATCAGTCAACTTGCGCAACTGTTCTTTCAACAAGCCATTCATTCTTTCAATCAGTCCTGAAGCTTGTGGATAATATGGAATGTGAAATACCCAGTCGATATTGTTTTCCATACAGAATTCCTGCACCAATCTTCCACGAAAGTGGGATGCGTTATCTGATTGAATTTGGAATGGGACACCATAATATAAAATAATCAGTTCCAGGGTTTTAATTGTATTCACTTGGGTAGCATTCTTGCAAGGGAAAGCGATCAAAAGGCCACTATAAGTATCAACTGCTGTACAAATGTATTGACAATTTCTGCTCATGGGGAGCGGACCAATATAATCAATCTGCCAAATTTGGGCGGGCAATTTACCTCGATGTAAGTGACCTCGAACAATTTGAGGCACCTCTTTCTTTCTAGAATGCTGGCAAATGGGGCAATGTAAAATGGCATCTTTAATTAAAGAAAAGGGAATATGAATTCCTCTATCAGCAGCCCACCTGTTAGTGGCTTTCTCTCCAAAATGTCCTGCTTTCTGATGGGCCCATTTCGCCAGTCCCGCCAAATCAGAATCTTGCATGTCAACCACTGCCTCAGAAAATTTAGACTGTTCATCTGCAATGTTATGGAAAAATTTGTCAAGGGAGTCGATTGGAGTATGAGCATCCACGTGAAAGATTGTTACAGTACTCTGCGGAAGCAGTTCCCAAATTTCTTGCCACAATTCTTTACCCCACAACTCCTTAGAATGCAATTCCCAATTGTGCGAGTGCCATGTAGGCAACCACACCGCTAGTCCATTTGCAGTGGACCAAGAATCAGTGAAAATATGACATGTACCTGGTAACTCTTGTTTCAAAACTTGGTAAATCGCATAGAGTTCAGCATATTGACTACTCCTACCGTCTCCAGTTGTGCTCAACAATTTCTTAGTAGTCGGGTTATAGGAGACAGCTTTCCAATGTCTCTTGTCACCAATGAACTTCGCAGAACCATCCGTAAACCACACATGTTTTCTATCCTCCACGGACAGATCATCAAATGATTTACCCCACTTCACGGGAGACTCCTGCACTACGGGAACCGAACGCTCACTCTCAGCTTCATTGGAGGGCGCCTGCGCCACTCGCTCATGTAGAACCGCAACACCTTTCGGACCCACACGTGCCCTGTCCTGAATGTACCATTTCCATTTAATCACACTAGCCTCCTGAGCATGTCCAATTCGATGGGACTTCGGTGAACTCAAAACCCACTGCATGATGGGAATCTCAGGTCTCAAAATCACAGCATGGCCTAAAGTCAATTGCTCGGTGTCCACCAGAGCCCAATAACAAGCAAGCAACTGTTTTTCAAAAGGAGAATAACGCTCACCAGCCTCAGGTAGCTTTTTGGTCCAAAAACCTAATGGCACTTTTTGTCTGCCCTGCTTTTGCCACAAACTCCAATTGGCATACAGACCTTCCACGGACACATTCAAATCCACATTACCCTCACTCACGGGCCACAAATCCAAAGCATACTGAATAGCTTCTTTAGCCAAATCAAAAGCAGTCTGTTGAGGTTCACCCCACTCAAACGCATTCTTTTTACGAGTGACTCGATACAGTGGAGCCAAGATTTGACTCAAATGTGGAATATGTTGGCGCCAAAATCCAAACAACCCAATAAAGGATTGCGCCTCTTTCCTATTTCTGGGAACAGCAAAATCAAGTATTGTACGTTTAACTTGTGGGATCACTTCTCTGTGACCTTCATGCCAATTAATTCCTAGAAATTTCACAGCTTGGGATGGAGTTTGTAATTTATCAGGATTAATTTCCCAGCCTTTTGCTCGCAAACAGTCAATGATCTGATCTAAATGAGACTGTACTTGGTCTTGCGTTTCACCTTGAATCAAAATGTCGTCAATATAATGACAAATCTGAACTTGTGGAATCGTAGGCACTTCAGACAAATGTTCCGCCACCAGCCGGTGACAGATTGTAGGGCTATGTACATAGCCTTGAGGAAGACTCCGGAACGTCATTTGACGTCCATTCCATGTAAAACTGAATTGTTCTTGGCATTCGGGGGCAATTGGAATCGAAAAGAATGCATTAGCAATATCGATAGAAGCATACCATGTACCAGGATGCTTTTGAATTCTCTCAATCAATGTAACAATGTCGGGCACTGCCACAGTCAATTTAGGTGTATGTTTGTTCAAGTCTCGATAATCAACAGTCATGCGCCAAGAGTTGTCACTTTTGCGCACGGGCCAAACAGGATTATTCCAAGCGGATGTGACCGGAGTAATGACTCCCGCGTCAACCAAATCCTGAATCGTAGCTGTAATTTCTTCATGACCACCTGGGATGCGATATTGTTTCTGAGAAATCACTTTCGTTGCTAAAGGGATCTTAATAGGTGGCATGCGTAAACGGCCAACCCGTACGGGTCTGGTCGAAATGTACTGTCTAGTACCAAACTGATAGTAACCATCATCCAAATGCAAAGTCATACCTTTCAAGATGTCAATTCCAATAATGTATTCCAAAAGTGGCACAACCAACACAGAGTATTCTCTACGAGGAATCCTACCAATTTTAATCTCAAGTGCAGTTTGAACTGCGGGCGTTTCTTTACCACCCAGGCCGGTAATTGTGAAAGATTGTCCATGAAATTTTCTCGACTTGCCATGAATTAAAGTGGCCTCCGCCCCAGTATCAACCAACGCTCGGGCCCTTTGGATATTACGATGTTTCCAAAAAATCTCAATATCTACATATGGTCTGTAATCTCTGTGGGCCCACCTGCGTACCGGAGCTTGACCTATTTCCTAGTCATTTTTCCTGCGGTCAGTCAACCAAGACAGATCAGGGTAGATGTTTTCAGTTTTCTTCGGTATCAGAATTTCTTGTTCATATCCGTCTCCAGTACGAAACGGATTAGTATCATGTTCAAAAAATTGTGAATTACGGTCAGAGAGTCTATTACGATCCTCCCTCCTTCGTATATCAGGGGAATAACTCCTTGCATCTCTGTGTCTGCTAGAACCACGATCATCTCTTCCCCTTTCACGATCATCCTCTCTCCCCCTCCCATCACTACGACGGGGGGAACCACCACGTTCTTGGCGCCGGTCATCACGGCGATCAGAATTCACACGTCGTCTCTCATCACCACTGTCATCCGAACCACGATCATAATCATTCTTTCGCACACGACGGGCACCTTCCTTCCGATCCAAACCACGCTTACGGAACATATCCCATAGGATATTATTGGGTTCACCATCGATCTCTTCCCTTTTCACACCATCAGCAATGAGAGCAAGAAACATGTCACGTCTAGAGAACTTATAGTCCCCACCAGTACGACCCTCAGGTCGGGATTGTCTTTCAGGTTTAAACCATTCACCCAGCTCACCAAGCTGACGAACAGACTCAAGCACAGCAGACAAAGGATTGCCAGTTTGATTAATCAATAAAGTCATCATGACCTGCTTGTAAGCAACAGGAGAAGAACGGATAATGCGATTACGCACAGAAGATGTTAAAAGACCATCCAATAATCTGTCAGCAGTACTAAGGAAGATACAGGTTTTCATGACTTCTTCCTTTAAACGTTGCGACGCATCGCGCAGAGTATACCACGGTTTTTCATCAGAGGGCCAATCAGACTCAGTTGGATATTTATGATTACAGCCATCAGACGCAAGCTGGAGCAAAGAAGTTTGAACATTACCATTAAAATTCCGAAAATGGTCCTGAATAGTAGAATCAGAACTCAAAGAGCAAAATCGTAAGCAATCAACGGCATCGAGCATAATACCGGAAGCGCCAAGCTCATAAAGGCGCACCATCCAGGTAAGCAAGGACTCACCAGGTCGTTGTTTAAATCGTTGCAGGATGTCACTGATCTCCTGCTGAGTAAAATCTTCAATACAGTCAAGAGCGATACCACCCGGATTACCAGGGGCTTGTTGTAATTTCCGTCGAAAAATCGGGTGAGCAGAAACTGCGGGAAGAGCTTCCGAGGAAGCCCGCATCTTAGATTTAACATCACAATCAGGGCAAGCTACGTCATTCGCACGGGAAGAACGAGCACGGTCACAATCGGGAGTTGAATCAATGCACGAAGCAGATTTACAATCACGTCCGGAGCGAGAAGACTCGCGCTTATCACCCTCCTCTGCCGAGGAGTCAGAAGTATGAGAATCCCAGATATTACCGTCCCACTCATCGGGGTTCCAATCCATTCCAGCTTTTGCTACAATCATACGCACTTTGCGTGAAGACACACGTCCACGACGATGTTTATACTTATATCGTGCAATACGGACCGCAGCCCTTTCGGCAATGGTCTGATATGTTTCAAGTTTATCGGCAAGCAATTTATTTTGACAACGCAACAAAGTGTGCGCATTTTGCAACTCGACACACTGTCCTTCCGAATCTTTAAACTGTTTCTGTAGTTGCACAACCCTCTCATGCATTATTCTGTATGCATTAAGAACAATCCACCCTCTGCGTCCTAAAATAGGAAGCTCATCACCCTTCACTACTGGCGCTTTCTGTAGGCATGAAATCACATCAGCAGGCTCCGCCTGCTCCAAGAATGAAGACCAATTTTCGCTCAAACCAGTAGAATCAGCCCACTCACGGGCCAAAGCCTCGTAAGGCGTAGACTCCCAGCCGGGAATCTGAATCGGTAATTTGAAAACCGACGATGATTTTTTCACAAACATAATGATACACAAAAAAAAAAAAAAAAAAAAAAAAAAATATATATACAATTATAAACAACATTTTATACGTACAAGCCGAGCGCAAACCAACGAGATGAAAACAACACAATGCACACAGGCTTCGTAAACAGTTCGTGACGCCAGATGTAATGGCTGGATTTTCTGTTTAGATGGGATCAGCCCCCAGGGGCCCCTGTGACCCAGCCAAAACGTACTCACCTTCCCTTCTTAGATCGTATTTACACTGAGTAGATATAACGATGAATATACAGGTCGCACCTAAGAATGGGGAATGACAATATACATATATGGATTTTCTACAATATCTTATTCACATCAGTTGGCCTCGCGGTCGCCTCGACCCAGACCGTTCTACCCCAGGGCAGATCTGACACACAATCCGGCGTGTCTACACACGGGCCTGCAGAACCCAATGCTCCCTTTTCCAGCGTTCGCGATCCTGCGAAACATAAACGTCAGTATCCCCCCTGACGCTCTCACTTAGTCTTATACCACAATCCGGTGGCTTTACACGGCAGTATCCCTCCTGCCGTTCTCATTAACGCCGCATATCAACGACGACCACATTCCTATGAAACATTATTGGGATGATATCTCGACAGTCTACTTAGGATAAAACTACAATAATAACTTTGGATATGGGTCCAGATTGTATAGTGTACTCGTTGCTTTTGACATCAGAGGTTCACTCACTCCCTATTTGTGTGATCACCACTTACCTGATTGGGATTACTCGTCCATTCATGCACCTAGCTTTCACCTAGGAGTTGCGTTTACCAAGATTGAACATAAGCACCAGGCACACGGTAATTCTATATGAATTAGGGCATTTATTAACCATAAACATAAATCACATTACTATGCAACATTACATTTGCACAAGAAATAAAAGAGAAAGATTAGGGTGCACGCACTATAAGGATCGGTTGGACTTCACCTGGTTAATAGGAAATCGGGACTCGGCAGTCATCTAGGCTCCTGTCTCGTCTCTGGGTCCTGGCTCGCCTTGCAGTCACCCTCAGCCGTCACAGGTACACGTCTGCACTGATAGGCTCAAACTCGTCTGCTCTCCCTCAGGACCTCGGAACCTTGCTGTTAATTAGCTACCGTCTCTCTCTCTCTCTGCATTAGTGCGCTCCGCGCCACTTCTCGTTCAGTCTATTTTCAGAGAGTTTCGGTCTTAAATCTTTCTCCGACTTCAAAGATGGCGACTTGTCCACCATGAAAATGAATATTGGTAGAGATGCTAACGGCTAGATGCCGCCTACGGACTGACTGACTGAAAGACTAACACCTTCGCTAATATCAAAGCCCGTTCCTTCATGGAAATTCACGGCCAGTAACCTGCCGCCCACCAAATTCTTGTACCTCCCCGTACCAAGGACACTTTCCCAGCCGGCCGGCCTGAAGTTGTGTCTTCGGAGTGGAGAAAAATACATTCCTTCGATAAGGGTCAGCCTGAACCGGTTCTCTCCAAGCGAACAACAGCTTGAAACTAAAACATTACACTTCACCTAGAAAGCCTTCTCGAGCTACCAGGCAGAAAGCAAAATGGAGTCTGTCTCGCTTAAGGCCTATGGAGCCCATAATATACATAGCTCCATGAGAAACAGATCGGCATGTTAGCAAATGAGTAAGTCATGACTAATACCCATATATCTAACCCCTAACTTAAATTCATAAGCCTTACTCTAAGGAAAATGGCACGAAAATGCCCTTATGTCTATAAGACAGGGTCCCTGTCTATCGGCCTAATCCCTATGCTATGAGGGTGATAGGCTGGAGTCACTCTCCATCATTCTCCTCCTCCAGAGGGCTGGCAGAAAGACAGCCATAACAAAGGGTGAGAGCCCGGTGCTCTTAGTGGTCACACACTGGTACATGTGGATGGACCTCCCTCCTGCCATAAGGGTCAGAGCCCGGTGCTCTTAGTGGTCACACACTGGTACATGTCGATGGACCTCCCTCCTGCCACAAGGGTCAGAGCCCGGCTCTCTTAGTGGTCACACACTGGTACATGTTGATGGACCTCCCTCCTGCCACAAGGGTCATAGCCCGGTGCTCTCAGTGGTCACACACTGGTACATATTGATGGACCTCCCTCCTGCCACAAGGGTCAGAGCCCGGTGCTCTTAGTGGTCACACACTGGTACATGTTGATGGACCTCCCCCCGCCACAAGGGTCAGAGCCCGGTGCTCTTAGTGGTCACACACTGGTACATGTCGATGGACCTCCCTCCTGCCACAAGGGTCAGAGCCCGGCGCTCTTAGTGGTCACACACTGGTACATGTCGATGGACCTCCCTCCTGCCACAAGGGTCGGAGCCCGACGCTCTCAGTGGTTGCACACTGGTACATGTTGATGGACCTCCCTCCTGCCACAAGGGTCAGAGCCCGGCGCTCTTAGTGGTCACACACTGGTACATGTTGATGGACCTCCCTCCTGCCACAAGGGTCGGAGCCCGGCGCTCTCAGTGGTTACACACTGGTACATGTTGATGGACCTCCCTCCTGCCACAAGGGTCGGAGCCCGGCGCTCTTAGTGGTGACACACTGGTAAGTGTTGATGGACCTCCCTCCTGCCACAAGGGTCGGAGCCCGGCGCTCTTAGTGGTCACACGCTGGTACATGTTGATGGACCTCCCTCTTGCCACAAGGGTGAGAGCCCGGTGCTCTCAGTGGTCACACACTGGTACATGTTGATGGACCTCCCTCCTGCCACAAGGGTCAGAGCCCGGTGCTCTCAGTGGTCACACACTGGTACATGTCGATGGACCTCCCTCCTGCCACAAGGGTGAGAGCCCGGTGCTCTTAGTGGTCACACACTGGTACATGTCGATGGACCTCCCTCCTGCCACAAGGGTGGGAGCCCGGTGCTCTTAGTGGTCACACACTGGTACATGTCGATGGACCTCCCTCCTGCCACAAGGGTCAGAGCCCGGCGCTCTCAGTGGTCACACACTGGTACATGTCGATGGACCTCCCTCCTGCCACAAGGGTGGGAGCCCGGTGCTCTTAGTGGTCACACACTGGTACATGTCGATGGACCTCCCTCCCGCCACAAGGGTCAGAGCCCGGTGGTCTTAGTGGTCACACACTGGTACATGTTGATGGGCCTCCCTCCTGCCACAAGGGTCAGAGCCCGGTGCTCTTAGTGGTCACACACTGGTACTTGTCGATGGACCTCCCTCCTGCCACAAGGGTCAGAGCCGGGTGCTCTTAGTGGTCTCCACACTGGTACATGTCGATGGACCTCCCTCCTGCCACAAGGGTCGGAGCCCGGTGCTCTTAGTGGTCTCCACACTGGTACATGTCGATGGACCTCCCTCCTGCCACAAGGGTCGGAGCCCGGTGCTCTTAGTGGTCACACACTGGTACATGTCGATGGACCTCCCTCCTGCCACAAGGGTCAGAGCCCGTCAACAAAAGAATCACCTTCCGCCTCCTCACCCACGCACACAAAGCCCTGCACGACCAAGGCCCGAGCTACCTCAACAGCCGAGTCAACTTCTACGCTCCCAAACGCCACCTCCGATCAGCCAACCACGCCCTCGCCGCCGTCCCCCGCATCCGAAGAGCGACTACAGGAGGAAGGTCCTTCTCCTACCTGGCCGCCAAGACCTGGAACTCCCTCCCGACCGACCTGCGCCTGACCCAAGACCACCTCTCCTTCAGGAAGAAGCTGAAGACCTGGCTGTTCGAGCAGTAGCGGCTCCCCCCCCCCAGCGCCTTGAGACCCTACGGGTATGTAGCGCGCTTTATAAGTGTCACTGATTGATTGATTGATTAAAAGGTCACCTTTTCCGTTTTACAATTGTTTTGAACTAGCTGGACACGGATCTATTTATAAGGTACAAGCGTTGGCTGTACAAGACATTGAATTCAGATTACATCCTGAATTACCCGACGTTGAAATATCGCATAAATCTGAACATCCACTATATAATCGGTGTCGATCCAAGGGGTTACATTTGAAAAGTTTAGTCCTGATGATGGTCTTGTTGATGACAACCAATAAGACTGCTACGTCGACATAAGTATCATCTCCTCAGCTATTTATACTACAGGACACCAGGATACATTTATGACTTTGGTTTCCTCGTCTATTCAATGGAGTTGATCCTTCTGTTATGAATTGTCAATCAAATATGTATATGTTGCTATTCATAACTGTCTATGTATAGTTTTGTTCAATTTTTATCCCCATTAATTTATTTTTGTGATTTATACCAATATAAACAATTTTTTTAAACATAACCTTCTTCTGCTGTGTGCTTTCTACTTTTTAACAATGAATGTATTGTCTTGTGAAAAACTACTTGATTAATTTGATGAGTAAATCTAAGGATACATTGGGTTCAAATGTATGAACCAGAACCTGGCTGCTAAAACATGGAACTCACTCCCCGCTTACCTTCGCCTCACCCAGAACCACCTAGCGTTCAGAAAGCAGCTTAAAACGTGGATATTTGACAAATAATCCTCCTCCCCTTCCTAAGCGCCTTGAAACCCTCTGGGTATGTAGTGCGCTATACAAATTTTATGACTTGACTTGACTTGAGAAAATAATTGAGTCAGATTTAAAAAATAGAATCCCTTGTAGTCACCTTGTGTTCTGATCTCAAACTCAACAGAGCGATACAAAAGGGGATGATGGACGGAGCGTTTGAGCAAATCAAACACTCACTCCCAGTCAACTGATCTGGGTTTAATCCATCACCATTCTTTAGTTCACTCGGCCACCCCAGTTCAGACAAGGCTATATGCAAATCAGTCTGACCCTGTGCCTCATGGGAACAGTCCAGCCCGAACTGCCAAGCCATGTCTTCCCTGGACCGGAAACAAGCATCCTGGGACCGGTTTCGGATTCATAATCCTCATCAGCCAGGCTATCTTTAATCCAGTGGCCAAGTGATCAAGGGACTCGCGTCTGAGCATACCCTGCCACACTTAGGGCGAACAAAGCGATACAAAAGGGGATGATGGACGGAGCGTTTGAGCAAATCAAACACTCACCCCCAGTCAACTGATCTGGGTTTAATCCATCACCATTCTTTAGCTCACTCGGCCACCCCAGTTCAGACAAGGCTATATGCAAATCAGTCTGACCCTGTGCCTCATGGGAACAGTCCAGCCCGAACTGCCAAGCCATGTCTTCCCTGGACCGGAAACAAGCATCCTGGGACAGGTTTCGGATTCATAATCCTCATCAGCCAGGCTATCTTGAATCCAGTGGCCAAGTAAGCAAGGCACTCATGTCTGAGCATACCCTGCCACACTTAGGGCAAACAAAGCGATACAAAAGGGGATGATGGACAGAGCATTTGAGCAAATCAAACACTCACCCCCAGTCAACTGATCTGGGTTTAATCCATCACCATTCTTTAGCTCACTCGGCCACCCCAGTTCAGACAAGGCTATATGCAAATCAGTCTGACCCTGTGCCTCATGGGAACAGTCCAGCCCGAACTGCCAAGCCATGTCTTCCCTGGACCGGAAACAAGCATCCTGGGACCGGTTTCGGATTCATAATCTTCATCAGCCAGGCTATCTTGAATCCAGTGGCCAAGTGAGCAAGGGAGTGAACTCACGTCTGAGCATACCCTGCCACACTTAGGGCGAACAAAGCGATACAAAAGGGGATGATGGACGGAGCGTTTGAGCAAATCAAACACTCACCCCCAGTCAACTGATCTGGGTTTAATCCATCACCATTCTTTAGCTCACTCGGCCACCCCAGTTCAGACGAGGCTATATGCAAATCAGTCTGACCCTGTGCCTCATGGGAATAGTCCAGCCCGAACTGCCATACCATGTCTTCCCTGGACCGGAAACAAGCATCCTGGTACCGGTTTCGGATTCATAATCCTCATCAGCCAGGCTATCTTGAATCCAGTGGCCAAGTGAGCAAGGGACTCACATCTGAGCATACCCTGCCACACTTAGGGCGAACAAAGCGATACAAAACGGGATGATGGACGGAGCGTTTGAGCAAATCAAACACTCACCCCCAGTCAACTGATCTCGGTTTAATCCATCACCATTCTTTAGCTCACTCGGCCACCCCAGTTCAGACAAGGCTATATGCAAATCAGTCTGACCCTGTGCCTCATGGGAACAGTCCAGCCCGAACTGCCAAGCCATGTCTTCCCTGGACCGGAAACAAGCATCCTGGGACCGGTTTCGGATTCATAATCCTCATCAGCCAGGCTATCTTGAATCCAGTGGCCAAGTGAGGAAGGGATTCACGTCTGAGCATACCCTGCCACACTTAGGGCGAACAAAGCGATACAAAAGGGGATGATGGACGGAGCGTTTGAGCAAATCAAACACTCACCCCCAGTCAACTGATCTGGGTTTAGTCCATCACCATTCTTTAGCTCACTCGGCCACCCCAGTTCAGACAAGGCTATATGCAAATCAGTCTGACCCTGTGCCTCATGAGAACAGTCCAGCCCGAACTGCCAAGCCATGTCTTCCCTGGACCGGAAACAAGCATCCTGGGACCGGTTTCGGATTCATAATCCTCATCAGCCAGGCTATCTTGAATCCAGTGGCCAAGTGAGCAAGGGATTCACGTCTGAGCATACACTGCCACACTTAGGGCGAACAAAGCTATACAAAAGCGGATGATGGACGGAGCGTTTGAGCAAATCAAACACTCACCCCCAGTCAACTGATCTGGGTTTAATCCATCACCATTCTTTAGCTCACTCGGCCACCCCAGTTCAGACAAGGCTATATGCAAATCAGTCTGACCCTGTGCCTCATGGGAACAGTCCAGCCCGAACTGCCAAACCATGTCTTCCCTGGACCGGAAACAAGCATCCTGGGACCGGTTTCGGATTCATAATCCTCATCAGCCATGCTATCTTGAATCCAGAGGCCAAGTGAGCAAGGGACTCACGTCTGATCATACCCTGCCACACTTAAGGTGAACAAAGCGATACAAAAGGGGATGATGGACGGAGCGTTTGAGCAAATCAAACACTCACCCCCAGTCAACTGATCTGGGTTTAATCCATCACCATTCTTTAGCTCACTCGGCCACTCCAGTTCAGACAAGGCTATATGCAAATCAGTCTGACCCTGTGCCTCATGGGAACAGTCCAGCCCGAACTGCCAAGCCATGTCTTCCCTGGACCGGAAACAAGCATCCTGGGACCGGTTTCGGATTCATAATCCTCATCAGCCAGGATATCTTGAATCCAGTGACCAAGTGAGCAAGGGACTCACGTCTGAGCATACCCTGCGACACTTAGGGCGAACAAAGCGATACAAAAGGGGATGATGGACGGAGCGTTTGAGCAAATCAAACACTCGCCCCCAGTCAACAGATCTGGGTTTAATCCATCACCATTCTTTAGCTCACTCGGCCACCACAGTTCAGACAAGGCTATATGCAAATCAGTCTGACCCTGTGCCTCATGGGAATAGTCCAGCCCGAACTGCCAAGCCATGTCTTCCCTGGACCGGAAACAAGCATCCTGGGACCGGTTCCGGATTCATAATCCTCATCAGCCAGGCTATCTTGAATCCAGTGGCCAAGTGAGCAAGGGACTCACGTCTGAGCATACCCTGCCACACTTAGGGCGAACAAAGCGATACAAAAGGGGATGATGGACGGAGCGTTTGAGCAAATCAAACACTCACCCCCAGTCAACTGATCTGGGTTTAATCCATCACCATTCTTTAGCTCATTCAACAGAGACAAAACTGAAATCATGTACTTAAGCAATACAGCCAATTTAGCCCCCACACTGTCCTGGCCTCCATGCCTGGGCTCCCCCCCAGTCCCGAAGGCCAAGATAAAGAGCCTTGGCGTGTGGCTGGATAAATCTCTCAAACTTGACCAGCAAGCAGTGGCCGTGTCAGTGGTGTGTCACGCCATCCTCAGAATGCTGTGGAAAGTCCTCCCCCTGCTGCCCCTGGAGGCAAAGAGAGTCGTCGTCCAGCCCCTGATTTTTCGCGCCTGGACTATTGTAACTCACTGTATCTGCGAGCTCCAAAATCTACCCTAAGGAAGCTTCAGGTGGCACAGAATTGTGCTGCACGACTTCTGACTGGCTCTACCCTACACTGGTTGCCGATTGAGGAGAGGATTTCCTTCAAGGCCTTATGTACTGCTCACAAGACTCTTATGGGCACAGGCCCTCGCATCAACCAGTCTCTGATCACCGCATACCTTCCTAAGAAGTCTCTCCGCTCGGTGAATTTAAATCTAGCCTGCATCCCAAAAATGAATAGGAAGCGTAGCGAAGGCCGCTCCTTTTCCTACAACATAGCCAGATTGTGGAATACCCTCACCCTCAATCTACGTTTAAAAACGTCCCACCTTACCTCCTGGAAGTGTCTTAGAACCGGGCTATTCCGGAAGAGTAATTGCTAGCCGCCTACTTTCACCCGTTCTGCCGTTAGCGCTGGGATGCCTTAGCGTAGCCATGCGCTCAATAAATGCTAATTAATAATAATAATTATTCCCAAAAAATATTAAAGCAGATCAACCCCTTAAAGTGGATTGGCAGCTTAATCTCTCTATAGCAGAAGAGGGTATAGCCTTACCAGACTTACACTGGTATTACAGGGAAACAATTGGAAGCCAAATTGCTGAAGCAAGGAACTCTTAACAGGGTGGTCAGATTCACACCTTCAACTGCCTACTTATACTTATCGTGTACACACCAACCACCTCTTTACATTGAATTGCCCAAAATTCTTTAAACAAGTTAGGCTGTAGAACACTTGCTCTCACTAGGTCTTGGGAATACATTTTGCATACTTTTCGGGCCACCTATTAAATTTGACTCCTCCTATTTGGGACTAATCTGTCTCCTCCTCTATCGTTAGTTCACCTTTGGCAATAGCAAGGTATAAATACATAGCCCAGATCATGTGCTTGAATCATCTCTGTGAGAAGTTGGCCTGGCATATGCTGTCCACTAGTTGTAGTGGGCACATTGCACCAGTCCAGACAGCCCCTTAGAGGTGATAGGTTAAAGACAACCTTTATTGAAAGCCATCCTAGTGGTAGCTGTGGAGAGCAGCCTTCAGGCAAAGTCTTGAAGGAATGTAAAGCAGTATGTTTTACCAGTCTATAATCTCTTGTTGCGTTACCATGCGGACCTTTTTCTACATTTGAGTTCCGTGGTACTTACTTCCTACCTTGGATATACTTCGAAGACTGAATCCTTGTGTTACTGGATTGGCTTTTGGCTCCAATTTTTCAGCACCTACCCGTTCTTTTAGCTGAGATTTCACCAGATATGTTCACGGTGTTTTGCCTTCGTAACTCATTCTGATCGCTTTGGACCAGGACGCTTTTTACTTTTCATGTTTATCATCCTATTACACTCTAAACCTTTCTTTTCAGCCTTGAGGAAGTTGTGGTACTTACTTGTACTAACAAAACACGTGTCAGCTGTTTCTATTGTGATGATAATTCTTTGAATAAACGGAACAACGGTTTCCAAAAAAAGAACATTGATTTGATTCTCTTGTTTCAAGAAAGGAAAATTGAGGGATACTGTTGTATCTTGAGTCTCCCTGCTGCTCAGCTAGAATGCATGTGTTGTAGAATGTTGGATGAGTGGAATGCTAGTATGTTATGAATGTCAGTTGGGTGAGGGCTGAGCAGCAGGACAGCTGCTCCTGATGGGGTTAACATTGTAACTTATAATCTTCTATCTTAATTCAATAAAGTAACCTTCTTAATCAACAAGGAAGACCCAGCTTCTTATTGATTACATCATTTGGCGATTGTTGGGAAAAGAATCTACGCGTGCAACGTTCAAGGAAAAGAGTTGGTTGAAGAATGGACTGAAACTAAAAAATGAAGGAAATGGCTGGCATGAAACTGGAAAGTGAAGTAAAGATAACTTCAAGGTAAACGACTTTAATGTTTATTACACCATTGGCTAAAACGTTATTTGGCACCAAAGGAAAAACCCCATCAGTGACCCTGCCACCGGTCGCCCTAATACCCAGAAGTGCCGAATTGCGTTTGTAATAGCCATTAAGTCAGCTGATTGGCAGTTTGAAAGTAGTTCGGGGGCAAGGAAAAATCGAGCCTCGGTGGTGTATGTTGGATAATAACTACTGCTTTGTTGTAAAAAAAAAGCTGTTTTGTGTTTGAAAGAGATCGGCGGCAGAAATTGGGCCTCACAGTCTAGTATGGGAATATTACCTGCCTCAGCGTTAATCAAGGATTAACATCTGTTAACCCGGTGCAGGAGGAACTCTCAGCGTTTTAAAAGCATATTTATCGCAGTTCTGAATGACTTGGGTTCACTGACTGTATTCGAGCCTCAGTGTGAAGTACTTGATGTCCTGGGAGTGGCGTTTTTGTGAGATTTCGACGAAGGATGGGGAATGACGCTGTGGGAGTTATTTCTGTTTCAAGTAAAAGTGGAGGAAATAATGTGCAGGAAACATATGAACATTTTACCAGCTGGCAAGTTCTTTTCATTTCTGTGATCGTTTGAACTAATAAGGAAACTGACAGTTACCGTTTCTGTTTTGAATGCTCCTCGAGTCAGTTTTCAATTACAGCAAGCATCGGCGTCACCTTCTGTGACGACGCCTCATCTCGCGGAATTATTTGGCACTTGTGCGCGCCGTGAACCAACCGGCTTTACGTGGTTGTGCGTGCCTCCGTTCGTGGCAAAACAAGCCATACATCGGAAGGAAGGGATAGATATTACCAATGGTGTTTTCAGGAGGGTGTTTTCGTGAACTAGAAGGTACTGTCATCTCTGTTATTCCTATTTTGACTTTTGGAAACTTTAGCAAGGAAAGTTGTATGGAAATTAGCGTGGTGGACCGAACGTCACGCTTTTGGGGAGTTTATAGCTCTAAGTTTGGATACTGGCTTCATGGACCAGCAGTTACAGGAAGTGCTCAATTGTGTTTAGAACAGAGGCGAGTCGGAGTACATTGAGTAAGCTGTAACTGGACGAATGTCCCGGAGATTATGTAGATCGTGGAGCCCATGTGGTTTCATTTCGTTTGGACATTTGTCGCAAAACTTTTCTGCAATAGCCATTAAGTTTTGGTTTGTAAAGTTGTTTAATTCTAGAAGAGCTGTCCCACACCCAACTATTGTTGCGTGTGTGTTGTGTTAAACAATTGAGTTATGTAAGTGCTCGTCTTGGTGCATGAATGAGTTATGTAAGTGTTCGTTCTGGTGTGTGAATGAGTTATGCAAGTGCTCGTACATGAATGAGTTATGTTAGTGCTTGTTCTGGTTATGATTGAGTTATGTAAGTGCTCGATCGGGTGTATGAATGAGTTATGTAAGGGCTTGTTCATTTGTGTGAGAATGAGTTATTTAAGTGCTCGTTCTGGTGTATGAATGGGTTATGTAAGTGCTCGTTCTGGTTATGATTGAGTTATGTAAGTGCTCGATCTGGTGTGTGAATGAGTTTTGTAAGGGCTTGTTCATTTGTCTGGAGTGTACACGTTGATTCCTGATATTTGGTGTTATCAGGGCTCGACAAATTCACTCGACCGCTCGCATTTGCGAGTGAGATTGATAAAGGACGAGCTATTTTTAGGTCCTACTCGCCCTTTCTGGCGAGTAGGAATACAAACTTGACACTTGACCTCTGCCTCTGAAAGCAGAGGAAATGTGACAAGATAGGAAGATTTAAAGGCATCTTTATTGCACACAAAGTAAATGAGCAATAAAAATGCTTTTAAATCTTGTTAACTTGTCACATTTGCTCAGTTTTCAGAGTTTGAGGTCAAGTTCATTTAAGTTAGGTCGAGGAGCTTTTGTAGTTTACTAGACCTGCAGGTCTAGAGCATTTTTTATGATTTGTCGAGCCCTGGTTATGGTTTGTTTCTGTGAGTGCTGCATGTTGTTCTGGTCTGGCCAACTGGTATGATGTGGGCATTTCAGATTGATGGTGTATGATGATGGATAGTGCTTTATTTCAGGGACCTTTCGTGACGTTCTGCTCAGACTGTGGTGTGTGAGATGAGGCGTTACATAGCGCCTCGGGTTGTATTCTTTTGATGTTGGTGAATCGTGGTATAGCGATTCAGGATGTATCTTCTTTGTAAGTTCGTTGGTAGAATGGTGTTGCATATTTGCATATGCTTTATTTGTGCATTGTTTTAAGTTTGTGACTACGTGTACTTAACATGTGGTCATTATCTTATTTGTTCACTATGCAATTTTTTCCCTTAACAATGGGAGATATGTTGTATTTCATTTTCTTAATTATTTCACCTGTGATATTTCACATTGTAATTGTCCCTATAACGAAGGGAGATATGTTGTATCTTGAGTCTCCCTGCTGCTCAGCTAGAATGCATGTGTTGTAGAATGTTGGATGAGTGGAATGCTAGTATGTTATGAATGTCAGTTGGGTGAGGGCTGAGCAGCAGGACAGCTGCTCCTGATG
This sequence comes from Lissotriton vulgaris, assembly GCF_964263255.1. Lineage (NCBI taxonomy): Eukaryota > Metazoa > Chordata > Amphibia > Caudata > Salamandridae > Lissotriton > Lissotriton vulgaris. The sequence goes on along the minus strand of NC_141685.1, from coordinate 19,339,853 downwards.
GGGTTAACATTGTAACTTATAATCTTCTATCTTAATTCAATAAAGTAACCTTCTTAATCAACAAGGAAGACCCAGCTTCTTATTGATTACATCAGATACATATGTGCTGAACAACATGTGTTTAGAGATATTGTCATTAATATGTCACAGCTCTGTTACTAAATTTAGGATGGTGCGCACTTGACCCAATTCTGTTTTATAATCTCTTGAATGACCAAATGAAAGGAGAACCACACCAGGTATATATATAAAATATATGTTTTTATTCTAAACACACCCTACTATTCTCTTTATGAGGCTAGAGGTCAAAACACATAAGTTGCACTTAATAACACAAAGTAATTTAGCACACTATACATTGAGCCCTAGGGGCATACCAACCCATATATTAAGAAAGTGGTATAAGAACCACGACTTGACTAGACACAAGGACTAGAGCCTGTAGAATCGCTGGGGCCACAAGGAACCACCCAAGGTAGTGACACAGTGGACCCACGGGGGACGCATGCAGTGTCAGCACACAGCCGCGAATCGCCGTTAGCTTCTATGGGGAAAGTTGCGGTTGAAAATTTAAAGAAAAGGGCCACTTAGGAGAGGACTTTGAGCAAATCCCTTTAGACTTAAGGGGCTCTAGAACCAACACCCACAGGAGTACCAGAGTACTCTATTTACCTCACCCAGGGAAGCTGGGTGCATAGGTGTCCTTTGGTGTCGGGAATCGTCGTCGTTTTCAATGGCGATCTGCTGCAAAGTGCTGCTGCCGTCGAAGTGGAAAGTGTCCGGTGTGATCCAAGCCTGGATTGAAGATGATAAGAACCTGAAAGCAGAGGGGACAGAGTCTGGGTCACTTGCCAGTTACCAGGGGCACAATAGTCGAATGCCCACCGATGTCGGGTAATGTCAGGTGAAAGAGGTGAAGCTTGACTCTTCAGCCACGAGGACCAGGAGGCGTCGATAAAAACCAGGATCTGAAATCGAGCTTTCCCACAAAGGATGTTGAGTGCTGCGGTGTTGGAGGAGATTTTATTAGAGATAGAGCTAAAGAGGGCTGAGACTAGCGAAAAACTGGCAAATAAAGCGGCGAGTAACTACTTAGCAAAAAAGGAGAAATGTTATGAATTCAATGAACGGGTAGGACACAACACATGTTAGCAGTCCGTATTAGACAAGATCTGGCAGCAGGAGAAATTAAAGAAATTAAGGATAAAGGGGGAAATGTCGTGACTAAGGTAGAAGATGTGAGGGAGGTGTTCAGGGAGTTCTATTCTGAGTTATATGATCAGGACTTGGGAGATGTGGAGGATGAGATAGAGAACTACCTAATGGATATCCCCCACAAGGAACTGAGTATGGAGGATAAGGAGACATTGGAATCTACTCTAACACTGGGGGAAATCCATATGGCAGTAAATAAACTCCCCTCAGGGAAGGCCGCGGGACCCGATCAAATCCCGGCGGAATTTTATAGAGTTTTTTGGGATACCCTGGGGGTTGATATGCTGGAAATTTTAAGACACGCACAGAGGGGGGAAAATGTACCAAAATCATGGGCCGGAGCAAATATTATTGTTATTCTGAAGAAAAAAAAACCTCGCTTAGATCCCGGCTCATATAGGCCGATAACGCTTATGAATGCGGATGCGAAAATTTACTCCAAGGCTCTCTCCCAAAGACTAAGTAGGGTAATTGAGGGGATGGTAGTCACAACACAGCATGGATTTATACCTGGCAAAGGGACCACTCAACACACAAGACAGATGGTTACCATATTGGACGCTGCAGGTGCCACAGGAGACCCTGCCTCGGCCATCTTCTTGGATGCAGAGAAGGCCTTTGACAGGGTCTCCTGGGGGTACCTATGGAAGGTCTTGGAATGGTTTGGGCTAGGAGCAGGATATATAAAGGCTATAAAGGCACTATACTTAGAGCCCACAGCCAAAGTAAGAGTAAACAGAGGATATACTGAGGGTATACGTATAAGACGAGGTACAAGGCAGGGCTGTCCGGCCTCGCCATTGCTATTTGCCTTATACCTAGACCCTCTTCTGCGAAGATTGGAAGGGAACTCCAACATTCTTCCGATCAAATTACATACTCATGAGTACAAAACTCTTGCCTACGCAGATGATGTGGCGGTGGTCACCCCCGGAACCCGGCTCGGCTATCTTAGAAATCGAACAAGAAGCTGCACGCTTTGGAACTATCGCAGGATACTCACTAAATAAAGGGAAAACACAGATTATACTAAACAACTGGGTGATCTTTCAGGATATAAGAGTAGCTACTGAAGTTACGTACCTAGGCGTCAAGATTACAACTGACTTAGATAGGCTAGTTGAAATAAATATGAGCCCGCTACTGTTAAAAATAAAAACTGACACAGAAAGAATGAATAACTTACACCTGACTTTAATGGGCCGAATTAATGTAATTAAAATGGTTACATTTCCAAAAGTACTGTACTTGTTTAGGTCTATTCCATTATTCTTTGAAAATACACGGTTTAATAAATTAGAAGCGATTCTGAATAAATTTATCTGGGCCAAAGGAAAGACAAGGAGAGCTTATAGACATCTAACGGTAGGCAGAGATAAAGGTGGCTGGGGGGCGCCGGACTTCAGGCTCTACTACTGGGCAGCTGTAATACAGTACTGCTGGGGGCTACTAGGCGGGGGAGGTACAGAGCATACAAGAGAAATCGAGGCAGGATCAAATAATGTCTATACCACATTGTTGGGTGAGGAGGCTGAGAATGGGTTTTTAAATACAACAGATTTCACTTATTTTAACCCCTTCCATGCTGATGACAGAACGGTTCCGTCATCAGCATCGGCTGAGCTGTGCTGATGACGGAACCGTTCCGTCATGACTCCGCCCGCGCAAGGCGGAGTCAGCACAGGCGGGGAATACGCCCCGCACGCAAGGGGTTAAACATACACGGTTTAAGACCTTGAAGGCAGCCTACAGGGTGTGGCAAGGAGTGTCAAAAAAACTTGGTTTGGGTAGATTTAATAACTATACGCGGCTATATACAAATTGCTCACTACCGAGGGAGATCTTTAGGGATGGCACCATGAGAGACTGGTATAATAAGGGCATAGGGAAAATAGGGAATCTAGTGGACAGCCAGGGGAACATGCTACAATTTGGGACCTTAAAAACGAAATTTGGGTTAGAACACAATAGTTTCTATAAATATCTTCAAGTTAGAAGTTTTTTAATACAAAAACAAGGTGGCCCGGCAGGAATGGGACCTTGTAAAATGATGGAATATATAGAAATAACCAATAAGTGTACAATCAGACAACTTTATGCGGAATTGAAAGAAAATAAAACAGATGAAAGGGCAAAATACTCACAAAAATGGTCTGGAAAATTGGGATCAGGGCTAGAAACTTTCCAGATGTCTTTGGATTTGGGCAGAACAGTGTTATGTTCCGCGACTCTCCAATCACAGCACTTTAAGACGGTATTTTCACTCTACCACACCCCGGCCAGAATAGCACAGTGGGGTGGCACGTCGGGTATAACATGCCCCCGATGTAATTCAAATGAAGCAGATATCATACGTATGTTCTCGCAGTGCCCACAACTGTTTACCCTGAAAAAGGCCATTGAGGATTATTTTGACAAATCACTTAGCCTTAGGATTAAACTCACTAATAAATTAGTTATACTAGGGGTGGCTTGCACGGCAGAAGTTATGCCAGTAGAGTTTGTTTTTGTCTCACTCGCAGTCTATCGTTTATGTATAGCAAGAAACTGGCTAAATAAAGCTCCCCCCCTATTCCAGGAATGGATTGCAAGCCTTCTGTCTATATACAACTTAGAAAAAGCAATCTATGAAAGAAAAGGAAGGAGTGCTAAGGCATTAGGTAATAGTATATGGCAACCTATTACGTTGTGGAAAAATAGTAGGATAAATCCAGGTCAGTGAAAGAAAGATCCTTTTTTTTTGCATTTCTTTTTTTTTATTATTGCTGTTTTTTTTTTTTTTTTCGCTTCCGATTTCTGTATAAATATGGGCACTATTTAATATGTATATATCTATATGATGATTTTCTTGCGCCATAAAATGTATGACAATGTACTTAATCACCTGTGCAATAAGTAAGCATGTGCTGTAACCATATGCAGGATAATGTGGAAACATTTCCTGAAAATGCTTAATAAAAAAGTTTAAAAAAAAAAAAAAAAAGGAACCACCCAAGGTAGTGACACAGTGGACCCACGGGGGACGCATGCAGTGTCAGCACACAGCCGCGAATCGCCATTACCTTCTATGGGGAAAGTTGCGGTTGAAAATTTAAAGAAAAGGGCCACTTAGGAGAGGACTTTGAGCAAATCCCTTTAGACTTAAGGGGCTCTAGAACCAACACCCACAGGAGTACCAGAGTACTCTATTTACCTCACCCAGGAAGCTGGGTGCATAGGTGTCCTTTGGTGTCGGGAATCGTCGTCGTTTTCAATGGCGATCTGCTGCAAAGTGCTGCTGCCGTCGAAGTGGAAAGTGTCCGGTGTGATCCAAGCCTGGATTGAAGATGATAAGAACCTGAAAGCAGAGGGGACAGAGTCTGGGTCACTTGCCAGTTACCAGGGGCACGATAGTCGAATGCCCACCGATGTCGGGTAATGTCAGGTGAAAGAGGTGAAGCTTGACTCTTCAGCCACGAGGACCAGGAGGCGTCGATAAAAACCAGGATCTGAAATCGAGCTTTCCCACAAAGGATGTTGAGTGCTGCGGTGTTGGTGACCGGATTGGACCCAACAAGCCTTGGCAACAGCAACCCACGCAGAAAGTAAAGAAATGCTTCGGTGTGGATCAGCAAGGTCCGAGGGACTCACCACGTGGTGGGGAGTCAGGGCACATCTGGAGCAACCAGGGAAGCCCAAAGAAAATCAGAGTTGCCTTCGTAGGGAACCACCAGTCGATGGACCAGAGATCGCGAAGGAGCCTCGAGCGGGAATGCAAGAAGCGGGCTCACAGAACACTCGTGGAGTGTAGGCCCACAATCTTCAGAGCAAAAGGTACTCGGGGCTTGGGCTACAAGTAACCCAAAGCACAACTTGAAGAGACGTCGGGAAGTCAATGCACTTGCAAATGTGCACTGTGTCAAGGAGTTCCGGTTCCACGTCACTCACGAGGGCTGCGGGTCTCAGCTTTGCTGGGGACTCGGGTCGGCCTCTGAGAAGTCTGGAAATCCACCTCTGGTGTTGTAAAGTTGTTGGTGTCCGGCAGGAGCTTCAGAAATGCAGACCGGCAAGATTTGTCTTTGGTGCCTGCTAAGCAGGGGAGTCACTCCATGACCCCAAGGGAGATTCTTCCGTCCTCTAGTCTTGAGTAAAGCGTCGAAGTTGCAGGATTCAGTTGCAGAGTTTCGTCCATGAGTAATCTAAAGTCCTGTTGCCAGGGGTTCCTTACTTATTCCTAAGAAAGGGGTTGGACTAACTCTGTGGACCTACCTATGGGAGGGTTTGGAAAGAGGGGTGGCTACACCCATTTCCTTTGTCCAGGTTCACGCCAAAGCAGGGGCTGGTAGCCCCGGCAACCGGTTTGAAATGGGCTATGCACAGGGATACCAAAGGTGCCCCCAGTGCAGACTTCAAAGAAGTCTCAGAGTGCACCAACCCAGCCCCAATCCACTAAGGCCTGTCTGAGTGGTGGTTACACCTCCCTGTGATAGGAAACCTATTGTCCAGGCCTCCCCTGCCGAAGTTTCGGTCAGCAGCAGGAGGCCAGACTCATGTCTGTGGCTGCAGCATCCATTTTGTGATGCCAGGGCTCTGTTAAACTGGTAACGGGTATAGCGTTGTGTACCTGTCTCTCCCTCTAGAAGGGTAGAATTCTACCCCGCCGCCAGGACTGGCGGGGGAGTAGGATTCCAAAGTGTTTGACACCAAACACGACATGTTTCAAAGTTAACATTTACCGCAAGGTTATAAGGCACTTAAGAGTATATGGTCTGGCTGCATCACAGAACAGCCTCAGAGAATAGGCTCCGAGCACTGCAGAGGGGCCCTGCTCATGCATGGGCACCCTCTCACACAAAACGAAGCACCCTGCCTTCAGGATTGATAAGGCCTGCCATAGGGGTGACTGATAGGTTTCTATGTGTAGTGATTTAAGGTAGATATAGGTAGCCTATATCTAAGTAAGGGGTGCATGCACTACCATTCCAAGGCTGCAGTAGCAGTCCTGTAGTGTCATTTTGGAAGGCTTCCCAGGGGTGGCATAATACATGCTGAAGCCCCTGGGAGGCCTCTGGGGTAACTATGCCCTCAGTACCCTCATATACAAGAGACTCACAAGGGTACCCCAGTGACCAAACTGGAGTGTACCTAAAATACTTGCAATCAATTTAGAGAGGAAGCAGCTAGCCTGGGGTCCTGGATAGCAGGGCCCCAGCCAGACTAAAGTTGAAAAACAGTGAAACATCAGCAAAAAGTGGGAGCAACCATAGGAAGCAGATCCTACTCTCCTACAATCTCATAACCTTAAAAGAAGTTACACCATGTATATGGTCTCCCCTGCAATGTAATCCTTAAATGCATCCAGTTGAAACAGAGTCTATAATTACTTTTCCCCGTTGCCTTGGCCTCATAGCATTCATATATTTATAATGCATGGAATTTTGCAATCCCTGTATAAACGCCTGGCTCTAATTCTTTATAATCGACTGGTTGTGACACACCAAGTCACCTGTTATAAAGAAAAGACGTCAGAATTGCACTGTAATGAGTTATCGCAGTCGAGTCCTGAAGTCACAGTGCCTGCTGCCAGAGTCAGCAGCCGAGGCGAAAGGCAGGTCACAGAGCAGCTGCCTGGAGCTGAAATGTTGCTTTTCTTTCTTCTGCTCTATTTTTCTAGCTTTAAATGGGTAGCAGAAAGAACATGATTATTTTTTTTAATCCTTAGATAATTAAGGAAAAGTTGGAATCTTTCTACATATTTCTACACATTCTCATCTACTGCAGCTTTTATTTTAAACTTACTTTTGTTGAACTTGTTTCTTATATCTTTTTGCAACAAATATCTAACAGGTTTATCATGTGTTTAATTTTGCAACTTGACCAGGAACACTTTTTATCTTGGTACTGTGTCATTCTTAAAAGTTAAGGATTAGACATTCATTCAAGTACCTAAATACACATAATAATAAATCTCTCCTATTTTCAGAATTTGAACAAAACAAATCCCTTGAGCTACGTCCTTTTGGTATGACTCCACTTCAAAGGGGAGTATAAAACAAGGCGTTACGTTGTCTTGTTGCAATTTCCTAATTTATTTATATTCTTTGTAGACATAAATTTGATCAGCCCAGCCAACACGTTTTGTCCATTCGGACTTCATCAGGTCTGAAATATTAAAAAGAATACAAAGAATTGATATACTACATGTACACATTCACATACCAATTCACCTACATAATCTTTCAAGCCAAAACATGGACACGTTACTCCAACCTACAACGTACCTATGTAACAAACATTTATGATCATTGAATGTATACCAGCGCATGTTATATTTGCATATACATCACTGAGAGTGCCTTGGTCTTGGGGATTGGTCTCCCAGTGACTCTTCTCTGTCTCCTGCATCACCCTTTCTGGTGATAATTTGGGGAGCAGGGGACCCCAGACAATGTATCCACCAAGGGACCCCAGAGAATTCATCCACTATTTCCTTGGACCTAGCTTGTGCTAGACCTTCCAATCCTAGAGTCTCCCAATTGTTCTCTCTTATCTCCTGGCCGTCACATCCCTTGCTTGGACCTTCCAAGAGGAAATCTTTCATCATCGCTCCCTGTCCGCACGAAAAAGACTGAAACTCCACAGAAGTGCATTCAGGCATCTCCCCTGCACTCTCTCTCACTGCCACTCTCACAAGTAATTCAACAGGTCTAGAGCACTCTGTGAGAAATGGTTTCATGGTTGCATGGTTGTCCCCACTTTTTGCTGAACTGCTGATGTACTATGACTGAGTGTGCCCTGGGCTCCCTACCAATCAGATACCCATTTTTGGAAGAAACAAGGGAACCCAATAGGTAATTAAGGACCTTGGGTGGCAATTTGTGTAACAACAGTGGTCCTTAAAAAACTTTATAGAACATTTAAATGAGCTATCCAGAATAGTTAACACACTGATAGAACACAATGGTTGACTGTGTGTAACTATATAAGTGGTCAACGGCGTTTCGATCCCTTTGAACGGGTAATGGGATCATCATCAGGACTGCATGTATCACTTCCCTGAATAATTATTAACTGCTTGTGGGAAAAGTTGGGGGAAAAGGCAGAGAAAGTATTTCAACGAGATAAACAACCAGCATTGTAAATACATATTTAGGGAAGGACCATGTAATGTCAGGCACCCTGCGAGAAAAATTGCTAACTACATGCTGAATAAGGAATAGGGAGAACAATAAGATTACAGTGAAAGAATGAGGCATTTGTGAAACCGTTAGAAGCTCTCCTGATAAAAAAAATGACAGAGCATCTTGCAGTAATGACCTCAAGATGCTGTATGAAAGGTGAAAATAGGAACGCATCCTAGCAGGAACCGCAATTAAAAGTAAAGTATAGGAGTTTACTGGAATTATGGTTACAGGGCAGCAACAAGCGTAAGAATTCACAGTCGAAGCGCAACCAAGGTGGCGTAGAGTGAGCCGGCAATGCCGAGAACAGATGCCAGTCGGTACAAGCAATCTGTCAATAAGGGGCAAGTGCTGTGGCTTTACAAAAGTGTCAAGAGCTGAGATAACCAAGTGAGCATGCCAAAACTGGGATGCAGGACTACCCTCAATGGCAACGTGGTGTGTGCAATCTGTTAAGTGTAAAGAGAACACATGGACGTGGCAGGACAGAATTAACACGAGCTGTGATAAACATATGAAAGGAAAGAGTGTACGTGCAAAGATAGAGAATATAGGACTTACCTCAATGGCAACGTAGTGTGCAATCTGATAAGGTGTTATGAGCACACACGATCCCTGTGGTTGGAACAAAATTTGTTTGTGATTACGAGCCTGTAGAGAAGGAATATGACACACTACAATAAGGAGTGCAAACGGGGAAAAAAGCGAAGTGCCAGTATACCTGAGTCCAGGGCTGTTGGGGAACAATAGTTAAGGATAGAAATTCCACGTGACGGTTGAACCACGCGTCTGGCGTCTGGAAAGGACGATGCCTATGGGAGGGGAATTAAAGAAAAATGCACACAGCGGGCATTTGAAAAATGACCTAACACTAGTGTCTAGGCTGAGTGGCTGCCCCCCAGCTGCTACCACGAGACATGTTTCTGGACCCCTGAATCCAGAGCCTGCTCCTCTCAAGGGCTTGAAAAAATGCACATCCTGGGACGAGGTGCCAAGCCTCCTCCCCCAGGATGGGCAGGGTCCCTGAAGGGGAAGCTTCAAAGGCTTGCCGCCTTTGTGAGCTTCCCCAGGCCTTTTGCTGCTCCCAGCAACTGATCCCCAGCGGTTCTGACCCACACTTTGGGTTGGAGAACTGGCGGGAAAACTAAGTGAGGAAGGGAGGTGTGTCCACCTTTGCCAACCCCACCCCGCAGGTGGGGGAGGCAAGGTGAAGCACAAATCACAGTCCCATCTTGCAGATGGGGGGACCTAGCCAACCACAGTGAGGCATATGCCCCCTCCCACTGGACGGTGGCATAATAGGGGGTGTACCCCCCAAGGAAGAAACCCATTGGTCCCAACCTTTTACTTACCTGTAAGGCCCCTACATTTAGTATTTAAGGGCACCCTGAATCCTGCCTCCTCAGAACAGCAACGACCAACAAGAAAAGAAGAAGGACCGAACAGCTGTGCCGAAGTTAAGAAGAGGAGGACGCCTACTGACTTGGCCCCAGCCCTACCGGCCTGTCCCCACCTCAAACCTGTAGAAGCGAAACCCCGGTGTGTCCTGCAGCCGGGAACCTCAAGAACCTCGAGGATCTGCCCTGCCATCCCAGGAAAAGACTTTCTCTCCCTTGAACACTGGATTTGTTCACCAACAGACTCCATCTCTGGGAGAATCTGCAACTCTGCACCCGATGCCCACGGCCCCAGTTTGAGTGGCCCAACACCACTGTTAGATTTGGGGTCTCTTGTTGGCACCAGTAGGTACTTGTGACACATAGGGACCCTCTCCTCTAGTCAGGGTAGGGGGATTACACTCCTAAAATAACCCCTGCTCACCCTCTAGGTAGAGTGGCGCGAGCAGTCCAGGATTATTTCAGAGGCGTTGTAAGTTAAGCAGTTGTGACCACATAAAGTAACCCAGTGACAACACTGCAAATGGACACCACACAGGTTTTATATAGAGCTACCACAAGACCATAAATGACAAAAATACACACTATGATTACTTTAAGGCCCCTACATTTAGTATTTAAGGGCACCCTGAATCCTGCCTCCTCAGAACAGCAACGACCAACAAGAAAAGAAGAAGGATTTAAGCTTAGTTCAGTTCAGTTCTTAGATGCGACACTTTGCGTCAATGTACCTTAAGTTGCGTTGCGCTTCCACGACAAGCAATGTCGCAGCGATGGGAAATGCAGCAAAGTTCAGATACAAAGAAATAAAGACATTAAGATCTTCCAGATGCTGCACGCTTATCGGGGATGCGAGAAGTTCTCAGTTCGATGCATGACCTACAACGGCGACATCCAAGACGCCACAGTAGCGGCAACGCTCTTCTCCCATGATGCGTGAAGCTTCCGCTCGATGCGGCAACTACAGCGGCGACATCCAAGATGTGACGGCAGCAGCTCCGACGGCAGCGCGCTTCTCGGGGATACGAGGTGCTCTTGTTCGATGCGGTGCAATGCGACAGTTCCAGCGGCGACACCCTCCTTTGGAGTTGCGACGGCAGGCTCAGCGACGCCGACACACTCCGACTTCGTTGCGAGATTCTTCTCCTAATACGGTGCAGTGCGACAACTACAGCGGCGACACCCTCCTCCAGAGTTGCGACGGCAGCAGCAGCGACGACGACATGCTTCCTCTTTGTTGTGGCACGCTTCTCTCCGATGCGGTGCAGTGCGACAGTTCCAGCGGCGACACCCTCCTTCGGAGTTGCGACGGCAGGCACAGCGACGGCGACATGCTTCTTCTCGTTGAGTCGCGCTTCCAGCTCCTTGCAACACGCAGTTCCTCCGAAGGCCCAAAACAGCAGCAGGCACTTCCACAAGAACTCTGGGGAGCTGGGGGTGAAGTCTGTTGTCCCAGAGACTTCAGCAGGAGCAAGCTCTTTTCCAAGCCCTTGGAGATCCTTCACAAGTTGAAAGCAATGTACACAAAGTTCCTTTCTCCTTCCTTTGGCAGTAAGGCAACCACTGCATGCCAATCCCCCAAGCAGCACTTACGCTTGGGAATAGTCTCTCCTCAGTTTCTTCAGGTTCCTCTCGTCGGTAAAGGTTTCTTCTTGTAGTCCAAAGTGATCTAATTTCATGGGATCAGGGTCCCAATATTTATACCCCAAAATCCTTTGTTCTCTGAGGGGAGAGGGGCCTTTGCCCAGTCCAAACCAGTTCTGAAGCACTCTTTTTACCAGACTTCTCCTTTTCTTTCACAGTGCAGGGCAGAAACATCAGACGCCCCACAGGAGATGGAGCCAGCATTGTGGAAGGCAAGTACAGTCCTGGAGCACTCTGTTTACAGGACTTCTACTCTTCTTTCAGTGTGCAGGGCAGAGACATCAGCCGCTCCCCAGGGGGTGGAGCCAGCATTGTGGAAGGCAGGCACAGCCCTATTCAAGGTTCAGGTGCAACTCCTCCCTCGCATCTAGATGCAGATCTCTCTATTCACCACTGGGTGACTCAGCCTGTCTCCTAGAATTCACCAGCCCTGTCACTCACAAAACCAGACAAAGGAATACACAACCTAGCAGAGGCAGGTTTGAATGGTTAGACAAGCAAATACCTACTTTCTAAAAGTGTTATTTGCAAACACAGAATATTAAAATAAACTTCACTAAAATATGTATTTTATTATTCTGAGTCCAGGCACACTAAACTCGAATTTCTACCATGTTCTTTGAGACAGCTGGGATTATAACACGTAATAACTCTTAGTCCATTCTGGCCTATAAGAACAGGTAGCCTTGCAATAGTGAAAAACGAAAATGGCTGTAATTCATTATTAGGACATGCCACACACATCAGGGATTGTCCTACCTTATACTTACAATGCACCCTGCCCTTGGGCTTACCATAGGGGTGACTAATCTGAAGAAAGAAGAAAAGGGAAGGTTTAGGGACTGGCAAGTGGGTGCACTTGCCCAGTCAGCATGACAGTACCAGACTGCTTGCAGGCTCTGCAATGGTATGCCTTAGACACATTATACAAGGCTGCTTCTGTGGGTGGCCCAACTAGTGTTGCAGGCCCACCAGCAGCATTTGGATTTACACGCCCTGGCATACTCAGTGCACAAGACTAGGGTCTGACAAGTAAACCAAATAGCCAAACATGGAACCACTGATTAATACATCAATTTACAATAGGGAGCACTTGCACTGTGGCACTGGATAGCAGTGGCACAGTGCCCAAAGCATCTAATACCAGCAGAAATACATGAGGCAACAGCAAAAATGGAAGGGAGACACACGCTAATGGCGCCAGGTCTAACAACCACGATAAGGTCTCCCCGGCGATCCTGACCTGAGATCCAGTGATCCCTGACCTGCTTCAAGCTTCCAGCGACGCCTGCAGCCTCAATCTGGAGGGTCCCCCCAACCGTGACCAGGAGCTGGTAAGAAGATTCGACCCTAAAAGACACCCCTGCACCCGACACCCCGCAGCCTTGGGTGGCCCAACCGATGGTGTCTAGCCAACCCCCCAGCATCCCAACTTACCTCTCCAAGTGGTGATCACTCCCAGAAGACCTTCGTCCCTGAGCCTGCAATGTGTTTGCAAACCGGAGAAACCCATTGAAAGTAACAGGGCACCAGACGACAAACCATCACCCTGCACTCGTCCACCCTAGTGCCGTTGTGAGTGTTCCTTTGGTGCTAACTTGAACCCCCATTTGTCCTGAGCTGAGGTCCAGGAGCTTTGCTCCCACAACCTTGTGGCCTGCTCGTGAGCAGCCACCATCCGGAGGTCCCCTATCCCCCATTGGATAACATTGGGCCTCAGCACTCTGCACCCGGCCGCCCTAGTGTCACTGAGGGTGCTTTGAGAGTGCATCCTCGACCCCGGAAGACCCCTGAGTCTAACCCCAGAAAACCAACTCCCACAACAAAGTACTTACCTGTTAACCAATAACTCTATTTCCTCCCATCGGATAACATTGACTCTTACCTATGAAAACATTTCTAAGTGTTGAGTTGGAAAATCTATAAAATCCTATATAACTCTGTACAAATAATCAAAACACATTTACCTATTTACAGAAAATGTCCCAATCCAGTATCCAGGTATACTACACTGTGTAAGAAAAGTAATCTGCAAAGTCATCTACATGACATCATATTGAAAAGTCATTATAAAGTATATGTACAATAGTTTAAGGTATTGCGTTTCCAGTAATTCTACTGTAATCAAACCAAAGTATATATACAACTGCAAACCAAACTGTATTGATACTGCAAAGTCTAAAGGTTGATTGCTTTATTTCGATATGCATATATCATAAAAGCAGTACAAAAGGTAAAAACAGCATGTCGAAAGAGTATGACTGTACATATAAGAATAAAAGAATAAAAACACATTTGGTCAGCATAAGTTAATTAAGAAAGAATTAAATTGATATGGACAGTCTTTTAAGTCGAATCAACCAAGCCCATTTTAAAAACTTGGAAACGGCACAAACAATAGGAGGGGCTGTATTGGTTAAAAGAATCCGGAGGGCAACAGAATACTGGCGAGTGCCCAGTTCTCTGCAAATAGGTCCAAGCCAACGTGATCTGGGGCGCCCATAGTCCGGGCATTCGAAGAGAAAGTGTGGCACCGTCTCTGGTTTATCAGGACAAAGAGCACAATGGCGTGCTGAGGGCTGGGGTTTGTTCCACCTGGAACAGAGGTCGGCAAGGGGTAGGGTTCCTAACCGGAATTTGATATACAAGGACCCGTCCATGGCGATGGTAATTAAGTCCTTGTAGGGCTCGAAGGCAACAACATCTTTTATCAGCAGGAAGACTGCGGTGGTTTTGCAGTGCTGCTGATTGCTGATGCGCTTCACACGGACCCATTCCCAGTAAAGTTTTTTTAGGGACTCCTTTGAAGGAGCTGAGTGGCTAAGCCAACAGGAGTCCAGACCAAGATCCCCTAAAAGTTGTTTAATTTCCTTAAGCCATTTAATCCTGTGCCAACCATCGGAGTGCATCACCTCTGCTAGACCATCAGCATAGGGTTTTAGCTCCGGAACCCTCCACAGGCGAGCCCAGAGCAAGAGAGGTCGGAGGCGGGCCTGGTCCCCTATTGCTTTACAGCCTGCATCCATAAGGACTGGGATTGTCGGGCTACTCATCGGAATGGCAAGGAGGTCTTTAATGAATTTGTTCTCAGCCTTGCTCAATAAGTCCACTTTACCTAGGCCCCACAGTTCAGCTCCGTAAAGTGACGCGGAAACCGCACGTGCTTTATATATGTCTATTAGAGGGGCAACACATTGTTTGGTTGAGTTATTAAACTCCTTGAGGAGGGCCATCCCCACCCTTTTATGACCCATTGTCATTTTGTTGATGTGGGCGGACCAGCTCATCGCATCACTTAAACGAATTCCCAGGTAATCAAATTCTGCCACTCTTTCAAGGGGGGTGGAGTTCAAAATGGGAGGACGGCCAAGTTTACGAGGTGGGTGCATAACTGAATACTTGGTTTTGTCCACATTGATGACTAGTCCTCTGGTGGTGCAAAAGTCCTGGAAGCGGTTCAGTAGTGTCTGTAGTCCTTGGGGGGTTTTAGAAATGAGGAGGGTGTCATCGGCGAACAGCAAAGTTGGAATTTTTACGCCTCCCAGAGTGGGAGCGTCTGCTGGTTCGCCGAGCAGGTGTTCTACCACCCCATTAATGTAGAGGGAGAATAGGGTGGGAGCCAGGACACAACCCTGCCTCACTCCCCTCTCGACCCTGATCTTATCGGTCTTTTCCCCATTCAACCCCCATCTAACCTGAGCGTAGGTGTTGTTATGCAGTTTGATGAGGAGGTTTAATATGTACGGAGGCATCCCTAATCCATGTAACACCCTCCAAAGTTCCTCCCCAGGAACCAGGTCAAAGGCAGTCTTTAGGTCGATAAAAGCCAAGTAAAGACTGCCTTTGCCTAGCTCCACCACCTTCCAGTACAATAACAGGAGCCTGAAGACCTGTTCGATAGTTCTGGTGCCTGAACGGAACCCGGCTTGCATGTCAGACAGAATGTGGTTTTGATATGATATGATATGATATAGTTTTTATAAAGCGCGGCTTACACTCCAAGGAGCATCTTGGCGCTAGTGGTAAGAGTGTCATCGGAAAAGAAGGAGGGAAAGTGCTGGCAAAATAGGGGGGGGGGGGAGTGCTGAAACTAAAGAGAGTTAGGTTAGATTAGTTTTAGAACTAACGTGTCAGGCGCATTAAAAATCCAGGTTTTGAGGGCCTTGCGAAATAGGATTTCAGAGGGGATCTGACGCATCTGGGAGGGGAGTTTGTTCCAGGCTCTAGCTCCCAAAAAACCTAGCGATTTGCCACCTTTGGTTGCGAGCCTGAATCTAGGGACCACCAGTAGGTTCAGGTTGGAAGACCTGAGTGATCGAGAGGGGGTGTATTTTCCAAACCTTTGGGACAGATAGGAGGGACCCGACTGGTGGTAGGCTCTGAAAGTGATAAGCAGGATTTTAAATAGTACTCTCTTATGAATGGGCAGCCAGTGTAGGGTTCTAAGTGCTGCTGAGGCAGATGACCTCCTGGGCAACCTTAGTACTAGGCGGGCTGCGGTATTCTGCACCATCTGCAATTTGTGCAGGACGCTTTTGTTGGAACCTGCATAGATGCTATTGCAGTAATCCAGGCGGGATGTGATGAGGGCCACTGCGATTGTCTTCCTGGCCGTCAGGGGAAGGAGGTCGAAGAACCTTCTCAAGCCCTTGATGATGTTAAAGCAGGACCCTGCCACGGTACCTGCTTGTTGCTTGAAAGAGAGGGCTTCATCAAACCTAATCCCGAGGTTGCGGGCTGATTTGATTGTGTTTGGCGGGACCTCAGCATCTTGGGGCCACCACTGTTTCGGGCAGAAGAGGTTAGCTTGACCGAAGGGGAGGATTTCCGTTTTTCCTGAGTTACACTTGAGGTGGTGGGTTCTCATCCATTCAAAAGTGGCGGTGAGACAGTCTTTCAGATTTTCTTCAGCTGAGGTAGTGTTGTCTTGGACCAGGATGAGCTGCGTGTCATCAGCATAAGATATTGTGCTGATGTTGAAGGAGCTGATGAGCTCTATCAGGGGGGTCATATATAAGTTAAAAAGAATTGGGCTTAGGCTAGAGCCCTGTGGCACCCCTGTGTTTAGTGCCTTCTCGCCTGACCGATAGTTTCCCAATAGGGTGACTTGCTTTCTATGGCTAAGGAAGTTTTTTAGCCAGTTTAGGGCGGTTCCTGCAATTCCCAAGTTTGCCAGGCGGCCAATTAATACGGGATGGGAAACCGTATCAAAGGCCGCCGACAGGTCGAGCAAGATCATGACGGCTTTTTTGCCTTGGTCCATTGCTGTCTTGAGGGTCTCTACCGTATGTAGGAGGGCTGACTCCGTGGAGTGTTTTGCTCTGAAACCTGCTTGGCTAGGATGTAGTAGGTTGTTGTCCTCCAGAAATGCGGTCAACTGTTTGTTTACTGCTGACTCTGTGAGTTTAAACAGTAGTGGGAGCAGCGATATAGGGCGGAGGTTGGAGAGTGTGGTGGGGTCGGCAAGGGTTTTCTTTTGAAGGGGTTTCACGGCAGCGAGTTTCCATTCAGAGGGAATGGCAGCGGTAGCAAGGGAGGAATTGATAATATTGTTTATAGTGGGATTCACGGTGTCCACTATGGTTTGGAGTAGCAAAGGGGGACACGGATCGAACGGGGAGCCTGACTTGGTAGAGAGGATAGCTTGGCGAGTTTCCTCCATGCTGACCGGGGCAAAATTGCTTAGCTGCAGGTTTTTGTTGGTTGTTGGTAGGTTTTCCTGTAAAAGGGATTCGGGGGGGTCTGGAAAGTCTTTAATTAGGTTTTGAATTTTTTGTTCGAAATAGTCCGCAATTGAGTTGCACAGGGTGGGAGAGGGTGGGATCTCTTGCCTAAGGATTCTGGGATTCATGAAGTCATCGACTATTTTGAAGATTTGCTTTTGATTGTTGTTAGACTTAGTGATGGCTTCAAGGAAATGTTCTTTTTTGGCGGTTTTTATCATTTCGTGATAATGTTTCCTAGCAGTTTTGTAATCTAGGAGTTCAGTGTCGCTATAGGTGCGACGCCATTTCTTTTCGAGGGTTCTAACCTCTGAGCGCTTGTCTTTGAGGTGGGGGGAGAACCATGGGGCACATTTTTTGTTATGCTTTTTTCTCACTATTTGCGGATTGGGGGGTTTGCCGAGATTTGTGATCCATGTGCAGAAATTGCTGTAGTCTGTTTCAGTGCAACCAGTGGGGAGGGGTTTTAATTTCTCGGCAACGAGGTGCAGACTGGGGGAGTTTGCTAGTTTTTTCCAGTCTGTCTGTGCCTGAGTATCAACTCTTGGTTTGGGAATGTTTGTCCTTTTTTTAAGAGCGAGGTTGAAGGGGATTAGCCAGTGGTCAGTCCACGTTTGCGGCAGAGGAGTTGCTGTAGTAAGGGTAGTGAGATTGGTGCAAATGCAGTCCAGGATGTGGCCTGCTTTATGCGTGGGCTTCTTGGTCAGTATTTCCAGTCCCAGAATATCAGTGAGTTCATTGAGCCATATTGTGTTAGGGTCGTTGACTTTGTCCAGGTGGAAATTTAAGTCGCCCAAAACGGTGAAGTTGGCGTATTTCATGGCGAGAGTGCTGAGTGCCTCTTCAAAACTAAGTGAAAAACCGTTCTGTGGTCCTGGTGGGCGGTAGATGAGGGCACCGGCAAAGGTGTTCTCATCATTTATCTGGATGCGGAAACCTATGCTTTCTGCTCCCTTAATGTCCGATATCTCGAACGTGGAGCATTTTATGGAGTCCCGGTGGATAATGGCAAGGCCACCACCTCTTTGTTCCTGTCTGTCAGCACGTTGAATGAGGTATCCCTGTGGAACAGCCTGGGCTATAACAGGGTTGCACCATGCTTTTAGCCAGGTTTCGGTTACAAATAGTAGGTCAAAATCGTTTTCTGTGATAAGGTCATAGATATGAGCTCCATTTTTACATATTGACCTAGCGTTGATTAGGGCTCCTCGGACCAGGGTCGAGTCTTCCGTAGCGGGTGACCATTTCTCTGGGGTGAGAGTGGTTTTACATGAGTGGCAGCTTAGAGGCCCTAACCAGTTGTCGACATTGATCACATTGTGACAATTTTTGCAGTTGTTGTTTAGGGAGAGGATTTTTTCTCTCGTTAGAGTAGGCATTGGGTTTGTACATACCTTAGATTGGGCGGCGTGGCGTGCCCTAAGCCCGGTCGTGGCGCGGACGGGCGCAGACGGGCTTGCCTTAGGCGCGCCTTCGGCGCGCAAACGGCGCTCCCGCTGCGCTCGTCCGCTGCGCTGGTATGGCCGGCACATTTGTAGTTTTCAGGGGGGGCGTGGCCTCGCAGTGGGCGTGGCTGTCGGCTTAGGGCGTTCCTGAAAGAGCGAGGGGTCGCTGTGTCAGGGGATCGAGGAGGGCGGTGATAGCGCGTTTAAGTCGGCGCTTTAGAGCAGATAAGCCCAGTGATGTTTTTTTAAAATTCAACAAGAAGAAAATAGTGCAGTTTTTTAAAAAGTAAACACACACACAGTCCTCCGGCTTCCGCCTCAGAGGATGACACACTCAACTACAAGCGCTTCCAATCAGCGTATTTGTAGTTTTCAGGGGGGGCGTGGCCTCGCAGTGGGCGTGGCTGTCGGCTTAGGGCGTTCCTGAAAGAGCGAGGGGTCGCTGTGTCAGGGGATCGAAGAGGGCGGTGATAGCGCGTTTAAGTCGGCGCTTTAGAGCAGATAAGCCCAGTGATGTTTTTTTAAAATTCAACAAGAAGAAAATAGTGCAGTTTTTTAAAAAGTAAACACACACACAGTCCTCCGGCTTCCGCCTCAGAGGATGACACACTCAACTACAAGCGCTTCCAATCAGCGTATTTGTAGTTTTCAGGGGGGGCGTGGCCTCGCAGTAGGCGTGGCTGTCGGCTTAGGGCGTTCCTGAAAGAGCGAGGGGTCGCTGTGTCAGGGGATCGAGGAGGGCGGTGATAGCGCGTTTAAGTCGGCGCTTTAGAGCAGATAAGCCCAGTGATGTTTTTTTAAAATTCAACAAGAAGAAAATAGTGCAGTTTTTTAAAAAGTAAACACACACACAGTCCTCCGGCTTCCGCCTCAGAGGATGACACACTCAACTACAAGCGCTTCCAATCAGCGTATTTGTAGTTTTCAGGGGGGGCGTGGCCTCGCAGTGGGCGTGGCTGTCGGCTTAGGGCGTTCCTGAAAGAGCGAGGGGTCGCTGTGTCAGGGGATCGAGGAGGGCGGTGATAGCGCGTTTAAGTCGGCGCTTTAGAGCAGATAAGCCCAGTGATGTTTTTTTAAAATTCAACAAGAAGAAAATAGTGCAGTTTTTTAAAAAGTAAACACACACACAGTCCTCCGGCTTTCACCCATTGTGAAATCCTCCCCAAAATGGCTTTCCCCGCTAGTTTCTGACTCGAGTCTATTAGGCTTATGGGCCTATAGTTCCCAGGTAAGTCCCGGCTGCCCTTTTTGTAAATGGGGACTACCTCAGCACCTCTCCAGGAGTCTGGCACAGGTCCTCCCTCAATGATTGCATTAAGAAGTGCTGAGATCAATACCCCCCAGTCTTCAGGATAGGCTCGGAGGATGTCTCCTGGGAGGCCATCCGGACCAGCTGCTTTTAATGGCGCCAAAGTTTTAATCTGCTTTGTAACATCCAAAACAGAGAACAGTTCCAGGTCTCGATCTAGAGTGTAAGGAGGGAGAATGAAGGGATCATTTAGTGGGCCTTCAGTGGCAGAATAAAGTTTTTGGAAGTGGGAAAACCATGTCTGAGCGTTGATGCTGCAGGTCCTCAGGGTGTCGTCGGGACGGTTCCTGTTACCCACCAAATCCCAAAAACCTTTGGCATCTTTCCCACGACTGGCAGCCAAGAGGTCCTGCCAGTCGTTATCCTCCCACTCCATCTTAGCGTTTTTTTGGCAGAGTGAGTAGTGCCTCCTGGCCACCCTAGTCCTAGATGGTATTTTAGACTTAACCGCTTCAATAAGAAGCGACTTCGCCTCCCTGCACTTCTGGTTGAACCAGCCCTGTCTAGCCCGTGAACGCGGTTTCCTTCTGTTGGTATTAGCTGGGACTACGAAGAGGTCACTGATAGCCTGGGTTAAGGTGCAGAACCTAGAGGTCACCTCCAACAACCCTTCCTCACGGGGGTCAAGATTATATAGAGCTGAGGCAAGAAGCTGCCTAATGACAAAAGTTTTCTCCTCTGAGAGTGACAGCTTCGCCCACTTTAACCGCCGTCCACAGTTAGAAACTGCTGACAGATCCGGGGCGGGATTACAAGTAGTTCTGGACGTGTGCCCTGGCCTGTTGTAAGTATGGACCCCTGCTTTGTCAGAACCAGTCCTGCCATTGGCAGCCCTCAGGCCAAACTCCATAGATATGGAGTTGATCTGAAGGGCCACTTCTGTCCACTTTTTGATAGGGCTAAGTTCTAGGGACGGTATCCCCCACCTGATATCATATTCCTCTTGATCTTTTAGGATTTCGAGGTCCAGGGGCTCAAAGGTGCAATTGAAATCGCCCACCACCAAAGTACAATACTTGTAAGGTGACGAGCGGAGCTGAGCTTCTAGGCAAGTTATAACTGGGGATTCTCTACCCCCCTTCGTACCTCGGGCATAGATGTTAAAGATGTTTAAGATGACTCGACCCTGGGGGTTTTTCAGCGATATGTTAAGGAGGTCCGGGCATTTAGTATCCCGCTCCACCACCCTGCAATTGAGTTCAGAGGCCACCCAGATGAGGAGGCCACCAGAAGGGCGACCCCTACCAGATCCCGCATGAACAGCTGGTATAAAGTGGGTGGAGTATCCTGCCTTATGTAGGGGCTCCTTACTCCAGGTTTCCTGGAACAGGCATATGGAGTATTGCTCCACAAGCGAATTCCAGTCTGGCAATGCTAGCTTCCTCTCGAGGCCTGCTACATTCCAGCTGAAAACCCTAAGGGGTGGGTCCGTCACAACTGCAATGCTACAGGTCTCGACGGGAGCCAGTGAGTCCGCAACACCCACAATAGGAAAGCTAGCTAGGGGGGTCAGGAGATGCCCTCGCCTCCCCTTGGCCCTTTGCAATCTCAGCAGTGACCAGGCATTGTGGTATGGTCGAAGGGCTATGAATTTTGGAAAAAGGGGTGGACTCGACGACGGGACTCCAAGCCACAGAGGCCTCCCCAGAGGCGTCACAGAGTCAACAGCCCCAGGGACCCCAATTCGGCAGTAGTGGAACTGGCTGGGACTGCTGTAGGAAAATTCCCGGGGAAAATTGACCATGGACGCTGTTTTGAAAAGGGGGCCCTGGATGGAAAAGAGGGGTAGTCGGGGCCGGCCACGGGTAGAAGAAAGATAAATCAACAGCATCAACTCCCGGACCAGCCGCTGTTCGCCCTTGGGAGCATATTGAGTGGGCGGCTCTTATGTCTTGAAAGTTGACCACCACGCAGTCTCCCTCAAAAGGTTTTTTCCCATGTCCAATCCAGCCCACCCTGCGGACCCCAAGAATCAGGCCATCTACACCTAGTGGAAGGGGTCTATTGGTTTTCATCCAGTGGATGACCTTATTTTTTAGCGCCTGGTGAGTTTCCTGCTGTGTTTCTTTTAGGGGGGGGAACTTTGATGAGAACAACAATGTACGGGTGGCATTCGGGGGGGAGATTTACCGGGGGACACTTACGTGGCGGATTCTGCTGGGTAGCCACTGGGGAGGGATTTTTAGGCAAGGAGGGATTTTTAGGCAAGGAGGGATTTTTAGACGAGGGGGTGGAAGGGATAACCTTAGAGGTTATTGCTACTCCGTTGGTTTTAGCCAGCGCAGCAGACGCAGGATGCACGTTTGGACCAACCCCTCCCTTCTGTTGATTCTTATGGGCAGGATTAGGCGCAGATACCATCGCTGCTGGGGGGGAGTGCCGTGCACTTGGGCTACATGAATGGAAACACTCGGCCTTGCCTGCTTCGCACTGGCCTGGGAGGCTGAAGTTGGTGCTTTCCCAGTAGCCAATGTTTTGGCCGGCAGTGTCAACTGGTCTCTGGATAGTTGACTCACTGGGACCCCTTTAACAACATTCCTGTCTGAGTTGATCTCACTAGGCTTAGGCTGTAATTTCAACAAGGTTTTCAGGGAGAAAAAATTGTCCCTGGTGGCCTGTTCGAACTTGTCCAGCCTATCCCCCAGGCTCTTAACTTGGTCGAGGAGTGGAATGAGCAAAGACTTTACCAGTTTCTCGAAGGGCTCGAGAGAGGTACCCTGTTTTGATGGAACAAGTGCTGCCGGGACCAAGGGGGAGGTATCGGGGAATCGGCTGCAAGCTGAGGGGGGCTGGGATTCCTGAGGGATTCGAGCTCTCCGGAGTCCAAGTATGAAGTACCCCTGTGGAGCTGTGTCCTAGGGCGCTTGTAGAGCATGGAGTAACTTCCCTTCTGAATATTGGTCCCCCTTTTCCTTTTCCTATGCACCCGGGAAGGTCTAATCTGGGGCAATGGTTTAGGATCGGGTGTGGGAACAATAGAATCAGATTGAGACCTACTACCAGGCGAGCTAGCTATAGAGTGAGATGGACCAGAATCTACAACCTCAATACAGAGACTGCTTGGGGGAGAAGCTGATGTCAGGCTTTCTATCCTATCTATTCCTGCCTCTAACGCTACAATATGTTGCTCATCAGATAGGGGCCCAGGCGGAGGTGCGGTGGGAATGGAGGTAGATGGGGACAAGGCATGTGCCGCAGCTCCCAGGGAAGAACGCTTAGATGGAAGAAGGTCAAGTGAGAGGCGGCGTTCCGTCATTGCGATCTCCTTTTCAATGACGTTGGCCACCCTGGTGATAAATTTGTCCATAGTGCCAATCATCGTGGAGCCCCCCAAAGCACTTTCTCCACCGCCCCTCAAAGCTTTGCCGGAGCGAGTTGACATGATGGATGCGGGTCCCACAAGTGAACTCCAGGGACTTGGACCCAAGGCAGAAGATGTAAGGGGGGTGGCCCAGCCCAGCCTCTGTCAGCCCCTGACGGCCACAGACGGCCCGCCCTCTGCCCGGGCTCCGCCCGGCGTCGCCCGCGCGCGTCCCGCGACGCGGAGGGGTTGTCCCGCCTTTGTAGCGCCTCCGGGTGCGAAGACAGCGGGAAACCGGAAGTCCACGCAAAGCCCGCTGGGAGCTGTAGTCTCCAGCCGCCGTAGAATGGTGATGGCGGGGAGACCTACAGCGTTCCAGACCCAGGGGCAGAGGCTGCGTGTGGCGTGCTGTCCAGAAGGTAGGTGTGGCCAGTAGACCCCCGCTCCACCGAGGGGTTGTCCCGCCTTTGTAGCGCCTCCGGGCGCGAAGACAGCGAGAAACCGGAAGTCCACGCAAAGCCCGCTGGGAGCTGTAGTCTCCAGCCGCCGTAGAATGGTGATGGCGGCGAGACCTACAGCGTTCCAGACCCAGGGGCAGAGGCTGCGTGTGGCGTGCTGTCCAGAAGGTAAGTGTGGCCAGTAGACCCCCGCTCCACCGAGGGGTTGTCCCGCCTTTGTAGCGCCTCCGGGCGCGAAGACAGCGGGAAACCGGAAGTCCACGCAAAGCCCGCTGGGAGCTGTAGTCTCCAGCCGCCGTAGAATGGTGATGGCGGCGAGACCTACAGCGTTCCAGACCCAGGGGCAGAGGCTGCGTGTGGCGTGCTGTCCAGAAGGTAAGTGTGGCCAGTAGATACTGCAAAGTATAAATCACTTACCTGTGCCAGGTTTGGTTGGTTCTAAGAAATAAACATACCTAAATAATATTTTTATACAAAGCAAATTGGTCTAAGTGCAGTCTTTGAGTGTGTGCAATCATTTGCTGATTGAGTGTGTACAACAAATGCTTAACAGTACCCTCTGATAAATCCTTACTGCTCGCCCACACTACCACAGATAGAGAGTAAGGTGCTATCTATTTTTAACTCTGCCTACCTTTGGGGTTCCACTGGACACTGTGCACACTATACCTCACTTTGGTATAGTACATACAGAGCCAGCTTCCTACATACTCACACTGCTGTCTTGTTCAGACACTCTTCTGCATACACACCTTGTCATTCACCTGCAGGCAGTGCAGCTAAGGCCAGACGCAGCCCTGGCATACGCAAGGACTCACTTTTCCTGATGCAGAAAGTGGCCAGGGATCTCTGAATCTGGCTGCACTAACTTCTCTTCAAACGCTAGCTCTCATCAAGCTTGTGGCCAGTGTTTTCTAGGTCCCGATCTCTATAGCACCACAAAGCCCTTTACTTCTTAGACAAAGCAATTCAAATAGTTGTCATTCTCCTTCTCACAATTCTATCATTTTGCGTTAAATCAGTTCATTAATGTTATTCATCTGTGCCGATTTCTGTCCATTAACAATCTGATTTTCATTCTGCAGATGACTGAAGAATGGACAGCAAAGCAACATGTTAATTTGCTAACATGCAGCACAAAGTCAACACTGTCAAAAAGTTTTTTTGAAGAGGTGAAGAAGCCTCAGAGCTTGAACAAGGAAACAATGACTCAAATCCAGGAGTGATGAGCAACTGGAAATCCTCAAGTACTGAAAACTACTGAATACAAACATTGTTTTTCTGACTCAATACTCTACATTGAACATTAACAAAGCTCCTAAGTGAAAATAACCAAAATAATTAATAGGGATGAGCTCTTTGCACTAAACAGCCTCTGAAATGGAAAAGGAACACGTGTAAAATGAGAGCTCAGTGCACGTACTATTTGTAAGAATATTTTGTGTCAAAAGAGACCTTTGGAAAGTCATTAAAGCTGAACACAGTGCACCTGAGAATAACTTCTGTTATAGCTTCAAACTGATGGTACTGGAAGAATGCAGCAGAGAAGATAAAAGCAACAACATTTTATCCCCGCACAGAAAGTGGGAGCTTTTGTTAGCAATACCAATCCACTCAACATAATGAAACAAGATGTATTTGAAGTCTCCATCCTATTTAAAATGAGAGAACAAAAGCAGTGCATAAAAAGTCATTGTTAAAGATCTTTCAAAGACCTCAACAAAGCAAAGACGGCAGAGCACAACATTCAGTGTAGAAGATGCACGCATCCACCTCTTTCTCGACCTCCTCATAACTACGTAGAACCTTCACAATGAAGGACTTTCTTGGTTGATGTTTGTCTCGTTCGGAAAAGGGAAGGTAAAAGGGACCTTCTGGTGATATTGAATGCTATTATCCTTTACAAGCCTATTTCCTACCTTGACCTGAATGAAAAAACCTAGCTGATGTGTTAACACTAAACATGTCAGATGCCTCATCAGTGCTTTATAAAATTCAAAATATGTAAACGTGTGTAAATCTTAGAGTTTCAACATGATTATAATTCTGTATGAGAACCTACATGGGCATACATTGGAGACATCCTCATAGGTGCTGTGGCCCAGCTCAGTAAAAGTTTATAGGATAACGTAGGCTTGCCCTAGAGGTGACAACATAAGCACTCCTTGGCATGTATGTGAGACAAAGCCAAGCCTGGAGACATTAACTCCAGAAGACAATGTTATACCTGTTTTGAATTCAATAACAGCTTTAGTTGTCAATCTTATCTCAATCAAAATTAGATAACACACGGTGGGGAAAAGCCTTATCAGTGCATTAAATGCCAGAAAACCTTAATTCAGAAAAGCAGTTTCACTTACCAGGAGAGAACAGACACTGGGGAAACACCCCAACATTGCTTTGAATGCCATAAAATCTTTAATCAGAAAATCCATTTCACTGAGCATGAGAGAATACACATTTGAAAAACCTTATCCTTGTTCTGAATGCAATAAAAGCTTCCATCAGAGAAGCAGTCTTACTCAACATGAAAGAACACACACAGGGGAAAAACCTCATAAATGTTCTGAATGTCAAAAAGGCTTCATTAAGAAAATCGGTCTCATTCACCACGAAAGAACACATACTGGCGAAAAACCTTATCAGTGCTCTGAATGCCAAAAAACATTCCATCATAAATATATCCTCACTCAACATGTGAGAACACACACTGGGGAAAAACCTTATAAGTGCTCTGAGTGCCAGAAAGGCTTCATTCAGAAAACTAGTCTCACTTACCATGAAAGAACACACACTGGGGAAAAACCTTATCAATGCTCTAAATGCCAGAAAAGTTTCAGCCAGAAATCCAGTCTTACTTACCATGAAAGAGCTCATACTGGGGAAAAACCTTATAAGTGCTCTGAGTGCCAGAAAGGCTTCACTCAGAAAGCCAGTCTTGCTTACCATGAAAGAACACATACTGGAGAAAAACCTTATCAGTGCCCTGAATGCCAGAAAAGTTTCACTTGGAAAAAGAGTCTTACTAAGCATGAAAGAACCCACTCTGGGGAAAAACCTTATGAGTGCCCTGAATGCCAGAAAAGCTTCATTCAGAAAACCAGTCTTACTAAGCATGAAAGAACCCACTCTGGGGAAAAACCTTATCAGTGCTCTGAATGCCAGAAAAGATTCATTCAGAAAATCACTCTCACTCAGCATGAAAGAACACATACTGGGGAAAAGCCTTATCAGTGCCCTGAATGCCAGAAAAGTTTCACTTGGAAAGCCAACCTCATTCGACATGAGAAAACCCACACTGGGGAAAAACCTCATCAGTGCTCTGAATGACAGAAAAGATTCTGGCAGAAATATAATCTAATTATACACAGGAGAAAACACACTGTGAAAAATGTATGAGTGCTCAGAATGCCCCGAAAGCTTCCATCAGAGCCGGTCCCACTCAATATGAGATGACACACACTTGGGAAAAAACGTATCAGTGCTACGAATATTAGAAAATCTTTAATTAAAAAGTGGATCTCATTTAAATTGAGATAACAAACATTGAACAAAAAATGTATGTGTGCTCTGAATGCCATAAAGTCGCCATCTGCCAGAAAGTGTAACATCTTTGCAAATTATGTTTTCACACACGATGTTTGAGGGATCTCTATAATTCTTATGAATATAAATGGCAGTTTGCATAAAGTGCATGCTCTGAAGTGCTATATAACGAAGAGCTGTTGAGATGAACTCATTCATGACATTTGACAAATTATTTAGGAAAGGCCTTTACAAATGATCATTATGTGCTGGCTTTTCATTGGACTTGGGTGTGGTGCCGGAGTGCTTATACAGTGGAGAAAGTGCAAATTGTTCTTAGCAACCAAAGATAGATTTTTAGGAGGTGCCCCTGAAACGATAAGAAGGGATTTGGCAGGATAAAGCTCATAGTCCCTAGCAGACCGGCATGTCTATAGGCCCTTTGTGTTGCTGTTGTTAACTAGCAGTCCTTCCAACAATGGAGCGGAGTAGACTTGAATTGAATGTGCCCAAACAACCCAGCCATTCCATCATCCCTTCCAGTATCCTAACTTGGCTAGTGGCCTTATCCGCAAGATGAGTAGTAGATATCTCTTTGACAAGGACCTTGAAGGTGTCCATAATTTGCACAATTGAATGTTCAGGATTACGTTCTTGGGATCAAGTGATTCTATTGTGGGCGATCTGCACGATTAATCCCTAGTGTCTTGAATTCCTTCCTTAGCCGAGTCCTTCGCACGTAGTTTAGTCGGGCAGATGCATAGAACGTGCAATAACGATTCCTTTGACTGATGGCACAAACTTCATTCCATATCCCTCAATGTTCTTTCTCCTGCCATTTTTTTAACAAATCCCGTGTGGTGATCTCCCCCAACCTCAGTGACCAAAATTTCTGTTTACCTTCCAAGAGTAGGTAGCCTCAAGCAGACGTGAGGCCTTTTGAACATTGTAAGAGTTCAACAGCATCCATCCGTATGAGTGTTTGGGAACTACGCCTTTGTTCTTGATCCAGCTTTGCAGTCTTATAGATGTGTTTACAGTCCTTTTGAATACTTGGGTGGCTGTGTCTAAGCCCTATATATCACCCAGCCCTAGTTTCTTTATACTGTCATCAAGGTACTTTTTATAGACATTGATTCTTTTTTAGAGGTTAATTTCGGACCAGACTAGGCTGTCTAGCGAGCCTTCAGGTGAACTACTCAACTTATGGCAGCATTTCACAAATGCTCCAGGCCTGGCCAAGTCCTGCCTGGTCAGCCAAATTCCTACCTCACTTGGCGGGTTATGCTAATCTTGGCAGCCGGAAATAATGTATATTGGTTTTTGTTGTTATGTGATCTAGTAACCTGGTGTCTGTGCCTGCCATTGTTTCACCTCCGATGATAAGGATGGTATCAATCTTACCTTTATTACCACTGCCAATGGGTGGAGGTTATGACCCAGTCGTTTTTTGCCAAAGTTTAAAAAGCACAATTCTGTGCTCACGCTTTTTCCTTAAGTGTTTCCCTTTGTGGTGCAAATGAGTTCTTGTCATCCAGATTGGTGTACGTCGATGTCTCATCCATTGTGGCTCCATTAGGATACCATTTATATTGATTTAAAATGCATCAGTTTAGTGAGATAACTTTTAGTTTTTTTAGGTTAACCTCCAGGTTGTTTCCAACTGTGTATCTTGCCAGGCAGCTGATTAATCTCTGCAAGCCCACCCTAGTGTTACTGAGTAAAAGAAAGAAGTCTGCATACAGGATGTTTGGTAGCTGGTTACCACCAAGGCTCAGGCTTGTTATGTCAACGCATCCAGTGCCGGGGAGAGGATGAAATGTATAAATTAAAAAGAAGGGGCGCAAGGACATCCCCTGTCTCAATCCAATGGGTGTCCTGACTGCTCTTGATAGATGGGTGTCATTCACAACCTTGATCTTCACCTAATTGTATGTGTAGAGCAGTTTAATCACCTTTAGTAGATTGGATGGAATACCCCACTGCTGGAGTTTTTACAAAGTTTGTTACTGCCTTGAAATCCACAAAACGTGTATAGTGGTGTGCCAGCGGTCTTTGCTTTATTAAGAATGTATCCTGCTGCCATGAGGTTAGACAGTGTACCTTTCTTCCTCTTGAAACCAGTCTAGTTCAGAGGAAGCCTGCCTGTGTTTGACACCCATGCATCAAGGTCTTGTAGTAGTAAGTTTTTTTAATTTTTGTTTGTTTTTTCCTCCAAGCAGCATCAATGTACATCATAGATGTATTAACTTTTTTTACACGCATGTCATAGTTGCTCTGTACTTACAATAATATATAGAGAGATGAAACGTATATGTGGAGAAGTGTGGCTCAGGGGTTAGAGGCGGCAGACCCGGAAGCTGAGATCGGCCCTGGACCAGGGTTCAATTCCCCGCCCCGACGGGGGTTGGGCTCAATAATTCCACGGACTCGATAATTCTCACTCCAGTGCCTACTCGACTCACGGGTTCACACTCTGCGACTCTGGGCAATAGCTTGCTTAATCTCCACAACGGCCCCTCGCGGCGGGATGCCTGGCTTTCACCTTGTGGATACCCTGCCGGGGTATCTCACAGGGGAATGCCAGGACGGGTTCCCTAAGCAAGCGCATAGATGCCTGCGATGTGGGCGATTTGCGCTATATAAATACATGTACATTTACATTTACATTTACATTTACATAATACAATCCATGGCATACAATACAGTATCTATAGGGGAGAGGAGTTGGCCTAATGGCTAGGGCCCTCGACCTCTGACCTGGGGAACCCAGTTCGAGTCTCAGTAATGTCGCTCAAACATCCTGTGATTCTGGGCAAGTCACTTAATCCCCCGTGCCTAACAAAATGAATACGTGTCCTTGTGTAACGTAACTGGTGCTATGTAAAGCGCTCGGATACCCGGTTCGGGTCAAGTTCGCTCTATATAAAACTCTGCAAAAAATATATATATAAATATCAGAAGGATTACAAACAAAGGATCTCACGTCTTAATCTCCTGTGCCATAGCTATGACCTGACATGTCGTTTACATGAGAGCTAAATTTGCTAAACGTCAAGTGTCCCCCTCTCGTGTCTATGTTGACCCCTGTGTCCTGTAGTCAAGGTTCGTCTTGTGTCTGCTTCGGAAAATCCATTAGTGGTTACCAGAAGTCTCTGAGTCTGGAG
This sequence comes from Lissotriton vulgaris, assembly GCF_964263255.1. Classification (NCBI taxonomy): domain Eukaryota; kingdom Metazoa; phylum Chordata; class Amphibia; order Caudata; family Salamandridae; genus Lissotriton; species Lissotriton vulgaris. The sequence goes on along the minus strand of NC_141685.1, from coordinate 19,309,509 downwards.
GCCTGAGGTAATTCCTCCGCATACGCCCCTAGTGTTTCTTTACAGTATATCATGTCTGTTATCCAATCTTTGAATCTAGGTGGTCTTTTGCTACCCCACTTCATAGCTATTCGTCTTTTTGCGAGTAAAAGTGTTACCGCCAGGAATTTACGTCTTTTGGCTAGTTCGAGTTTGCGGATACCCAGCAGACATACCAGTGGTGTTTTTGGGATTTGCTCGGCTAGCATATTCAATAATGTATCTGTGATTTCCTGCCAATACGTGTGCAGACTGGGGCATGCCCATGCCATGTGTAAGAAGTCAGCCTTGGGTGCGGTACAGCGCAGACATTTGTCGGTGTAATTTAACCTGTGTGTAATATGTTTGATGGATAAACTTAAAATGAATGATCCGTAAGTTGCAATTTGATGTCAGTAAGTGTAGTTGAGCACAGCTGTAACTCCAATCCTCTTCGGATATTGTTCACCAGTTGTTTCCTCCCACCTCTGGAGCGATCTATCAGGCCCTAAAGTCTGTTCATTCTGGGAAGCGGTATATAGTCGTGTGACAACATTTTTGCATGTGGGTGCTGTCAAGAGTATCTGTAGTGCGTTTAATGGTGTGGGTTCTTCCGGGGACGACTCGTACAATTCTTTGACTGCTGAGCGTAGTCTTAAGTATGCAAACATCTTTAATGGCGTTTGATGTGTACATAGGGATGGGTTGTTTTGCAGGATGAATTTATTGTGTGGAAACAACGTATCCATTGTCAAAAAACCCACTTCTCCTAGTACCATTTGCATTTTCTTTTCCTGTGTGACCGAGATTTTGGGGTGGTTTGCCAGTGGGAGCACCGCAGCATATAGAGGGAGCTTCGGTGCTCGAAATGCCAGAATATGCCAAACTCTAGACGTGCATTTGACCGTTTGTATCCTGTCCCTCGGGGAAAATCTAATGGGATCTGATATGTAGTTTGTTAGCTGTTTTGGAAGGACGCTGTCTCTCTCCACTGCAATATATGGGACATGTGAGTGTGGTTGTATCCGGTCGTGTGCGTGGTGTGCTTGCGCAAAATAGTAATACAATTAAAGGTCTGGGGCGCCAAACCCCCCTTGATGATATGGTTTTGTTAATATCTTCCAGGTGACTCTCGGTTGTTTCCCAGCCCATGTGAGGCATTGTAGCGCTGTTCGCAATCTAGAGAAAAATGTCTGTGTGAGCCATATCGCGATATTCCAGAATAGGTATTCAAATCTAGGTAGGACTATCATTTTCTGGAGTGCAATTCTATCTGCTAGTGATAGAGGTAGTTTAATCCATTTTTCAACCTGTTCTTCGAGTTTGTTCATGGCTTTTCTGTAATTTTCCCAGACCACTATGTCTGGGTTACGGTGGACCCAGATTCCGAGATATTTTACCTGTTCGGTGTGCCTTTGTAATGGATAGTCTAAAGTGGGCTGTGGGGTCTCTAATGTTAGTGGAATTACTACTGATTTATCCCAATTGATACTAAGCCCGGAGTATTTTTCAAATCTTATATATTCTCTTATGAGTGGATTTAAAATGGTATCCAGAAATCTGGTGTATATTACCATGTCGTCTGCATATAAAGAAATTCTGATAAGACGAAGATTAAATTGTAGGGCCGCTTCGGGGTGCTTTTGTCTGAGGCTAGTGGTTCTATCGTGAGCGCACATAGAATAGGGGACAAGGGGCTTGTAGCAGTAAGGTTGAGAAGTACTTAAGGTCCATCCAATAATGCTATTAAGCGACAATTACTTGGGGATGAAGCAACTCCTCCTTTAACGATGGGATGAATGATTGAGCCTTTCCAGCTTTCCGGGATGGACCAGTCTCCCAAAATAGTACTAAACATACCAGCGAGATAATTTGCCTATCGTGTGGTATACTCTTTGAAGATAGCTTGAGGGATTCTGTTTGGGCCGAATGCGCAGTCTGAACGGGATTTCTTGATAATTTTGGTTACGATGTGAGCCGTGTATGTTAATGGTCCGGTTGGGGCAATTACCCTAGCAGTCTCCTCTGGCTGTGTTAATTCAACCGCATTTGGCATGTTTCTTGAGAAATGTGACTTGAGGTGCTTTACCCATCAGTCCTCAGTTATATTTGCGTTGCAAGATGCCCATGGACCTTTATCTATATCGTTGACCAGCTACCAACATTTCTTTGATTCTCTTAGTTTGTTAGCGTGCAGGAGTTTGGCCCATAGAGTTTCTTGCCCATTCCTTTTGAAAGCCCATATTTCTTTTTTCAACATTCTTGACTCTTTTCTCAATGACTGTAGCAACTCTAGGTCCTCTGTGGAACACGGTAGCTACCGAAGCATCCTATTAATTTTGGTTTCCGTCAATTGGATATGTCTCTGCAGAACTGGTGGTTTATTGCGCCCTATGTATGGAGCCTTTTGCTGGATAGTTAGATATCAGTTAGTGCCCAGGCTGTTACCAGGTTAGTGTCACCGCCAGCGAGTAGCTTAAGGGTTTCCACGGCATCTTCCTCTGGTCTTTTTGCAGGGCATGAGCTTCACTTCAAGCGCTTTAGAATTTCAATCCTGGCATCTTCAAGCAGAGCCCGACCTGGCTCTTGGTTTCACTTGCTGACCCCAATCACTATTACTTGTGGGTGATGGTCGCTGTCTTGTAGATGGATAATTCTGATGTACACCATTTGCTTATATAGTGAGGGGTTTACCAATGTTTATTCTTGGTAAGAAATGGACTTGTCGGTTTACCTGGTCATCTTGGCGGCGTATTGCCTGGTTGACACCTGTTCAGGGTGTTGAGGCAAGCCAGTTCTAATGCTCTTAGTAATTTTTCCCAGATCCTTTCTCGTTGCTTATTTTGTGGCAGACATTGGACCCGGAAGTGGCCCTATTCCCTCAGCGTGCTTCTCACTTCAGGGATGAAACACGTTTAAATTGAAGTCTCCAGTGAGTAACGGGTATGATGGATGACATATTTTTTAGTTGGGGTATGTTTGCAATAAGCTTGTCCACCATTGCCGGTTTCTCCTTTGTATTGATGTAAACATTTACAAGCACTAACGACTTGTCTGTAAGTATGGGCGGAAAATCCGTTCCGCTCGCGGATTTTGCGGATTTTCGGTAAATTCGCAATCCGCGAGATTCGCGAATTTCCCACAAAATCCGCGAGCAGCGGATTTTATGGCTTGCTCGCACTGTTCGCTTGAGTTCGCGGCTTCCCAGTTCAACTTCGCGCCCCGCGAATAAGCGCTAAATTGCAGAAATACGATCTTAGCAAAACTGAAACTACTTACCAGGTTCAAAAGTTCAAGCTCATCATTAGTAGCCATTTCCTGTAGTGCTTCCTGAGGGGCCCCTCCAGAGTTCAGTTGCCTACTTGCAACTAATATGTGACCCTGCTCTGACCCTCAGAATAGTTACACAAAGGTCCTGAATTACAGCTAAGGCAGACAAGCAGGAGCCAGGCTGGAAGTTCAAATCCAGTGACACATTAATCAGCCCCTAATTCATTATTGTCAGTTGGGGCAGGGCAGGTGTTGTAACTAATTTTGCAACAATGAAAGCACTTAGCAAGTGCAAAAGATCACTAATCAGGAAGCACTAAGGAAGCAGGTGCCAGCTAAAAAAATATTCTGTGACACATTAATCAGCCCCAAATTAATTCAGGTCACTTGAGGCAGGGAAGGTGTGCTTGCTTTGCCACAATAATGTACACTGGACAGCCAGAGGGTGCTGTGATGAAACAGAGGGTGGCATGGGTGAGCCAGAGGGTGGCATGTGGTGACAGAGGGTGGCAGTGATGAAGAAGAGTGTCCCAAACAGGCTGGACACGTAGAAACAACAAGTTCGCAAAACTTGCGACCCGACAGGTAAGTTCGCGTTTGCGAAATTGTACAAAAACCCTTGCGACCTGGCAGAAACCCGCGCGAACACAAAAAAAAATCCGCAAATTCGCGAGAATTCGCGGATTTTGCGGATTGCGAGTTCGCAAATCCGCAAAATTCGCGAACGCGAGATTCGCAAAATTCGCCCATGCTTACTTGTCTGGTTTCTGGGCCCAATTATTCAGTCACAGGGACAGAATCCATTGTTTTACTGCTGTTAATTTTGCGATTTTTACAGGCAGGCTGAGTTAACGTAGACTGGCAGGCTTCTGTTTGGCCTTCCAAAAGGGCTACTTTTCTGTGCCAATTTGCTGTGCTCTATGGACCGTATAAGTATAAGAGGAACATAAGCTTGAACCTATGTCTCCTGCAGCATTATTGTGTCGAAGCAACTCTTCAATAGGGCTCTGTGTTATGCTATCGCCTTTGTTCAACATTTGGTTCACCTCTGAACTTGGCTTTGCTACTGGGCTAGCGTTCTCGTTACTCTCTTTGCCTTGTAAAGTAATCTCGGTAGCATGGGCTGGACCTTCGTTGATTACTTGGATACCTACTATTGGATGAGGACTCTCCTCATTGCCTCTTCCTCCGTAGAGGGCTGGGTGGCTATTGGTATTAGCGTACCAGAGGCTCTAAAATTGGCATTATTCCTGCTCTTTTTTGTTTGCTCTTCGCCTGATGTATGGATAGGGGGTCTATGTACTGGGCGTGGATTGCAAAACTCCACTTGTATGTTAGCTTCTACGGGGGTGGTTCGGACAGCTTGGCAGTCCACTTTGCTCTCCATCCCCTTAGCAATATGGCTGCATGTCTGTACTGCAGCTAGGTCTTCCATGTTCAGCCATGGTGGAGGGTATTGATTCTTTAGTATGACAACGCTGAGTGACAGGGGATTTTGAGAGATCGTTGCACTTGCGGCCACTGTTTTTCCATCTGCTATAGTGGAAAAAGCAGTGTTGCTACATGCTGTTAGGTTGTCCGCGGGGTAACCTTCTTCAGCAGGCTGATTGTACCACAACTGCATCAGCTGTAACTGTAACCCCACTGGCTCTCAAGGATTAGAAAAAGTATGTTCTTTTTTTCGCTATTAACTTACGGGCGGCCAAACCATTATACCATCCGAGGTTGACTTGTTTCCAGGATTTCTTTGTCCGAGGAACTCCCAGGACTCCCTTGTACAGCATTGTCCTTTTCTGTACCTGGGTTGCAATGATCTAGTGCTGGGGTTTCTGCTGTTGCGCCTCTGAATCTCCTTTTTGCTGCTGCCCCTGTCCTTGGCTCCCACTTCCTTTTGTTGGACCCTGAGGTCTGTTCTCTCATTTTGCCAGACCTCATCCTGCTTCCACTATGCAAGGACGTTAGGTAAGGAGCTGCTTCCGGTGATGTGTGCATGCTTCCTTTGTCTGCAATAAATGATGGCCATTGGTCTTTGGCTTTCTGATATTCCAGGCCTCCAGTTGTATGAATGCCACCCAGATATCACTTGTAACTTTACAGGAGAGGGGCACAAGCACACTTGAGCCGCTGCACCCCATAGGTGGTATTCTGTAGTATTGGTTGTCGGTTAATTGGGGTCTTTGATTTTTGCTTTTTGTTATGGGTTGTTCTCCGAGCCACCAGACATGTGGGGCACCATCCCGTCCCCCCTGGATGTCATTCGCCTCTTAAGGGGGGCAAAAGAAGCATGCTTGTTCACTGTCTCACTCCCCTCTGAATGTCGCCCAATTCCTCACTTCCTCTTATGTTGTGACTGGGGGGGAGCACGGGTGAGTTCATAATTATGGAGGTTGGTGGATTATGGGCTGGAAGACTCACCAGGGGAAGGGGCTGGTTGCCTCTTCTAAGGCAACTGTGCAAACCGAGGTGCGGACCTCCTCCAGGCACTCCAACTCCAGCTACTCCTTGTTAAAAACCAAGACAAACACGGGCTGTTTGATATCAAGCCACAGTGTCAGGGGAAGATTAGGATGGGATGCGGTTATTATTGCTGATGCTTGAATGACAAGACCCACCCAGATAGTTTTATTTGGAAAACCCATCTCACTCTCCTATGAGAGAAACCACACTGGGCAAAAGCCTTATCAGCTGCCTGAAAGCCTGAAAGGCTTCAGTTCAGAAGCCTATTCAGGGCTCGAAAAAAAAAAAATGGTACTAGTCCTGCAGGTCTAGTACCTTAAAAAATGTCCTCGGCCTAACTGCAACCTACTTGCCCTCCGTCTCTGAAAGCGGAGCAAATGTGACAAGATAACAAGATTTAAAGGCATTTTTATTGCTCATTAACTTTGTGAGCAATAAAAATGCCTTTAAACCTTGTTATCTTGTCACATTTGCTCCGTTTTTGCAGGCAGAGGACAAAAGTTGTTTTGTTTTCTTACTCGCCAGAAAGGGCAAGTAGGACCTAAAAACAGCTCGACCTTGTTAAATTTAGCTCAACTATGCGAGCGGTCGAGTGGAATTTTCGAGCCCTGCTATTTTACAAAAACTGAGTGAACACACTGGAGAAAACCTTAGCAGTGCTCTGAGTGCCAGAACTACTTCTCATACTGAATCAGCCTAACTCTACATGAGGCTCCCCATACTGACTGTAAAAAACAAAGACATGGGTGAATGTGCAGCAGGTAAGAGAATAAAAATCAACAAAGACTACTGCAGAAATGTAAAACCATTTTCTTTTTTTTTTAGCTCTGATAAGGTTAATCCCAGTTTGTAAATATACGCTGTACATCAGTTCGTAGCTTCCGTTCTGCCCTTAGATGAGTTACAACTCGAAATGAACCAACGGAGTGAAAACAAGGAAATTGCTGCATACCCATTCCTATTATTCAAAGCTTCAGGCACAATCGCCTTATGCTATCCGGTTACTCATATCACAATTTTCTTGTGCAGCGGACCCTGTCGTGAGTCCCTCTTGAGGTGCGTTTTTCATGATGTTGTACCCAAGCGGAGATCTAGACTGTGCTGGATTGTAGGGGCGACTATCCCTGTGACCACACTATTAACATGACCATCAGATGCAGCTGATTGTGGCGGTGGAGCAGGTAATGCCTAAATTATTCCCCCCCCCCCCCCCCCCCCGGAATTGCAGAAAACACTGGACCACACCCATTTATCATGAAATGCCCAGGATTTCCAGGTAAAGAACCCATTTCATGAAAAGCCTTCCAAAAAACATGATTTTGAATCGGTACATAAACACCTTTAAGCATCCAAGCAAAGACACTGTTGACCAAAAAGATTGCAAAGAAAGTTGCAAAGAGTAGATGTTTGAATATTTCATGTCATATCCAGTAACTTATGTTTTCAGTTACTGTCTTACAAAAGATATTTGGTTTGAAACTTATCACCAATGGAACTGTTGTTATGTTTTAATTCTTCCTTTATGTACTTGTTTCTCAGTTAATAAAGGGGAGTGGGCGGATAACTAGAGATGGCCTTGAGCTGGGGATCATGCAATGTAAGAAAATAAGGTAGAAATATAAGGTGTTTAAGATAAGTTAGATAATATGAGGGTTTATTGTAGCAGGTTTTATATAGCCATGAGCACTGTTCATATTGCATGCTTTATTAAAAAGAAGATGTATAAATGTGTTACACATTTTGTTTCATTGTTTCAAAGGGGATGGCAAAAATAAACGGAGGAAAGACAAAACGAGAAACAATGGTTCAGCTTTATCTTAAAATGAAGGCAGTGGAAGTATTTTGTAGTTCCTGTTATAGTTTTTACAGAGTGGTTTGAAAATACTTTTATGTGTTTAAAAGATTTTATTGGTTGCTTTCTGAACAAATAAATACACAGATCATACATAAATATAAACACAATACTACAATATAACCTAAATAGCAAAGAAAGAAAGGAAATATTAACACAAATCATACACTACCAGTAAGCATCTACTTATGTCATGCAACAACATAGTACAGACGAGTATAACCCACGAGAGGAATGAACCAATACGAGCCCTGTTTAGCTAAGAAAGCTGTTTGGTAGAGTTTAAAGTCTGCTAGGTTTACTCCCCCAAGAGATTTGTCCAGCCTGAGTTTTTTCAGACTAATTCTGGCCTTTTAACCTTGCCTTGGAAACTTGGAAATGAGGACATCTAGCTTACGATGGAACTCCTCCGTCAATGTAAGAGGAAGCATGGTTATTAGGTAGTTCACTAAGGGCGTAATCATCATCTTGATGGTTTCGATTCTACCCCACCATGTGATGAATCTTGGGGACCATGTATCTAGAAGGTGTTTAATTTTCCCCAGTGTGGTGGTTTCATTCCGTTGTAAAGAGTCTAGGATATTACTGCCAAATTCTATCCCTAGGTATTTAATAAATCCCGGCTGCCAGGCAAGGCCCAAGACAGCTAGTATGGCTCTAGTGCAATAGATATTGAGGGGTTTGACTTCTGACTTATCTCTGTTCAGCTTGTAGCCAGAGTGGGACGAGTAGACTTCTATGGTTTTCATCAGGGCTGTAACGGAGGAGCATGGGTCCTCCGTGACTATGAGAATGTCGTCCGCGTAAGTGGCCAGTTTCACCTGGAGATCTTTAAAGCGTACACCTTTTATTCCATGGTTCTGTTTAAAGTCTTGAAGTAATTGTTCAAGGGCTAGGAGAAAGAGGGAAAGGGAAAGTGGGCAACGTTGTCTAGTGCCCTGCTCAAGGCATCTGATAAGGTTCCATTGATCGCGATGCGTGCAGTGGGTTCTGAATGCATCGCCATAGCCATGTTGATGAATGAGCTACCTAGATCAAAAGACAGCATGCAGTGTCTCAAGAATGACCATGAGACTCTGTCGAACGCCTTTTCCGCGTCTAGGGTAATGGCAATAGACGGGTCAGGTTTTTGCGTTGACTGTTCAAGTATGTGACATAACAAGCGGGTGTTGTTGTTAGACATTCGATTTTTGAGGAAACCACCTTGGGAGTTGCTAATTATTTTAGGGAGGACCACATTCAATCTTGCTGCTAAAATTTTGGCGTAGATTTTGCAATCGACATTAATCATTGAAATTGGCCTGTAGTTTTTAGGTAAAAGTTGATCTTTCCCCTCTTTGGGTATGACAATGATAGTAGCTTCTTTCATTGACTTGCGTGTTCGTCCTTCCTGGGCAATGGTATTAAAAACTTTTAACAGGGTTGGTTGTAGAGATTCGCCAAATGTTTTGTAAACAAATGCCGAGAATCCATCCGGACCCAGGGCCTTATTAGTAATCGAGTTAAATTATTTCTATTTCTGCGATGGGTTTACCCAGAGCTTCACCATTGATAGGTGTGGAAGTTTGAGATTCTAAATATCTGGCCCACTCTTCTGAGTTTACTTTTTGTGTATTTTTATAAAGATCCTCGTAGACGGATTAAAATGCGTTCAGAATCTCTTTTTGTTTATTTTGGATGGACTTGGAGGAGTCTTTTATCAAGGAGATAGTAAACTGTCTCTGCTTGTGCTTAAGATAGGAGGCTAATAGTTTCCCTGCTCTGTTTCCTTCGCACAGTTTGAGTGCCTTAAATGTGTTAATCCACACCCATGCCCTCTTACTTACGATTTTGCTATATAGATATTTTTAGGTCGAACCTGACCCAGCACTATTGCGCTGGTCTGGCCAGACCTTAAGTAAGAAGGGCTTGAGAAAATGCTACCCAAAAAATGCACCTGCCACAGCTTGCCGTGCATGTGTGCGGGCGCCCGCTTGAGCAGAGGTGCCATATGGCATTCCTCATGCTCATTAAGCGCATTGCTCGCCGCCTGCTTGATGGCGATCCCTTTCGCTGCCGCGTGTTTTTTTTTCTTTCCTTTGGGCGAGGGCTTGTTTTACATAGGTTTGTTCACAGTGGGCTCGAAGGGTGACTTTTCACTTCGTTAAACGCTGTTGCAGGCAGCAGGACGCACTCAGTGAGACAGACACAGGGCACTTCAAACCAATGCCGTGCTTTATCATTAATTATTCGAGCCCATCATTTATTTTATTTTCCACGGTGTATCTGCTGGGTGACTTTCACTTTGTCAAACGTGGGCCCCGTAACCGAAGCACACCAATACAAACCGCAACTCTTTCTGCCGCTTCGGAGCGCTGTCGGAGTGCCGCGCAGCACCACTTCACAGCGCCTACAGTCATCATTATGCACAGCTCTGGCCCTGTCCTCAAGGCGCACCAACATCTCCGTACTATATAAATACAGGTACTACGGGGCCAGGGCAAGCTCGACTGCGTCTACCTGGGTAGCGGAGGTAGGCGACCCGGTTTATTGCCCTCCCGACCTCTCCGATTGTTAAACAACATACCCAACGCTGGAAGAGGTGACTGGGATACATTTAGGAAGATTACCGTAAATGCTCTAAAACAAGTCCTGCTGATTTTTTTGCGCATTGCTGTATCAGTGAAAGAGCGTATCCAGTCACTAACGTAATGTTATTTTTTTTTTCTTCAGACAGCATATTACTTTTGTTTGAGCATATTACCCATGTTTTAGATGAGCTTCTGGCCGCTGCTCACCCAGGTGGCTGTTTGGTCACTAACAAGCAACAGGTGGTTATATGCATGAACAGTCACTGAAAACATTTACAACTCTCTAAACATTTTTTGAGCCTCAATAAACAGGCTTTGTTTAGGACACTTGCCAGTAAGTCCATGGTTAAACATGGAAGGAAAGAAACCAGAAGAAACCTGAAATGGCAAAAAAAAGACTTTTCCGTGCTTTTTTTCAGCTGCTGCCTATGTGAAGAGCCGCCTTTCCTGTTGCACTGGAACTTGTATTTTTAAATTCAAAGATATGATTTTCTGTTCCTACCTCAGTGTGCTCCGGACATTTAGAGGTGAGCGTCACTTTTGGAGTAGGATTGCCACATAGTGTCATGGTTCCGGTCCGGCTATTTAACAAATCATTTTGTTCTGGGATTTGTAGTTTTTTTCTCCATTCAATTAGAGTAATGAATTTTGAATCACGGTGCTGCCGTCAGTGAGTGTGATCAGGAAAGCAGATGTGAACAGGCACTGTGGTTATTTGGGTGCCTGTGTGGGACAGGGACAGTGAGAGATAAGGGAACTGCTCTAGCCCAGTTGCCTAGCTGATTATTCCCTTCACCCAGCACTTTTACTTTTAGTTAGTGAAACTTTGCATTCTAGGAACTGTAGATTAGCTTTGTACTCTGAAGGTGTCTTTTTTATTTTATTTTTATATCATACATGTTACTTCTAAATTGCGTTGGAACATCTATTTTTTTCTTTGATTAGGGAAGAATGGTGCAGGCAACCAACTTGGAGGCCTGAAAGTCCCAGCACACTGCTGGCTCAGAGCCCAAATTAGCTTCATATGTTACATCGGGAAATGGGACCACATGACCAAAAAGCCTGCCCCATTCCTGCGAGTCACTCTGCTTCTTGACTAGCAGTTTTGTGGCTGGTGCGACATACAACGAGAGAGTGGGAGGAAAGACCGGAAGAGAGGCGAATGCAGTGAGAACAAGCAGTGGCATAGCGAATAGGTCTTGCCTTTGGGACATTATAAGTGTTTAGCCATGCAACAGTTGATGTCGCACGAAGGATATTGTGCTGCATAATTAAATACTTATAAGGTCCCAAAGGCGAGACCTATTGGCTATGCCAATGCTTGTTTCTTTACTAGTTGGTCAAATATGTCTCTATTTTCTATCGCATTGGCATGTGATACTTCCAGGAGTTTAATCTTCCTTCTAAAGCATTTAGCTCTGAATTCAATTTCCTATTAATTCTTGCTTTAATTCTAATGAGTACCCCCCTGATGGTTGCTTTAAGCGCATCCCACAAGGTGAACGCGCCTGTATCTGGGAGATCATTGTGCATGATATAGTCATGGATCGCAATCTCTATCTGTTTTTGATCGGCTGGGTCAGAGAGTACCTTCTTGTTGAATTGCCACCGTTTAGGGGGGAGTGTGGGGTGAGTACCTGCTAGTTTTGTAGTAATACAAGAATGGTCTGACAGTAGTATAGGGGCAATGTCTGTTTGGTCAATAAGATGGGTAAAGGAGCCAGATATTAAAATATAGTCAATCCTAGGATAGCAGTTGTGTGGGGCTGAATAAAAGGTGTAATCGCGTGTGTCTGGGTGCTGAAGGCGGCAAGCGTCCTTGACATTGAATTTGGAACAGATTTTATGGAGAACCTCATGTGATTGGGTTGTTTGATACTTACATTTGGATTGTCTATCAATTAGGAGATCTAGGGGTAGATTGAAATCCCCTCCTACTATGACAAGTTTGTCTTGGGGAAGGCTACTTATCTTATCCGATATCTTTTCCCAGAAGCTGGGCTCATCGGAGTTAGGACCATAAATATTGAGAACGTGGATTGCATCCTCCCCTTTCTTAAAATGTGATTAACAATCTACCTTCATCATCATGTGTGTGTGATATATTGGATATATTTGATCTTCTGGATGTAAGAGTGATAACACCTTTCCTCTTATGATCGGCTGGTGAACAGAAAATATGGGAGATCCAGTTGTGTTTAATAAAACTGACATCCTCTTCTGAGAGTTTCGTTTCTTGGAGAAGAATAATGTCACCCTTTGTTTTGGCCAGGCAGTCTAAGATTTTCCTATGCCTAATAGGGTGGTTAAGCCCCTTCACATTTAGGGATACTATATATATTTTTTTGAAAATCTTTATTAACATGAAGGCATATTAAGCATTTATCATGGTACAGTCAAGCAGTTAGCCGCACTTTTGCATATTTATATCTTCGTATTTTACAGTATGTAACATATAATTTCTATCAGTGACTCAACCTACCCACTCTAGAACCTATGTAATCACTCTTAAATGTCCATATATCTGTTATTGGAGTTTATCTAATTTTCTCCCGCTGTGTGTTGCTTAACATGAGCCCCCTTCTTATAAATTCTAAGAAAACCCCACCCCCCCAAACATGAGTCATCATTTTCAAGTATGCTTCCACACCATTCTCCCCATCAGCAAGCCTCCATGCCCCTCCGATACCGCTCAGTTATGTTGTTTCGGAACGCCATTGCATTTGGTCCGTTCAGGCAGCCACCCCTAGCCCTATTCGTTACTCATCTTCCCCCTCGGAGTCCAGTTCATCTCCCTCCGGCAGAGGTTCACATATCTCTCCTCTATAGACATTCCATGCTGCCCACACCTTGTTCCACTTACGAGGGGAAGCTCGAAGGACATATACCGCCCTTTCCGTAACCATCAGGATATCCATATTTTTAGCCCATCTGTTCGCAGTGGGCAGCTCCGGAGCCCCCCACTTCTGCGCGATATCTCGCTTAGCCACTGTCATGGCCAGTGTAGCCCAAATTAGTCCGTATCTGTCTAGGTCGTTGGGGTCCCAGATGTTTAGGAGGCATTTGCGTGGCTCAGGCAAAACGGAAATCTTAAGTGTTTGGGAGATTGTACGCATTATTTGCCTCCAGAATTCCTGTATCTGTGGGCAGTCCCATAATGTATGTAATAGTGTTCCTTCCTCCCCGCAGCCCCTCAAGCAAAAGGGGTGTGGTGCTCTATGTATTTTGTGGAGCAGCGTTCTAGTGTAGTAGATGCGGTGTAAAATTTTGAGTTGCACCAGTCTGAACTTTTCCGAAATGCCCACCTCTCTTTGGGAGGCTAATGCCTCATTCCATTCCGATTCGTCCGCCTCATCTACCTCCCCCTCCCATTTTTCTTTGAGTTTCAGTGTAGGGTCCCCAAAGTTGTTGATCAGTTTTTTGTATGTGAGGGAGGTCGCGCTTTGTTGCATAAAGTCTGTCAGTAGTCTATCCTCCAGTGGTGAGGATTCCGGTACGTCCGTGCCCGCTGGAATCGCCCGGAGCAGTGCGTGTCTAATTTGTACGTATCTAAATGTTTCAGTGGATCTAAGGCCATATTGCTGCTGGAGCTGTGGAAATGCTATTACCGTGTCTTTGTCCCAAAGGTCCCCTACCGTGGAAATGCCTATGTGGTCCCACTGCGCAAATCCTTTACACAATCTAAGGGTCCCCAGTGACTTTGTGTCCCACAGTGGTGTCATTTTGGTGATCTTCCCTTTCCAGCCCAGTCGTGCCTGCGCTATGTGCCATAGGGCCGCCGTGTGCAGTGTTGGACCGATCAGATGATTAAGTTGCGGTTTATTATATAGTACTGAGAGCATGCAGTCCGTCCCCAGCTGTGACCAGTCTGTCCGATATGCTGGGTCGTCTCTCGGGGCGTGGATCCATTGGTTAATTATTTTAAGTTGAGCTGCCCAGTTATATAGCTGAATGTTGGGCAGCGCAATCCCCACTCATACCAACTTTTTACCAGTTTGTCGTAGGCTATACGTGCCGGGCCATTATCCCAGAGCAGGTTGGAGACTAACGCAGCAATTTGTTTGAAATATCGCGGTGGGACAAGATGTGGGGTGTTTTCCAATACATATATAAACCTGGGGAGAGCCATCATTTTATTCAAGGCTGCCCTCCCTAGGAGGGTCAGGGGTAAAGTTGCCCAGTGCTTAACGTCTGCACGTAGGCGATCCATAGGTGGTTTTAAGTTATTAGTAAAGAAGGCTGCTTCATTATGCGTGACGACAATGCCCAGGTATTTAAACGAGGTTGTCGTCGTTGCCAAAGGGCAATCTTCCTGTAGCCTTGGTGCCAGGCCCTTCAGCGTGTATATCACCGATTTTGCCCAATTCAGGGTATAGCCTGAAGACTTCCCGTGCGTGTTGCAGAGATCCAGTAGGGCTGGGATTCCGTCATCAGGTTCAACCATATAAACGAGCATGTCGTCTGCATACAGGGAGATTTTATCCTCCATCCTTCCTCCCATTTAATGCCTTTGAATAAGGGCGTTGTCCTGATTAGGATTGCCAAGGGTTCGAGCACCAACGCAAAGAGCAAGGGTGACAAGGGGCATCCCTGCCTAGTCCCCCTGCCCAACGGGAATGTCAGCAAGATGTGGCTGTTGGCCACCACCTGCGCAACCGGTTTCGTATAGAGTAGTCGTATCCAGGCTATGTATTTCGGCCCAAAGCCCATACGCACAAGTACCACAAAGAGATATTCCCACTCTACTAGGTCAAAAGCCATTTTGGCATCGAGGAAGAGAATTACTGCCTTCTCCGAGAGGAGGTGTGAACGAGCCAGTACCCCATGAACCCTCCGGAGATTCAGTGCTGTACTTCTGTGGGGCATAAAGCCTGATTGGTCAGGGTGGATCAGGGTGTGCAGGTGTGGCATCAAACGGTTGGCCAGAAGTTTGGCCAGTACCTTGGCCTCTACATTAAGCAGGGATATCGGGCAATATGAGGTACAGTCAGTTGGGGGTTTTCCCGGCTTCGGTATGGCTATAATCGTGGCCGTGCTCTGATCAAACGCCGGCGTTTGAAGCCAGTGACCACACGATCACCAAGGCTCCCCGATGAAGGGCTAGAGATGCCGAAATGCATTGGAGCATTTGGATACATTTCTTTGGATGCATTCACTTAAATGAAAATTTGAAAATTTGAATGACTTAAACTCAAGATGAATGATTAAAATTCTTTCTTGAACAACACTTGGAGTCTCATTTCTACGAGAACCAAAGGAGTGCCCGACACTCAGGGATGTCACTATGGTCACATGGTGACACATGATACATTACTATAAAGGGCGACATCTTTTTCATTAGAATCCCTGTCCCCCTGGAACCGGTAGTGAATTCCGCATGTATTGCCATCGCATAGCCGCGCCTATCAAGCGCTTTACACGTTGTCGCTGCAAGGTGCGTTTCTTGGAGGAGCACTAAATCTGGGCTCTGGCGCTTAATGGCTTGTAGGACCAATCCCCTTTTAATTTTGTCCCCTAGGCCTCTGACGTTCCAGGTTAACAGGCGCAGTGGGGGCACCTCCACAGCCATAGGGGTACTCTCAGCGGGTGTAGCATGAAGTGGTCGGGCCATTTAGTCGTTGGGATAGTGTCACGTGTAATGTGCCGCCAGGCTCAATGCAGACGTTGCGTGTCGTGATGGTGCGTAGGAGTATGCCGATACTTGGAGTGGTAGCATGTCGTGTGGGTTGAGTGATGACTAGAAACAGAAACGTGAACAACAAAACTTTATCCCCATCCCCCCTCCCTGCTCCCCTGCTCCACGGACAAACCCCCGCCCGTGTCCCCAACATTGCAGAGTGCTTCAGTCCTTCCCCAACTATCTTACTTGCTCGTGGGGTTGGTGAGTCCCTTACAGGCACCAACTGTGCCCACCCTACTCAGCTGCATCAGGTCCAAGGTCCATCGCGCCACACTCAGTCCTTCCCATATACAGTCAATCATCAGAACGGGGCTGGTTGTCCAGAGTCGAGCAGATCTTGTGCAATGTCAGACTCTGTTTCTTCCGTGCCATCTTGACGTGCCGATTGGCTGGTCTGGCTGCCCATTTGCTTGCCGTTACGATGATTAGGCCGATCCCTGTGTGGACGGTGTTGTTGCCCCACCTGCCTCCAACCATCAAGCCAGTCTTGCGCCGCTTCCGGTTTGTCGAAAAACCACACCTTCCCATCGGCAACAATCCATAACTTGACAGGAAACAGCATGGAGTATGGCAATTCTCTGTCTCGCAGTGCTTTTTTCACCTCCGTGAATGATTTGCGGCGTCTGGCCACCTCCGCCGTGTAGTCCGGGAAGAAGGCCAGAGTTGCGTTTTGAATCTTAACAGGTGGTGAGACTCTCGCTGCTTGTAGGATTGCATCCCTGTCTCTAAAATTGAAGAGTCTGGCCAGCACAGGCCGTGGTTTGGCTCCTGGTTTGGGTGCTCCGCCCGGGACCCTGTGCGCTCTTTCCACTGAAAAGAAGTGGGACAGTCCTTTTGGTTGTAGTTTGTTTTTTATGAGATCTTCGATGTAGATGTCCATTGCTCCCTTCCCCTCTGTCTCCGGAAGTCCGAGGATGCGTACATTATTTCTTCGAGAACGCCCCTCTTGGTCGTCCAGCTTATCCTGTAGAAGCCTGGTGACTTTCTCCATACGTTCCATGGCTATTTGTAGTTCCGATGTGTCTTCCACAAGAGATTTCGTGACCACCTCTACCTGGGATACTCTTTCAGTCATTTTTTGGAAGTCCGCTCGTAGCAGCGTGACCTCAGAGGAGATGGAGCCTACTGTAGTTTTGACTTCTGAGAGGGTTCTCATAATGTCCTCCAACGTCACTTTCTTGGTCCCTTCCGTTTCTTGGGAAGCACCCGTGGAGTTTCGCCCACTGCTTTGCGATTGTCCGTGTTGGCTGTAGGCAAACTTATCCAACTTGGCCTGCGTGGACCCACTCCTAGTTCCTTTGCCCGCCATGGCTCCGGGGCTTGCGGAGACCGGTTCCGTCTCCCACTGCGTCGCGGTTAGCGTTTTGCGATGATCTTTGTCCCGTGCGTTTGGGTCAGGGAACAGTGGGTCGGCATGTACCCCGTGATTTCGAGTGCCTGGAGGAGCTTTTCTCTCATCCACCTGCCGCTGTATTACATGTCTCTTTCCAGTCTCGCTACGCACCAGTGATAGGTATCCTTCAGGCCGTTTCCATCCGGTAGGCCGCTAAGATGATTGTAGTGATTACGGTTCTCTACCCCGCTATTCTCAGTGTTCAGTGCGCCATGTCGCTGCCCGCCTCCGAGAGTGTCCCGAGTAGGGAGTGCTCTGTGAACCCTTATGCTGGGCTTTCCGGGCTGGATCAGGTTAGTTGTTGCACCGCCTGGTGGGGCGACTTGCTGGGTGTTTGCAGCACTACTGATGGGCCATGCACTGTGTCAGCGCCACTGGGCCGGCCGGAGCCCCACCAGGGTTCCTCCCGCTTCATGTCTCAACCGCTGCACCCCCACTGTGTCCGGACTGTCGTTTCCACTGGGCAGGATAGACGCTGCTAGCTCCCCACGGTGTTTCTATTTATTTTAGTATCGTGCTCCACGGGCCCCCGGGGGCACCTGCTTTCACCGCCGCTGGCCGGATCCAAGTGTGTGCAGTCGCACCGTCGCAGAGGGCGAGTGAAGTCTTCCTCATCCGTCGCGGCTGTGAGAAGGTGGCCTGATATGCAGTGTTCACTATTCTAGTGAACACTATGTATCAGTCCAGCAACCCTTATTGATGATTGGTTGTAAGTCAACCTTATAGACCAGCTATCCTAGTAGCGTGGATACGAGCAGTCTAAGGCTAAAGACTCGAGAGGGCGTGTTAAGCCAGCTGTTATACCACACATATACCCCTTGAACACCCAGTGAAAGGACACCACACAAGTGTTATGAAAATAAACAAGATATTTATTAAGAATCACAACAGCCCTGTACTCTTTATGAGGACAGAGTACTAAGCACAAAACAAAACTCTTATGAAAATACTTAAGTTAGCACAGTATATACAAATGCCCGAGGGGCACGGAAAACCATATACTCTGAAAGTGGAATGCGAAATTACTAGCAGGTAAGTACAGTACTAATAGGCTTTGGAATCGCTAGATCTTGACTATAGAATCTTCAGATTACTTCTAGGAGACCCAGGGGACTCGGGTGCAGAGTGTGCACTCTCACGCGGGATGCGGGACAAAGTCTATGGTAGCTAGTAATGACAAAGTTAGTGTTCTCGGGCGAACCCGACCTGGTAGGAGGAAAACAAAAGTGGATTCTGACCCTTGGATAGTGAGGCTATGCTGGGGCACCGAAATGCCGAAGTTACCTAGCCCAGGGGCTGCAGCTGCATAGGTCTCAAAAGACGTCGGGAATCCTCGTAGACGGACCAGGAGCCTGGAAGAAAGAAGTTGCTGGCAGGCGACCAGTGAAGAAAGTTCGATGGATCCAAGCCTGGATCGAAGGAAGATGACACCTGAAAGCAGAGGGGACCAAGTTCGAGACTACTAGCCAGTAGTCAGTGGGTACCAGGAGGGCACCGGATGGTAGCCACCTCGACTAGGTGAGTGGGTGACGCTGTGTTCACAGATCTCGCGGACCAGGAGGCGTTGTCGGCGACCAGGATGGAGGAGCGAGCTGTCCCATGATGGATGAAGCTGTCGGCGTCGCTGGACCCAGGATTGGGCAACAAAGCCTTGGCAAATTCAAGCCCACGCGGTGGACTCAAAATGGCGTCTGGAGTGGACCAGGAGGGTCCGGGGTGCCTCTCTTGAAGAAGAAAGCAAGGGCCAGTTTGGAGCAACCAGACCAGCAGCAGTGATGTCGTCGGGCGTCGTGAAGAAGGCCACAAGCCAGCCGGCTAGTAGCCACACAGCGCGGTGAGCAGGCAAAAGCAGAAGGGCCCCACGCAGATCGTGGAGATGCTGGAGGGCTGATCTTCGGTGCTGGAGCTGCTCAGGGTTGGGGCTTCTCGGACCCCAAAGCACTCACCAGTGGAGCACACGGTGGGCTTGTTGCAAAGAAGTCGTGCAGTCTTGGCGATTGTCGGTCCCTCGAGGTCTCGTCGCACTCACGGTTCTCAGCTTTGCTGTAGAGGTGAGTAGAGGTCAGAGGTGCCAGGGAAGCCGGGTCTCGTCGAGCTGGGTCGTCGGATTCGTGAAGAAGGACTTGCAGCAGACCGCAGTGTTCTTAGGATGGTGCCTGCGGATGCAGGGTGACTACTCCTTAGCCACAAGGGAGAATCTTGAAGAAGAAATCTTGATGTCCTTTCGTAGAAAGTCGTGTCTTGATTCCAAAGATGATCTAATTTGAACAGGGGGCCCGCTCCCATCTTTATACTAAAAAAAGGGGGCTGACCCGGTGACTAGGTCCTGCCTATGGGTGGGACTAGGAGGGGGGTGGTTACACCCCTCTCCCATGCCGGACTTCCCCAGGCCAGGGGCTGGTGTGCCCCTGGAACTGGTTCAGACTGGCCTATGCGTAGTGAGCACCGGGGTGCCACTCAGCAGTCACCTTCCTGTAAAGCCCTGCCTACCCAGGATACACAAAACCATGTCTGGGACGGTGCTAGCACCGCCCCTGACAGGAAACCCTTTGTCCAGGCTCCCCTCGCTGGAAGGACTCCCAGCTGCAGGGGGTCAGACTCGTGTCTGTGGTGGCAGCATCCATTTTGTGGAGCTGAGGCTTCGTTTAACTTTAACCGGGGTTCACGGTTACATACATGTCGTGTCCCTCTAGAAGGGTGGAATGCTAGCCCCGTCGCCAGAATTGGCGAGGGGTTAGTATTCCAATTCGTATGACACCTTACTCGACATGTTTTGATAAAGCAATACCAAAGATGGCATTTAACCGCGAGGATTATAATGCACTTAAGAGTATATGGTATGCGATATCATGGAACAGCTATTAGGACTTGGTTCCGCAAGCTGCAGACAGGCTCAGCTCATGCCAGAGCACCATCTCACATGATTCCAAGCACTCTGCCTTCAGGATTGTCAAGGCCTGCCATAGGAGTGACTGATAGGAATCAGTGTGTCCATTTTAGGGTTAGATATAGGTATACTATATCTACAGCAAAGGGTGATTACACGACTTTGCCCCAGCTGTCATGCAGCCAGTTGTGTCAAATTTAGGAGGCCAGCCAGGGGTGGCATAATACATGCTTCAGCCCCTGGTAGGCCCTGGGTACACCTATGCCCTGAGTTACAGGGTCTGATAAGGTGGCCCAGTACCAATTGGTAAATGCACCTAGGGTACATGTTGTAATTTAGAGAGAGAACAGCCAGGCTGTGGGTCTGATTGGCCGGCCCAAAGCCAGAGAAAGTCGTAAACCAGTGAAACAAAAGCAAGAAATCTGGGTGATCATAGGATTGCAGACCCTACTCTCCTACATGACCCCCCCCCCCCCAAACTTTGGGACAATAAGCTAACCTTGACCAGGTGAGTCTTCTTGTTCTAAGTGGAAATATCTGGAGAGCCCATCGGCATTGCCATGATCAGTACCAGGTCTATGTTCCACTGTAAAGTCCATCCCCTGTAGGGAAATGGACCACGTAAGCAGTTTGGGGTTTTCACCCTTCATCTGATTTAGCCACAAGAGGGGCTTATGGTCGGTCTGAATCTTGAAGTGAGTGCCAAACAAGTATGGCCTCAGCTTCTTCAGGGCCCAAACCACAGCAAAGGCCTCCCTCTCAATAGCTGACCAATTCTTCTCTCTGGGGGTCAGCCTTCTGCTTATAAAAGCAATGGGCTGGTCTTGACCATCAAAATTCAGTTGAGATAGAACAGCTCCCACACCCAACTCAGAAGCATCTGTTTGGACAATGAATGGTTTGGAGTAGTCTGGACTCTTAAGGATAGGTGCTGTGCACATGGCCTGCTTTAGGTCATCGAATGCTTTTTGACAGCCTGCTGTCCACTGAACCTTTTTTGGCATTTTCTTACTTGTCAGTTCATTTAATGGAGTCACAATTGATCCATAGTTCCTGACAAACTTTCTGTAGTAACCAGTCAGGCCCAAGAAAGCTCGAACCTGAGTCTGGGTGGTTGGAGGAGCCCAGTCCCTGATTGACTGTATTTTGCTCTCCAGTGGCTGAACTTGGCCTCCACCTACAAGGTGGCCCAGGTATACAACCTGTGTCTGCCCTATCTGACACTTGGTAGCCTTGATAGTGAGGCCTGCTGCTTGCAGAGCCTCTAACACTTTCCTCAGGTGGACCAGGTGATCCTCCCAGGTGGAGCTAAAGACAGCAATATCATCAAGATATGCTGCACAGAAGTCATCCAGCCCAGTGAGGACATGATTCACCAACCTTTGGAAGGTGGCAGGTGCATTTTTCAGACCAAAGGGCATTACCACAAATTGATAATGCCCACCAGGGGTTGAAAATGCTGTCTTGGGCTTGGCATCCTCAGCTAACCTGATTTGCCAATACCCAGCTGTCAGGTCAAATGTACTTAAGTAGTTGGCAGAAGCCAATCTATCTATAAGTTCATCCGCCCTTGGTATTGGGTGGGCATCAGTCTTAGTGACTGCATTGAGACCCCTGTAGTCTACGCAGAACCTCATCTCTTTCTTACCACCCTGGGTGTGAGGTTTTGGCACTAGAACTACTGGACTAGCCCAAGGGCTATCTGAGGGTTTAATGACTCCCAACTCCAACATTTTCTGCACTTCAGTTTTTATGCAGTCTCTAACATGATCAGGCTGCCTGTAGATTTTACTCTTAACTGGCAGGCTGTCACCAGTGTCAACCTCATGGGTACACCAATTGGTCTGACTGGGTGTCAGAGAAAACATATGTCTGAAAGACTGAAGAACCTGTTTACAGTCTTTCTGTTGATGTTCAGAAAGGCTGCCACAAAAGACAACACCATCCACTGACCCATCATCAGGATTCTGAGTGAGCAGGTCTGGGAGAGGGTCACTCTCTTCCTCCTGTCCCTCATCTATGGCCATGAGCAAGCTCATGTCCTTCCTGTCGACATATGCTTTGAGCCTGTTGACATGGAGCACCCTGTGGGGGCTCCTGGGAGTTCCAAGGTCCACCAGGTAGGTGACCTCTCCCTTTTGCTCAAGAATTGTGTGGGGCCCAGACCATTTGTCTTTGAGTGCTGCTGGGGCCACTGGCTCCAGCACCCACACCTTCTGTCCAGGCTGATAAACAGTCAGGACAGCCTTTTGGTCATGCCAAGCTTTTTGTAGTTCTTGACTGGCCTTAAGGTTTTCAGATGCCTTCTCCATATACTCAGCCATCCTGGAGCGGAGACCAAGTACATAGTCCACTATGCTGGTTGCAGGCTTTTTGAGAGGTCTCTCCCATCCTTCCTTCACCAAGCACAGGGGTCCTCTTACAGGATGCCCATACAAAAGTTCAAAAGGGCTGTAGCCAACCCCCTTCTGTGGGACCTCTCTGTAAGCAAACAGAAGGCAGGGAATCAGGACATCCCATCTACGCCTGAGCTTTTCAGGTAGTCCATGAATCATCCCTTTTAGGGTCCTGTTGAACCTTTCAACAAGCCCATTGCATTGTGGGTGATAGGGTGTGGTGAACTTGTAGTTGACACCACATTCCTTCCACATAGCAGTTAAGTAGCTTGACATGAAGTTTGCACCTCTGTCAGAGACAACCTCCTTAGGGAAGCCCACTCTGGAGAACACTCCAACTAGGGCCCTTGCCACTACAGGTGCTGTAGTGGTCCTAAGTGGAATAGCTTCAGGATACCTGGTGGCATGATCCACCACCACCAGTATAAACTTGTGCCCTGATGCTGTCTGGGGTTCCATTGGACCAACAATGTCAATCCCCACTCTTTCAAAGGGCACCCCCACCACAGGCATTGGTATAAGGGGGGTCTTTGTTGTGCCACCTGACTTACCACTGGCATGGCAAGTGACACAGGAGCGACAAAACTCCTTGGTATCCTCATTCATGTGAGGCTAGTGAAAGTGTGAGACAAGCCTGTCCCAAGTCTTTGTCTGGCCTAAGTGACCTGCTAAGGGAATCTCATGGGCCAAGGTAAGGAGGAAACCTCTCTGAGACAAGGGTACAACCAGCCTCCTGGTCATGCCAGGCTTGGGGTCTCTTGCCTCAGTGTACAGGAGTCCATCTTCCCAGTATACCTTGTGGGTACCTGTGGCGTTCCCAGCAGCCTCAGCAGCAGCCTGCTGTCTGAGGGGTTCAAGGGAAGGGCAGTCTAACTGTTCCTTCCCCAGGTCTTCTCTTGAGGGTCCCCCTGAGCCCAGAAATTCAGCTTGATCAAGCTCAAACTCTTTAGGCTCAGTTTCCCTCAATTCCTGTAGGTCAGCCTCCTCAGAGACCTGATCCTCAACCTGGGGCAAGGGGGAAGGCACAGCCTTAACCCTACTGCTCTTCTTCTTGGAAGGTGTCTGGTCCATTGTTCCAGGATCCAGCACCTGTTCAGTGGGGCATTTCCTGACCTGTGACCTGGTCACAGCAAACACATGTGCTGGCAAGCCTAACATTTCCACGTGAGTCCTCTGCTCCACTTCTGACCATTGTGATGACTCCAAATCATTGCCCAGCAAACAATCCACTGGGAGGTCTGAGCTAACTACAACTTTCTTTTGGCCAGTTACCCCTCCCCAGGAGAAAGCTACAATTGCCATACTGTG
The DNA here is from genome assembly GCF_964263255.1 of Lissotriton vulgaris. Classification (NCBI taxonomy): domain Eukaryota; kingdom Metazoa; phylum Chordata; class Amphibia; order Caudata; family Salamandridae; genus Lissotriton; species Lissotriton vulgaris. Next base: position 19,285,699 of record NC_141685.1, on the reverse strand, counting down.
ACTGGTAGTGACATTGCTTGCATTGGTCACCAGGAAATCTGTACCTGGCATGATCTGTCCAGGGTCCACAAAGTTAGGTGTCACCATTGTGACACTGGCACAAGTGTCCCTATAGGCCTGAGCCATTTTTCCATTAATGAAAGGTGTCTGTCTGTATTTGCCCAAAGTATTGGGACTTATATCAGGGGACATATCCACATCTCCTGTACAAACAAGGACAGCCTGAGTGAGTGTGCCAACTAAGTTGTCACCCCCCTCAGAACCCAGGGTTAACCCAACTAAACCCTTGGGAGGTGCACTACCACTGCTGACTGTACTAGGGGGCACAGGTGCCTTAGGGGCTGCAGTGGCAGGAGTCTGCCCTCCTCCTTTCTTGGTGCACTCACTAAACCAGTGAGTTTTACTTTTGCAGCATTGGCACCACCTTTTAGATTGGCCTTCTTGATTCTTCTTTTTCTGGGGAGCCTGACCCCCACCCTCTTTGGGTTGTTGGGGACCTGTCGAAGACTTCTGGTCATTTTGTTCCCCCTTAGAATCTTTACCCTTCCGGTCTGCTTTCTTCTGACCACCTTGATTCTGGCCCTGGTTCTGCTTAACTCTTGTTCTGACCCATCTGTCTGCCTTCTTTCCCAATTCTTGGGGAGAGGTCAGATCTGAGTCAACAAGATGCTGATGCAACAACTGGTTCTGACAATTGTTTAAAATTTGTTCTCTCATGATCAAATTATACAATCCTGTGTAGTCAGTAACCTTACTGCCCAGCAACCAGCCCTCCAAAGCCGTAGTGGCACAATCTACAAAGTCAGACCAATCTTGAGACTGAGTTTTCTGGGTATCCCTGAACAGCAACCTGTATTGTTCAGTGGTTAGGCCAAACCCATCAATCAGTGTATTTTTCAAGATTTGGTAATTGTTAGCATCCTCCACTCTAGTAGTGAGGAGCTTGTCTCTACCTTTACCTTCAAAGGAGAGCCACAAGATAGCTGCCCACTGACTTTGGGGAACACCCTGCACAGTGCAGGCCCTCTCCAAAGCAGTTATCCATTTGTGGATGCCATCCCCTTGCTTAAAGGGGGGCACTATCTTATTCAGGTGCTTTGTATCAAAACTCCTTTCCCTATTGCTAGGTACAATGCTGCCACCAGTGGGGACTACCCCACTTAACTGTTGCTCTCTAGCAAAGGCAAGCCTCTCTTTGGCCAGGGCAAGTTCTTCCCTTTCAATCCTCAGATTGGCTGCCCTTTCTTTAGCTTCATACACTCTCCTCTGAGGGGAAGTCATCCCTCTTTGAGAAGAGTTGTGAGAGCCATTGGTTTGAAGGGATCTGCCAGAGCCTCTTGATAGAGATCTGGCTCGTCCATTCCCAATGTTAAGCTGACCTGAGAGTGGTCCCAGGGGTCCCCCAGTACCCATCTCATGTCTGCTTAAGTTGGACCTGGTTAGTCTGCTGACTTCTACCTGTCCCTTGTCTGCCTCATCCCCAGAGGGATCCTCATCCTCCTCCCCCTCTTCAGTCTCAGCTGAGAGGTGGATTAGGTCAGGGTCTCCTCTGGTTCCCTCAAGGGGAGGCATGCTTCCATCTGGATTAGAAGAGCTAAGAAGTTTCTCAGCTTTTCTGGCATCATAAGTCTCCAAGAGACCAATCAGAAAGGAAGTGGTGGGGTTAGACCCCTGTCTTATCTTCCTGGAGGTACACACCTGTCTCAACTCCTGGAAGCTAAGAACAGTATATCTGGAAGTGGGGACCTGTGGAGGGTCCACTGACACAAGGGGAGACTCAGAGTTTCCTCCTTTGTCTGACATACTGTTTCTAGTGTGGTGTAAGTGATGCACCTACCTACACTATGTGTTTACCTACTGATCCCTTGCTTAGAGTTACAGCCAAGGTGTGCTAAGCCTTGAGGAGCTGCAACAGCTGGTTCAGTAGAACTCAGAGTATTCTAAGCTAAGTTATATGTACCTATCAGTACTTATGTGATCTTTCAACAAGATATTCTTAGGGTACGTGTGGTAAAACAACAGCAAGCTCAAATCCCCACCGCTGCTCACCAATGTGAGAAGGTGGCCTGATATGCAGTGGTCACTATTCTAGTGAACACTATGTATCAGTCCAGCAACCCTTATTGATGATTGGTTGTAAGTCAACCTTATAGACCAGCTATCCTAGTAGCGTGGATACGAGCAGTCTAAGGCTAAAGACTCGAGAGGGCGGGTTAAGCCAGCTGTTATACCACATATACCCCTTGAACACCCAGTGAAAGGACACCACACAAGCGTTATGAAAATAAACAAGATATTTATTAAGAATCACAACAGCCCTGTACTCTTTATGAGGACAGGGTACTAAGCACAAAACAAAACTCTTATGAAAATACTTAAGTTAGCACAGTATATACAAATGCCCGAGGGGCACGGAAAACCATATACTCTGAAAGTGGAATGCGAAATTACTAGCAGGTAAGTACAGTACTAATAGGCTTTGGAATCGCTAGATCTTGACTATAGAATCTTCAGATTACTTCTAGGAGACCCAGGGGACTCGGGTGCAGAGTGTGCACTCTCACGCGGGATGCGGGACAAAGTCTATGGTAGCTAGTAATGACAAAGTTAGTGTTCTCGGGCGAACCCGACCTGGTAGGAGGAAAACGAAAGTGGATTCTGACCCTTGGATAGTGAGGCTATGCTGGGGCACCGAAATGCCGAAGTTACCTAGCCCAGGGGCTGCAGCTGCATAGGTCTCAAAAGACGTCGGGAATCCTCGTAGACGGACCAGGAGCCTGGAAGAAAGAAGTTGCTGGCAGGCGACCAGTGAAGAAAGTTCGATGGATCCAAGCCTGGATCGAAGGAAGATGACACCTGAAAGCAGAGGGGACCAAGTTCGAGACTACTAGCCAGTAGTCAGTGGGTACCAGGAGGGCACCGGATGGTAGCCACCTCGACTAGGTGAGTGGGTGACGCTGTGTTCACAGATCTCGCGGACCAGGAGGCGTTGTCGGCGACCAGGATGGAGGAGCGAGCTGTCCCATGATGGATGAAGCTGTCGGCGTCGCTGGACCCAGGATTGGGCAACAAAGCCTTGGCAAATTCAAGCCCACGCGGTGGACTCAAAATGGCGTTTGGAGTGGACCAGGAGGGTCCGGGGTGCCTCTCTTGAAGAAGGAAGCAAGGGCCAGTCTGGAGCAACCAGACCAGCAGCAGTGATGTCGTCGGGCGTCGTGAAGAAGGCCACAAGCCAGCCGGCTAGTAGCCACACAGCGCGGTGAGCAGGCAAAAGCAGAAGGGCCCCACGCAGATCGTGGTGATGCTGGAGGGCTGATCTTCGATGCTGGAGCTGCTCAGGGTTGGGGCTTCTCGGACCCCAAAGCACTCACCAGTGGAGCACACGGTGGGCTTGTTGCAAAGAAGTCGTGCAGTCTTGGCGATTGTCGGTCCCTCGAGGTCTCGTCGCACTCACGGTTCTCAGCTTTGCTGTAGAGGTGAGTAGAGGTCAGAGGTGCCAGGGAAGCCGGGTCTCGTCGAGCTGGGTCGTCGGATTCGTGAAGAAGGACTTGCAGCAGACCGCAGTGTTCTTAGGATGGTGCCTGCGGATGCAGGGTGACTACTCCTTAGCCACAAGGGAGAATCTTGAAGAAGAAATCTTGATGTCCTTTCGTAGAAAGTCGTGTCTTGATTCCAAAGATGATCTAATTTGAACAGGGGGCCCGCTCCCATCTTTATACTAAAAAAAGGGGGCTGACCCGGTGACTAGGTCCTGCCTATGGGTGGGACTAGGAGGGGGGTGGTTACACCCCTCTCCCATGCCGGACTTCCCCAGACCAGGGGCTGGTGTGCCCCTGGAACTGGTTCAGACTGGCCTATGCGTAGTGAGCACCGGGGTGCCACTCAGCAGTCACCTTCCTGTAAAGCCCTGCCTACCCAGGATACACAAAACCATGTCTGGGACGGTGCTAGCACCGCCCCTGACAGGAAACCCTTTGTCCAGGCTCCCCTCGCTGGAAGGACTCCCAGCTGCAGGGGGTCAGACTCGTGTCTGTGGTGGCAGCATCCATTTTGTGGAGCTGAGGCTTCGTTTAACTTTAACCGGGGTTCACGGTTACATACATGTCGTGTCCCTCTAGAAGGGTGGAATGCTAACCCCGTCGCCAGAATTGGCGAGGGGTTAGTATTCCAATTCGTATGACACCTTACTCGACATGTTTTGATAAAGCAATACCAAAGATAGCATTTAACCGCGAGGATTATAATGCACTTAAGAGTATATGGTATGCGATATCATGGAACAGCTATTAGGACTTGGTTCCGCAATCTGCAGACAGGCTCAGCTCATGCCAGAGCACCATCTCACATGATTCCAAGCACTCTGCCTTCAGGATTGTCAAGGCCTGCCATAGGAGTGACTGATAGGAATCTGTGTGTCCATTTTAGGGTTAGATATAGGTATACTATATCTACAGCAAAGGGTGATTACACGACTTTGCCCCAGCTGTCATGCAGCCAGTTGTGTCAAATTTAGGAGGCCAGCCAGGGGTGGCATAATACATGCTTCAGCCCCTGGTAGGCCCTGGGTACACCTATGCCCTGAGTTACAGGGTCTGATAAGGTGGCCCAGTACCAATTGGTAAATGCACCTAGGGTACATGTTGTAATTTAGAGAGAGAACAGCCAGGCTGTGGGTCTGATTGGCAGGCCCACAGCCAGAGAAAGTCGTAAACCAGTGAAACAAAAGTAAAAAATCTGGGTGATCATAGGATTGCAGACCCTACTCTCCTACAGCGGCCGCGCTCCGTCAGCCGCGGCCGCTCCGAGCAGATCGTTGTCCCCCTGGGGCGTCCCACGGTCCTGCAGCGTGCCGCCGGCCGCTCTGTCCTCCGCCCGTATCTGCTATCGCCGTCTCCCTTTGGCCGCAATGTGTAGGCGTCGGCAGGCGTACCTGTTAGTCGCACCCCCCGGCAGTGTCCCAGAAAGTTTCCTCACTGTGCCGGTCTCTTCGGTGAGTGTTCTCGCGCTTCAGGCTGGGCACCGGGGAGCGCCTTCACAATCAAGCCGGCCCGGTCTCACTTCCGCCGGGGCCGGAGGAGCACCCCAGGCTGATGCTTTCCTCCCGGTCACAGGCCCAAGTGCGCCAGTGTTTGGTTAGGCAGTCCCCAGTCTCCGTAGCTCTTCAAAATCGGATCTGGTGATGCCGCTTCGAACCCGGACCCGATCGCTGCCGCTTCGGGTGAGTGGTGTGTCGGATTAATATGCCGGATTATTGATTAGGCCACAGTGCCCTCGGGAGCTCTTACGCTATGCTGGCACCATGTTTGGCTCCTAGCCACGCCCCCCCTTAGGGATACTATATTGATATCCTCTATTATAGTTTTATTTTGAGCCATCCTCTGGTCTATTGTTGGCTGCTTGGTTGAGCATACTCCTAAGGGTAGCGTACATTTCCCTCTGAAGGCCCACAGTCGTACACTTAGCGTCATAGGAGCAGAAAGTCGGTGACTGCTTTTACCTTTGCAGGCCATATGGGCCATGGGCGTGAGTTTGTATCTGGAGTAGAACATGTTTGTCATTGCAACATATTTGAAAAGGCAAAATAAAGATAAAAGCACATACAATACATATAATTGTATTGTATTGTATTGTATTGTATTGTATATTGGATTTATATAGCGCTTATCACCCAGGGGTCTCTAAGCGCTTGCCTTGGGAACCCGTCCTGGCTTTTCCCTGTGAGATAGCCCCTACAGGGCATCCCCAAGGTGAAAGCCAGGCATCCCGCCGCAGGGGGCCGTTGTGGAGATTAAGCAAGCTTAATGCCCAGAGTTGCAGAGTGTGAACCCATGATTAGGTCAGGCACCGAAGCGAGAATTATCGAGTCCGTGGACATTTGAGCTCAAGACCCTGCCGCGTCGGGAATTGAACCCTGGTCCCGGGTCTGACCTCTGCTTCAGGGTCTGCCTGCTCTAACCAGTGAGCCACACTTCTCCACATAATACAAGAAAGACAACCACATTTCCCCCCCTTTCCCTCCCCCCTCCCTCCCCTCCCTCCCCTCCCTACCTGAAGAATTCGAGAGTAGGAGCGGCAACGGCAGATCCGTCAACTGGCAGCCGGGAGGGTATAAAATAGGTTTTATCTAATCTGGATGAATCCTAACTAGGAACTGTTGGGTTCTTACTATTTACCCGTAAGAAAAAATGTGATAGAACCATAGTGACGGACTCCGGTCATAGGTGGAATTCCGTAATCAGTGCTTAACATTCCTATATTTGTAAACAGACAATTGCAACCCACGTTCTAGAGAGGTGAAGCACATGTATTATTGTGAAACAACCCTCCACCCGCACTTAGTGACTTGTTCCCATTGGGCAATTGGACCAGAAGGTACTTAGCTTACTAAGTCACAATCTACCTTAGCACACTTGGTTTGCGGCTCGTGAGAGCATGAGGAATAACATAAACATTTCGTACGATAGTTACGCCAATGAGCTCAGTGTAGGTAACCGTTAACATAGACTTATAGCTCAAGCAGGTCAATTACACGTGCGACTAACAACGTGGCGTAACAGTCTATTAAAGAACAAAGGATATCATGTTCTTGAATTTTCATGTTTTCCGTTTGTTTTAGGGCCCAGCAGCGATTTCCATATCCTGTACCTGGGACGATTCCAAATGCCTTGCCAGTTCTTCAGGATCCGTAAAGAAATGTGGTTTGCCATTATCAAAAATTCTGAATTTTGCCGGGCCAGTGAAGGAGAATTGGATGTTTTTGTCTCTGTTTGTCTCTCAGTTGAAGAAACCCCTTCCTGGTGTTCACCGTCTGCTTTGAGTAATCCTGTGAAAAGTTTATCTGGTGGCCTTCCCAGGAAACTTTGTGGTTCTTTCTTGCAAAGTTAAGGCTTGCCTCCGTATGTTGAAAGCGCAAGGGTTTGCATATTATTGGTAGAGTCGTTTTCCTCTGTGAGGAGTTGAAAGTTGGGATCCTGTGTGCCTTGTCCATTTCCAAAGCCTGAGGGAATTTTATGCCTGTTATCATGGGTATCCATGATTCTAAAAATGAACCGCATGAAACTGCTGAATCCTCTGAGCCTTCAGGAATACCAAAAATGCGTATGTTGCCTCTTCTGTTGCGATCTTCCAATTCGTCTGCTTGTCTTTTAAGTTCGCTCGTAGTATCTCTGAGATATTTTATTTATTTTCCGGCCTGGGAGGTTACATCCTCTACGTCGATTATTCTCTGCTCTGTACCAGTGAGTTTTTAATTAATCGTGTGCATATCTGCCCCGACGGCAGTGAGTTCCAGCTGCATAGAGTCAGTGTTTTGCTTAGTAGATTTTGCCAGGTCATGTACGTCGGCTAATTTCTTTAAGATCACGTCCATTGCGCTGTGCATGTCCGATTTAGCTTTGATCGGAGAGTCTGAAATCGCTGGTTCAGCCTTTGACTGTTTGTTTAGGCCTCTGGATTCTTTGTCCGCCATCTTGCGTCCGAGCCTGAGACCTGTGTATGCTTGGAATTGGTTGGTGCCTCTCGCTTCTATGGGCAGGTGAGTAAAAGTAGGCGAAACGGAAGGTCCAGCGTATCTCCAGTACTTGATCAGATTTTTGTTCTATGTTGTGTGGGTCGTCTGTTCAGCATGTACCGCATAAGCAGTGGTGTGAGTCACGTAGTTTGCACCCACGAGTGAGTATTACACTGGTCCGGCCTGGCAGGTGAGACCGACCATGTGTCAGAGTGTTAGGATGGCCCTAATTGAGAAACAGGCATCAATGATATCGTTCAATCAATCAGTCCATTTGTAAAGTGCGCTACTCACCCTCGAGGGTCTCAAGGCACTGGGGGGGGGGTGCTGCTACTGCTCGAAAAGCCAGGTCTTGAGAAGCCTCCTGAAGGTTATCAGGTCCTGGGTCTGCTGTAGGAGGGTGGGGAGGGTGTTCCAGGTCGTGGCGACGAGTGGTCACTCTTCAGATGCGGGGGCTGTAGCGAGGGCGAGGTCGGCAGAGCGGAGCTGTCGGTTCGGGGTGTAGAAGGTGAGTCCTCTGTTGTCAGTGTTGTGGAGTGCTTTGTGTGCATGGGTTAGGAGCTTGAAGGTGATCCTCTTGTTGACGGGAAGCCAGTGCAGGTCTCTCAGGTGTGGTGTCATGTGGCTGTGGCGCGCGATGTCGAGGAACAGGCAGGCAGAGGCGTTCTGTATGCGTTGTAGTAGTTTAAGGAGTTTGGCCGGGGCTCCTGCGTAGAGGGCATTTCTGTAGTCCAACCTCTTGCTGACGAGGGCCTGGGTGACCGTTCTTCTTGTTTCGGTGGGGATCCACCTGAAGATCTTGCGGAGGGTGTTGAAGTAGGCAGACGAGACGGCGTTGACTTGCAGGGTCATGGAGAGTGTTGAGTCGAGGATAAACCCCAGGTTGCGTGCGTGGTCGGTGAGTGTTGGTACTGCTCCCAGTGCGGATGGCCACCAAGAGTCATCCCAGGCTGAGGGGGTGGAACTGAGGATGAGGACCTCTGTCTTGTCCGACTTCAGCTTCAGGCGTCTGTTCTTCAGACACTCGGTGACGGCTTTCATTCCTTCCTTGAGGTTGGTTTGGTGGTGAGGGGGTCCTTGGTGAGGGAGAGGATCAGCTGGGTGTCATTGGCGTAGGAGATGATGTTGAGGTCATGCAGTCAGGCGACGTGGGCGAGCGGGGTCATGTAGACGGTGAACAGTGTCTGGCTGAGGGATGATCCTTGTGGTATGCCGCAGATGATCTCGGAGGCTTCGGAACGGAAAGGGGGGAGGCGGACGCTCTGGGTTTTGCTGGAGAGGAAGGAGGTGGTCCATTCCAGTACCTTGTCTCGGATCCCTGCGCTGTGGAGGAGTGTGCGTAGGGTGCGGTGGCAGACAGTGTCGAAGGCAGCTGATAGGTCTAGGAGGATGAGGGCTGCAGTTTTGCCGTTGTCCAGCATGGCCCTGATATCATCAGTGGCCGCGATGAGGGCAGTATCGGTACTGTGGTTGCTGCGGAACCAGGACTGGGATGGGTACAGGATGTTGTTCTCCTCGAGGTAGCGGGTCAGCTGTCTGTTGACGGTCTTCTCGATGACCTTCGCTGGGAACGGACGCAGGGAGATGGGCCGGAAGTTCTTGAGGTCTCTCAGATCCGCCTTGGGATTCTTCAGTAAGGCATTGATCTCGGCGTGCTTCCAGCTCTCTGGGAAGATCACGGTCTCGAAGGAGATGTTGATGGCCTTGCGGAGATGGGGTGCGATGGTGGCTCTGGCCTTGTTGAATATGTGGTGTGGGCATGGGTCTGACGGAAAGCAGAGGTGGATGGTGTTCATGATTTTGATGGTCTTGTCGTTGTTTATGTTGGTCCATGTGAGCAGGGGATCGATGTGGGTGGTGACTGCGGGGTCTGAGGTGTCAGTGTTTTTTGGGGCGGTCAGATTAAGGCTGCCGTCGATGTCTGCAAGCTTGCGATGGAAGAAGGTGGCGAGGGAATCGCACTAGTCTTGTGATGGTGGGATGTCGTTGGTGTTGGAGCTTGGGTTACAGAGTTCCTTCACGATGTTGAAGAGCTCTTTGCTGTTGTGTGCGTTGTTGTCAAGTCGGTCCTTGTAGGAGGCCCTTTTGGCAGATCTGATGAGGTGATGGTGTCTGCAGATGGCGTTCATGTGGGCTGCGTGGCTGTCTGGTGTCTGTTCGCGGTTCCATTTCTTCTCTAGTGTGCGGCAGGTTTGCTTGGAGGTCTGCGGTAAACCAGCTAGCTTTCTTGTTAGTGTGTCTGTTGGAGGGTTTCTTGATCGGGACGATGGTGTTGGTGCAGTTGTCGATCCAATGTCTGAGGTTGCGGGCAGCGGTGTCGGTGTCGGTGGGATTGGAGGGTGGGCTTTGGGCGACGGTGGTGTTTAGCTTGTCTTCGGTGATTTTGCTGCAGCTGCGGCGGGGGATCTGTTGAGTGCGGTGGTACGTGGCGGGTTTCCGGAAGGTGACGTGGATGCAGCAATGGTCGGTCCAGTGGAGTTCTGTGGTGTGGCTGATGGTGACGTGGGGACTTGCGGAGAAGATGGGATCAAGCGTGTGGCCGGCGGAGTGGGTGGGCATAGTGACGAGCTGTCTGAGTCCGAGGTTGGTGAGGTTATCAATCAGGGTGGTGGAATTGGTGGTGGCGTTGTTCTCAAGGTGGAAGTTCAGGTCTCCGAGGAGGATTTAGTCTGTGGAGGTGAGGGCATGCGTGCTGACGGAGTTGGCGATGGAGTTGCTGAACTGAGGCCGGGGTCCGGTGGGTCTGAAGACGAGAGTTCCTCTGAGGGTGGTGTTAGGATCGGTGTGGATCTGGAAGTGAAGGTGTTCAGCGGTGCTGAGGGTGTCGTCATTGCTGGTCGAGACCCTGAGGGTGTTCTTGTGGATGATGGCTATTTCACAAACGACTCCATTGGGGCGGTCCCTGCGAGTGATCTTGTAGCCGTCCGGCATGGCGATGGTGATGTCGGGTGCCGAGGAGGCGTTCATCCAGGTCTCTGTCAGGAAGGCGACATCCGGGGAGGATGTGTCGAGCAGGTCCTAGAGTTCGACTGCATGTTTCTGTGCGGAGCGGCTGTTCAGCAGTATGCATATGAGGTGGTTGCGTCCTGTCGCGGTGGGCTGTTTGGCGGCTCGGAGGCTGGTGAAGCTGCAGCTCCGGCAGGAGAAGGGTCCTTTGGTGTGCTTCGGTGCAGCCAGGAGTGCGGTCGTCCGGTGTCGAGTGCGTGGAGGGTGTTGGCGTCATGTGTTGTGGCGTTTGCGGGAGCCAGGGGGTCTGCCGCTGGGCGTGGTCCTGGCGCAGACGTTTGCAGACAGGCGCAGACGGGCTTGCCTTGGGCGCGCACACTGCGCGCAGCCACGCAGCGGCCGCCATATAAGGGGAGGTGGGAGGGAGGCAAGACAGTTACAGCAGGGCTAACTAGAGAAAACGGGGCAGAGCGAGTGTGAGAGCTTGCGGCCACAAACCTGCGGAGAAAGAAGTGAGGGAAAAAAACAAGCGAAAAAGGAGAGAAATATCGGAGTGAGAGAATGGAGACAGAAGTCCACTGGACCACCAGAGATGAGGCACAGGGGAAACCTGCGGGTGGAGGAGGGCCTTGAACACCAACACTCGAGAGTGCAGGGGCTCGGGGGAAGGCCTAACTTAATGGTGGAGCTGTATCTTAAAATGAAGGCAGTTGAAGTATATGGTCGTTCCTGTTATAGTTTTTACAGAGGGGTATGAAAATACTTTTGAATAGGTAAATTTGCATGGCTCATGAATGTAAAGCTGAGTGAAGTGTTGAGTCGTGGCATGTGCGAAGTGTGAATAGACGGTCTAGATGGAAAAGATGGGGTGCATCATTCATCGAGTGGATGCATGACACACAGCTGTCAACATGCTGATGCCACCGCATAATATCAGATGGTTTACCATGGATCAGCGACACAATATCAATCCAACAAACATTGAGAAACACAAATATCAAAAATGTTATAGTGAGCACACAAATATCGGTAACAAAATATCGTTTTTTACAAGTATCAATAGCAAAAAATATCTGAAACACAAGTATTGTTACCTATAAATAAATGTATACCATGTCAAAAATGTACATTACCACAATATCGACTACAAAGTTATCGTCAACATTACTATTAAATTCTATTTAAAAAAAAACAAAAAGCCAATTTTCACATAAACCAATCACTTCAAATAAACCTGAAACTTATTATAAACATCTATAAAATATATTCCATCACCCAAAAATGTAATGTTCATCCCATAAAAATAGTACACCTTTAAAATATACAATAAATGCATCTAAAAGATTATTTACTATAAACATTTAAATACAAATAACTGTATAAAATATTATATTAAAACAACGAAATTCATAGTTAAACACAATTATATATAATACTATTTAAAGAAAACATAAATTAGCGTTTACCAAAGACACAGCTGATAAGAAATGTCAAATCATACTAAACCAGCCAATAAAATCACACTATAAACAACTTTAACCAATAATCGTCCACGTCCTGCCACTGCTGTACCTGCTAGATGACCTCCAGAACCGATGCTGTTGTAGACGCAACCGATGGAAAGTTGGACTCTTATCTGTTTCCATAGACTACTCAATGCCCCACCATGGACCTGGCAAGGGGTCTGGGGTCCCTGGGCCAAACACATTTGTGGGACCCTTTTTCTGAAGTTTTTCAAATGTATAACCCAAATACTGCTCTATGATAGCCTTTTTGACCAGATCACTGACACTGCATAGGCACACTCTACACAAGCGGAAATACTTACCATATAAGCTAACATCCAATGAAATGTTAGTCCCAATTGGGTCTCATCACACATCGACATCCATTCAACATTTGCCCTTGTCCTGTGTAACTCCAGCACTGGGGCAGAGGACAGATCCTAATAAGCACTTCAAATGGATCAGCATTCAGGGATGAAACAAACGCTACTGTACTCACACATCACTAACTATACAATAACATCAAATAAGCAGAAAGGTAATGGCAGGACTAATGTATTCTAACTATGAAACTATTTAATCAATGAATAACAAGCATAAAGCATTCTTGATCTGCTTAGGGGTATGGCTGGGGTAAGAACTAGGTTTCTCAGGGGTTGATTGGGATGTGGGAGGTATGGGGTGGGATTTGGAAAATGTTTTTTTTGACTTTGGGAGGTGGGGAGGGGTTGTCGGCACACAGGAAAGGGCAAGGGCAAACAAGACATATTCATGGGGAAAATGGGTAGGATGTTCGGAAGGGAGTTGGGTTTGGGAGGTCAAAGGAGTGGAAGTGAGAGGTGTGTGTGCTGTATCTCCTGTGTGTTCTGTTGTGTGGGTGACTGTGAGCATTCACATTCTTTTAGTTTCCCTGGACATGTTGTGTGTTGTCGAGGGGTCTGTGGGTGTTGGTATGGTACATGTGTGAATGATGGGCATTGTGGATGGGTCTGTAGCTGTTGATGTAGTGTCTGTGTGAATGATGGGTGTTGTGGAGGGGTCTGCGACTGTTGGTGTAGTGTCTACATGAATGATGTGGGTTGTGGAGGGGTTTTTGGGTGATGCTGTAGTGTCTGCGTGAATGATGAGTGTTGTGAAGGGGTCTGCGGGTGTTGCTGTGGTGTCTGCGTGAATGCTGGGTGTTGTGGAGGGGTCTGTTGCTGTGGTATCTGAGGGTATGTTGATGTTGGCGAGTGAGTGAGTGGTGGCATGCCTGCGGTTTTTTATGTGGTGTTTGTGTGTGTGTGTGTGTGTGTGTGTGTGTGCGCGTGTGCGTGCGTGTGTGTGTGTGTGTGTGTGTGTGTGTGTGAGGTGCTTGGATCTGGTGAAGTGTGTGCGTGTGAATGTTTGCATTTGCCTGGGACAGGTTTGGGAAGAAGCGGGAAGTGGGGCAAAAGGTTGGGATAGGTGGAAGGCTGCCGTGAGTAAGGAGGCCAGAGCCTGAAAAGACCACTGTAAGCCAGACATATCACAGTGGATGCTTTCCAGGTAGGCCACCATCTGTGTCAGCTGGCTCCCTTGCACCTGGATGACATTCAAGAGTGCGGTCCGACCCATAGAGATGTTTCTCAAGAGGTCAATAGCCCCCTCACTCAGGGCAGTGAGGTACCAGGGGCAAGGGCTGAGGTGCCTACAGCAAAGGAGACAGCTCCCCTCTTAGGGGAGAGGGGCCAGCCAACTGGTTGGTAGACAACAAGGAGGGTGGTGATGGAACTGGGGTGGCGCCCAAGGATGTGGGTGGAACTAATCCTGTAGGGCCTGCCACCACACAGGAGTCACTGTTGGAGGAAGACTTGGATGATTAGGAATTTGAGCTTGTGTCCTCCGTGGCACTTCCCACTCCCTCCTGGTCACTGGGTCTCACCATGACTGTGCTGCCACATCCAGAACCACTGTGACCAGGTGTGTCCAAACTGACTTTGGCACTTTCTCCTTTGCTTGCCCTGGATGAATCTGAAATGACATGTATAATAGGTTTATTGCAACTGCGTTTCCACACTTGACCATCACATATCACAGAAAACATTTTTTAGGTGCACAAATCACAACAGCTTCATGGTTCACAGTATGCACTTCACCATTAGCTTGAGCACACATATGCATGCTACATAACCTGCAAACAGTTGGTTCCACTTATGTTATAGCCCCAGACAGCTCCAAATGCGTTGTTGGACTTGTCTATACTCTGTCCTTAAGGCCGTACTAGGATAGTTGATCACCTTGCGTACTCTGGCACTTTTAGTATACCATAGTAAAATGATGTTACCAAATATGATGGGTAAAAATGTTATATTTACACAATGTTCGCAGAAGGCCCAGATTAAAAATAAATCAGTTTCATTCACACACTTCATGATGTCTTGAAGGTCAAGATAAAGGCCAATGTACCATCAAGTGATGTAGCAGAAATCATGTCACATGCAAATGCTCATTGCACAGGGATGCCACTTTTAACTTGAAACTTCATCATATGTCCACTAGATTAAAAGTGTAACAAAAGCTGGTCACATGTAGTTTATCTCCGTATCGCATGTAGCATAGAAAAGTAGCCTGGAAGCAATGAAGGACAATTGTTTTGGGAGATAGATCCTCCAAAAGCACACAGCATAATACTTCTCATAGCCAAATTAACATGCCCAATGCTTCTTGGCACAGGTGATAACAACATTCACAGAATTCATTCCTACAAGCCAGTATGTCTTTGAATGTTGTGTTGTGTCTGTGAATATCTATCACATGAAGAGGTCGAAGAACTACAGGACTAATGGGTTGGCACATATCAGCACCATTTTGGACAGCAAACACAAATTGGCTTGTAAGTAGGCCTGGGTGTAAAATTCCAATTCACTCGCAGAATTATTCCCACTCCGCGCTCCACGTGGAGCGCAGAGTTTGGAAAAACTCTGCGGTGCAGAGCAGAGTTTTGCCTCTTATGCGGCTTGCACACGTTAAGTTTGTGAGTGAGGAAAATCGTACTCTAGACCACGTACCGGTGAGATTTCTCAGCACAAGTGGTCGCATTAAGAAACCTGCTGCTCTCGTTAAGGAAGCTGCAGCTTGAGTAGAAGATCTACTCAAGCTGCAGAAAGAAGCAACACCCTCTTGCAATGCATGTGATGCCATTTGTGATGACTTTACAGCACGGGACAAACTTGCAGCGCTAAAAATCAGTGTGAGCAGCGCAACTTACCTCACTGCACCGCTTGAGGAACTCGGCAGAGCTCGGCAGCGTTTTTGGGCACTTCGTGGAGTTCCACATATCAGAATTCTGTGAACTCCACCCAGGACTCCTTACAAGACACTCATATAAGATCTCTACATTTCTACATCTCACTCCACGATGCAGAGAAATGAACACTGGGCAACATGTAGCCACTAATGGTGATGACACCAGTGATGGATGCACACTCATGTCACTGTTGAATCCCAGCTTACCAATAGGAAGTGCACTGTATGCCATGTCACATGTAATAGGGCCACCATCACATGAGAGACAATAGTGAGGGAACAGCCCTCCTTACATAAGGAAGACAAGTGGTTTGTTTGATACAATTGTCACCCAGAACATCAAAGAACATGAGTAGATTTTTTACTTCACTCAGCCATGTGTCTGCTCAAGACAGGACATTGGTAGTGGACGGAACTCAGCTGTGTTCCTGGTCATAAAGACAACAGTCACATCACATCAGCATCAACGTTCTCCCAGACCAACACAAACATTAACTCCTCTTGTGCGTTGCACAAAGCCCATCCTCAATAATGATGGGGAAATGCCTGCCTGTAACACACAAAGTTGGCAAAGATACATGTTTGACTCTAGCGAGGACTCACACCCTTATCGATGCAGTAGGGCCCTCAACTGCCCATCAAGCTCCGGGTACGCCACCACCAGTATGCCTGTCATTAGGGGAGGGGGGGGGGTCAGGTCAGGCATGCGCCCTGTCCACGTTCGGAGGACAGCCCCAGCTAGACCTCCACGATCTTCCTGGTCCTCCCACCTTTTACAAAAATGGACGCTGTGCAGTCAAAAGACCCCCAGGGTCCCCACCTTCTAGGTGAAGGCTTTCCAAATGGACTGCCTCTGATGGGTGTTGGCCTGTATGGATACAACAGATGAATACACAGATTATAACTACAATTCTTAGTGTATCTTAGTGTATCTGTTTGTTCAACATACATTTGGTATACTGTAGGTTCTGTGAAGGGTCTGGTGGGGAGCAGGACAATGACGCTCAAGCAGGTGACTGGTAATATTATGAAGGTTGTTCAGGGAGCAAAATTGTAAACGGTGCTGCCAGTGCAGGGGAGGACCCTGAACCCCTGTGTGAGTTAAGTGCAAAAGCCCCTAACCATACAAAACATACAATCGGTACTGGGCACTGGGTATAGGTTAAACAGTTTAGCTACAATGAGGTGGTTCGTAAGAGAGTTGACACCAGTAGTTCAAAGCAAAATGTTTTTATGTAGATCATTTTCTTTAGAAGGAAAACAACGCCATCAGACACATGTTTTGTCACCAGGTAATTACCTGTGACTCTTCTGGGCTGAAATGGCGAAGAGTGTGAATCTCGGTGTACAAGTGATAATTCCGACCTGGTGTACGGGTGATGATGATGAGATGATTAGATAAACTTATATTGCGCAACTTAGCCCATCGGGCGTCAAGGCGCCTAACCAAAACATAATCAGAAAACATAAAACTAGGTCCGAGAGCATGTCTATGGGTAGGCCTCGATGAAGAGCCACGTCTTTAGGGATTTCTTAAAAAGCGCCATGGAATATTGTGCTTTTAGCTCGGAGGGGAGGGCGTTCCACAGTTTAGGGGCCACAGAGGAAAAGGCCCTTCCACCCCATTTGGCTCTGTTTGTCCGAGGGACGGATAGAAGGTTCTTACCAGCAGAGCGTAAGTTTCTACTGGGAGTGTAAGGGACCAGAACGGAGCTTATAGCTTCAGCACAGCCGCCAGACAGAGCGCTGAAAACCAGGCACAGGATTTTAAAAGAGATCCTGGCCTGGATCGGGAGCCAATGCAGACTCTTCCTGGCGAGAGTGGCTGAGGAGATGTTAGGAACATCCAGGACAAATCTAGCAGCCGCGTTCTGGATGGTTTGAAGACATCGGATAAGTCCTTTATTGATGTCTGCATAAAGCGCGTTGCAGTAATCCAACCGTGATGTAACTAAAGCAACCACAGTCCGTTTGCGGGCTTGGGGGGAGAGATAAGGGGAGATTTTTCTAAGAATCTTAATGACTCCCCAGCAGGTGGACACAGTTCTATTGACCTGCTGTGTCATGGTAAGCGAGGTGTCTATAATCACGCCTAGATTTCGGGCGGATTTCGAAGGCAGAGGACAGGCTCCATGAGAAGGAGGCCACCAATCGCTTGACCATATGTCTTGATCTTTACCAAAGATCAAGACATCGGTTTTCTCTCCGTTCAGCTTCAGAGAGTTTAAGATCATCCACTCAGAGACTGCTAGCATGCAGTTCCTGAAGCTGATCGCGGAGGTACTCACCGAGTGGGAGAGGGACACCATGATCTGGGTGTCATCGGCGTATGACACCACCTCCATCCCCTAAGCTCTTACTAGCCTGGCAAGAGGGGCCACATAGATATTGAAAAGGGTCGGACTCAAAGCCGACCCCTGTGGGACCCCACATTGCACAGGTGTAGCAGGGGAGAGGTACTCTCCCAGCTTGACCCTCTGCTCTCTCTGGTTAAGGAAGGAGGTCAGAAGGCTCAATACTAGTCCCTCCACCCCTATCTCCCTCAGACGAGCTGTTAAAGTCGAGGGAGATATGGTATCAAAAGCTGCTGTCAGATCGAGCAGGACCAGAAAAGTAGTCTGGCCTCGGTCGACCTTTGATCGGATGTTGTCTACCACTACCGTAAGGGCCGACTCGGTGCTGTTGAATTTCCGGAACCCATGCTGAGATTGATCCAGGAACCCAGACGCATCAAGAAAGGTAGTCAAATGCTGATTAAGATGGAATTCAAGCATTTTAGCTGGGACAGGCAGCAGAGATATAGGTCGAAAGTTTTTGAGGGTTTCCGGATCCAGAGTGGGCTTTTTAAGTAGAGGCTTGACTATAGCTTTTTTCCATGCTGCTGGAAACAGGCCCTCATTTATGGCACGATTCATCACCTCAAGAAGAGGGGGGAGCAACGTTTCCCTGCACTCTTTCAGGACCCTCAAAGGGCAAGGGTCCAGAGGAGATCCTGATTTAGTTCTATTCAAAAGTGAGTCAAGATGATCGAGAGTGAGGAGAGGCAAGTTAGTAAGACTCTTGGAGGGATTCTTTGCCCAGGACTCTAAAGCAGGCTGAGCCGGAACAGGATGGGAGCACATTAGATCTCTCCGAGCTTCAAGAGTGGAATAAATATCGGCGATTTTAGTGTGGAAAAACTGCGAGAGCTTGTCACACAGCTCTTGGGAACCTATGATGGGATCGGGAGTTTGTAGAGAACACAAAGAATCAACGATCTTAAAAAGTTCCCTAGAAGAGGTAAGGGACGTAGTTAGTCTGGAGAAATAGGCCTGTTTTTCTTTAATGACCCTAGCCTTATAGTCTCCAAGCAGAAAGTTTTTTTTTCTCTGTCTGTGGGATCCCAGGTTTTTCGCCATAGTCTCTCCTGTTTCCTGCAACTCTGCCTTAAGAGCCTGAGAGGCTCTATAAACCAGGGGCTGAAGGTTTCCACCTAGCTGAATAGCGAAGAGAGGCAGGGGCTAAAAGATCTACTGCTCTGGAGATAGAGTTGGAGAGTTCCAGTGCGGCATCACTGGCATCCTTCACAGAAGAGATAGTGACTTGTGCCATGAGGGGGGCAAGAGAGTCATTCGTGATTCCCCTAAAATTCCGCCTAAGTTCTTTGTTGGTGGGGCTGAGGGGCGGTGGAAAAGAGAGGGAAGATTTATGTTCCAGGGGGACTGCAAAATGGTCTGACCAGACCAGGGGAATGGGAGGACCCGTGGAGAGTCTAGGGTCGTTGGAAAACACTCCGTCCAGAATATGACCAGCCCAATGGGTGGGACTAATTACCAGCCGGCGCAGGCCACATGCAGCCAGGGGGTCCACCAGGGAAAGAGTATCATTAGAGCCAAGGTCATCTAGATGGAAATTTAGGTCCCCCATAACTGTAAGGTGGGGTTTGCCAAAGTAGGGTTCTAGGGGCATATTATCAAGGGATTTATCTCCCCTTTTTTTGGCTTTAAAAGCCATGAAAGCAGAGATAAAATTATCTCCCCATCAGCAACAGGGTGCTAACACGCAAATTCGCATGTTAGCACCCTTTTTCTCTACGCTTCCCCTTGCATCTCTAATGAGATGCAAAAGGGGCGTTCCAGAGAAAAATAATAGGAGAAATGTTGTTAAGCGACATTTCTCCTATTATCAAGGATTTCGCTAACCCTGTTAGGGACAAAAAAAGCAGCGCTAACCGCGGTTAGCACTGCTTTTTTTACACCTGGTATTTTCCTGACTTAGCCATGATATCCTATGGAAGGTGGATATCATGGCTAAGTTTGTGAGCCCCTATTATCAAGCTAACGCCAAACTTCGAGAGATTATCGTTGGTTTTCCAGCGATAATCTCTCAATTGGCAGTTAGCGTGAGGATTTTTATCACTACTGAGATAAACCTTGCTAATAGCAAGTTATCTCTGCGATAATTTCTGGCGATGCTTAGCGTTAAAAAATTTGTTGCTAAGCATTGTTAGCGATAAATATCGCTTAACGTTGGTAATATGCCCCCTAGGATTTTGAGTAAATTATGACTAAAGCTGTATCTAGGGCCAGGAGGTCTATAAATGAGAAGACCAGTAAAGGATACTGAGGGAGAGGAGGATATGAAAAAATAAACAGCCTGGAAAAGGTCTGAAGGAGCAGAGAGAGTTTTAATGCGGCAAATGGATGAAGCCTTATATAAGATTGCCAAACCTCCGCCCCTGCAACCCACTCTATCCAATCTGGCTAACGCATAGCCCTCGGGAATAGCGTTCAGAAGGTCAGGGCCAGAGGCTTCAGACGCCCAGGTTTGGGTCACAAAAACCCACAAAGGGTTCCTGGCTGTAACGAAATCGTGGAACGCGATATTGCTTTTAATCAATGATCTGGTATTGATGAGGTAGCCCCTTCCGTATGGGTGGTAGGCGTAGTAAAGGTTTTAGCCAAGGTCTGCTTTTTAGAGGGATCAGGAGGAAAGGGCTCTATATGAGCAGTATAACAGCAGCATAAAGGAGAGCAAAGAAGAGCCTCCAGGGTAAAACTATAGTGGCAGGGTAATAAGGTGGGCTTTAGTGCTACAATATCATTATAGTGTATACAAAAAGGCTTTGGGTCCAACCAAACAGGCCAGCCTGGACCTCAACAACTGCAAAACAGAACACAGTGGCTAGCCTGGATATTTCAATTTCGACTTAATAATAATAATAATAATAAAGGATTTTATAACGCGCCTGGTGACGCCATCTCGGCGTGTCCCCGCGCTGTGGAGAGAGTAGCAGGAGAAAGTGAGCGACCTAAAGGGTAAAGAGGTGGGTTTTTAAAAGTCTCCTAAATAAGGTCTCTGTCTCTGCCAATCTAATGTGCAGAGGAAGAAGGTTCCAATTTTTGGCCGCCAGCGCACGAAAGGAGCGCCCTCCCATTCTGGCTTTGTTTATCCGGGGGGCACTCAGAAGCCCGGTCCCCTTGGAGCGCAATTCTCTGTTAGGCATGTAAGGGATCGCAAGATCCTTCAGGTATTCAGGGGCTACCTGAGAGGTAATCCTGTAGCATATTAGGAGCGCTTTAAACAAGATCCTCTTTTTTATAGGGAGCCAGTGAAGGGCCTCCAGTGTAGGCTTGGAGGCAGCTCTTCTGGGAAGCCTAAGGACCAAACGGGCCGCCGTGTTCTGGAGAACCTGTAGTTTTTTAATGTTCTTCTCGGTAGTCCCTAAGAGTAGAACATTACCGTAATCGATACGGGAGGTGACTAAAGCTTGGGTCATCGTGCGTCTGGCCTCTAAAGGAAGGAGGTCCAGGGTGCGATTTAAGGTCTTCAATACACCAAAGCATTTCCCTGCTAGCTTCTGGACGTGGCTGTCAAAGGAGAGTCTGGGATCAACCCATACACCCAGGTTCTTTGCTTCCTTGCACGGAGAAGGCATAGGACCTAAACAAGGAGGCCACCAGTCCAGGGTCCAACTAGCCGAGTTACCCCCTATCACAAGCACCTCTGTTTTTGAGCCATTGAGCTTCAGGCAGTGTTGGTTCATCCAGCCTGCAAGCTCCTGCATGCACGTTTTGAAATTAGCAGCAGCCAAGGTGGGTGCCTGGGATAGGGAGATGAGGAGTTGGGTATCGTCGGCATAAGATACTAATTTTATGCCGTACGATTGAACCACCTCCGCCAGCGGGGCCATATAAAGGTTAAACAGGGTGGGGCTCAGGGCAGAGCCCTGAGGCACCCCCTGTTCTAGGGCAATGCTGTCTTAGAGGGAGTTGCCTCTCTGAACCTGGAAGCTTCGGTCTATGAGGAAGGATTTAAGCCATCCCAATGCCGCCTTGGTGACCCCAGCCTGGTTTAGACACTGTAGCAGGATGGAATGAGCTACAGTGTCAAACGCAGCACTGAGGTCCAGCATTATGAGCGCCATCGTATGACCCTCATCAGCTCCTGCCCGAAGCGTTTCAGTTGCTCTCAGGAGGGCTGTCTCGGTGGAGTAATTGGTCCGGAAACCGGACTGGGAGCTATGCAGGGATTTATTAGCTTCAAAGTGAGCCATGAGTTGTTTATTTGCAATTTTTCGGTCACTTTTGCAAGATAAGGTACTTATCCCTTATAAGGGACTTGGGACTCACACAGCCCTTAAGTACTGCATGACAACACCATTTATTAGGCAAAACATTTATTTTAATTTTTAAAACAAGTTTAAAGCTCATGTACGCATAACATCAAAAAGAAGCCACAGTCAAAAAGCAGTCAGGACACAAGCAAAAACAAGCAATTGTGTGCACAAAAAAATTCACTAAATACAAAAATGAATACTGAATACTCAAACATTCACAAGACACCAAAGTACAATTTTGAATACAGTGCATAAAACCTAAATAAATTACATTCAAAAAACATATACAACATAAAGTAAAGAGACCAGTCCTTTAGCTGAAATACCAGTGGCCAGACAGAATTAGAGGTGGAAAACAATTGCCTGCCTGTCACACAGAACCTGTGACTGAATGTTTTAATCTGGTTGCACGCAAGGGCCCACACCAGTGGGATGAATTGGTCCCTGGCTGCACACTGCTTTGTTGTCACAGGCTGGGGGTCAACGCGTTTCGAGCCTAAAACGATTATAGGTTCTCCTCAGGACGGGGACTGGGTACAATTTTTACTGCACCACGGGCAACAGGCATTGCAGAAGTGGTAAGCTGTGAAGCAGGGCTGTCTAATCTGATTGTATTGGTGAAGGTGTCAACTAGCACTGGGCGCACGCCGAGCGGTGCGCTGTAGACGAGTCACAAAATTCACATTCTTTGGACACACTGCACGCCGTGAGTAAAAGGAATCGGCTGTGTACAGTTGGAGTGGGTTTTCTTTTCCTGGTGAGGCGAGGGTTTAGTCTGCCACACGGAGCCAATAAACAATGCCGAGTGAGTCGGAGCAGAGTCTGGAGGCGTACAAATCGTCCTTCAGGTTCGAAACGTAGCTAAAGGACTGGTCTCCTTCCTTTATGTTGTATATGTTAGCCACTGTGTTCTGTTTTACAAAATCATTATAAGCATAGGACAAGGTTACCTGGCTAGCACCAATGTAGCAATATCTTCTCTGCGCAGCCCGTCCTGCAGCCTGTCCTCAGCGCGGACGGGCGCAGACGGGCTTAACTTTGGCACAACTTCGGCGCACGACCGCTGTGCGCGGAGATATTCATCCCTGTTAAATGCATCCGGTCCGGAGTCTGGCGCCCCACCTGACCAGCACCGGCCAATGAGAGCGGGACCAGCTCTCTGCCTACATGCCCTCCACTCAAACGGGAGAACCCGCGGTGGAACGGGACAAAGGCAGTGAAGATAGCACACAGGAGAATAAGATACAGACAACAGTTTAAAAAGCGACTGAAATGTAAGTGATTTTAAAACACGGCGAAATTAAAAGACTGATTTCCCCAAGTTTCCCTAATAGCAGCAAGTACGATAGAATTAGCAGCAATGATAACAGTAGTCGCAGGTTGTGCAGTCTCTTAAATAGTTGCCACGGGTAGTGCTCGTTCTACCTTGGATTTCCAAGGCAGGACGAGCACTGTTAGGACCCGGCAACCGGAGGCCCTTTGGAACAAGAGCGTACTTGCTCATGTTCCTCCGTATTTTAATGGACTGCCCTGCCCTACCCGCAGCAACTATTTAAGAAGTAGTTTTTTTCTCACTTGTGTTTGCCAACATTAAGTTGGCGAGTGAGGAAAACTCACTCCAGACCACCTCCTGGCGAGATCTTTCAACACAGGTGGTCGCGGATGGCTGCTACCAATCGCGTTACGAAACCTTCCGTTCGCATTGAGGAAGCTGCCGGTCGAGTAGAACATTACTCAAGTGGCAGAAAGAAGCAGCGTCCTCTCGCGCTGCACATGGTGCCATTCGTGCTGATTTTCCAGCGCGGGACAAACACCCGGAGCTGAAAATCAGCACAACCCAACACACTCTGCTGATGCAAAACCCGCATAGCACAGCAGAGTTTTTTGGTCACTTCGTGGAGTTCCAGTACTGAGCTGCTCCTCTTGCGTGTCGACGCTGTTGAATTTAACCAAAATTATTTGTCATTTTAGCATCCACCCAGGAGAGACAGGGTCCAGGACATTGGGGAAGCAGCTGGCCGAAGTGGGTCCGGTTGATACAGAAATACAGATGGACCAAGTGGTCAAGAGGGTGAAGGGAGTGCCAAGCAGGACCCTGACTCCATGACTGCATCAACCAAGTTGGACTCCAGTGGCCACCCCTTGGTGGAAGCGGACCCCACCCATCCTGGTGCTATGACATCATTGTCCGTCACCACTGTCTATGTCCGCCCTGCCTGCTGCTCCCCACCCAGTTGTCCAGGCCCACTCCCCTGAAAGGGGAGTTGTCTCCTCAGCTCCAGGCACCTCAGCCCATGCCCCTGTGCCCCCAGCTGCCCTTACTGAGGAGGGTATTGGCCGCCTGAAACAGATCTCTGTTGGGAAGACTACACTGTTGAATGCCATCCAGGGTCTGGGCAGCCAATTTGCTCATATGGTTGCCTACCTGGGTGGAACTTACAGAGGTATGTCTGCCTCCAGGGATCGTTTCAGGCACTGGCATCCTCATTAACTGCAGCCTTACCCCCACCCCAACCTTCCACCCCACATCCATTCTCTACACATCTCATTACAAAGACCCAAAACCTCTCTCTGCCTCAAGCACAGACACACCTGTGCATGCCCCCACCCAATCAGACACATGCAGCACACAACCATCAACATCACCCGCCATCAGCCAAAACATCACACCTGCACCCACATCAGAGCCACCTATAGCAGATGCTTCAACTCCCTCTACTTCCCACCCTGACCACACCATGATTAACCCACATCCTCTACCCGTCACCAATAATTCCTTTCCCTTGTACTTTGCCCTGTTCCACACTGCCCTCCCCCCTGAACTCAGGCCTCCTTTTTCCATCCCCTATCTTTCCAGCTCATGTGCCACCCTTCCCAAATCCACCATGAATGAATGAATATACGACTTGTAGAGCGCTAACTCTCCAAAGAAGAAGAGCCAAGCCCCTTCCCGAACCCAAGAAAACCACTCCCTGGGCAAAGTCCATCCATCCCAAGCCCAAGCCGAAGCACACCTCCGCCCCCAAACCCCCACTCCCAAATGAGATCCTTGAGGTGCCTAGCATGCCCACCAGGTGCCCCTTCCCTGGGTGGTTCACCTGGCAGTGTGTTGTAGGCAAACCTATTGGGCACCTACCCCCACCTTCAAATATGTGGACAGGCTAATGGCCTGAAATGTTTTAAATATATTCTATGTTCTAAATAATGTTGCAGTTTGTTTGATACACAAGTCTTGCCACTGTTTCTGATGTGAAGTACAGCCTAACTCAAGCTTTTTGCTGATTCTTCGCCTACGAGAGATTCAATCTCCCGAACACGATCACACACGGATTGACTCCCAGGACCCATCGAGATCGCTTCCTGCCCAATTTAAGCACGCTGGTTCCGGACTTCGCGACGAACCCGCCTTGGACGATTCCTCTGATGGCTCCCAGCTGACCACACGCAGCTTCTGCACTGTCTTCATACCCAACCCAGTCCTGATGAGGATCCCTAATGATGCGGATCAAAACGCCGTCGACACACCAGTGAGCCATAGGCGTGTCAAACAGAATGGTTCATGAACAAAAAATTAATTCAACTATAAACTAAAACTCCTGAAGTCAACCAGAACCATACTGTACCAATTATTCACTGTATATATTGTTGCACTAACTTCTTTGCGCCGTCCATGCTGTACACATTGTCACCTGAGTTGCTACTTCGGCTTTTAATAAACACACATACCAAGAGCACCACGTGCAATTTGGGTTATCACAAATCGCTTTTAATTATGTTATTACAGAGCTGTTACAACTGTGAATGACTTAATTTGTATCCCCTTCTTGATCTCTAAGGAATTAGATAAATGTTACCATGAGCACATGCTACAAACAATTAGAGTCTCCTTGTTTCCTTGTGGATAATAGTGTATACATATCCTGATTAACTGCTACAAATAATACCAGTTGGGATACTTCTTGTTGTTACCTCTGATGTGAAGTAGGCATTGTGTTTGTGATGGGTCACTATATTTGTGGCTCCTACATGTAGTATGAGGTACCATTTGCAGAGAATATAGGGGTATATTACCAACAGTTAGCGATATTTATCGCTAACTGAGCTTAGATTTAGTTTTTTTAACGCCGTACTTCGCCCAATATTATCGCTGAGATAACGTCCTATTACCAACGTTTATCTCAAAAGGGATAATATTGCAGGCGTTAGTGTGAATATTGCTGGAAAGCCAGCGGTGTTCACGCATTAGCGTGCAAATGCTGTTAGCCATGTTATCCACCTCCCATTGGATAACATGGCTAAGAACTGGTATTTGCAGGCGTTAGCGTTTGGCGATATTAGCGCTTAGCGCTAATACTTCCATTGCTTCTCCTTTCTTGGTAATAGGCGATAGCGATGTTATAGACTTTCTTTCAGTCACTAACAGTTTGGTACGCCCACTTTGCATGTCATTAGCGATAAATATCGCTGACATGCAAAGCGGGCCCCAAACCGCTCGCTATCGCCTACAAGCTGTCGCTAACTGGTGTTAGCAACAGCTTGGTAATAGGGCGATGGAATTATCGTCGCTTAGCGGCCGAAAACGGCCGCTAAAGCAGTGATAATTCAATATCGCCACCCTTGGTAATATGCCCCATAGTGCTCCATTAATATGGAATGAGGTGGGAGGTCATATGAAGAGTGTTTCAACTATTCTTGGGCATTGTGAGCCTCTTTGGCTTAAGGGTCTCGGGACGGTGTAGTTTGGATATATGTTTGATGTTTTGCTGTGACTAACTTGGATCACCACGCATGGATGTGTATATGTAGGCCTATTGTGGTATGAGTTGTAATACGCATATGTCCACATATGTGTGATGCCTTTCAAATAACTCTTCTTCGTGTCTCACAATATCAATTTCTGCTGTGGTTGCTGAGACTACCTGCCCTTCCACAATTCCATAATTAGCATGACTATTGGTTATGATAATGTTGGTCCCCGGTGTAGGAGAGTAGGGTCTGCAATCCTATGATCACCCAGATTTTTTGCTTTTGTTTCACTGGTTTACGACTTTCTCTGGCTGTGGGCCTGCCAATCAGACCCACAGCCTGGCTGTTCTCTCTCTAAATTACAACATGTACCCTAGGTGCATTTACCAATTGGTACTGGGCCACCTTATCAGACCCTGTAACTCAGGGCATAGGTGTACCCAGGGCTGCCAGGGGCTGCAGCATGTATTATGCCACCCCTGGCTGGCCTCCTAAATTTGACACAACTGGCTGCATGACAGCTGGGGCAAAGTCGTGTAATCACCCTTTGCCGTAGATATAGTATACCTATATCTAACCCTAAAATGGACACACAGATTCCTATCAGTCACTCCTATGGCAGGCCTTGACAATCCTGAAGGCAGAGTGCTTGGAATCGTGTGAGATGGTGCTCTGGCATGAGCTGAGCCTGTCTGCAGCTTGCGTAATCAAGTCCTAATAGCTGTTCCATGATATCGCATACCATATACTCTTAAGTGCATTATAATCCTCGCGGTTAAATGCTATCTTTGGTATTGCTTTATCAAAACATGTCGAGTAAGGTGTCATACGAATTGGAATACTAACCCCTCGCCAATTCTGGCGACGGGGTTAGCATTCCACCCTTCTAGAGGGACACGACATGTATGTAACTGTGAACCCCGGTTAAAGTTAAACGAAGCCTCAGCTCCACAAAATGGATGCTGCCACCACAGACACGAGTCTGACCCCCTGCAGCTGGGAGTCCTTCCAGCGAGGGGAGCCTGGACAAAGGGTTTCCTGTCAGGGGCGGTGCTAGCACCGTCCCAGACATGGTTTTGTGTATCCTGGGTAGGCAGGGCTTTACAGGAAGGTGACTGCTGAGTGGCACCCCGGTGCTCACTACGCATAGGCCGGTCAGAACCAGTTCCAGGGGCACACCAGCCCCTGGCCTGGGGAAAGTCCGGCATGGCAGAGGGGTGTAACCACCCCCCTCCTAGTCCCACCCATAGGCAGGACCTAGTCACCGGGTCAGCCCCCTTTTTTAGTATAAAGATAGGAGCGGGCCCCCTGTTCAAATTAGATCATCTTTGGAATCAAGACACGACTTTCTGCGAAAGACATCAAGATTTCCTTCTTCAAGATTCTCCCTTGTGGCTAAGGAGTAGTCACCCTGCATCCGCAGGCACCATCCTAAAAACACTGCGGTCTGCTGCAAGTCCTTCTTCACGAATCCGACGACCCAGCTCGACGAGACCCGGCTTCCCTGGCACCTCTGACCTCTACTCACCTCTACAGCAAAGCTGAGAACTGTGAGTGCGACGAGACCTCGAGGGACCGACGATCGCCAAGACTGCATGACTTCTTTGCAACAAGCCCACCGTGTGCTCCACTGGTGAGTGCTTTGGGGTCCGAGAAGCCCCAACCCTGAGCAGCTCCAGCACCGAAGATCAGCCCTCCAGCATCTCCACGATCTGCGAGGGGCCCTTCTGCTTTTGCGTGCTCACCGCGCTGTGTGGCTACTAGCCGGCTGGCTTGTGGCCTTCTACACGACGCCCGACGACATCACTGCTGCTGGTCTGGTTGCTCCAGACTGGCCCTTGCTTCCTTCTTCAAGAGAGGCACCCCGGACCCTCCTGGTCCACTCCAGACGCCATTTTGAGTCCACCGCGTGGGCTTGAATTTGCCAAGGCTTTGTTGCCCGATCCTGGGTCCAGCGACGCCGACAGCTTCATCCATCGTGGGACAGCTCGCTCCTCCATCCTGGTCGCCGACAACGACTCCTGGTCCGTGAGATCTGCGAGCACAGCGTCACCCACTCACCTAGTCGAGGTGGCTACCATCCGGTGCCCTCCTGGTGCCCACTGACTACTGGCTAATAGTCTCGAACTTGGTCCCCTCTGCTTTCAGGTGTCATCTTCCTTCGATCCAGGCTTGGATCCATCAAACTTTCTTCACTGGTCGCCTGCCAGCAACTTCTTTCTTCCAGGCTCCTGGTCCGTCTACGAGGATTCCCGACGTCTTTTGAGACCTATGCAGCTGCAGCCCCTGGGCTAGGTAACTTCGGCATTTCGGTGCCCCAGCATAGCCTCACTATCCAAGGGTCAGAATCCACTTTCGTTTTCCTCCTACCAGGTCGGGTTCGCCCGAGAACACTAACTTTGTCATTACTAGCTACCATAGACTTTGTCCCGCATCACGCGTGAGAGTGCACACTCTGCACCCGAGTCCCCTAGGCCTCCTAGAAGTAATCTGAAGATTCTATAGTCAAGTCCTAGCGATTCCTAAGCCTATTAGTACTGTACTTACCTGCTAGTAATTTCGCATTCCACTTTCAGAGTATATGGTTTTCAGTGCCCCTCTGGCATTTGTATATACTGTGCTAACTTAAGTATTTTCGTAAGAGTTTTGTGTTGTGCTTAGTACCCTGTCCTCATAAAGAGTACAGGGCTGTTGTGATTTTAAAAAATACACTGTTTATTTTCATAACACTTGTGTGGTGTCCTTTCACTTGGTATTCAAGGGGTATATGTGTGGTATAACAGCTGGCTTAACACGCCCTCTCGAGTCTTTAGCCTTAGACTGCTCGTATCCACGCTACTAGGATAGCTGGTCTATAAGGTTGACTTACAACCAATCATCAATAAGGGTTGCTGGACTGATACATAGTGTTCACTAGAATAGTGAGCACTGCATATCAGGCCACCTTCTCACACCCGGTTATCAATCAAGCCTCAGCTACTGCACACATGGGGATTTGGAGCCATGTGCAAAGTTGACTGTGGCACATGCACTCAGGCTGTCAGGCACCCATGTGGTGGAGTGAGTGCTATCATGTATGCTGACCTACTTTTTGCAGTATAATACGTCATGATATGTCTTACTTCCATGGTTTCAAATTCTGGAGATGGTAGGGACAGTGAAACCTAGCATCTAGCCCGTGCTCAAAACTTTCTATATGTGTGATGTACACATATTTCGACAATTATCACAGTGTCCGCAGTAACATCTGTCAGGCAACAACCGATTTTCATCATGTCCACATACAGTTCTGGATATGTAAGCATTACACATCCATCTACATATTTAACTGACTGACAAACATGTATCCCGTTAAATGATCTATCTGGCTTCCACGTGTGCATTTCAGCAAGGTACACATTGTACATACTCCTGCCGGTGGCAGGACGCACACCTTCGTAATGAGGGCCTTAGTGTGGATATTTGGAGGTGGGAGTGTCACCATATACTTTGATTAAAGTGGTAGTAACAGCCTTGTATGGATGTGTGGGGTATATATTCAGGATTGTTTGAATCATAGCTTGTTATTTGTTGGGGGTACTAGTTATTTGTTTGTTGTTTCATATGGTTTAGGAGATCAAGGTGGGTACTGCATTCTTTATCAGGGAGTAAGGCATATATGAAAGGGATATTGGTGTTTTGAAAATTCACCATTATTGGTGTATACCTGAGTGAACAGTTTGGGACACAATTTAAATGTAAAGGTTCATCATACAGGTTTGGCATTGGCTACGTTTCATGAAGTTGTTTGCAGTGGAGAAGATAATGATGTGTTTTTCATTATTATTGTCATGAGACATGGGTCATGCCAGTGTGTATACCTCGGAGGGTGGTAGACGCGGCCCGGAAGGGTTCGCTTAGCTGGGGCCTCGCGTGACACCCTGTACCGCGAGGTGAGCGGGCTGAGTTGTCCTGGGAACATGCTGCAGGAGTCGGGTTTCCCTCCGCCCAAGAGGTTCAAGGCAGGCTCCCCACTGTTCTCCTTTCCCCGCAAGCCGGCCATGAAGACTGGCACCCCCAGCAAGCCGCCCATCTGGCCTCGGGAGGTGCAGCACAGGCAACTGCCCATTTTTCATGCTCAGCCGCAGCTTCTGGCACAGGTGCGGGGGCTGGATTGCACCGTTCTCATAGGTGAGAAGGGTGTATAGGAGTACCAAATTATGGGGCAGCGTTTAACTAATTATGCGGCAAATTCTTTGTATTATTACTTCATTATTTTAATAATGTATACCCATAGTAATACTGTCTCAGCACAGATTTAACCTCTCAGTACCAGTTTAACAAGTACAGAAATAAGCAACCTAAAGATCAATCAATCAATCAGGAAATTTATAGTCAAGTCAAGTCAAGTCAAAGAATTTATACAGCGCACTACATACCCAGAGGGTCTCAAGGCGCTTAGGGAGGGGAGGAGGATTACTTGTCAAATATCCACGTTTTAAGTTGCTTTCTGAATGCTAGGTGGTTCTGGGTAAGGCGAAGGTAAGTGGGGAGTGAGTTCCATGTTTTAGCTGCCAGGTATGAGAAGGATCTTCCTCCCATGGTGGTCTTGTTGATGCGGGGTACAGTGGCGAGGGCTTGGCTGGAAGAACGTAGTTGGCGGGAGGGGGTGTAGAAGGACAGTCGTGAGTTGAGGCATTCTGGTCCGATGTCGTAGAGTGATTTGTGTGCGTGGGTTAGCAGTCGGAAAGTGATCCTCTTATTGACGGGTAGCCAGTGGAGGTCTTTCAGGTGGCCAGAGATGTGTTCGTTACGCGGGATGTCTAATATAATCCTGGCTGAGGCGTTTTGGATTCGTTGGAGTTTCTTCTGGATTTTAGCGGTAGTACCTGCGTAGAGGGTGTTTCCGTAGTCCAGTCGGCTCGTGACCAGAGCATGGGTGACTGTTTTTCTGGTTTCGGTGGGGATCCAGCGAAATGTTTTTTTGAGCATGCGAAGAATGTTGAAGCAGGATGAGGATACGGCGCTGACTTGTCTGTTCATTGAAAGTGAAGAATCCAGGATAACGCCTAGGTTCCGTGCGTGGTCTGTCGGGATGGGTGCTTTTCCAAGGGCTTCCGGCCACCAAGAGTCGTCCCATGCAGAGGGGGATGTACCTAAGATGAGGACTTCTGTTTTATCTGAGTTCAGTTTCAGACGGCTGTGTTTCATCCATTCGACAACTTCTTTCATTCCTTCGTGTAGGTTGGTTTTGGCGGTGCTGGGGTCATTGGTGAGAGAAAGGATCAGTTGAGTGTCATCCGCGTAGGAGATGATGTCGAGATTGTGTTGGCGAGCGATGGCCGCAAGGGGGCTCATGTATACGTTGAAGAGGGTGGGACTGAGTGAGGATCCTTGTGGTACGCCACAGATGACTTCAGTGGCCTCGGACTTGAATGGTGGAAGGCGGACTCTCTGGGTTCTTCCGGTGAGGAACGAGGTGATCCATTCAAGTGCTTTTCCTTGTATTCCGATGTTTCTGAGGCAATGTAAAAGGGTGCTGTGGCAGACTGTGTCGAAGGCTGCGGAGAGGTCGAGGAGGATGAGGGCGACTGTGTCTCCATTGTCCAGTAGAGTTCGAATGTCGTCTGTTGCTGCGATGAGGGCGGTCTCAGTGCTGTGTTTTGCTCGGAAGCCAGATTGTGAGGAGTCGAGGGATTTGTTGGCTTCGAGGAAAGCGGCGAGTTGGTTGTTGACAGCTTTCTCGATGACTTTGGCCGGGAAAGGAAGGAGCGATATGGGGCGGTAATTTTTGAGTTCGGTGGGGTCCGCTGTGGGTTTTTTCAGAAGGGCGGTGAGTTCAGCGTGTTTCCAGCTTTCAGGGAAGGTGGCGGAGTTGAAGGAGCAGTTGATGACGTCTCGGAGGTGCGGTGCTATGACGGAGTCTGCTTTGTTGAAGATGTGGTGAGGACATGGGTCTGTGGGGGATCCTGAGTGGATGGAGTTCATCAGGCGGATGGTGTCCTCAGTGGAGATTGGGTTCCAGTCGTTGAGGGTGTTCAAGGGGGGAGAATGTTCAGCATATGGTTGGGTGGGTTGATCTCCGGGTTGGTTGTCGAAGCTGTTGTGGATGTCTGCAATTTTGTTGTGGAAGAATGAAGCCAGGGAGTCGCAGAGGGTTTGAGAGGGGGTGATGTCGTTGGAGTTGGCCGAGGGGTTGGTAAATTCCTTGACGGTGTTGAAAAGTTCCTTGCTGTTGTGGGCGTTGTTGTCTAGTCGATCCTTGAATGCTGTTTTCTTGGCCTTTCGGATTAGTTGGTGGTGTGTGCGGGTGGCGTTTTTGAAGGCGTCCTTGGTGCTAGTGGTTGGGTCTTTTTTCCAGGCCTTCTCAAGGGAGCGGCAGAGTTTCTTGGACTTCTTAAGATCATCGTTGAACCATGAGGCCTTCTTGCTGCCAGGTTTGCTTTGACGTTTTTTCAGTGGTGCTAGGATGTCGGCGGTGTTGGATAACCATAGGGTGAAGTTGGCGGCGGCTTGGTCTGGGTTAGAAGAGTGGGCTGGGGTGTTTAGAAGGAGCGATGAGGAGATCTGGTCGATGGTGATTTTGTTCCAGTTTCTTTGCAGAGTTGGTTGGAGGTGGTTGGTGGGTTTCGGCTTGTTGTAGGTGAAGTGAACGCAGCTGTGGTCAGTCCAGAGGAGATCCGTAGTGTGGCTGAAGGAGACATGATTGCTGGAGGTGAAGATGGGGTCGAGTGTGTGACCTGCGATGTGGGTGGGGGAAGTGACCAGTTGTTTAAGTCCGAGGTTGGCGAGGTTGTCCAAGAGGGTGGTGGTGTTGCGGTCGTTGTTCTTTTCAAGGTGAAAGTTGAGGTCTCCCAGAAGGATGTAATCTTTGGAGGGGAGCGCGTGTGGAGTGATGAAGTCCGTGATGTCTTCACTGAATTTTGCGCGGGGTCCTGGTGGTCTGTAAAGGAGGGTGCCTCTGAGTGTGGTCTTGGGGTCGATGTGGATCTGGAAGTGAAGGTGTTCAGAGTTGGCGAGGTTGACGTCAGAGCTGGTTGAGATGTGGATTGATTTTTTATGGACGATAGCGATTCCTCCTCCTGTGTGGCCGGTACGGTCCTTGCGTGTGATCTTATAATCTTCAGGGATGGCAATGGTGATGTCTGGGGCGGAGGAAGCGTTCATCCATGTTTCTGTTAGGAAGGCGACGTCTGGAGAGATGGTGTCTAGTAGATTCCATAGGTCAATGGCGTGTCTGTGGACCGATCGGGTGTTGAGAAGGATGCATTGTAGGTGGTTGGGGTCGGGAATCTGTGGTGTAGTCGTAGCGGAGATGTTGTCGGTGCCGATGAATTTGCAGGAGTAGCAAGAGAAAGGTCCATGGGTGTGTCCAGGAGCGAACTCACTACTCACCCGTGAGGGTCTCAAGGCGCTGGGGGGGTGCTGCTACTGCTCGAATAGCCAGGTCTTGAGTAGCCCCCTGAAGGTTAGTAGGTCTTGGGTCTGCCGTAGGAGGATGGTGAGGGTGTTCCAGGTCTGGTGGCGAGGTAGGAGAATGATCTGCCACCGGAGGTCGCTTTTGGATGCGGAGGACGGTAGTGAGGGCGCAGTCAGCGGAGTGGAGCTGGCGGTTCGAGGTGTAGAAGGTGAGTTGTCTGTTGAGGTATGCTGGTCCGGTGTTGTGGACTGCCTTGTGTGCGTGGGTGAGGAGCTTGTAGGTGATCCTCTAGTTGACGGGCAGCCAGTGCAGGTCTCTCAGGTGTGGTGTGATGTGGCTGTGTTGAGGGATGTCGAGGATCATGCGGGCAGAGGCGTTCTGTATGCGATGCATTTGTTCCAGCAGTTTGGCCGGGGCTACCGCATAGATAGTCCAGCCTACTGCTGACGAGGGCCTGGGTGACCGTTCTTCTTGTGTCGGTGGGGATCATCCTGTAGATCTTGCAGAGCATGCGGAGAGTGTTAAAGCAGGAGGGTGAGACAGCGTTGACTTGCTTGGTTATGGAGAGCGTTGAGTCGAGGATGAAGCCCAGGTTGCGTGCGTGGTCGGTGGGTGTCGGTCCTGCTCCCAGGGCGGTCGGCCACCGGGAGTTGTCCCAGGCTGAGGGGGTGGAGCCGAGGATGAGGACCTCTGTCTTGTCCGAGTTCAGCTTCAGACGGCTGTCTTCATCCATTCGACGGCAGCTTTATTTCCTTCGTGGAGGTTGGTTTTGGCTGTGAGGGGGTCCTTGGTGAGAGAGAGGATCAGCTGTGTGTCGTCGGCGTAGGAGATGATGTTGAGGTCGTGCAGTCTGGCAACGTGGTTGAACGGGGCCATGTAGATGTTGAACAATGTCGGGCTGAGGGATGATCCTGGAGGTATGCCGCAGATGATCTTGGAGGCTTCGGAACGGAAAGGGGGAGGCAGACGCTCTGGGTTCTGCCGGAGAGGACGGAGGTGGTCCATTCCAGAGCCTTGGCTCAGATCCCTGCATGTTGGAGGTGTATGTGTAGGGTGTGGTGGCAGACCGTGTCGAAGGCGGCTGATAGGTCCAGGAGGATGAGGGCAGCGGTTTCGCCGTAGTTCAGCAGGGCCCTGATATCATCGGTGGCAGCGAGGAGGGCAGTTTCGGTGCTGTGGTTGCTGTGGAACTCGGATTGGACAGGTCCAGGATCATGCTCTCCTGGAGGTAGTGGGTCAGCTGTTTGTTGACGGTTTTCTCGATGACCTTTGCCGGGAACGGGCGCAGGGAGATGGGCCGGAAGTTCTTGAGGTCCCTCGGATCTGCCTTGGGGTTCTCGAGCAAGGTGTTGACCTTGGCATGCTTCCAGCTCTCCGGAAGGTCGCAGTCTCGAAGGAGATGTTGATGGCCTTGCGGACTTGGGGTTCGATGGTGGCACTGGGTTTGTTGAAGATGTAGTGTGGGCACGGGTCTGACGGGGAGCCAGAGTGGATGGTGTTCATGATTTTGATGGTGTTGTCGTCGTTGATGTTAGTCCAGGTGAACAGGGGGTCGCTGTGGGTGGTGACCGTGGGGTCTGAGGTGTTGTTGGCTGTTGTGGTGGTCTGGTTGTCAAAGCTGTTGTGGATGTCTGCAATCTTGCGATGGAAGAAGGTGGCAAGGGAGTATCACAGGACTTGCGATGGTGGGATGTGGTTGGTGTTGGAGCTGGGGTTGGAGAGTTCCTTCACGATGTTGAAGAGCTCTTTGCTGTTGTGTGCATTGTTGTCGAGGCTGTCTTTGAAGGAGGTCCTTTTGGCGGATCTGATGAGGTGAGGGGGTTGCCGCAAGGCGTTCTTGTTGGCGGCGTGGTTCTCCGTGTCTGTTTGCGGTGCCATTTCTTCTCTAGTTTTCGGCAGGTTTGTTTGGAGGTCTGGAGGTCCGCAGAGAACCAGCTGGCATTCTGGTTGGTGCGTCTGTTGGAGGGTTTCTTGATCGGGACGATGGTGTTGGCACAGTCGTCAATCCAACGCCTGAGGTTGCTGGCGGCGGTAGGTTTGGCGGGTGGGCTTCGGGCGAGGGCGGTGTTTAGCTGGTCTTCGGTGATTTTGCTCCAGTTGTGGTGGGGGATATGTTGGGTACGGTGGTGCGTGGTGGGTTTCCGGAAGGTGAAGTGGATGCAGCAATGGTCGGTTCAGTGGAGTTCGGTGGTGTGGCTGAAGGAGAAATGGGAGCTTGCAGTGGGGTCGAGCGTGTGGCCGGCAGAGTTGGTGGGCGTTGTGATAAGCTGTCTGAGTCCGAGGTTGGCGAGGTTGTCAATCAGGGTGGTGGAGTTGGTGTCGTTGTTGTCCTCGAGGTAGAAGTTCAGGTCTCCGAGGAAGATGTAGTCCGTGGAGGCGAGGGCGTGTGTGCTGACGAAGTCGGCGATGGAGTCGCTAAACTGAGGCAGCGGTCGGGGGGTCTGTAGATCAGAGTTCCTCTGAGGGTGGTGTTGGGATTAGTGTGGATCTGGAAATGCAGGTGTTTGGCAGTGCTGAGGGTGTCTACAGAGTTGGTCGAGACCTTGAGGGTGGACTTGTGGATGATGGCGATTCCACCTCCTTTGGTGCAGTCTCTGCGGGTGATCTTGTAGCTGCCCGGGATGGCTATGGCTATGTTGGGTGCCGAGGAGTCATTCATCCAGGTCTCTGCCAGGAAGGCGACGTCCGGGGAGTATGTGTCGAGCAGGTCCCAGAGTTTGACGGAGTGTTTGCGTGTTGAGCGGGTGTTCATGAGTATGCATCTGAGGTGGTTACGTCCAGTCCTGGTGGGCGGTTTGGCGGTTCGGAGACAGGTGAAGCTGCAGCTCCGGCAGGAGAAGGGTCCTATGGTGCGCTTCGGGTGGCCAGGAAGCAAGCGTGCGCTTGTCCGGTGTTGAGTGCGTGGAGGATGTTGGCGTCTTAGCGGCGTCTGGTGTTCTGGCATTCGCGGTGGCCCCAGCGCTGCAGCCGTGCATCGGCCACCATATAAAGGGAGGTGGGAGGGAGGAGCAGCTGGGAGGCAGGAGCAGGGCGGCGAATGGGCAGGCAGGGGGGTGGGCTGCAGGGGATGCAGCCGTGGGAGAAAACAAAGGGTAGAGCGGGGGGGGGATACAGAAGGCAAAGAGGGCACAATAAAGGAGAAACGGGTGAAATAAATCAATACCACAAAAACGATGCAACAAAACAATGCAGATCAAGACAAATGCAGGCAGACAGCACAATCACTGCAAAAGGGGGCATTTGGAGACCTGATCTATTTATTATGAAATGTAACAATGAAGAAAATATTTTGTGAAAACATATGTTAAAAGTAGAAGGCATTTAATTATTATTACTGTATATAACAGCCTACAGACAGGCATTTTGTTACATTGAATCTCACTGGTGACCATAGTAGGCTAGGGTTGCCACCTATGACAAACTCTGGGTATTGTTTCAAAATAATCGAATACCATTGACCTGGGGATTCTTCCCCCGTTTACAGTCCTCTGAAATACCCAAATGAAGATGCTATGATGGTGGTATTTCAAAAAAATGTTTTTCAAATATTTAGTAATTGTTCCCCCCCTTTGTTAAAACTACGGCTCCGTAAAGGCAGAGTAAACTTTTAATAATGTTGGAAAATTCTATTATAGAGCGTTTAGCATTGTCAACTAAGTCGTGACTAATAAAGATTGTAATTGGTGTTGATAAACACCACTCTAAAATGGCGGCGATAATACAGCCTCGGGATCAGTTCGTCATCGCTAATCGTGAACTTAGTGGCGATGACGTATGCCTTTGCCTGATTAGTATCAGCATAAAAGGGGTTGGTAATGCGCATGTCTAGAGATGACTGTGGCATTCGAAGCAGGAGATTTTTGAATCCTGGTAAGTAACAACTATGCGCTATTAGATAAGCTATACACGAGGTGTTTTTTAATTGGCTGTTCAGAGATTGTTTTAGACTGTAGTTCATAATTGGCTTCAGTCATACGGATAAATCCGCTTTTGGCATACGCGGGTAAAAACGTTCTTTTAATAATAGAACATCGTTCCAAGATGGCGGTGACGATTTGGCGTTGGGACGTGACTAGTCCATCGTCGCCTGGTGCAACAACTTGGTTGTTTGCGGCGCAAGTCCTGCCTATCTAGTATTAATACAAAAAGTGTCTGGTAGTACGAAAGAATTGCAGAGGACTGTGGCGCATAAAACAGGAGAATCCTAACGCCCGGCAAGAAGCCAAAGAGCACGGCAATAAAAATTTTTGTCATGTGGCGCTTTCCCTTAAATGGCCTCACGATGTGTTAGTAGGCTGTTTAAAGTTTGCAATTTACGCCTGGTCTGAAAACATCGTTGAGCAAGAAGTAGATTTGCTGAAAGTAAAATGATGTTTCCTGAGGTTACACTATCTGGGCATTGTAGCAGCTAACGTTCTATGACCAATTGAGATATTAGTGGCAATGCGGCATATAATCGGCCGCTCGTATGTATAATGACTACGATAGCTAAGCCCAGACTTAGAAGTTGCTAGGTAATTGAGGCCAACTTGAATCCAAATGTAAATATGTTGGGGGGGTAACCAATGGATGACACGCTTGGTTTACGAATAATTGAATAAGGAGCAGCATAGTAGCAACAAATCTCCTTTACAATTTTGCTTTTGACCTAAATAGGTGAGATTAAGCATCAAACTTTTTGATTTTGTTGTTTTAGGCTGGATTGCTAGATGCCTTGGTTACAATAAAACTAAAAATACAGAAAGGAATTCAGAAGACAGATGGTGTGATAAACATAAGATATTTATAGGTAATTTTTATCTTTATTCTGTATAAATATGGGAGCCCGGTCTGTATAATCACACCATATTATTAATTGGAGTGTGATCTCTGTTTTAGGATTGGTTGCCTACCATTGGTGGAAATTGAAAAATCCCCTCTAAAGTTTGCCAGAATCTTATTGGCTGTGGCAGGTATTTGAAAACGAATTGAATGAGTAAACTGATTACTTCTTAATACAAATTGAGGTATTTACCTTGAGCTCATATCTTTATGATGCAGGCATTTGTTTAGAAGTGTCCTTACAACATATTCTGGAGGCAATAAGCTGAGAGCCCCTGAAGATTGTTGGGATAACCTGTGCCAAATATGGTGGGTATCTGTGGCATCACATGTATGTATTTATATAACGAAGGAGGTCGTTAAACCCCTTATATCTATGTAATTCATCCCCTAAATAGATGTGAAATTGATCATGAATACCGACCCACCAATATAAAGAAACATGTGAGCTGGGACATTTAAGGTGTTACATATAGAGCTTTCCAAGCCACATATAATTTAAATATTTGAATGTTTCAGCTGAGTGATTGTGGAGTATTGTGGGTTTTTTGTCAGTATTACCAGCAACTCAAATAATAGTATAGATTTGTGAGTTTAACTAAGTCTAAAAACCTACCATAAACCTCTTTTATAGGAAGCAATTATGTATATTGTTTATGTGATGTATAATATAATATATACGACTTTACTTACCTGACCTGCAGCAGGACCTGTAGCGCGTACGCTCACTAGCTGACAACCTTTTTACTCTTTTAGGAAGCACCTTTGTGTAATTGCGCTGCCTGCTGTATAGCGCTGCCGCATTTTATTTTCGCCGCTTTTTGCTTTGCAAAATCAATTTTAGCTCTTACCCGCACTTTAAAAGGTTTTCACCCCGCATTTAGCGGGATTCAGGCCGATTTAGGGCTTTCATAAACCATGTTGCGGCGATTTGGCCACCATCTAGGGTGTGGGAACCACGAAGGTGCCGGTTTTCAGGCGCCATCTTTGTCACGGGTCCAGAGGTTGACTCGTAGGACTCTCGCGCTTGTTGAGGGACTTAAAAGCAGGAACTCATCTACACAGAGGTAGACTTTACTTTACCTGACCTGCAGCGCGTATGCTCACTAGCTGACAACCTTTTTACTCTTTTAGGTAGCACCTATGTGTAATTGCGCTGCCTGCTGTATAGCGCTGCCGCATTTTATTTTCGCCGCTTTTTGCTTTGCAAAATAAATTTTAGCTCTTACCCGTACTTTAAAAGGTTTTCACCCCGCATTTAGCGGGATTCAGGCCGATTTAGGGCTTTCTTAAACCGCGTCGCGGCGATTTGGCCGCCATCTTGGGTGTGGGAACCACGAAGGTGCTGGTTTTCAGGCGCCATCTTTGTCGCAGGTCCAGAGGTTGACTCGTAGGACTCTCGCGCCTAACGGTGTATATAACGCAGAACACCCAGGCGAGCAGCGCGCACGTGCAGCGGGCGCGCCGATGGTGCGCCGGAGGCGTGCCAGAGGCAAGCCCGTCTGCGCCCGTCCGCGCACAGGCCGTGACCAGCGCCAGCCATGCTGCCATTACCGCCCCGGCTCGATATACCTACTCCAGGGAGGAACTTATTCAGGTAGGCCAGCAAGCCAGCTCAATTAGTCACTCTTCAGCAACCACCAATATTCCATCGGTGTTATCCTGTGGTCTGCTCAACTTCAGGTCCTTGTGTAAACATCATTTGGAAATATCACTCCTAATCGAATCCCAGGGTTTGGATGTGCTGTTCCTCACGGAGACCTGGACAAGAGCTGACAGCGGGGTGGAGCTTGGGCTGGCCTGCCCCCCTGGATATAGGGAGAAATACTTGCCCTGTCAGAGTTTGAGGTCAAAGACGTTCAAGGTATTGAACTGATGGGCTTCTCACTTAAAGGTCATAAGGGAGTTTTGTATTCTGGCCTGCTCTGTTATAGACCACCTGGCAGTGCCATGACAGTCTCACATGACTTGGTAGATCTCATCTATGACCTCTCAAACTCCCATGCCAGGCTCATGGTTTTAGGAGACTTTAATCTCTAGCTGAATGGCCCCTTGGATACAGCCTACAAAGATCTATGTCAGGCCTGCAGCAATATTCGCCTTCAGCAGCTGGTGTTTTCCCAAACTCATTCGAGGGGTCATATCCTGGATCTGGTCTTCGCAGAAGATACGTGGGTCAAGATTAGGGATATAACCGTTCAATGCTGGACTGACCATGCCCTTATCCAATTTTATTTACAACTTCCTAATGACTCTCATATGGATGATTGCATTGGTAACACCAAATTCAGCAGGCAGTGGTCTAAATTCTTGAAAAGCTCTACACTGCCTGCTTTGCTATCTTGTGGCTTTACCCTGGAGAAAGGAGTGGAGGAGAGCTACAGGAGCCTCCGTCATCAGATCACAGAATCCCTAGATAGAATGACCCCATTAAGGAAAGTAAAGGATAGACCCAAGCACGCTGCCCCCTGGTATTCTAATGAACTCTTTCAGCTGAAACTGCATTGCAGGCAAGCTGAAAGAACCTGGAGATAGCACTATCTTGAGTCTGATAAAATCCTTTTTAAACAGCTACTCCCACAGATAAAATGTGCTAAAGCCACGTACGTTGAGGCTACGCTGGCACACGTGACTAACAAATCACAAACCCTTTTTAAAATTGTTAATGATCTCTCCAATCCTGCCTGTGCCACTAATAGCATCCCTGCCTCGCAGGCACTGTGCGATTCTCTGGCCTCCACTTTTGAGGACAAGATTACCGCCATCCTGAGTGGTCTTTCTGCTTCTAGTACTTTTAATACCCAGTCTATCACTGAGCTGGAGTCTATACTGACCCCAGCTGACACTAGGGAAGCCATGGCACACTCGACACTGTCTAGCTTCACCCTTCCATCTTATGAGGATTTCTGTATTCTGGCCAACAGTGTCTCATCAGGCTCTCCGCTGGATCCACTACCACATAAGTTTTGGAAGCTGTTCCAAGTGGAGCTTTTTCCTCTTCTACACTCTATCTGTTGCCAGTCTCTCAGTACTGCCACGGTTCCTGATAGTTGGAAATTGGCAGTGGTATCTCCACTATTGAAAAAAGCCACTCTCGATCCTCTTTGTCCTGTGAACTACAGGCCTATTTCTCTACTGCCTTTTCCAATTAAAATCTTGGAAAAATATGTCACTAAATCCCTGTCTAGTTTTTTAGAGACTAATGCCTGTCTAGATGTAGCCCAGTTCGGCTTCCGGCCAGCTCATGGTACGGAGTCTGCACTAGTGGTTGTCTTGGACGACCTTCGTTCGCGTGTCGACAGTGGTCGAGCAGCATTTTTGGTGCTGCTCGCCATGTCGGCCGCGTTCGACACGGTAAACCACTCTACTCTAATTAAGAGATTGGAAGAGAACGGGGTGGTCGGTTTGGCCCGGGACTGGCTGGTCTCTTACTTCATAATAGGCATCAAGTGGTGGCCTTGCCCCCATTTAGGTCTGACATCAGAATGGTGGGGCAAGGTGTGCCTCAGGGGTCGGCGATCAGCCCCATTTTGTTCAATCTTTATCTCTGCCCCCTGATCAGGCTTCACTGTTTTGCATTGGCATCACTGTAATAAACTACGCTGACGACACGCAGCTTATCTTCTCTTTTGAAGGTAAGGACGCTGTCTCCATG
This sequence comes from Lissotriton vulgaris, assembly GCF_964263255.1. Classification (NCBI taxonomy): domain Eukaryota; kingdom Metazoa; phylum Chordata; class Amphibia; order Caudata; family Salamandridae; genus Lissotriton; species Lissotriton vulgaris. The sequence goes on along the minus strand of NC_141685.1, from coordinate 19,243,252 downwards.
GAGACCTTCCATCGCTGCATGCTAGCCACTGCGGTATGGCTAAGACAAAATTCCCTTCAGTTCAATGGATCAAAGACAGAGGTGCTGCACTGTTCACTTGACAAAATATCTCGCCCTCTGCCTGCAGACTTCTGGCCCCCCACCACCTCGGTCATGGTCGAAGCAGCGGATGCTGCACGCAACCTGGGTGTCATTTTTGATCCACACCTACAGTTGGATGCCTTTGTAAACAAGACCATTGGTACCTGTATGATGTTGTTCCGAATGTTGCGTAAGATCCTCCCCATGCTACCTGCATCGCCAGACCTGAAGTAGTGCGTAGCATCATACTCAGCAGACTGGATTACTGCAATGCATTGCTCCTAGGTGGCCCTAGTTCCCTGATTATACAATTGCAGCAGATCCAGAATATGGCAGCCAAGCTGGCCCTTTCACGGGCGCGCTCAGCCTCATCATCTTTGGCACTCAGAGACCTTCATTGGCTGCCTGTTCATCAGCGGATCTGCTTTAAGGCTTCTTGCATTGTCTTCAGGGCACTACATGCACAAGGGCCCATTGCACTTCAGGTACTCTTTTTATGGTATTCGGCAGCCAGACCTTTACGTTCCTCTTCTGCCTATTTGGTGGCAGTTCCTAGAAACCAGAGGATACGGATGAGTGGCCGCTCCTTTGGCTTCACGGCTGCTAAACTCTGGAATTCCCTTCCACTCCTCTTGAGGAGTTTGAATGAACTGTCTTTTTTCAAAAAGGGGCTGAAGTCCCATCTCTTTCCTAGGGCTGTGTGATCTCATTCTGTTTGTGATATATCTAGAGTCAAAGCGCCAGGATACCCTTTGGGTGACAGTTCGCGCTATAAAAATATGTCTTACATTACATTACATTGTGCGATTCCTCAGTGGTGCCAACATCCATGGACAGTTAGGGTATGCGGAGTCTAATAGATGGAAGATAGACGGAAGTGCAACAAAACGTTACACGCTGTCTGATTATATTACCTAATATTACCCATACAAAGAAAGAACAGATAAAACTTACCAACAAGCTAGGCCCTATCCGGTAGCAGTTGTGACATCAGCTGGGGTATGTGCAATACGAAGGAATCGTGGGCTGATCATGGGAAACGGGCACAGCCATTTGAGATGTACAAATCCGGGTAACAGACAACTTGAACGTTGAGAGAATGGAAGTGCTTCCAGTTATGGTACACTTGTTGCCTGGCTTGGGGTGGCATTAAAGCAATATGGGTGCCATCAATGGCTCCAGCCACTTGTGTGAGGCGAGCAAATTTATAGAAGTCAACCTTCACAAGGGTTACATTCTCACATCTGGGGAACTGTATGTAGATGTCAATGTGTTTCATCATTGCAGAAAGCATATCTTTGAGTACACCACTGAACATTGGTTGTGACATACCACCAGATATAGCCACCGTGTATTGGTAGGAACCTGTAGAAAGAAAATGTAATACTGCCATAAGTCTCACAATAGGTGGAATACATGTGGGATTAATGTTTTGAGGACGGAGATCAGGCTCCCGCTGATGACATAAATCCTGTATTGTTTGCCTGTTAAAAGGAAACTTCTTGATTACATGCCATTCTTCCATGGTCTGAAGGTCTGGAAATGGGCGTTACTGGAAGCTGCCATATCCCTCCTCTCCCAGGGTACCTATGTGAGGAGTGAAATCAATTTAGAACATTGGTAACAGTGTCCAGAGTAACATATAAATATAAAAAGTAAGCCAAAAGTCATGAGACAAAATAGAACTGCTTCTGAACGCATTAAACACGTTTCACATGATCATTGTTTGCTCTTCAACATTCACCAATAATCCACATAGTGGCCTTCACACGTGTCTGTAACATAAATGTGCACACCATCCATGCAGAAATTTTAAATTTGCACAATAATGATGATTTCATGAAATTTAAGGTAATAAAATGTCAACCGTGGTCTACAGTGCACAGCAAAAATGTTGCCTTTATACACAGTAATGCACTACACATATGATTGTGTAGTGTAATTGACATGTGAATGGAGTATTTTAAATGTAAACAGGTGATCCTTCATTTGTAGTGGTGTTAATGTACTTAACAGTCACCAATACTGTGGTTCCAACCGCTAAAAGGGCGTACGCCTGACCTCGCATATAGGACATTTTTAACTGCTGCCGCCGGTGGGGGTCGACTGTGTGGTGGGCGGTTTCATCCACGGCGGACACATTGGAGGATAATATGGGTGCTTGTGAAGAGCGCAGGCGAATGGCTGTGAGTGGCTATGCTGATGACCACGTATATGGCGTACATGTCAAGTCAAGTCAGTCAAGTCATAAAATTTGTATAGCGCACTACATACCCAGAGGGTTTCAAGGCGCTTAGGAAGGGGAGGAGGATTATTTGTCAAATATCCACGTTTTAAGCTGCTTTCTGAACGCTAGGTGATTCTGGGTGAGGCGAAGGTAAGCGGGGAGTGAGTTCCATGTTTTGGCAGCCAGGTATGAAAAGGATCTGCCTCCCATGGTGGTTTTGTTGATGCGAGGTACAGTGGCGAAGGCTTGGCTGGAAGAGCGAAGTTGGCGGGAGGGGGTGTAGAAGGACAGTCGAGAGTTGAGGCAATCTGGTCCGATGTCGTAGAGTGATTTGTGTGCGTGGGTAAGCAGTCGGAAAGTGATCCTCTTATTGACGGGTAGCCAGTGGAGGTCTTTAAGGTGACCAGAGATGTGTTCGTTGCGTGGGATGTCTAATATGAGCCTGGCTGAGGCGTTTTGGATTCGTTGTAGTTTCTTCTGGAGTTTAGCGGTGGTACCTGCGTAGAGGGTGTTTCCGTAGTCCAGTCGGCTCGTGACTAGAGCGTGGGTGACTGTTTTCCTTGTTTCGGAGGGGATCCAGCGAAATGTTTTTCTGAGCATGCGAAGAATGTTAAAGCAGGAAGAGGATACGGCGCTGACTTGTCTGTTCATTGAGAGTGAAGAATCCAGGATGACGCCAAGGTTCTGTGCGTGGTCTGTCGGGATGGGTGCTTTTCCGAGGGCTTCCGGCCACCAGGAGTCGTCCCATGCAGAGGGGGATGTACCTAAGATGAGGACTTCTGTTTTGTCTGAGTTCAGTTTCAGACGGCTTTGTTTCATCCATTCGGCGACTTCTTTCATTCCTTCGTGTAAGTTAGTTTTGGCGGTGCTGGGGTCCTTGGTGAGAGAAAGGATCAGTTGAGTGTCATCCGCGTAAGAGATGATGTTGAGGTTGTGTTGGCGGGCGATGGCCGCGAGGGGGCTCATGTATACGTTGAAGAGGGTGGGACTGAGTGAGGATCCTTGAGGTACGCCGCAGATGATTTCAGAGGCCTCGGACTTGAATGGTGGGAGGCGGACTCTCTGGGTTCTTCCGGTGAGGAACGAGGTGATCCATTCCAGTGCTTTTCCTTGGATTCCGATGTTTCTGAGGCGTAGTAAAAGGGTGGTGTGGCAGACTGTGTCGAAGGCTGCAGAGAGGTCGAGGAGGATGAGGGCGACAGTGTCTCCATTGTCCAGTAGAGTTCGAATGTCGTCTGTTGCTGCGATGAGGGCGGTCTCAGTGCTGTGTTTGGCTCGGAAGCCAGATTGTGAGGGGTCGAGGGATTTGTTGGCTTCGAGGAAGGCGGCGAGCTGGTTGTTGACGGCTTTCTCGATGACTTTGGCCGGGAATGGAAGAAGCGAGATGGGGCGGTAGTTTTTGAGTTCGGTGGGGTCTGCTGTTGGTTTTTTCAGAAGGGCGGTGAGTTCAGCGTGTTTCCAGTCTTCTGGGAAGGTAGCGGAGTTGAAGGAGCAGTTGATGACGTCTCGGAGGTGCGGAGCTATGACGGAGTCTGCTTTGTTGAAGATGTGGTGAGGGCATGGGTCTGTGGGGGATCCGGAGTGGATGGAATTCATCAGGCGGATGGTGTCCTCAGTGGAGATTGGGTTCCAGGCGTTAAGGGTGTTTACGGGGGGAAGATGGTCAGCAGATGGTAGGGTGGGTTGGCTTCCGGGTTGGTTGTCAAAGCTGTTGTGGATATCAGCAATCTTGTTGTGGAAAAAAGAGGCTAGGGAGTCGCAGAGGGTTTGAGAGGGGGTGATGTCGTTGGAGTTGGCCGAGGGGTTGGAAAATTCCTTGACGATGTTGAAAAGTTCCTTGCTGTTATGGGCGTTGTTGTCAAGTCGATCCTTGAATGCTGTTTTCTTGGCTTTTCGGATCAGTTGGTGGTGAGTACGGGTGGCGCTTTTGAAGGCGTCCTTGTTGCTGGTGGATGGGTCTTTTTTCCAGGCCTTTTCAAGGGAGCGGCACAGTTTCTTGGACTTCTTGAGATCATCGTTGAACCATGAGGCCTTCTTGTTGCCAAGTTTGTGTTGACGTTTTTTCAGTGGTGCTAAGGTGTCGGCGGTGTTGGATAACCAAAGGGTGAGGTTGGAGGCGGCTTCGTTGGCGTTAGAAGAGAGGGCTGGGGAGGTTCGAAGGAGCGATGTGGAGATCTGATCCGTGGTGATTTTGTTCCAGTTTCTTTGTAGAGTTGGTTGGAGGTGGATGATGGGTTTCGGCTTGTTGTAGGTGAAGTGAACGCAGCTGTGGTCAGTCCAGAGGAGATCCGTAGTGTGGCTGAAGGAGACATGGTTGCTGGAGGTGAAGATGGGGTCGGTTGTGTGACCTGCGATGTGGGTGGGGGAAGTGACCAGTTGTTTAAGTCCGAGGTTGGCGAGGTTGTCTAAGAGGGTGGCGGTGTTGCGGTTGTTGATCTTTTCAAGGTGGAAGTTGAGGTCTCCCAGAAGGATGTAGTCTTTGGAGGGGAGCGCGTGTGGGGTGATGAAGTCCGTGATGTCTTCACTGAATTTTGCGCGGGGTCCTGGTGGTCTGTAGAGGAGGGTGCCTCTAAGAGTTGTCTTGGGGTCGATGTGGATCTGGAAGTGAAGGTGTTCGGAGTTAGCGAGGTTGGCGTCGGAGCTGGTAGAGATGCGGATGGATTTCTTATGGACGATAGCGATTCCTCCTCCTGTATGGTCGGTGCGGTCCTTGCGTGTGATCTTATAGTCATCAGGGATAGCGATGGCGATGTCAGGGGCGGAGGAAGCGTTCATCCATGTTTCTGTTAGGAAGGCGACGTCTGGAGAGATGGTGTCTAGTAGATTCCATAGGTCAATGGTGTGTCTGTGGATCGAGCGGGTGTTGAGGAGGATGCATTGTAGGAGATTGGGGTCGGGAATCTGTGGTGTGGTCGTGGTCGTAGCGGAGATGTTGTCGGTGCCGCTAAATTTGCAGGAGAAGCAGGAGAACGGTCCATGGGTGCGTCCAGGAGCGGCTTGGACGCAGTTGGGGGCGCGACCGGGGTTAAGGGCTAGGAGGGTGGCGGCATCGTAGGTAACGCGGGGGGGCTGGGCAGCGCGAGGGGCAGGGGGTCTGGCGCTGGGCGCGGTCCAGGCGCGGACGGGCGTAGACGGGCTTACCTTTGGCGCACCTTCGGCGCGGGTTGGGCGCGGACGCTGCGCGTAAACGCTGCGCGCGGGAACTGCTGTCATATATGGAGAGTGGAGGGGGAGGGGCGAGGGCGTCTCAGCTGGGAGGCGGGGCGGGCACACGAGGACAACAACAAACAAAATGGAGGCGGAGGGGGGAGCAGAGCGGAGCGCTGGAGTCTAATGCGCTAACAGGGCTACAACAGCAGAGGGCAATTATACAATCAAGCGCTAGCGAAGCAGAGCGCTAAATAAGCTACACAGCTGGCGAAATGCAACAAAAACAGAATCAAATTCCACAGTTTGACCAGTCCAAGCAGAGCGGCGCTAGGATATAAACCACACAACAAAATGGTATGAATTGCACAGTAAGCAGATAAACACAGCAGTGTGCTGCGGTTTGGAAAAGAACTCACTTGCCTCCTGATACTGCTGCTATCAACACCTTCTCCATTTTAGCTTCTGTTTGTCCCCCTAAAGGAGCAATCATGCCAGGCCCTGCAGTGGCGAAGGCCTGTTCATTCTCTCCAGAGGAGCTGGAGAAACTTGTGAAGGAGGTCCTTCCCAGGTATGGCCAGCTCTATGGCCGACCAGAGAATCAGGTAACTATCGCACATACATATTTTATACTGTTCATCTCCATCCTTTCCATTCCCACAGGCTCCAATGCGCCTCTGAGTCCCAGTGTGAAATATGATTACTGTTGTAAATATGTGTACTGTCCTACATATCACTCGGCCCACATCAGGCTTTGCAAACCTGTTGTCTGGGAGCTAGCTATCCCTCACAGAACCCTTCAGAGTGCCACACTGCCCCAAGGTCACTTATTGGATGGTCAAAAGATGTACATTTATGTTTGGAAGTGTTTGAAATGTGAGATTCATGTGGGATCAGTATGCTCAGTCTGCAGAGAGCAAGGCCTGACAATAAGTTGTGCCCAGTCTGGGCCATGGCCCAGGCTGGGACAGAGTTACTGTGGCAAGACAACTGATGCACAGAGTAACCTCCCTGTAGACCTACAGAACATTCGATGCTCACAAATGGAGTTTTCAGAACCAAGAGTAGCCCGGATTAGTTGTACATGGAATGGTGGCTGTGGTAACCCCCTGACCTGATACTTATTTCCATTGACCCACATTGTCCATGTTTGCCATTTACATGGGACAGACCTCTTACTCCCACACATCCGGTGTCACTTATCCATAAGTAATGCTTGCATTCTACATGCCTATTGCACATGTGACACATTACCAGTGCAGATAGTTGGTTACTTCAGAAGAGATTTTGATGTGTGAATCACCAATTTTCTTACAATCAATCAAACGAGACATACAATTGTATTTTGATGTCACACCTGTAACAGTGCCACATATGGCAAAAGGTGTGTCCTGTGATGGCAGTACATACCACACAATCTTCATCAGGTGTATGATATCCCATTATGTGCTCCACATGTCCACACATCCCCAGTGAGGTGCTCTCCAGGACACAAGCTAGTCCTTTCTCTGTAACCCAAGTCTTCAACTGTAGTCTATGGTATCACCCTATATGAACCGAATGCATCAAGTCAATGGGCCTGGCTGTAAAGGTGTCTGTACAATCATGATAAAGTAGTTCACCCTTCGGAAGCTCACAATGGTGTGTTGTGTTTCATAGTATCTCAGGTCACAGTACGTGTTGGATGGCCCTGGTCTTTATGGTGTTATTGGGCTGCCTGTCCGTGTAGGTCATGACCAGGCTCGATGGTAGTCAGCAGATAAGTGCAAAAGTGTGTATTCATGTCTTTGTAGTGCTTAGCATGTGAGACTGACACATTTAGTGTGGTAACTATTGATTAATGATTGTGCTAGGGGGTGCGACTCGCGGCTTGAGGTGGGTCGGGACTTTGACCCTTTGGGAGATCCGAGGAGCCGTTCTTCCCCCTGGGGACTGCTTGCTGCTGTTTACCCCTGTTTTATTTCTGGCTACGGGGATTCTGCGGGTGCGGCGGCCGGGAACTGCGAGTACCAGCATTCCCTGACCACCCACAGCTGGTACTCTTCCCCTGCCGGCCCCGCCTCCTGCCTGCCTGCCTGCTGTATAATACCTCTTGACGCCCCCGCTCCGCGGGAGCGACTCGCGGCTTGAGGTGGGTCGGGACTTTGACCCTTTGGGAGATCCGAGGAGCCGTTCTTCCCCCTGGGGACTGCTTGCTGCTGTTTACCCCCGTTTTATTTCTGGCTACGGGGATTCTGCGGGTGCGGCGGCCGGGAACTGCGAGTACCAGCATTCCCTGACCACCCACAGCTGGTACTCTTCCCCTGCCGGCCCCGCCTCCTGCCTGCCTGCCTGCTGTATAATACCTCTTGACGCCCCCGCTCCGCGGGAGCGACTCGCGGCTTGAGGTGGGTCGGGACTTTGACCCTTTGGGAGATCCGAGGAGCCGTTCTTCCCCCTGGGGACTGCTTGCTGCTGTTTACCCCCGTTTTATTTCTGGCTACGGGGATTCTGCGGGTGCGGCGGCCGGGGACTGCGAGTACCAGCATTCCCTGACCACCCACAGCTGGTACTCTTCCCCTGCCGGCCCCGCCTCCTGCCTGCCTGCCTGCTGTATAATACCTCTTGCCGCCCCCGCTTCCCGGGTGCGACTCGCGGCTTGAGGTGGGTCGGGACTTTGACCCTTTGGGAGATCCGAGGAGCCGTTCTTCCCCCTGGGGACTGCTTGCTGCTGTTTACCCCCGTTTTATTTCTGGCTACGGGGATTCTGCGGGTGCGGCGGCCGGGGACTGCGAGTACCAGCATTCCCTGACCACCCACAGCTGGTACTCTTCCCCTGCCGGCCCCGCCTCCTGCCTGCCTGCCTGCTGTATAATACCTCTTGCCGCCCCAGCTCCGCGGGTGCGACTCGCGGCTTGAGGTGGGTCGGGACTTTGACCCTTTGGGAGATCCGAGGAGCCGTTCTTCCCCCTGGGGACTGCTTGCTGCTGTTTACCCCCGTTTTATTTCTGGCTACGGGGATTCTGCGGGTGCGGCGGCCGGGGACTGCGAGTACCAGCATTCCCTGACCACCCACAGCTGGTACTCTTCCCCTGCCGGCCCCGCCTCCTGCCTGCCTGCCTTCTGTATAATACCTCTTGCCGCCCCCGCTCCGCGGGTGCAACTCGCGGCTTGAGGTGGGTCGGGACTTTGACCCTTTGGGAGATCCGAGGAGCCGTTCTTCCCCCTGGGGACTGCTTGCTGCTGTTTACCCCCGTTTTATTTCTGGCTACGGGGATTCTGCGGGTGCGGCGGCCGGGGACTGCGAGTACCAGCATTCCCTGACCACCCACAGCTGGTACTCTTCCCCTGCCGGCCCCGCCTCCTGCCTGCCTGCCTTCTGTATAATACCTCTTGCCGCCCCCGCTCCGCGGGTGCAACTCGCGGCTTGAGGTGGGTCGGGACTTTGACCCTTTGGGAGATCCGAGGAGCCGTTCTTCCCCCTGGGGACTGCTTGCTGCTGTTTACCCCCGTTTTATTTCTGGCTACGGGGATTCTGCGGGTGCGGCGGCCGGGGACTGCGAGTACCAGCATTCCCTGACCACCCACAGCTGGTACTCTTCCCCTGCCGGCCCCGCCTCCTGCCTGCCTGCCTTCTGTATAATACCTCTTGCCGCCCCCGCTCCGCGGGTGCAACTCGCGGCTTGAGGTGGGTCGGGACTTTGACCCTTTGGGAGATCCGAGGAGCCGTTCTTCCCCCTGGGGACTGCTTGCTGCTGTTTACCCCCGTTTTATTTCTGGCTACGGGGATTCTGCGGGTGCGGCGGCCGGGGACTGCGAGTACCAGCATTCCCTGACCACCCACAGCTGGTACTCTTCCCCTGCCGGCCCCGCCTACCTGCCTAATACATACACTTCCTGGTTCCGTCCCGCGGGACGCACGCGGGACGAAGCGCGGGGCTAAGCCCGGGCAAAGGGCGGGCCCTCTGTGGCCCTCAGAGGCACGAGGAGGACGGGACGGGCCACGTTATTTGACCCACAGCAACTGACGGTATAGTGATATATACCATTGATAAGACTATTCACGGTCATTTATTGCTTATACGGAATATACTTTATTGTTAGTGACTCATAAGGGGGCATATCACATTCCCATATTACTGCCAGAGAATGGAAAATCTTCTCCAGAGCTATGCATCACCTATTATTGATGACCGTTGCCATTTGTTATCCCCGTCTCACACCCCCATTAGTTTGCCGAATCTGCCCTACTGGGAGGAACTAAATGCTCTGTGCGGGACCAAGTTCATTCCAATAACATCCCCCTCCCCCGTAAAAGGCCTTATTACTAACACTTCCTCTGCCCTACCACCCAATGAGGATAACATGCAGGCCACTGCGCGGTTGCCGGGCCATAGTGTAAAAAGGAGACATGACGGGACAAATGATCACGATCTCCAATCTAAGATACAAAAATATTGTATTGATCCCCCAACGCCTGCCATAAACTCCACCACATCCAGTGGGGAAGCTGAACGCTTGGATGATAATATATCTCAATTGCAACTACTACCCCAACTAGAACAATTGTTAAATTCTGTTATAGCACCCCTGCTAGAACAAATTACCTCTTTAGGGGATAGGTTGACAAGCATAGAGATGGCTATTAAAACTAACTCCTCTCCCGTTACAAAGCTGGCAACACCTAATTGTTCCATGCCACCAAATGTACCTGAAGGCCCTATGCTGATGGACATTACTAAAACTGTTTCCGCAGAAAGACAACGTCCCAGCACGCTTCCTCCAACAGATACTAGTACTGCCCACAAACCTTTGTACAACATAAGGAAAAATGTCACGATTACAAAAGAGCCTCCTAAGAGACAACCACCACTGGTCACCAAAACTGTCCCCAATTCCTTAGTAACGGACCACTCCGCTGCTAGAGTAGAACCAAACAGAGCAGCACGCATAGACTTACCCCCGGAAGCCGCCCCGTTTGTGCTGGTTCTCTCAGGAGTACCAGCTCCATCACGTAGGAAACCCGAGAGCTACCAGGACCTATTACACAAGGTCACCCTCTGGTTAACTAAAAATAGACCCCTGCCACCCAATAAGGATGGAGGTATTCTGAGTGTCAGAAGGGTGGGCTGGCTTGGGTCCCTACCAAAGGACATTCCCGGGGACCTAGTCCTTGTCAAATTCAGGAATAGGAACATTGTCCCCTTTTTACGATCCTTTCAGCCCCACGAAGGTGACGGCCCCATTTCCATTTGGGATCTGTATGATTTTTATCCATGTACCCCACATTTCCCTTTTCCGAGATCTACAGTAGATTTGTTAGAAAGGCTTGTACGTATAAAATTTTGTTTATAATTGTGTATATAATTTTTTGTGTGTCATTATGTTTGTGAAAAAATCACCGTCGGTTTTTAAATTACCGATCCAGATTCCCGGCTGGGAGTCTACGCCTTACGAGGCTTTGGCCCGTGAGTGGGCTGATTCTACTGGTTTGAGTGAAAATTGGTCTTCATTCTTGGAGCAGGCGGAGCCTGCTGATGTGATTTCGTGTCTACAGAAAGCGCCAGTAGTGAAGGGTGATGAGCTTCCTATTTTAGGACGCAGAGGGTGGATTATTCTTAATGCATACAGAATAATGCATGAGAGGTTTGTGCAACTACAGAAACAGTTTAAAGATTCGGAAGGACAGTGTGTCGAGTTGCAAAATGCGCACACTTTGTTGCGTTGTCAAAATAAATTGCTTGCCGATAAACTTGAAACATATCAGACCATTGCCGAAAGGGCTGCGGTTCGTATTGCACGATATAAGTATAAACATCGTCGTGGACGTGTGTCTTCACGCAAAGTGCGTATGGTTGTAGCAAAAGCTGGAATGGATTGGAACCCCGATGAGTGGGACGGTAATATCTGGGATTCTCATACTTCTGACTCCTCGGCAGAGGAGGGTGACAAGCGCGAGTCTTCTCGCTCCGGACGTGATTGTAAATCTGCTTCGTGCATTGATTCAACTCCCGATTGTGACCGTGCTCGTTCTTCCCGTGCGGATGACGTAGCTTGCCCTGATTGTGCTGTTAAATCTAAGATGCGGGCTTCCTCGGAAGCTCTTCCCGCAGTTTCTGCTCACCCGATCTTTCGACGGAAATTACAACAAGCCCCTGGTAATCCGGGTGGTATCGCTCTTGACTGTATTGAAGATTTTACTCAGCAGGAGATCAGCGACATCCTGCAACGATTTAAACAACGGCCTGGTGAGACCTTGCTTACCTGGATGGTGCGCCTTTATGAGCTTGGCGCTTCCGGTATTATGCTCGATGCTGTTGATTGCTTACGATTTTGCTCTTTGAGTTCTGATTCTACTATTCAGGACCATTTTCGGAATTTTAATGGTAATGTCCAAACTTCTTTGCTCCAGCTTGCGTCTGATGGCTGTAACCATAAATATCCAACTGAGTCTGATTGGCCCTCTGATGAAAAGCCGTGGTATACTCTGCGCGATGCGTCGCAACGTTTAAAGGAAGAAGTCATGAAAACGTGTATCTTCCTTAGTACTGCTGACAGATTATTGGATGGTCTTTTAACATCTTCTGTGCGTAACCGCATTATACGTACTTCTCCTGTTGCTTACAAGCAGGTCATGATGACTTTATTGATTAACCAAACTGGCAATCCTTTGTCTGCTGTGCTTGAGTCTGTTCGTCAGCTTGGTGAGCTGGGTGAATGGTTTAAACCTGAAAGACAATCCCGACCTGAGGGTCGTACTGGTGGGGACTATAAGTTCTCTAGACGTGACATGTTTCTTGCTCTCATTGCTGATGGTATCAAAAGGGAAGAGATTGATGGTGAACCTAATAATATCCTATGGGATCTGTTTCGTAAGCGAGGTTTGGATCGAAAGGAAGGTGCCCGTCGTGTGCGAAAGAATGAGTATGATCGTGGTTCGGATGACAGTGGTGATGAGAGACGACGTGTGAATTCTGATCGCCGTGATGATCGGCGCTATGAACGCGGTGGTTCCCCCCGTCGTACTGATGGGAGGGGGAGAGAGGATGATCGTGAGAGGGGAAGAGATGATCGTGGTTCTAGCAGACGTAGAGATGCAAGGAGTTATTCCCCTGACGTAAGAAAGAGGGAGGATCGTAACAGACTCTCTGACCGTAACTCACAACTTTTTGAACCCGATACTAATCCGTTTCGTACTGGAGACGGATATGAACAAGAAATTCTGATACCCAAGAAAACTGAAAACATTTACCCTGATCTGTCTTGGTTGACGGAACGCAGGAAAAATGACTAGGAAATAGGTCAAGCTCCGGTACGCAGGTGGGCCCACAGAGATTACAGACCCTATGTAGATATTGAGATTTTTTGGAAACATCGTAATATCCAAAGGGCCCGAGCGTTAGTTGATACTGGGGCGGAGGCCACTTTAATTCATGGTAAGTCAAGAAAATTTCATGGACAGTCTTTCACAATTACCGGTCTGGGTGGTAAGGAAACACCCGCAGTTCAGACTGCACTTGAAATTAAAATTGGTAGAATTCCTCGTAGAGAATACTCTGTGTTGGTTGTGCCACTTTTGAAATACATTATTGGAATTGACATTTTGAAAGGTATGACTTTGCATTTGGATGATGGTTACTATCAATTTGGTACTAGACAGTACATTTCGACCAGACCCGTACGGGTTGGCCGCTTACGCATGCCACCTATTAAGATCCCTTTGGCTACGAAAGTGATTTCTCAGAAACAATATCGCATCCCAGGTGGTCATGAAGAAATTACAGCTACGATTCAGGATTTGGTTGACGCGGGAGTCATTACTCCGGTCACATCTGCTTGGAATAATCCTGTTTGGCCCGTGCGCAAAAGTGACAACTCTTGGCGCATGACTGTTGATTATCGAGAATTGAACAAACATACACCTAAATTGACTGTTGCAGTGCCTGACATTGTTACACTGATTGAGAGAATTCAAAAGCATCCAGGTACGTGGTATGCTTCTATTGATATTGCTAATGCATTCTTTTCAATTCCGATTGCCCCCGAATGCCAGGAACAATTCAGTTTTACATGGAATGGACGTCAAATGACGTTCCGGAGTCTTCCTCAAGGCTATGTACATAGTCCTACGATCTGTCACCGGCTGGTGGCGGAACATTTGTCTGAAGTGCCCACGATTCCACAAGTTCAGATTTGTCATTATATTGATGACATCTTGATTCAAGGTGAAACGCAAGACCAGGTACAGTCCCATTTAGATCAAATTATTGATTGTTTGCGAGCAAAAGGTTGGGAAATTAATCCTGACAAATTACAAACTCCATCCCAAGCTGTAAGATTTCTAGGAATTAATTGGCATGAGGGTCACAGAGAGGTGATTCCACAGGTTAAACGAAAAATACTTGATTTTGCTGTTCCCAGAAATAGGAAAGAGGCGCAATCTTTTATCGGATTGTTTGGATTTTGGCGTCAGCATATTCCCCATTTGAGTCAGATCTTGGCTCCCTTGTATCGAGTCACTCGTAAAAAGAATGCATTTGCATGGGACGAACCTCAACAGACTGCTTTTAATTTGGCTAAAGAAGCTATTCAGTATGCTTTGGATTTGTGGCCTGTGAGTGACGGTGATGTGGATTTGAATGTGTCTGTGGAAGGTCTGTATGCCAATTGGAGTTTGTGGCAAAAGCAGGGCAGACAAAAAGTGCCATTAGGTTTTTGGACCAAAAAGTTGCCAGAGGCTGGTGAGCGTTACTCACCTTTTGAAAAACAGTTGCTTGCTTGTTACTGGGCTCTGGTGGATACCGAGCAATTGACTTTAGGCCATGCTGTGATTTTGAGGCCTGAAATTCCCATCATGCAGTGGGTTTTGAGTTCACCGAAGTCCCATCGAATTGGACATGCTCAGGAGGCTAGTGTGATTAAATGGAAATGGTACATTCAGGACAGGGCACGTGTGGGTCCGAAAGGTGTGGCGGTTTTACATGAGCGAGTGGCGCAGGCGCCCTCCAATGAGGTTGAAAGTGAGTGTTCGGTTCCCGTAGTGCAGGAGTCTCCCGTGAAGTGGGGTAAATCATTTGATGATCTGTCCGCGGAGGATAGAAAACATGTGTGGTTTACGGATGGTTCTGCGAAGTTCATTGGTGACAAAAGACATTGGAAAGCTGTTTCCTATAACCCGATTACACAGAAATTGTTGAGTACAACTGGAGACGGTAAGAGTAGTCAATATGCTGAACTTTATGCGGTTTACCAGGTTTTGAAACAGGAGTTACCAGGTACATGTCATATTTTCACTGATTCTTGGTCCACTGCAAATGGACTAGCGGTGTGGCTGCCGACATGGCACTCGCATAATTGGGAATTGCATTCAAAAGAGTTGTGGGGTAAAGAGTTGTGGCAAGATATTTGGGAACTGCTTCCGCAGAGTACTGTAACAATCTTTCACGTGGATGCTCATACTCCGATCGACTCCCTTGACAAATTTTTCCATAACATTGCAGATGAACAGTCTAAAATTTCTGAGGCAGTGGTTGACATGCAAGATTCTGATTTGGCGGGATTGGCGAAATGGGCCCATCAGAAAGCAGGACATTTTGGAGAGAAAGCCACTAACAGGTGGGCTGCTGATAGAGGAATTCATATTCCCTTTTCTTTAATTAAAGATGCCATTCTACATTGTCCCATTTTCCAGCATTCTAGAAAGAAAGAGGTGCCTCAAATTGTTCGTGGCCACTTACATCGAGGTAAATTGCCCGCCCAAATTTGGCAGATTGATTATATTGGTCCGCTCCCTATGAGCAGAAACTGTCAATACATTTGTACAGTGGTTGATACTTATAGTGGCCTTTTGGTCGCTTTCCCTTGCAAGAATGCTACCCAAGTGAATACAATTAAAACACTGGAGCTAATTATTTTGTATTATGGTGTCCCATTCCAAATTCAATCAGACAATGCATCCCACTTTCGTGGAAGATTGGTGCAGGAATTCTGTATAGAGAATAATATAGACTGGGTGTTTCATATTCCATATTATCCACAAGCTTCAGGATTGATTGAGAGAATGAATGGCTTGTTGAAAGAACAGTTGCGCAAATTGACTGATGACCGTTACAGCCAGTGGAGAGATGTCCTACTTCAAGCCTTACTGATTTTGAATAATCGTCCTTTGTTACATACTGAATCTCCTTTGATGCGTTTGTTTCCTCCATATGTTGATGCAAAACCTAATTCTGTTGCGACCACTGTCACATATTGGGAAATTACCCCCGGTGCTTTGGCTCCATGTAGAGCAACCCCAGGTTCCGCAGGCCTTGACCTGCATGCATTAAATGATGCACCCTTCCCAGGAAAAGATCGAATCATTGTTGAAACTGGCATTGGTGTCTCTATACCTGCCGGTAGTTTTGGATTAATTGCCCCTAGATCTGGCCTGGCCCTGAAAGGTGTACAAGTACTCGGAGGAGTGATTGACAGTGATTATCAGGGAGAGATTAAGGTTCTCTTGCTTAATAGCAGTGAGACTGATTTGTTGATCAAAAAATCTGACCGTGTTGCTCAGTTATTGATTATGCCTGTATTCAGTGGTGAGATCAAGAAAGGCTCTGCCCCAACGTTGCTAACTGTGCGAGGACAAAAAGGCTTCGGATCGTCTGATCTTCCTGGAGCTAAAATATGGGTGCAATCGCCTAAAAATCCTCCTGAACAGGCTGATATTATTGCGACCGGTCATGACAACACCGTTTTGGTGATGAAGCCAGGGAAAGATGGCTGGGAAGCTGTCCCAGCTGATAAATGTTACTTACGAGAATGATTAAGGCCTGTGTTTGTTTTCTTTCAGATCATTCTTTGGACTGCTGCTGCAGGATGTGTCGGCGTTGGACTCCTTTTGGCCTGCTACGACGGGAGAGGAGAGGATCCACCGATGCCGAGTGATGGGATAATAAGAGCCGCGCGGTCCGCGTGGCGTGCCTCTTCAAATTTTTGGATCACACTCGCGAAGCGAGTGACGAACTCTCCGCATTTTTGCCTTACCCCCATGAAGTCCGTCACTGACATTTTAGCGACCTGTTTGGTTGCTGTCCCTGCATCTACTGAAACTCTACACTATGTATTCAATGTATCCAATGCCCGACCTAATGTTATTCTGGGCGATTTCGCGGCCCATGAATTTTGTCCCTCATGTACTCTTCTTCCAGACCTGGATGTCCCTATTAATTCCAGAATTACTACTTTTAATATTACCCCTGGTGATCTTTGTTTTATTATGACCTGCAATCCTAAGGCCATTTCTGAGTGTCTGCGGTTGAAACTCCAAGCCGCTACTACTTTTTCATTTCATCAACGTTTGCTATGTTTAAAGAGACTTCCTAATTCATGTCTTTCAGTGAATAACAATATGACCTGTAAAAGTTTAGTTGTAGCCACTAGCCATTATCGTTCAATGTTATTACCAGCCGGATGGCTCTTTTCCTGCGGGAATTCATCTTGGCCCTATATTCCTGCAAATATTTCTGGTGGCCCATGTGCTATCACTAGGTTAAGTTTGCTAATGTTTTCTTCACGTCCTCCTTCCCATTCTCGTATTGTTCGAGACTCTATGTCATTACATGAAGACTGTGATTCCTCTGTTCATCTTTTTTCTAGATCTGAATATCTTGGTTTAGCCTTTTCTATTATTGGTGTTCCGGCATTGGCCGTTTATAATGCCAAAACAATCGGCAAAATGGCCTGCTGGATGGTGAAGTCAATCAATCAAACGTCTGCTGTTTTATCTGATTTATTATTAGATTCCCAAGGTGAACGTAGAGCTATTTTGCAAAATCGTACTGCAATTGATTATTTGTTGTTGAAACATGGGCACGAGTGCTCTGAATTTGAAGGTCTATGCTGTTTTAATTTATCTGACCATTCTAAAGATATCCAATCCCATATTAATAAACTCCACGACTTGACTGCAGAAATTAGAGAACATATAGATCAGGGTTTCTTTGACTGGCTTTTTAACTGGCTCCCTGACATGCATTTTTTACGACAAATTTTGGGAGGGGTTATTGTTGCTGTTTGTATCCTTATAGCAATTTGTTGCTTTATTCAGTGTATCCCTTCCCTATTACAATTTTTTAGACTTACTAAGGCTCGTAGATCAGTTAGCTTTGTTTCATATTATTCGTCTACTGACGTTAGTTCCATTTAGGTTGTGGATAATAGACTGGAGTCAAGGGGTGTAATGTTATGGCTGTCTTTTTGCTAGCTCTCTGGAGAAGGAGAATGATGGAGAGTGACTCCAGCCTATCACCCCCATAGCATAGGGATTAGGCCGATAGACAGGGATCCTGTCATATATATATAAAGGCATTTGCGTGTTACTTCCCTTAGAGTAAGGCTTATGAATTTAAGTGAAGGGTTAGATATATAAGTATTAGTCATGATTCACTCATTTGCTAACATGCCGATCTGTTTTTCATGGAGCTATGCATATTATGGGCTCCGTAGGCCTTAAACGAGACAGACTCCATTTTGCTTTCTGCCTGGTAGCTCGAGAAGGCTTTCTAGGTCAAGTGTGATGTTTTAGTTTTAAGCTGTTGTTCGCTTGGAGAGAACCGGTTCAGGCTGACCCTTATCGAAGGAATGTATTTTTCTCCACTCCGAAGACACAACTTCAGGCCGGCCGGCTGGGAAAGTGTCCTTGGTACGGGGAGGTACAAGAATTTGGTGGGCGGCAGGTTACTGGCCGTGAATTTCCATGAAGGAACGGGCTTTGATATTAGCGAAGGTGTTAGTCTTTTAGTCAGTTAGTCCGTAGGCGGCATCTAGCCGTTAGCATCTCTGCCATTATTCACTTTCATGGTGGACAAGTCGCCATCTTTGAAGTCGGAGAAAGATTTAAGACCGAAACTCTCTGAGATAGACTGAACGAGAAGTGGCGCGGAGCGCACTAATACAGAGAGAGAGAGAGACGGTAGTTAATAAACAGCAAGGTTCCGAGGTCCTGAGGGAGAGCAGACGAGGTTGAGCCTAGCGGTGCAGACGTGTACTTGTGACGGCTGAGGGTGACTGCAAGGCGAGCCAGGACCCAGAGACGAGACAGGAGCCTAGATGACTGCCGAGTCCCGATTTCCTATTAACCAGGTGATGTCCGACCGATTCGTATAGTATGTGCACTCTAACCTTTATCTTTTATTCCCTTTGCAAATGTATTATTGCATAGTAATGTGATTCATGTTTATTGTTAATAAATATCCTAATTCATATAGAATTATTGTGTACCTGGTGCTTATGTTCAATCTTGGTAAATGACATTCCTAGTCAAGCACTATTTAGGTGAACGGATGAGAAATCCCGATCAGATAAATGGTAACTGAATAAAGAGGGAGTGAGTGGACCTTTGATGTCAAAAGCAAGAAGTACACTATACAAGTTGGACCCGTATTCAAAGTTATTATTTTAGTTTTGTCCCAAGTAGATTGCTGAGATATCGTCCCAATAATGGTTCATAGGAATGTGGTCGTCGTTGATATGCGGCGTTAATGAGAGCGTCGGGAGGGAGACCGGCGTGTAAATCCACCAGATTGTGGCTGAAAATAAGTGAGAGCGTCAGGAGGGACACTGACGTGTAGTTTCGCAGGATCGCGAACAATTTGGAAAAGGGAGCATTGGGTTCTGCAGGCCCATGTGTAGACACACCGGATTGTGTGTCAGATCTGCCCTAGGGTAGAACGGTCTGGGTCGGGGTGACCGCGAGGCCAACTGATGTGAATAAGATATTGTAGAAAATCCATATATGTATATTGTCATTCCCCATTCTTAGGTGCAATATGTATATTTATCTGTATAGCTACTCATTGTGAATACGATCTAAGAAGGGAAGGTGAGTACGTTTTGGCTGGGTCACAGGGGCCCCTGGGGGCTGATCCCATCTAAACAGAAAATCCAGCCATTACACCCTCCTTGTTAGGGTAACATGCTTTATGCAGAACTGTGTTCAGATTTCCCCATATCCAACTGCCTTTGTAGACTATGGACGCAGAGTCTAATGAATTTATTAAACTAAACCAGGCTCCACAGGAACCATTATGTGTGAACGGATACGGGAAGAGGGGCAAGACTCCCTTGTATTTCTGATAGGGAGGAAGTCGGCCACATATCCAACAATTGGTAGCATTGCTGGTCTGATGAGAATGGTGTAACATACTGATAAAAGTATTGTTGCGCAGCGCAAGTCGGTAAGACAACTCATGCGGGGGTAATTCACTGAAGGTATGCTCGACAGTGCTGTTTGAAAAGAAATGTGCATGTATGGAAAGAGGGAAATACATGTGGAGCAGAATACTTGCAGCAATAATCGTAAGACTCAGAAAAAACATAATCAATAATGTCACAATACAGTGACTACGAAGAGATTTACAATATTCTCGTTTCTTGAGCTGTTTCTGTCTATCTCTCTCTCTATTGGGGTCTAACGGGTACATGTCAGAAACTTGTCTAACCGATTCACCTAGGGGAGGACTTAAACAATTAAACTGTCTGACTTGCTAGACCTCAGCTTTAATTTATACTCTTGATGAGGAGTTTTTTCTACCAGGGGAAGTTTAGAGTCACTAGAATCTGGGCAGTCCTTAGAGGGGGAGGAAGAGTCAGTCTCTGGCGGCGATCCGTAAAGTTTTTTAACATGACTCATATGGACCCATCCCTTGCGGCCCTCCAACTTCACTGCCGTCCTCGTGGTCAATAAGACGAGCTTCGGCTCCTGCCAGCGGGGCTCCAGCTGGCTTTTCCTGTCGAAATGTCGTACAAAAACGAAGTCCCCCGGTGTAATCTCGTGCGGCTTCACCTCGGTGTTGTCGGGGAAGGCTGCAGCTACCTGTGAACGACAAGATTGTAGTGCAGACATCAAGGAGGCAAGGTAATCTGTCAACATGTTACTATCAACATCAGTAATTTTTCGAGGCAGAGGCGTCCCCCACATATTCGGTGGCCTACCAAAGACCACCTCGTACGGGGATAGCCCTGTTCGGGAGTGTGCAACCATTCTCATGTAAAACAATGCAACTGGCAAGGCGACTATCCAGTCTACCCCTTTCTCGGCACAAATTTTAGCAAGGCGTGTTTTCAATGTCTGATTATGGCGTTCCACGAGACCTGCTGCCTCGGGATGTCGGACGCAGTGAAACTTCCACTGATATCCTAGCAGGAGTGAAACCTGCTTCATTAATTCGGACGAGAATGGTTGGCCGTTATCTGAGTACACGACACGAGGCAAACCGTACCGTGGGAAGAATTCACGAACCAGCTGCTTGGCAGTGGTCGGAGCAGTGTAATCTGGGACTGGATATGCTTCTGTCCAACAGGAAAGTGCACAAACAACTACGAGGACATATTTGAATCCTCGACATCGTTCCATCTGGATATAATCCATCTGGAGGACTTCAAAAGGGTAATCGGGAGGATTGAATCCACCTTGCTCTACGGGAATGCTTTTACCTGGATTGAACTGACAACAGATCATGCAAGTACGCACTTTCTGTTTTGCTGCTGCTCGTAAATGTTAGTTGTACCAGAGATTCTGTAAACTGTCTAACATGGCTTTTTCTCCCAGATGTGCTGGACTGTGTGCAGTGTTGATCATAACTTGAACCATGGAGTCGGGGAGAAACCATGTGGCTTTTCCCTTCGTCATCCATCCCTGATCTGTCTGGATCCCTCCTAGTTCAGTCCATTTCTTTATTTCGCCTGGAGTAGCATGTGTCTGTATGTCAATTACATCTAGTGCGGGATCCTTAACTGTCATGCAATGTGTCGGTGTCGGAACTATTGTCTTTGTCATGTCAGCTGCATGTGTATGAGTCAGAGCTGTATGTTTTGCGGTTCGATCTGCCAGGTCGTTACCCTGGGAAATGGTATCTGTAACTTTAGTATGTGCCTTGCACTTCATGATAGCTATAGCTGATGGCAAATGTATTGCTTCTAATAATTCTTGAATGAGGGGACCATGTTGGATTTTGGCTCCGTGAGAGGTCAAGAAACCTCTTTCCTGCCAGAGTACACCGAAGTCGTGTACGACTCCAAATGCATAACGTGAATCTGTGTATATGTTAACATTCCTGTTTTTGGCTATTATACAGGCTCGGGTCAGAGCAATAAGCTCTGCAGCTTGAGCAGACAGTGTATCAATACGGTGTGTTTCTTTGACTTCAGTTTCAGTGGTCACTGCATATGCAGCCACTAATTCGCCTGTGCTTGTTCTCATACATGAACCATCCACATAAAGTGTCAGGTCTGGGTTTGTCAGTGCAACATCTGTTAAGTCTCGTCGGGGTTTTGTTACTGCATTAATGATCTCTATACAGTCATGTGGAACTGGATCTGTGATGTTCGGAGGTAACAATGTGGCAGGATTGAGTATGTTACAGCGTCTGATTTCTATGTGTGGTTGGAACAATGTCAATTCATAACCTGCCAGTCGTGCTATAGTCAAGTGTTGAGTTTGTGTTCTGTTTAAAAGAACTTCCACAGAGTGTGGAACTTGTACTGTCAGGGGGTGTCCTAACACTATGGAATCACTTTGTCGGATTGCTAAGGCTGTTGCTGCAACTGATTTTAGTATATGAAAGAAGGGTCCCAGTAGAAGTTGATACATTTGCTTGAATTTATTTGCAAAAATTAATTAAAACAGGCAATGTCAATTAATCACAGTGCATGAGCTATCTCATTTAGTAAATAAAAGTGCCCCAGAAAGGGAAGGAAAGTGGGATAGCGTGATGCTGTGAAGGAGGGATAGTGAGGGAATAGAGTTGGTGACAAATCATCTATTGCAAACTTATTTCAAAATGCAATAAAGTTTCGTGGCTTCAGGTTTCTGAGCCTAGAAATATGGGGATTATCATATATCCCAAAGCAATTAAATTGTTTCTGTTGACAATGAGGTATTCAAAATCATAGGGGAAAGCCAACAAAACAAATTATGAAAGTAGCCGTCGACGTTTCGACCCCACGCTACACTTGTAGGCGTAATTGTAACCTTACATCGGGGTCTTCATCAGGACAGGGTAGTCAGCAAAAGGGCACTACAATATCTGGAAATGAAAAGCGTAGGTATAACTTACTGACAATCAATGTCAAGTTACCGTAGTGAGCGGTAAACACATAACTGAGACTATTACCATGGTTATCTACATGTAAACCTATTATAAAACATGTAAGAACTGTACAGTTAGAAACCTTAATACGGAGAAATCAATCAACATTTGAATATACATTTCAAATCATTCCATATGAACCACAACTGGTATCTAATTTATGAAAAATCAGTGTATACAGGCTGACTCACACCAACACAGAGACCTGGCTAGACCAGGGGGAAACCGAAATCTTCAGTGGGAATTACTAAATCCATGAGGGGTCCTAAGATTCCAAAGGAGTTAGACCTTATGGAAATGGATGGTAATGTGTAAGTGACTGAGGTCTACTCGAGAGTTAAAAATAGGCAAATTAGAGAGAAACATACCTGCTCACGTAGAGCAGACTTCATGGCCTTGGCCAAATTATTCTTGCTGGGCGAGCAGGCTGCATCTGCAGGCAGGGTAATGTACATTAATAGGACAGCCCACACTTGAACTGTACAAGGTGACCTGATTGTTAAAAATAGGCGCTTACCTATTAGAATAACTTGAATGGAGAAAATCCTGCTCTTGGATATCGCTATATTAAGTGAGGATTGGACCTCCAGTATGCCGCATCTGTGAATATTAATTCAGGGTTGTGTATTAGAAGGCTGCACAACTGGTTGGTGGCTTATGTCTGGACCCCAAAAGGAAGCTCACCTGGTTTGAAATTCGCGTTGTTATCAGCGGAAGCCTGACTGTAGCGAATAGAAGTAGTTAGGCGTGTAGTTTGGTCCACCCGAACCTGTGGGCGGTGGGGTAATTATTAGTCGAATCATGAAAGGATTTAAATACACACAAGGCTTACATCACATGAAGAGTGGTTTACCTCGAAAGCCCAGAGGAGTTGGAAGTTGTTATTTTATCCAAGCGGAGCGTCCGTGAAGATCGCCTCGCGTGTTACCGTATCTGTGGGTAAACAGAAGCGGTTGATTATTGCCGACTCTGTGAGAGTTTTAGGTCAGGTCAGGAGATTTATGGGGTAGGGGAGATCTTACCGTTTAAAAACTGACACGGAGTTCAAGAATTTCCGTCTCTCATGACTGCTGGCTGCAAGCAGATGGGCGTGGCCTACGAGGAGTTTATATACCTCCGGAGCATTGCTATTGGTAACGTGAGATGCTAGGGACTGTTCCGGGTCAAAATTAAAGACGGACATGAAGTCCTGAGCGTTGCTAGTGGCAACCTAATTTTAGAGAGTCAGCCGCGGCGAAACAAGTGGACCTGTGCAACACGTAATGTTTATAATATAGCGCAATGATGTCGTTAATGTAGTACATACCTACGTTCTTGAATAATGATGCACCTCTCCAACACGAGGGTGTAGATCATATAAAATGTGTGTCGTTAATGTAGTAAACACATTCGTAAATAGCAAGGCACCTCTCCACCATGACGGTGTAGATCATGCAACATGTATTGTTACATTTGGTTAGGTGTGCCAACTGTTAAATTAGGTCTGGGCACATCGGAGTTGTGGATAGTAGTGGCCTCATTAGAATTATTACAATTGCTAATGGAAGAGATGCACCTCTCAGCCAGGGGGGTGGAAATCTCCTCCATTTTTTCAACATAAGTTATTATAGTGAAGTGATTTAAATGAAAAATGAACATGGTGATCATACAATAATCTTTTCGTAACAAGTAGAGTAAAATAGTTATAGTATACATTTCAATTGCTGTACTCTATGCGTTCGTATGTTTGGTATTTCTGTAAAGAGATGCACCTCCCAGACATGAGGGTGAAGATCTCTTTTGACATGGGGTCTGAATTAGACCATGAATGATTAAAATATGAGGACCAATACAGAGGTAGGCAGCATATTGAAATCAGGCATATGTTATATCTGATACTTAGTCCGACGCCTCAACATAGCTACTCGCGCCTTGCGACTTTTCACACAGGAGGGTCACAGGGAATCGTTTTGCATGATGTATAGAGAGTAACTCGCTCAGGGAGCGAACATATTCAGGTGTCAGCGACCAAAAGTGGCTAATTGGGCATGGCTGCTCTCTGACTCATTTAGCCCATTTCGGATAGTGTCCAACAACGTCATCCATTTTGATTCTCTCAGAGTTAGAATGCGTGCGATGTTGCCACCCCTGGGGTCAAGGTTGATTTTTTCAAGGACTAGCCATTGCAAGGTCTCTGGAGTGTGACCCTTCAAAAGTGCAATGATCCACTAGGGGGGCACCTTGTACTTGACACCTGATCCTGCTACCGTGTTGTAAAATGCGGGCTTTCACCTTCTGTTGGGTCTGGCCTACATATGCTAGGTCACATGGGCACTTAATCCAATAGATGACATTTGCGGAGTTACAGTTGGTATGTGACTTCAGAGTATACGTTTTTCCTCTGTATTTCAACTCCTTAGTTTGAATTGTGGTTGCACATGCAGTGCATGATCCACATCTAGTGTGTCCCACAATCGGAGGTAGATGCCATAATGATTGAATGGTGGGATTCGGCGGTGTGGGGAGGAATGAGCGTACAACTTGATCCCTGATGTTGCGAGCTCTTTTGAAAGAGTGTAACGGTAGTGTCTTTTGTCCGATGTCATCAGCTATCATGCGCCAGTGCTTATTGATAACTTTTTTTATATCGTTACTGCGCGTAGAAAATGTGGTCACACAGATGATTCGTTCGGCAGCTGAATCCTCTTTACTTTCACAATTCAATAGGTGCTCTCTGGGACTATACCAGGCTCTTTTGCGTGCCCGTTTTGTTAGACGTGTGGGATAGCCTCGTGCTGTTAGTCGGTCTGCAAGATCTTGTGATTCCAGTATATAGTTCTCTTTCGAGGAACAATTCCGTCTGATCCTAAGGAACTGTCCGACTGGCAGGTTATCTCTAAGTCCCCTGGGATGATGGC
Source organism: Lissotriton vulgaris (assembly GCF_964263255.1). NCBI lineage: Eukaryota > Metazoa > Chordata > Amphibia > Caudata > Salamandridae > Lissotriton > Lissotriton vulgaris. Next base: position 19,217,786 of record NC_141685.1, on the reverse strand, counting down.
TATTATATTCAAGTAGCGAGTTCCGCTCAATGGGTTTGCGAAATAAGGTAGTCTCAAGTGATTTTGTTTCAGGATTGTAGAAGATGGTTATATCCAGGAATGCAACCTTCTCCTGGTTGGCCTCAAGGGTGAATTGTATGTCCGTGCTCTGTATGTTAAGCCAAGAATGAAAAGCCATAAGCTCTTCTCGTGTACCAATCCACAGGCAAAGTACGTCATCTATATATCGGACCCACATGTTGATGTGGTGTCCGAATGGATTGATGTCACTAAAGATGATCCGTTCCTCATAGTCGGCCATATAAAGTATGGCCAGATTAGGGGCAAAAGTAGCCCCCATCGCTACTCCCTTAGTTTGCAAAAAGAACTCTCCCTGAAACATAAAGAAATTTTTCATCATAGCTATTCTCAGCAGTTCTATGATAAAGTATGTGGGTACTTGGACTGGAGCCGTTCTGGTTTCAAGGGCCTTTTCCATAATCACAATAGCGTCATGTTGAGGGATGCTAGTGTACAAGGACACTATGTTGCAGGTTACTAACAGTTGAATATCTGGATCGAATGGTCTCTGATCGATCAAGTTAATAACCTGGGTTGTGTCTCGGAGATATGTCTTGGTTCTTATAGCCAGTGGTTTCAGAAAAAAGTCAAATATATTGGTTCAGTGGTTCTAGCATTGATCCACAACCGGACACTATTGGGCGCCCGGGTGGGTTGTCGAGGCCTTTGTGCACCTTGGGCAAGGTGTATATAGTAGCCAGACGTGGATGACTTTGGTTCAGGAATTTGTACTCTTGTTGGGATAGAAAGCCTTCATCCAAGCCTCTTTGTGTAGTTCGGAGTATCTCTAGGGCTAGATCTTTTGAAGGATCACTGTGAATTAGTTTATAACTGACTCCGTCATTCAGTTGTCTGTAAATTTCTCTTTTATAAGCAGCGGTGTCTCGGACCACAATTTTTTATTTACTAAATGAGATAGCTCATGCACTGTGATTAATTGACATTGCCTGTTTTAATTAATTTTTGCAAATAAATTCAAGCAAATGTATCAACTTCTACTGGGACCCTTCTTTCATATACTACTTAGCACCCAGGTCCCATGTGGATATCTCGGGTAGAACCCCCCTTTTATACCAAGCAACTGATTTTAAGCACGCAGGCAAAGCCTGGGCTACTGGGTCTAATGTACTCGAAAAATAAGCACAAGGCTTATGTGAACCTGCTTGGTCTTGTGTGAGGACAGATAGGGCTGTGCCATCACGTTCTGTAACAAAGAGTGTAAAAGGTTTGCTGTAACAAGGTGTTGCTAAAACTGGTGCTTGACATAATGCTTTCTTTAATTCATCAAAAGCCTGTGTGTGTTCCTGAGTCCAAGGGAGGACAGTCGAAGTCGCTGCCTCCTGTGTTGTCAACTGTATAAGTGACTTGGCTAGAAATGCGTACTGGGGAATCCATTGCCTGCAGTAAGAGGTGAGGCCAATGAAGGCCCGCACTTCCTTTTGTGTCGTGGGTCGCGGTAAGTGTGCAATTAACTCGATGCGGTCAGGTGTTAGCTGTCTCCCCCTCTTGGATAGCAAGTGCCCAAGGTATACCACTTGCTGAACACAGAATTGTAACTTTGAAGGGGAAACCTTGTGTCCTTTGTCAGCCAGAAAATGTAAGACTGTCAGTGATGCGTGTTCACATTCAGGTTCGCTACGAGCGGTGATCAGCAGATCATCGACGTACTGCAGCAGGGCAGTGTTAACTGGCATTTGAATACTGTCAAGTTGTCTTTTCAATGCTTGGCTGTAGATGCTGGGGCTTTCTGTGAATCCTTGAGGTGCGCGTGCAAATTTGAAGCTTCGACCATTTAAACAGAATCCGAAAAGATATTGGCTCTCCGGATCAATGGGGACACTGAAGAAGGCGTTCTTGAGGTCAATTACAGTAAAGAACGTCACCTCTGAATCAATAGCAGTCAATAAGGATGAGATGTCGGGGACCACAGGGTACTGTGGCACAATGCATTTATTTAATTCTCGCAGATCAATCACCAACCGATAAACTGGTGGTGCATTTGGGTCAGTACGTTTAAGAATCGGAATGATAGGGGAATTACATAGATTGGAGTCGGTTTCGACAACCACTCCCTGTGCAATGAGCTCTTCAATGATTTCCAGTAAAGCCACTACAGCATCGGGTGGTAACTTGTATTGTCTGATTCGGGGCAGTACAACTCCTGGCTTGAGTGTCACTCGGTATGGTGTAATGTGCATACAACCTACATCAGTTGGGCCTTTAGCCCACAAATGTTCTGGTACATTTTTCAATCTGTCATCAAAATCTCGAAACACATAGTGACCTTTAAAGTCACGTAGAAATAGTCTAACTCCTTCCGGAGAACAACATATTACCGCTCCTAGAGCCTTCAGTGTTTTGATACCTAACAAGTTTTCTGGACACGACTTCGTGAGTAGTAAGTCTGTAGTGCGTGACAATGGACCAACTGTTAGGGGGACAGGTTTCGAAACTTCATTAACAATAGGCTGTCCTGAAAAACCAAGGGAAACATTCTGTGAGCCTGAGAGGGGTGCCCCTGGAACCTCATTGTGACTTATTGTTGTTCGACTTGCCCCTGTGTCAATCAGAAACTTTCTATCCTTTCCTAATACTTGACTATGTACATAAGGACCCTCTTGATCTACAGGGATTTCAATAAGAGGCAAGCCAACCTCCCTCTCTAGGCTGTTTCATGTGTATCGCTGATAATCGGGATAATCAGATTGTGCATACTGGTACATCTGTTGTGAAACTTGCTGTGTCGCGGCAATAGGCTGTGGCTGTGGTACCGCTACTGTCTGTACTGTCTGTTGTGGAGCATGCATTGGCTGGGTGTTCTGTGGAACATGTTGCTGGACCTGATGTTGGATCTGGTCCTGTCTGGGCTGACGGGGTCTCTCTTTAGTTTTACCTGTGGCTATGTTGTGTTTCAGGACGGTACATTCATTTACATAGTGACCTGGCTGTTTACAGTAGTTGCATGTCCCTTTAACGGGAGCCGCCGAATTATTAGACTGTGTCATACCCCTTTTCTGACCGTCAGCTGGAACTGACTGAGCAACTAGCATTTTCATTTTCGTGTCTTTCATACGTCTTTGTTCGTGATCTTGTTCTTCTCTAATTCTATTCTGGTGGTACTGTAAAATTTGTAACATTTGGGATGGCGTATTTGCTTGCCATGTACTTTCGACCTTATATACACGGTTCTTAACCTGTGGCAGGGAATTCTCGACTAATTTGGTTACAAAAAGGTGGGGGTATGACTCGCTACTTGGTTTCAGGCCACTATTAATAATAAAACATTTCTCGAATCTGGAATAAAAATCACTAGTGTCTTCATCGTGTTTCTGTTTACAGGCTGAGATTGCGTCCCAGTCTTCCTTTTTCGTTGTCAATAATCTTGGCAAAACCTGTACAATTAATCCTGGTAATGCTTTAGCTTTTTCCCCAAGGCCTAACCCTGGAGTACGTCCATTTTCCTCGTCTTCTATTTCGGTCCAATTAATCTTTTTATCTCCCACCTCCCATTCTTTCTCTTTAAGTTTCTCGTAAATGCCAGCTGGCAACAGTACTTTTAACATTTTCATAATATCTGAGTACGTGTAGTCACCCATGAGTAGCATATCTTTAATTTCTCGGTGAAAACCTGCAGGGTCTTTATCGTGACAGGGCACTAGTTTCTTCATTTCTAGCAGTTCTATTTTAGTGAGGGGTGTATATACATATACACGTTCTAATGTGTCATCGTCTTTTCTTACTGGATGTACTTCTCGTAAGGGATTCTGTCTGTCGAAGTAAAACATTTTTCTTTCTGGGGGTGGTGGAGCTGACATAAACTGAGGTTTCAGAAAAATACTATACTTGTGTCTATGTTCTAGAATTTCTTTAATTAAATCGGTACCTAGGCCTCTCCATCTATTAGAGAGCAGTTCTATCAATATGTCCGGTAAGGGACCTGAATCAGAATGTTGGCTTTTAAACAACGTAATGAGATGCTGAATCGTGTATACACTAGCTAATTTCTGTTCATCAGGGGAAAGGCTCAAAAACGTCTGAGCTACTGCATCATCATTATACGTACTAGAATTGCCGGCCCATTGTACGGCGGACCGGGCTAGTTCTTGTTCATCCATGGAATTTATTTTATTTTATTTATTTATTTTTGCTATTTTTAAAGCGCGCAAATACCCATACAGGTGTCTCGGCGCTGGTGATCATAGAACTCCCTACACTTTGACGGGGTGGTTAGGCAGAGGAGAAAAGCCATGTCTTGAGGCTTTTTCGGAATTTAAGGAGCGTGGGGGCGGTTTTGATATGCAGTGGGAGGGTGTTCCACAATTTAGCAGTGGCTGTAGTGAAGCACCTGTCTCCCCAAGTGGCCTTTTTTGTCCGAGGGACAGACAGCATGAAAGCTGATGGAGGATCGAAGGGTTCTGCGATGCTCCAATGGGTGAAGAGCTTCTTTTAGGAACTTAGGCCCTGGGTAGTTAAGGGTCTTGTAGGCTATGCAAAGAGCCTTGAATTTTATTCGGCTCCTGACTGGGAGCCAGTGGAGCTCTTTGATATGATGGGAGACAGATGTGAATTTGGAAATAGAGAGTAAGGTTCTGGCAGCCGCGTTTTGCACGGTCTGGAGTTTGTTGAGGACTCCTTCCTGCGCATTAAGAAGCAGAGAGTTGCAGTAATCCGTTTTTGAAAACACTAAAGTACTGATAAGTGTTTTGCCGGCTGACTGTGGTAGATAAGGAAGGAGTTTCTTGATTTTTTTTGAGGGTGTAGAATGCAGATGATACGACAGCATTGGCGTGATGGTGGAAAGTCAGTTTATTGTCGAAGGTGACTCCCAGGTTCCGGACCTTAACCACCGGTTGGGGGGGGGATCCCAGCTCCGGTGGCCACCATTGTGGGGACCATGCTGGTTTCAAGCTCCCGAATGTCATCACCTCCGTTTTATCAGAGTTAAGTTTGAGGCAGTTTGATGACATCCAGGAGCTTATTGCCTTCATTCCCTCCTGGAAGTTGGCTGCCACGCTAGCTCCGTTATTGTACACCGATAGTACTAGTTGCGTGTCATCGGCGTATGTGGTAAGGGCAATACCATAGGATTTTATCACCCTCGCCAAGTCCGATACATAGATATTAAAAAGCGTCGGACTTAGCGAGGAGCCCTGTGGAACGCCGCAGGGGAGTGAGAAGGTCTGGGAGGTGAAATTACCCATTTTGACAGTCTGTGGGCGATTGGCGAGGAATGAAGCAATCAGATCTTTTGCTGTTCCTCCTATTCCCAGAGCTGCGACACAGTCGATCAAGGTGATATGATCGACCGTGTCAAATGCAGCGGAGAGATCTAGGAGTATCAAGACAGCTGATCCTCCCTTGTCCATGGTTGTTCTAATTTCGTCTGCGGCTTTCAATAGTGCCGTCTCTGTCCCGTGTCCCTGCCTAAAACCGAACTGTGTGTCATCTAGCAAATTGTTGTTGTTGATGTATTTTGATAGCTGCATGTTCATGGACTTTTCAAAAATCTTTGCTGGGAATGGGAGACAGGCGATGGGTCTATAGCTTGCTGGGATGAGAGGGTCTAGCGTAGGTTTTTTCAGCAATGGCTTTATAATCGCCTCTTTCCAGACTGAGGGATATATACCTGTTGCGAACATAGCATTGCATATAGTGGACAACGAAGGGGAAATTGCTTCCGGTATGCGGTTGAGAATGGAAGGGGGACATGGGTCGAGGGGTGAGCCGGATTTTGTGTTGGCTACCAGACGTTGAATGTGATCCTTATCTACGGAGTTAAAAGATAATAAAGTTGGCTGATTGCTCGTAAGGGGAGGACTCGAAGATGGTAGGGAGGCAGAGCATGAGAAACTCTGAAAGATGGAACTGACTTTTTCCTCAAAGAAGCTGGCCAAGGCATCTGCCAGTGATTGAGAGCCTTCTAAGGGCGGCGTCGGGGGGTTGGATAGAGTGGTAACTACCCTGAATAGTTCTCCTGACGAGTTTTTTGCCTGATTGATTTGAGTGATAAAGTAATGGCTTTTCTCAGTGGTTATCGCTCTTTTGTAGATGGCGAGGGCATTTTTATAGTTGGATTTGTCTGCAGGGCTGTAATTGCGACGCCATTGTCTTTCGAGGTTCCTGCAGTATTGTTTCTGCATGCGTAGGGCCTCAGTGAACCATGGGGCTGAAGGTATTTTTCTATTTCGGTGTGATGATTTAAGTGGGGCTAGCTTGTTACAGGCCGTGTCTAGGTTTGTCAGGTAGTTTGGTAGGGTCTTGCTCATTGGGGATGTAATTATCCTGTATCATCTCTGCTAATTGTGTTATGTTAATGTTTTTCCAGTCTCTGTATGTTGAACGGGCTGGTGCAGTGAGGCTCGGTTTAGTGGAGTTTGTTTGCACTGTGAAACAAATAGCTGAGTGGTCTGTCCAGATTAGAGGAATTATTTGGTTGATATTTACAAGAGGATTGTTAGTAAATATACCGTCTAGTGTGTGACCTGCCTGATGAGTCGGGGAATTGATAAGTTGCATTAGGCCTGCAGCTTCAAGGTCTGCAAGAAGTTGCGTAGTATCGTGGTTATTCGAAGTCTCAAGGTGAAAATTGAAGTCACCTAATAGCGTAAAATGAGGGGCGTCGGCGACTGCTTCGATTAGACTACCTATGTTGGCTAGAAACTTAGCTCTTGACCCTGGAGGGCGGTAAATCAGCATTCCCTTGAAGGATGATTTTGCTGATAGGCCTAGAGTGAATATGAGAGACTCATATTCTGGACATGTATATGGTTTGGTCGAGAGTTTGAAGTGGCTTTTATAAATTATAGCAATGCCGCCACCTCTTTTTATAGGTCTGTCTAGTCTACAAACATTGTAGTTGATTGGAGTGGCTTCTGCAAAATCGGGTCCTGAGGCTTCATCGCCCCATGTCTCGGTGATGAACAGTAGGTCTAGTTTGTGCGCGTCGATTAAGTCGGCGATTTCTGTTTTGTGCTTGGGGAGGGATCTGGCGTTTATTAATGCTGCTTGAATTGAAGGTAGGTTATTTGTTGAAGGTTTCCCGGAACATTTGATGCAAGTCGGACATAAGATTGGGCCTAAGATGTGATTAGAGTAGCTTAAATGTGGGGGTATATGCGGTTGGTCGGCTAGGTGTCTCAGTTGTCGTAATTCATCAGTGGAATAGGTTAATCTCACCGAATCAGTAAAAGGCCGTGGTGCTGGAGTTGCAGGGGGGGTGGCCGTTGGCCCGTCCTCGGCGCGGACGAGCGCAGACGGGCTTGCCTTCGGCGCGCAAACGGCGCTCCCGCTGCGCTCGTCCGCTGCGCTTCCATAGGAAGCACATGTTTTATAATTGCGGATGACGTAAATGGGGAGGGGCGTGGCCTCAAGAAGGGGGCGTGGCCTCCGTGAACGTCGGGAATGGCGGCAGCGCTAAACTCCGCTGCACTGCCACACGAAGGTGATGTTTGTGTCCTGAGCTAAAGTGCCAAGAGGGGGAGTGAGGAGGTAGGTAGTACACAACAAGTAAACAAGTGACTCTCAAATGTAAAAAAAACAGAGTAGATTAAAAGCACACTCCCGGCTTCCGCCTCAGGAGAACTAATAGCATCAACCGGCGCTTGTAATCAGCATCCTTATGAGTGCTCGGCGCTTGGTGTGGCCTCGAGAGGGGGCGTGGCCTCAAGAAGGGGGGGTGGCCTCCGTGAACGTCGGGAATGGCGGCAGCGCTAAACTCCGCTGCACTGCCACACGAAGGTGATGTTTGTGTCCTGAGCTAAAGTGCCAAGAGGGGGAGTGAGGAGGTAGGTAGTACACAACAAGTAAACAAGTGACTCTCAAATGTTAAAAAAACAGAGTAGATTAAAATTAAGTACATGGTACCCCATTCGATCTTGAAGTATTTTATCGGTAGCCTGAAACAAATGTTCAGGAGTCCTCGGATTTGACATGGCTGCTTGAAAAAGTCTCTTACTTTCTGGACGTACCGGACGCATTGTATTATTAAAGGGTCTTCCCTTACCTACGTATGCTATCATTTCTCTAGCTGGTAATTGCAATGCTTCTGCTGTGGTCTCTGGTTGTTCCTCCTCCTCCGAGGATTCATTCTTGTCTGTATCTATTTCTCTTTCAGGCTGTCTTCTTTCGTGTATTTTTACTACAGCTTTTCGGATCCTTCTGTACATGTTTTCTATACAACTCTGTTTATCATGTTTTCCGTCCGCTATATTCTGACCCCATTTGTTAAGTGCGTTCATTTCTTCCTTGTCTACACCGGGCCTATCTTGATCTCTTATCAAGCAGTTTATAAAGAAGCGTAATATCATACCTTGAGTGTCAACTTTCTGGTATGCCATGGCCTCGCCAATACTTTCAGGACCTTCCCCCGTTTGGACAAAATGATATATTCTGTCTAGATGATCAATCATTCCTGGTAGTAACATTAAATAGTTTGCAACTCGTCGTAGACGTACTGATGCTAGCATCATTCTGTCGTTTTTACCGGGTACTGGATCATATCTACAGTCTGTGAGAGGCTCTTTAAGTATGTCGTAATTCGTTGTTTGAGGTGTACGTTGTTTTGCTAAATCCCTATAAGTCAGTCGATGTGTTTGTGGCGGTGTTTGAAAACCTCCTGTCGCACCTCCCGAGGTGCCAGGTCCAAAAGGATTTAGTGGATGAATGCCAGGAATAATAGGTGCGGGAAGGGCTGGGGGAATAAGCGCAGGATGTGGAACGGGAGGAGGAGTTTGTTGTTGCGGAAGTGGTTGATTATCTCGGGGTGGGGTGCCGTCAGCAGGTGGTGCATGGACACGTACATTTGTATATGCGGGAGCTACGTCGTCTAAATAGGAAGAAAGGAATATGTCCTTTGCGGTCTTGTGGCGTAATTTGGTCGGAACTAATGGAGGGGGCAGATCTTTTGGTACTTCCGGGGTGGCCTTAGGTAAACCCTCGGCCAAAAGAGGATACATACCATTCGCAAGAGTATTTCGCTGTCGGTCTACTTGTTCTGCTTTGACTCGTATACCTTCCTCAACTAATTCATTTTCTCAGGCTTTTTCTGAATCTTCCCTATGTTTTTCTGCTCTTCTGAATTCTTTTTCTGTTCGTTTATGCGATTCTTTACGCCACAATTCTATGGCATCTTTCTGAGATTGTCTGGCTTTCTTTTTCCATAGTGCTTCTTCTACTCTCATGATGCAATCTGCATCCCATGTCCCTGTAACGAGCCATCTGTATTTCTCTTCTAGGTTCTTAGTATAATCGGCCCATAAATCTAGGTACAGTATGGCATCTAAGCCATGCTTATGGTACATATAATTTCCGGGAGTGTCCCTGGGTGGGACAGGAATTGCTTCCTCTAATATCCCTTTCCTAGTTCCTATCTGTTTTAATTTGCTGAATAATGGCATCTTGATATTCGGTACTCGATACTTACTTGAGCCTGAACACACTTTTAACACAGAAACACAGTAATGTATATCAGTCACTCATACCACGACATTAATCACATAAAAACATTTTGAACACAGATCGACTACCCTTGAACTCTAAAACGAGAACAAAATCTAACCCTTGAATGTCTTGATATACTGCTAAACAGTACAGATACACTGCTAAAACAGTGCAGACCGGGTCTGTGTACCCAAACCCGTCTTTACCGGATACATAGTAATGCACCCGTCTAGATGCGTCCCCAGACACGGTACTCACCGGGAAGCACGGAACGGAAGGCCTCGGAAACTCGTCTGGACTGGACCGGACTGGACTCGACTCGACTCGACTCGTGACGTAGATACTTCGGAACTGGTGGGCCTCTAGATACCTCGGACCTTGTTCTCTTTGGCTGGGCTCTGGTCGGGATCCTCCGCACTCCTCACCGCCTCGTCTGGGTGCTGATCGCAGTCTCCGTCACCTCCGTAGGCCTGAGGGAGATACAGGAAATCCTGCGGGTACGCGTAATTGTCCGTCTTGGCTGGGGCAGGGGGCAAAGCCTGCAACGCACCTACCGGCGCGTGGTGTGGGGGAGGGGTCACTATTCGGGCGCCAAATTAATGTGGTAAATAAATATTTACCGACTGAATTTCTATGCGGTAAAGTTTAATAAAATAACTCAATCGGAAATAAAGAGACAAAGTCTGTGGCAGCTGGGTTATAAGGGGTTTTATTCCATAAAATGGAATGGTTCGAACCAGGATATCATGTTCCTTTCACCATAAAGGATCAGGAAGGGATAGAGCATACTTTATTGACAGAGTACAACTTTTATAGTTAATGCACAGAATGGTGATGAATACAGAAGGCGTAACAGCTGAGAGAAACGAGATAAGAACACATGTGCGTAACAATACGTAATCAGAAGGCGTGCACTGGGGCGTACACAGAGGTGTGTGCTAGAAAACGTCACATGAAAAGTGTCACAGGTGGGTGGATACATAGTGGAATCTTGCAGTGTCAGCAGAAATCTGTGGCAAGGATGCGCGCGCAGCAGCATGACGTGTGACTGACGTGAGGCTGGAGGGTGCAGGGGACTTGACATTTAGTACCAGAGGAAAAAGACAGAAGTCTGGCATGTCAGATCAACTCGTTCCTAAATCATATCTGATATCTTGTGTTTGGGGAACTATATTATCTAGAAGGAAAGGTCTCTCGGGTAGAGGCTACTCTATACTGACTATTAATGCGTGCATATGTGACTACGTGTCTGCGTGAAATGCGAGGGGCCATGGGCCTACCATGGTAACAGGAGCAATGAATTACTTGCATGGAGACAGAGAGGCCGGGCCCTTTGCTCTGCAGCCGGGGAAATGTTTATCTATTCTGCTAGACTGGAATGTGTTTTCGAGGAGCTGAACTCGGCTATACTGATAACTTGAAGGCAAAATACTGTCTTTGGCAGGCAAGCAGGCCAAGCCGGGCACCGCTCGCCGCGCAGGGAGTAGGACAGAGGTCAGGGAGGCATCCCACGTTGCAGCTTTCAAGAGGCAGGAAGGGCTTGATGGCAGAAATCAGGGCCTAGCTCTGCAGGACTAGGAAAAACGTGAAAGTGCACCATGGAAAGACGTTGGCAAGGCATACTTAGGAACTGAATTATCGATCCATTCATGGTGTATCTGAAAGAGGACATGTTAACGTTGGACGCAAATGTATTTGCGTCTTCATAGCAGGTCGAGGAGGGAAGTTACATGCACTTTAAGCTCATACATGGAGACGGTGGGGTTCACGTTAGGGGACACAATTGACTATAAAAATTTATATTACCTCAACTTCTTCGCCAGTTCAGCCTGACCCACCGCTGTGCCTGCTGGGCTTCATTAAATTCTGGCCAGATGCCTCTCGCTGACTGATTGCAATGTTGCTCGTCCTTGCGCGGTACACGGAGGCCATGTGCTAGGGGCACATACCCGCACCTAAATTTACCCAGTGGCTTGAGGATACCTCTAGATGGCAGACCCTGCTGTCGGAATTTTGGGACCTTTTGTCAGCTAGATCTCGTCCCCTTGACACTAGCCAAACTACCTCCGCCGCGCTTCCCGCCAGCACTCAGCCCGCGGCGGCCGCTGGTGCTGGTCAGTAGCTATCGCCCCTCCTGTCCCCTATGCTCTGGAGCCGGACCCGCACTCAACTCTAAGACGCTGTAATAACACTGTCTCAGCTATGAATGGCTTACTGAAATATTCGTATTTTATTGGTCTGTGCATTTATTTGCTCGGTCTCTCTCCTCTGGTGTTGTGCTTTGTAACTGATCCACCATGTCTGATTTGATGCAGATGTGTAGTTTGGCTATGCTGATTCTTTCAATAAAGGTTTTTGGAGAATTAAAAAAAAAGTATAGAATGGAACGAGCTAATTCGATTCAGAGCCTCAATTTACCAATCACTGCTTTACAGAAGAAGGGTTGGATAATATAGCACTAGGCACCATAGGAACTTAACATTTTGATTTTGCACCGGACTATGAACACTTACGCAACTTAGCACTAATTTGCACCTGTTCCTACATGATGTCTTCCTTGTTTTTAGAAGGGAGTTTTTATCTAAATGTAAATATTAACATATATATCTGTTACATTCTTAATGATTGCGATGAGAGCAGGGCAGCGCAAAATGCTTGATTAACATTATTATACACATTGTAATCAATGTTCCCTCTAATTTGTTTCCTCTGTGGGTGGCATTGTATGGTCTCTGTGCGCTGCAGCTAATGTTATGTGCACCAAGAACCAGACTGCGCGTGTGGGTGCAGCAACAAATATCAGTGCAAAAATCACTCCAAACCTTTGCTTAAAAAGTGAAAAGATGGTGCATTGCCACACTTGCAGCGCCACATAATGGGTCATAAGGCAGGTTTGCATTCAAATACACACACCTTGACATTAAATTGGTTACCCAAGCAAGTACACTTCGGCTTTGGAAAAGCACAGGACTTTAACGGTGGTACCAATATAAGATTTTTCATTAATACAAAAAAAACAAAAAATTTTTTTTTTAAATAAAACCCCACATTTTGCTATTCTGTCTAAATTCATAAAGAAACCACATATCTATGTATTTATTCAAGGATTTACGCATTCTGAACAAGGAACACAACCCCAGACCCACCCCTGGCTCCCCCCCAACAGGTTCACATTCTATACCATCTATCTAAAGGCACACACTAAATCAAATAAGGTGTCCATAATGCTCACCTATTATCAACTTAATAAAGATGAGAAATGGTTTCACGAGAACACAAAAATACTGTAGTTCCCTCTCTCTAAGTCCTATTTATCACAGTACAGGATGTATCTGTAGATATAAGCATACTCAAGTTAGTGTCAAAATCCAATGCATGATTCCAGGTTATGTTCCTCAGCTAACTCTAAGGGAGTCCTGCTTTCACTTTATACCATCTTGCCTTATACTTTGATGTAGATAAATATTCAGGTCTGTGTCATTCCTTATTAATCGATTTCAATGCACTGCCATTGTTTGCTTTTAAAAACCGCAATAATATAATACAGCTCTAAGTATACATCCCTAAGCCTAATGTTGTTTTGCGTACTATATTAGACCCACCTTTAAAAATCGCAAATCATTTAGGGTTTGTACAAATTGGCCCTGAAAGAGACCAAGGAGGATATGAATAAACAAAATGTTTCTCTCCTACTACCAGAAAAGTGACCGTAGAACTCACATTCCCCACCTATTCTTCCTATCATAACAGTGCCAGCGCTCCATTCTAGAAAGCCCGTTCAAGGAAAAGAATTGTATACATGTTAAAACCGTGGGCCCCCATTGTCGTTCGGGAACCCAGGATTAAGCAGGGAGTCTCTGTTGCAACCAACTAGTCTTAGACCTTAGGCCTCACGAGTAAGTGAGACTGACTGTGCTTGCTGTAGCTAACCGAGTGAGTTAATATTAATTACATATTATTTGTTTTTAGAAGCAGCACAATCAGCTGCCTCTGTGCCAGTCGTGTTGCAGTATATGCTAGTTCAGAGTGCTGCTCAGGCATTGCTACAGGCTCAAGGCTTCCAGTGTGCTGTGTGTTACCAAGTGTGTGCCTGAGACTGCCTTTTCAAAATGCCTGGGGCTGCGTGCATGCTGCTGTCTGCCCCTGTTACTGTTTTGCAGTTTTATGCAGTCCGATGTTGGCCCAACGGTATTTCTATCACCTTACATGAGCACCAGTTAATTCACACAAAGTCACATTCCTTTTTAGGGATGGGGGAATAAGGGATTCACAGAATCACAGTAACGGTCAAACAAAGAGACGGGAAGCATATGGCTGCCATAGAAAGAAGCATGAGGTAGAATAGGGGATAGGCAGCATTGGCATTCGGTATCCTTGGCATTCGCCTGAGTCGCTTGAGGGCATCTGAGAAAAAAAATTGGGGGCCTCCCCAATGTTTTTTTTGAATGTTCGGTATCCTACCCTCAAGATCGATGTTTACAATCATTTTTTCGGTGATTTCGGGCCCCACGTTAGCACTGACTTTTTGGCTTCTGTTTTCTAGTTGACATTCACTGTTATGCACGTTCTATGTGAATGAATTAATTTTTCCAGGTAGGACTTAAAGACGTGGAGGATGCAGCGAACTCTGACTTATTTGTGTCCACATGGTGGCAGCAGACACCGCATCATAGACGAAGATATTTATTTTTAATGCCTTTCTTGTCCCACCACTGCTCTTACAGGATAGGTTTTAATAAATGCCTCTGTTGCTTCACCTGAACGCTTTGGAAATTGATGAACTGCCAATATTTAATCCCATAAAAAAGCGCAGATTTGCACAGGGTCCTGCTGCAACTCCGAAGTCCTTGGACTCGCTCCCATTTTGCGCTAGTGTTGGGAAAAAAAATAGGAAGCCCGCCTGGCTGTGGCGGACTTGCCAGGGCCAGACTGGGTACCACAACTGACCCTGGCAAGGTGATTCTAAAAGCACACGCTGTGTTTGTGCTGCAATATTTTCATTTTCTCGAGTGCGTCTGTGGTGCTCATTGTGTGCTTTTGTTTAAAGTATTCATGTTAATCGCAGCTCCTGACTGGCTCTGCCATTAACACAAATACTTAAACAAAAGCAAACAATGAGCCGCACAGACGCACTCAAGAAAACAAAAGAAATTTAGCAAGTGCTCCCTCCTTGGGAAGGGAGCACTTGCTAAATACCTCTTCAAGTTTGAAATGCCTGATTTTCGCGCTGCAGTGGCTGCACCAATGCTCTCTGGGGCATGTGTGTGTGTGCCACACGCACAGCACTGCGCGCTTGGGGGCACTGATGTGCGCGCGCGCTCAGGCGCGCACGTTCAAGGGAACACTGATTGTAATGATTTTTAGCCCCTTCAGTGCTCATGACGGAGCGGTTCCGTCATGAGCGCCGGTTGAGCTGTGTGTATGACGGAACCGTTTCGTTATGGCCCCGCCCGCTCAATAGAACGTTCAGAACAGCGCGAAAATTCGCACCTCGCTGTAGGTGTTAATTAATAAAAAAATAAATGACATTGTTATTGGCTAGTATTAAGTGGATCCAACCTTGGCAGCAATGCACGCAGAACCTTTATTGCATCACATTGGGGAAAAAATTAGCGAGAACATTGGAAACAACCATGATGGACACTACCAAGCCCCACTGCCCAGGTCGTTTCACCTTACGAATCCTTTCATGGAATGTTAACTATCTTGGCAATAGACTAAAATTGGGGATTGTGGTGAAATTCCGGGTGTTTTTTGCAATTTTCACCCCGAGTGGACTGGGTATGCTCAGACGTGAGTCCCAGGCTCTCCACATCACTGGAGTCAAGATATCCAGGCTGAAGAAAACTGATAGCCAGAAACCGGTCCTTGGATGCTTGATTCCGGTCTAGGAAAGACATGGCTTGGTAGTTCGGGCTGGACTGTTCCCATGAGGAACAGAGTCAAGGCTGATTTGCATAAAGCCATTGTCTGACCTAGGGTGGTGTGGAATGCAAAAAAAAAATGGATTTAGGCCCAGATCTTTGTACTGGGGTGAATGTAAGACATTGTTCTGCATTCTGTCCATCAACTGTGTTTTTTGCAATTTTCATCCCGAGTTGGCTGGGTATGCTCAGACGTGATTCCCAGGCTCTCCACATCACTGAAGTCAAGCTATCCAGGCTGAAGAAGGCTGATAGCCAGAAACCGGTCCTTGGATGCTTGATTCCGGTCTAGGAAAGACATCGCTTGGTAGTTCGGGCTGGACTGTTCCCATGAGGCACAGGGTCAAGGCTGATTTGCATATAGCCATTGTCTGACCTAGGGTGGTGTGAAGTGCAAAAAAACGATGGATTTAGGCCCAGATCTTTGTACTGGGGTGAATGTAAGACATTGTTCTGCATTCTGTCTATCAACAGTATTTTTTGCAATTTTCACCCCGAGTGGGCTGGGTATGCTCAGACGTGTGTCCCAGGCTCTCCACATCACTGGAGTCAAGCTATCCAGGCTGAAGAAGGCTGATAGCCAGAAACCGGTCCTTGGATGCTTGATTCCGGTCTAGGAAAGACATGGCTTGGTAGTTCGGGCTGGACTGTTCCCATGAGGCACAGGGTCAAGGCTGATTTGCATATAGCCATTGTCTGACCTAGGGTGGTGTGGAGTGCAAAAAAACGATGGATTTAGGCCCAGATCTTTGTACTGGGGTGAATGTAAGACATTGTTCTGCATTCTGTCCCTCAACTGTGTTTTTTGAAATTTTCACCCCGAGTGGGCTGGGTATGCTCAGACGTGAGTCCCAGGCTCTCCACATCACTGGAGTCAAGCTATCCAGGCTGAAGAAGGCTGATAGCCAGAAACCGGTCCTTGGATGCTTGATTCCGGTCTAGGAATGACATGGCTTGGTAGTTCGGGCTGGACTGTACCCATGAGGTACAGGGTGAAGGCTGATTTGCATATAGCCATTGTCTGACCTAAGGTGGTGTGGAGTGCAAAAAAACGATGGATTTAGGCCCAGATATTTGTACTGGGGTGAATGTAAGACATTGTTCTGCATTCTGTCCATCAACTGTGTTTTTTGCAATTTTCACCCCGAGTGGGCTGGGTATGCTCAGACGTGAGTCCCAGGCTCTCCACATCACTGGAGTCAAGCTATCCAGGCTGAAGAAGGCTGATAGCCAGAAACCGGTCCTTGGATGCTTGATTCCGGTCTAGGAAAGACATGGCTTGGTAGGTCGGGCTGGACTGTTCCCATGAGGCACAGGGTCAAGGCTGATTTGCATATAGCCATTGTCTGACCTAGGTTGGTGTGGAGTGCAAAAAAATGATGGATTAAGCCCCAGATCTTTGTACTGGGGTGAATGTAGGACATTGTTCTGCATTCTGTCCATCAACTGTGTTTTTTAAAATTCCGGGTTAGACACGACCCAGACATTGTCCTACTGCAAGAAACCCACCTGCAACAGTACAGGGTAACAGCTATGGGTTGCTAGCCCAAAGCAGATTCTGGTTGTTGGACACAGTGGGGGATATTCTCAAGAACGTGTGATAACTACCGCAAAATCAGCTTAACCTAACTCTCCACATCGCAGTCTATTTCAGGAAAATAACTCTGTACTAACGTGGTATTCCCAAGCCGGCGGCACCATGCAATAGGCTCATGATTACTATAGAGGTTTATAACACGCGAAGGGGGTATTGTGTGTTACATGTGTACATTTTTGATGATGTAGTTATTTATGTATATATCTATGTCAACTGTTTTTACGTGATTTGGTCGTAGCAATCCTTTCCTGAAATCCAGCATTGCTCTATCACTTTTTAGGCTATGAATGCATGTGTTTGTATATAAATGTCTATTAATTTTTTCATGTTGTGTGTATATGTTTTATGTGGTACCTGTATATACTCTCAGTGTACTTTTTAATTTTACATGTTTCAGCCCTGACGAAGTACCCTCGGTACGAAACGCGTTGGCTGATGCTGAAGTGTTTTTAAAAATTTAGAAATTCCGAACAATAAAGTTTTTCTGAAGACTTCTGGAGACCAATTGAACTTTATTTACATTTTCTGTGCACTGTCCTTTTTGGAGAAAATATTGTTATCTGTGAAAAAAGTGGAGCTAAAGTGTGGCAAGTTCTGGATGTGTGTTGCACTACTCTTTGATGGACTTATGAGATCTTAAAAATTGAGGTGCCTTACTAGGGTCAGCTACACTGTTCTTTGTTGTGGCTCACGATAAAGCGCCAAATGTTCGCGATAAAGTCAATGCGAAGCCGCAAAAATGTGAAACACGAACGCAAAAAAAAAAGCTGCGATGAGGCCAATAGCGATACATAAACCAGCGACAGGCCTGCAATTTCCATGCATTATGCATTGAAAATGCACCATAAAAGCAGAGTACAACAAAAACGGTGAGATGACAATATACTAGCACAATCCCACATCCGTGACGTAGAACAAATGACCATTGTCTAGCATTGGATAGGCATCTCCTCAGTCCCAATATACATGGACATGCAGTCTACATTTAAACCACGCCAATGCAGACACATGCACGGAACCCACAGTGAAACCGCAACTCCCCTTCACATTGCAGAGGGACAAGCAACCCCTCCTGCACACAATTATGACAGCACGGACGGATGGAGGGACAGTGACTCCCGCTTATGTACATGTTGCCCAGGTTGTGGGACTTGAGTCACGGGGGCACCCAAAAGGAGCACTGTTGTCACCTGTAGGTCACAAATGCCAGCCAAAATGGAATCACCTTGGACACATGTGAAACGCCGAAGAGTGGGATACCCTGCTAACTGACACACAGGACTGGCAGTTTGAACATGTGACACCCCAAGCAGCCTCTTTGACACACCCACCATCCATGGACACATCATAAAATCGTCATCAACACATGTCGCACTCACACTTGTGTGAGTGATGTGCCTGTACAGATGAGTGACATGCACTTAGTGAATGTAATTTTGGAATGCATTTATTTGCACTTGCTGTGCCAGTGGTTCTTCTGTTCTGTCCCATGATTGCCAAGGACTGTCACAGTGTGACGTGCTCATCTGAAGAAATTTGCAATGATGGTGTCCCTGCGGGCTATTCCTGCTGCGGCTGCAGTGGGGTGTGGTCCACCTGCCTCATCTTCATCATCATCGTCCGGTGCCTCTGGAACCGGTATCCATGGTGCCTTGCTGCGTACACATATGTTGCGCAACACACAACATGCAACGATCATCTTGTACACAATGTCTGGGCTGAACAGGAGCCTTCCACCTGTGACATCCAGGCACCTGAAACGTGACTTCAACACGCCAAATGTGCATTCCAGGTTGCCCCTGGTGCCTTTGTGAGCCACATTGTACTGCCTCTGGGCCTGTGTGTTCGGGGCTTAGAGGGGTGTCATCATCCAAGTGCAGAGTGCATATCCTTGATCACCTGTGACAGGGCAGAGAGACAGAAGTCAACAGTTGGTTCTGCATGATGTGTTGTTAGCCTCACTGCCTCATTGGTGTGTGATATGTGTGACCTTGTGATTCCTGTTTGACATGTACCGCTTGTGGTAAATTAGCGGCATCAATGTGTATTACGTAGCCTCACTGCTGCTCCTCCATCCCCAAGCCTATTCACTAGTGTGCGCAGCGGGATTTTATCACTTGCACCCCTACAGCACATCATTGTCATGCCTGTCTGCGCATGTCCACAAGCCTGACAATGACACTCTGATTTTGTGCGATGAAGGTAGGCGGCCACGTGTGTGTAGGCCTATGGTAAGGACAGGGCAGACACAGATGTAGAGTACATGCCAGGCTGAACTCGCCCTGCAGTTGAGGGTAGACCTTTGGCGTTTGCGGCGGAAACAGAGACACACACAACAGTTGGCATGTATGATCCCGGACCATGGGCGGGCTGCCTCACCCTCATGTACCCCTAGGCCGAGGACGCACTCCGTGGGCATGCTACATAGCAACATTGCACAATGCGTGTGTTGGACAGGCCACGTGAGGGGCTTGCCTCCTCCCCGCATGACAGGACCCGAGCCCCGGTCCTCCCGATGTTACCCACAGAAACAACCCGCAACCCGTCCCAGGCGGGACTCCGGCCCCCGGACATCTCTGTGCCATGTGGTCGAATCCCTTCCAGCTTCCTCGGCCGGCCCGGCCGCCATCTTGGGCACTGCACCACGAGGTCGCGTGGCCTCAGATCGACCCTAACCCTGGGCCTGGCCAGGCCCCGACATCCCGGCACCACCATCCACCCAGGAGATGAACGGCCCACTTGACAGGTCAATGGGAGAAAGAAGTGTCGATGGCTCTCCCCCCGCCAGGTGCCGATCGCACCCAGCTCCCCCGGGCGCTGGCTCCACCCCCCTGCTGGGTGTCTGGACTCCCTCATCCCGGACCTCCCGACCTCCAAGCGCGAGGGTCCGGACATCAAAGGGCGCCAGACCTATAACTGGGGCAGCTCCAGAGCAGGAAGGCAGTTGTATCCTGGAGTCGAGAGACACCGCGACAAACTCATCCCTGACGGACTACTGGCGCTGCCGTAGCCCTGCCTTGCGAACGATTGTCCTGCCTGCTGGCGCTGCCGCAACCTTCTGAATCCTTCAACCTCGTCGGGACCTGCTGGCACTGCCGCGGACCGTTGTAACGACCATCTTCACCGGGACCTGCTGGCATCGCCGCGGACCGTCGTCACCTTCGATCATCTCGGGACCTGCTGGCTCCGCCGCGGCCCGACCATCTAGAACGCCGAGCTCGAGGATTGTGAGCTATCCCTCGTATCATCCCATCTGCCAGATTGGTAACAAGACTGACCCGCTACCCCCTTCCCATCCAAGAGACTAAGATTCGAGGGGACCCCTGAGTCCAGACCTCCTTGTACCATTCCACCGTACTTAAAGATTGCTTATAAAGAACGTTAAACCTTATCATTGTGTGGTGTACGTCTGTGGGGGGGAAGTTACTTGTCTGTACGATCGCTGGAGATGGCTCTCCCCGGAGACCTCTCCCCTTGTCCTCGGCCGACCCTCCCGGTCCGTCTAACAGCGTGACAGGTGGCACAGACACCACACCAGAGACACACGCATCAGTTACCTTTTTGTCAATGCCTAAACTCAACCACGCCCAGAGCCACGTGTTGTATGACCACACCCCTACGCTGTACTGCCGTATGCCAGTCCACTCACGCTCACAGGGGGTCCGACACAGCCAAATGTCTCAGAGCTACACCACTGCCTGAGGCGACAAGGTTACGCACGCTGTAAACAGCACAATGTGTGTGGTATGGCCCGTGGCCCTCATGCAAGCATAATGACCACACGGACACAATGAGATCATTTGTGGAACTGTCTACAGGCACTTGCGCCCGGCACCTTTTATTGCCAGGGTCACATGTCCAGTGACGCCTGTGCTGGATGGGTGTTGGGTGGTGTAAGCCACCCCTCAGGGGTTGGTTGGTGCTGGTTACAACTACAACAGTGATCAGACAATCTGAAGTTCAAGGTACAAACTTCAAGGGTCCATGACTTGAGCTGCACAGAGTTAGTGGCCCCCGATGCCCTGCAGCCGGCACAAGCACAACGCCACGGGACGGTGCCTTGCGGTGCACCAAGGTAGGGCCATGAGAGCTGAGCGGGTCCTCGTTGATGTGCAAGGAGAATGTCACGGAGTGTTACGGGGGACAGTGGAAGGTGTCCATCCAGGGCATGTTGCAGAGGGCAGAAGCAAAAAAGAAACAGGCATCATGGAGGAGATAAATGCTACAGCCTCCTTTTCCCAGTGTCAGTATCAGCTACATGATGAAGACAACCCCCAGGCCATAGACTCAGACACCAACAATGTTCAACGGGAGAGTGTCCATGACTCCCGGGGCACAGAGCCAGTGGCACCAGTGCTGGAAGGGGATGCAGTCTGCGATGAGGCCTGTACAATGATATAAACTCTGCAAATCAAGACTCAGTTCCAATTGTGTGTCCTACTCGACCACAGTGTGTGCCGAAGGCAGCGTTCAGCATGGGGCAACCGCTGTGCAGCCAGATCGTCCTGGATCTCTTACACACGGCGTCGGAATGGCATGTGGAGAAGATTCCTGGTTGACGGAGGTGGAGGCAACAGAGCAGCGCGGGTGTGCACCCTGTGACGATGCTGTGTCCTGCCTGGGACAGACTGGATTGGATTTGTCTGCGGCCTGCTAGACGGGTGTGTAGGCCTAAGGCAGAAGTCACCAAGAGCCCAAAGACAAGTGTGGTCGGAATGCTATGCACAGAGTTGGTGGCACCACATAGAAAGGAGTATAGGGATTTAATCGATGCCATGAACATGTACTCTGCCATCGTGTAATCAAGACTCAGCACCAGATGTGTAACCTACTTGTCCGCTGTGTATGCCGGTGTAGTGCATCAACTGGAAAGGAGTACTGCAGACCTTGCTCGCAGAGGCCGTGATGGTCTGAGGGGGCTGCGAAGGCCGTGGGCCTCATGCTTGGAGCTAGCACAGGCACGTGGTGGGCACTCTTGGAGACACTCTGTTGTCGGCAGGTGAGCAGTGAGGCCTGGATGCGCAGGGGCAGACGAGACTGGTTCTGGGAGCAGCAGCCCGGGCTGCAGCAGGCGCACAGGATCGCAGGCACTGCTGCACACGGCTTCGGCCTCGTGGTGGGGTGAGAGGCGCCGTCCTGGCAGACTCGTTGGCTATTCTGGAAGAGAACCATGCCCAGAGGTACGTGCTTTTCATTCACACCCCTATGCTAGCCTGGCGTACACCAGGTAAACCAACTCCGTTCAAACTTACAGGGGGACATAACAAGCTATATTTCCATGATCTTCCCCACTAGCTGGAGTGACATGGTTGCGTCCACTGTCCACAAGACTACCAACACCGGCATTATATGTCGACATGGATATGTCTGTGGTCTGCAAACTGCAGTCTGTCCAGCACATCCACGCCACACTTGGCAATGTGTGCATTTTCATTCATGGGTCACTTGCCTGCTTCGCACATGTCTGGTTGACACCTATCTCCACATTCCGCTGGTGTGTGCCATGCTGTTGATGGGTCATGTACATGGCTAGCCCAGGTTGCCACAGTAAGTTGTGACGTCGTGTCTGGTGAGTGGGTATGTTGTTTGGCATGTTGTATGTGGGTTTGTAACATGTGTATTGCCAGAGTTGTGAATTGCATGACTTTGGAGTTGAGGTGTGTGGTGTGTCCATTTTGTACTTACCAACGAGCACTGCATTTCCATAGGTGCTGTCCTGGAAGCGGCGGTTGATGATGGACTGTTGGAAGATGTATGAGTCATGCACACTGCCTGGGTAGTTGGCGACAACATTGGTGAAGAGTCCCCGGTGGTCCACTATTGCCTGCACATTGATGGAATGTGTGCGCTTTCTGTTGCGGTAATTGTGTGGAGTGTCGGCAGGGGGCAACAGTAGGACATGTGTGCAGTCAATTGCCCCTAACACGTGCGGGAATCCAGGTATGGCGTAGAAGCCTTGCTTGGTTTTCAGCTGTTACTGTGCAGTGTGGGGGAAGTATATGTGCTGGGGTACCACGCTGATGATGGCATCCAGGACAGGTGTAAAGAACTTGAATAGGGCTGGCTGTGAGACTCCTCTGACTCTGGCGGTTGTTGGATTGAAGGTCCCAGAGGTCAACAGGCGCAGCACAGCCAGCAGCTTTGTCTGCGGAGAGATGTTGGTTGTCGGCCATGTTGGTACCGTCAGCCTTTTGGGAATGATGTTCAGGATGCGGAGGATGGTTGTCCCTTTGAGCCTGTAGTGGGCAATGACATACTCTGGTGTTAAGTCTGTGAGACAGGGCATTTTCGGAATGTCCACTGTCTTTGTCTGCGCTGCCTCTGTGGTGGTCCGGGGGGGGGATGTGGGGGTCTAGGGTGGGGGTGGAGGTCCTGGGGGTGGTTGCGGTGGGTGTTGTGGCCCTGTTGGGGCTCCAAGCTGCATGATCAGTGGCTCCATGGCATCTATTGCCCTTCAGGTGTGGCTCTTGGCTGGGCCCCCTTTATGCTGCAAGTTGTTGTCTGACTTTGCACCAAGTCAGAGCAGGTGTTAATTTCCTGGCGCTAATTTGCTTGATCGCATGTTTTGTGATGATATCACCGATCTGGCTGGTCGTTGGGAATGTTGCGAGGTGGTGTTGTCGCGGCTTTTTGCTCGGGAATGCCTACTCTGCATCTCATTAGCGATAGTTGCCGGGCTCATCCGTGGCGATGTTTTTTGAGGATGCTATCGCCGGAAAACTGGTGATATGGGCTGTTTGCACCGGCTTGTGAATGGAGTCATGCATTTATTGCAGCTTTTGATGCGCTAAAGTGCTGATAACTCTGCGATAGATCCTTGAGAATATGCCCCACTGGGTTTTCAGTGAGCTCTAAGGGTTGGGGCTCTGTTGTAAACAAACAGAAGTCGGATCTCTAGCGTAGCTTAAGTAAATTCTTTTATTTAAGTTATTTCAAGATGTTAATAGGAAAATCCCATCAGGAGCAGCTGTCCTGCTGCGCAGCCCCTACCCAACTGACACTCGCAGACATCTCACATTCCATCCATCCAACATTCCACATCACACACGTTCTAGCTGAGCAGCAGGAAGACATAAGTTACAACATATCTCCCTTCGTTAGGGGAAACAAATGCATTGTGAAATATATTAGATGAAACAATTAAAATAATGACAATATGGCTAATACATATATCGTCAATAAATTGAATACAATGCACTAATAATAAATATGCAATACAATACTACACACCTCACATCACAAGTCACACCATCATCGACTGACATAAAAGATACATCCTGTCACACACCATACCACATCTCATCAAACTAACATAGAAGATACATCCTGAGACACTATATTACATCTCATCTCGCACACAACTATACTAGAGATTACACACCACACTGCAATCTGAACAGAGCATCACATAACTTCCTGAATTAAACCACTATCCTACATCATACACCAAAAACCCATATGCCACAGATCATACCAGTTGGCCAGACCGGTACAACGAGCAACACACAGGGAACAAACCTTAACACCATATATATATCAGGAAACAATGTGCGCACCTCAGACAAATAAACAAGCACCGTCATAACACTGCTACACACATCTACCTAAAAACTCAAAGACAAATACAGTAGATGTCTTATTCATGCACCATTATACAATACACTATACCTAGTAATGAATGACCACACAAAACATAGCCATCTCATACACAACACGAACCAATGAGTGGCCTAACAACTCGACACCAACTCATACACAACGCTCTAATGCTTTTAGGATCCTGGTCCCTGTTGTGGATCAAGTTATGGGACATTTGTCTCCAACCTGGGCTCTTGGTGATTTATTCACCTACTATCAATCATCAAGAAATAATGAGAGGCTTAACCGTAACACAGTCATCTCATACACAACTCAAACCAATGAGTGGCCTAACAACTCAACACCAACTCATACACAATACTCTATAGCTTTTGGGAACCTAGTCCCTGTTGTGGTCAAGTTCTGGGACCTATGTCCCCAACATGGACTCTTTGTCCCCGTTTTTGGGCTTTCCGTTGCGTTTCAAGTTCCGGGACATTGTCCCCAACATGGTCTGTCAGACCTGCTTCTATTACTGGGACCTTTGTCCTGTTTCACTTCTATAATTGTATAGAATGGAAGATTTCTAACCAAAGGACCCAGGAAAAGATCAACATATTCCGGTATTCTATCTGTGGGACCCCCCATACCTGACACGATAGGTCTCCCTGGTGTAAAGGGAAGATTCTTATGCATCTTTGGTAAGGTATAGAGCCAGGGATAGCAGGGTCTAAAGACCTTCAGATATAGAAACTCTTCATCATTGATCAATCCTGACTGATTCCAACTCAAAAGTTTAGAGTTGATCTCCAGTGTAAGTGGACCCATGGGGTTGTAATTCAGGCATTCATAGCACGTATCATCTCCTAATTGGTTAAGGATCTCTTGTTGGTAGTCAATGCGGTCCATCACCACCACGTTGCCTCCTTTGTCTGCCTCCCCGATGGTGATGGTGTCATTGTCAATCAGTGTAGAAAGGGCTAGTCTTTCTCCATGGGAAAGATTATCCTTGTATTTGAACATTCTGTCCTTGTGCAAGCGATTCAGGTTGGAACTACTCACTTTATTGGTCCAGGTGGTGAATCCCACACCATTAAGACCAACATCAACTGTGCAACGAAATTTGTAGTGTACATTATAGAGTGTAACTGTGGCAAATATTATGTTGGGAGTACTATCAGACCCCTCAAAGAGAGAATCACAGAACATGTAAGGGCTATACTCAAATGTGACCCTAAATATCCAGTGGCTTTACATGTCGCAGCCTGCTACAAGGGAGAGACTGGTACACTTGTGAGATTTTTTGGCATTGACATGGTTCCACTAGGTGTCAGAGGAGGGAATCGTGAGCTCAAACTCAGACGCACTGAAGCGTTGTGGATAATGCGCTTGCGGACAGTTGAGCACGGACTGAATTATGATCAGGAGATGCAGTATTTTCTGGGTGATCAGATCATTTTCTTAGAAATTTTAGGTTG
Source organism: Lissotriton vulgaris (assembly GCF_964263255.1). Lineage (NCBI taxonomy): Eukaryota > Metazoa > Chordata > Amphibia > Caudata > Salamandridae > Lissotriton > Lissotriton vulgaris. The sequence continues at coordinate 19,191,711 of NC_141685.1, read as the reverse complement.
TGATTTGCAAGACCTCCACTGATTTGTGACTACTGAGCTTAACTATCTGTCACAACAGATCTACTTAGTTAGACGTCTTCTCTAGACAGATCTATGTAATTGACATGTGCCATAATGTATGATTTGACAGCAATAGCTTACTATGCAGTAGACGAATTGGATTATGTCTTTTCTCCTCTATTATCTTACTGAAGCTCTATGAGAATGACCTTTCAACTGAAAAGAGTTATTTTGAACTTCAAGTTCACGCTGCGTATTCCCCAAAAACCTGATGTATGTAGACCTCCTTTTGTATCATATGTTATATCAAGCTGTGACATGAGCGATGTTCTGTTTGTATTTATTTCAATGACATTATATGTTAATGGACTGGACTTATGAAATTTCAGATGGCAGTTATTTAGATATAACTAATTGTAATGTGTGAGACCTTTGTAATTTGAGAAGCATTCTCAACCAGAAACGTTTATGATGGAGTCACGAGCGAGTGGGACCTGCACGGTTATTTTCACCCACCATAATTGCATGAATTACCAATTCTCTAGAGACACGTCGTCATTCAATTAGTCTAGGCTATGTACACTGGCGTTGTTTGGGCACATATCATCACCATTTCTCATTGATTGAAATGTGTTCTGTGCTTTACTACCGACATTTACCTTTGGCTTACTAGATTTCTGAGTAATACGTTATGCCACACGGACTTTGAGAAAGGGAATCGACGTTACCCTTAAATCATTGAATAGTGTCACATTTCTGATATGTATTTGAGGTACTCCCACATACGATAGACATTGTTCATTTATATGGAGCAAGTCAGTCATTTGCGGGATCTGCGCAACTGTCTAAGTATTTTTAATAAAACTTTGGAATTTTGAATCATGATAATTTGCGCTCTGAATTCTAGTAATGCGTATTACTTGTGGTTGTTAAGTAATGAATTATGCGGTATATGTTTTTCCAAATTGAATCTAGGAGTCATGGTTTCATACCATGGCATGCTGTACTTGGAAGTAATTTTTCGAGTGGTCAGCGCTCTTGCTTTTCATGACGCGATTTGAATGCATCCCCATTTAACCGGCCGAACTTCCGGGTCATGTGTACAAACAGGAACACTGCCCGGAGAGAGGACACGCTTGGAACCGCACTCGGTCTCTAAGGTGAGCGTTTTTTTCTTTTTCTTTTTTTTTTTCAATTTTTGAAAACTTTTATTTATGTAGATGGTGACATACAAATACGGGCTACAACCCAGAGGCCGGCCACGGAACAAACTGGAAGACACCAATAGCAATAAAAAGTACGGAATGGTCACGCAATACTGCCCAATGCTGCGAGTCTATAATGCTAACTGAGCATAACCCCCCAGTAAAGGAACACTGAAGGTTAATTTTATATATATAAAAATAAAGGATCAGTCGTATAATAAGCGTCTTGGTACACATAACGGGGAACAGAATCAACATCATTATATTAGAGAATCCGTAAGTCAGTTATCAAAATAGTCCAAAGCAGTCAAGCTATCGATGCCCTTGCTATTCTTCTTCAGTCATTGTCCACTCGCAACCTCATGTGCCCAAAGACAAGCAAAACATCACTGTCATGATAATCGAATCATCAATGAGACGGAAAAAGGTGCAATCACTATACAACCCAACCCGGAGAGTAAAAGAAAACGAAAATATTAGAAAAAAGGGAAAGGGAAGGGGGAATCCACGTTACTGTACCCACCCCATGGCGATAATGGCGATCCACAATCCAGACAGCAAAATTCTTAGGGGCGGGGAAGCTAGGTCAGGAAAAGCAAAAACCCGAAAGTACCATACCATATGGGAATACCCAAACCTCCCCCCCCGGGCACTCATCCCGCGGGGATCACGCACAGCAATGGAGACCCAAGAAAAGGACAGACAAGAGTCATAGAAACAAAGAACTATCTAATAGACCCCCATCCACCCGCCCCACCCTGCACCCCTGCAGAAAGCTATGGCCTACCCCTGCCAGCAGCGTGCCTGTCGCCCTAAGTGTGAACCCGAAATATAGAATGAGATAATGTAGGGAAAGGAGAAGAAAACAGATAAAAAGGAAAAAAGAAAAGTCAAGGGGGGAGGATACCATGTAATAAGGCGCAGGGCCCCCACCCCCCGCCCATACAAACATTCTAGTGTAGCCCATAACGAAACTGGCATGGTTTCAAGTAGCCATACATGTTAAGGGTTCGACAAGTTATCTCAATTTGTGGCAGTCCATAAGTCCGTGCATCAAACAGCAGTCCTCTGGGTTAAAAACCCCCGGGTTCATCCCAGTCCTTTCTTAGCCATCGCCTCGGTGTATGAAAAGGTAGCAAGCATAAAACAAAGCCGTGAGAAGAGGTCATGGAGCCACCGCTGGACGGTCAATGGAAGCCACCCACTGCATCTCCACCGCCGAAGGCAATGCAAGAGCCGTTCACGGCAGCCATGTAAATCAGTTGCACTGATCGCCCGCAGTTCTTCCCGCATGCGGTCCAAGCCGCCGCCGCCCCCGCAGAAGTACGGGAAACAAAAAGTAACCACCTCAGGCCCATCCGCATCCCTGGGGGATGGCTCGGAAGCAATGGCGATCCCCACATCGACCTGCACACAAAAATCCCGAACCAGGGTCGCCTGCCAAATCCTTAGCGCCCGCAGGACGTCGCCAATCGTGGGTTCACACTCCCCGGTGCAGGTCCCATCACAGCACAGAGGTACAGCACCAGCATCCCAGGGCGTCCCACAGCTTACGGCATCAGCCGCCATTTTGTGATTACTGCGCAGTTTTTTCGAGACCAACTCCTGGGGTGGGCTCACAAGCGGGGCCCACGCGGGATCCCCCTCAATCGTCCACACAGCAGCCTCGGTGCAAAGATGAGGGTCACAGAAAAAGCGGGACACGCCGGCGCCAACGCTCCGCTGGAGCAACTCTCCACCACCGAGCGATGGGAGTCAGGATGGCCGAGCGAGGCAACAAGGGGGGGAGCCACCAGCATGGCTTCCCCACACACAACTTGCCGCACCTCACCTCTGGACCACCGGAAGGTAGACCCAGGCGCGTTCAGTTGCCTTCAGCTTTTTCGCACAGCGGCCTCCACCGGCCGGCATCCGTCCTCCACCCGAGGCCGCCCCCAACTCGTCTCCGCCGGCTACTCGCTGAAGGCAAGGCCCCGGTCTCCACTCAACAGAGGCCGCACTTCCTGGGAGGACGCCGCTGCGGGCCTACTGATCTCCGGAGCCACCAGGATGGGTGGAAAGTGTCAGCAGGCCTTCATCTGTAAAATGTTGTCTATTTTGGGCAGGATGGGTGACAGGATAGATTAGTTTGGGCAGGGAGGCCGGCGGAGCCGAGCTACCGGGCGGCCATCACGACGTCGAGCTAGGCTCCTCCCCAACGTTTTTTTCTTTTGATCCCCATTCTTTAATCTTTCAGTTTTGGTGGGCTATCGTGTGCTTTTAATACCATACAGTGTGGTTTACACATACTCTTACATTCCTTCACAGAGTCTTGGCGTCCTCGTAACAGACTGAAGTCGTACCCGACTGCAGGCTTTCCGGTGTCTGACGGTACACTCGTTTTTTTGGGGTAAGAAGCATCTCGACAACTCCGTTTTATTTATCTCATAATACAATAATTTTTTATGAGACGGAATCCTAACTTAACGCGTTTTTCAGTTTTAGAGCACAACTAAAGAACCAATCGAATTTTAAACATTGTTAAGGACACATGAAGTTTCTCCTCACGTTTACTTCATTTTGGGGTAAGATTTCTCAATTATTGTTCGGATGGAAGTTAATACTTTTCTAGCTTCCTATGTCTAGCCACACATCAGGTGCTTACCAAATGTTTGCGTTTTGTATAAGTGACAGGTAACTTGATCTTTAGTTAATATCCAGACAGGTGTATAGGAACTTGGAGGTTGTAGTGTGGATGATACTTTAGGTTTTGCAAGTGGTTTACGTGCCGATCCTTCAATGGAATGCTATTTCAGGTCTCATTAGTTATTGCTTGGATCCTTACAGTGTGGAGACCAGTTTCTTGAATTTTTCCTCATTGGTGGTCACGGGCCCGGCTGGGTCGGCATTATCACCAGCTGTGCGGTGAGCATTCTTTACCTTTTTGATATACACAGTTTCGTTGTTCCTTTTAGCCCAGGTATTTGCGTACAGGACCCAATTGTGATGGTGTTTCCTCCTTTTTTCATTTCTTTAATCCCTATACAGACCTACTAGTTTCAATACAGCCTTATTAGGTATGTAAGTCCCGGTATGGGAGTCACAATTGCACGATACTCTTTTTCCTTTCACATTACACGCAGTATGTATGATCCGTGCACATTCAGTGGCACTCGAATACAGAGGGACACAAATTGCTACTTTGCTACTATGAGACTAGAGACTACGCCGTCCTGGTTAATCACGAGTCATAAGAGTGTTTTAACCATGATTCACTTATTCACCTGGTTATGTATTCACGGGTCACTTACACATTTCAAGAGACGGCGTCGTAGAGGCACTTCGACTGAATGCTTTGGGTTGCACTATGTTGTAACAAAGTGTAGTGCTGGTGTTGTACACTAGTGGAAGCGGAAGTAGTTTCTTGCATGAAACAATGTAAAACTGTATCATTGTGACTGTACTCTTACGCATAGATTGCCCCAGTGTTACTTATTTGTATTTTCAGCCCTGAGGATGAAGCACGTGTCGGCTGGCTGTTTGACACAATAAAGGACTCCAACTGACAACTTTCCCCCTGGAGATTCCTAGAAACCTTCTGTTGCTTTGTCTTTTGTACTTAATCGTTTTTTGTTACTTAACAAATGTTTCACTGTTTTTGAGTGCATTGGGTAACCCCGTTATTTCTGCAGTTGGTAGTTTGACTACTCACCTTTGAGTGGTTCTAAGGGCTCTCCACTCACCCTTTGCACCACCAGATAATAGCCAACTAATATTAAGTGTGTTGATTGGTAGGCTGTGCAACTTGTTTCTTCTGACTAATAATAATAATAATAATAATAATAGGGGGTTTTGTAAAGCGCTTGGTGACGCACAGCGGCGTGTCCCCGCGCTGTGGAGCGAGTGCTTGCAGGGAAACTGCAGGGGGGCAGAACCTGTTACCGGGTGAATAGTATTGTTTTTAACTTCGCTCTAAAGATTGGTTCGGATGGCTCAAGACGCAACGCCGCAGGAAGTTTATTCCAGCTTAACGCAGCCAGATGCCTGAAAGATCTTCCGCCTATCCTTGCTTTAGACACCTTGGGCATGGACAGACGCCCCGAGCCGGAAGATCTAAGGGAACGGGAAGGCTCGTATTGTGTCAGCAGTCCCTGCAATGGAAGGGGTGCCCTACCATTGACGATTCGATGGCAAGTGCAGAGTGCTTTAAATTCCACCCTGCTTCTTACCGGGAGCCAGTGCAGGGTCTGAAGAGCCGCTTTAGAGGCAGCCCTTCTGGGTAGTCTGAGCACCAATCGGGCAGCAGCGTTCTGCAAGACCTGCAGGCGGCTCAGATTCTTCTCTAAGGTCCCTAAATAGAGAAGGTTGCCATAATCCATCTTAGATGTGACTAGTGCATGCACTAGCGTTTGGCGTGCTTTGATGGGTAGGAATTTCAGCACCTTCCTAAGGCTCTTGAGAGTCCCGAAGCAGGATCCAACCACCCGATTGATCTGGGGGCCAAAGGTCAAGTTGGAATCAAACCAGATGCCCAAATTCCTCGCCTCCTGGCAGGGGGTAGGTGTTGGTCCCAGGCATGGCGGCCACCATGCCGACGTCCACGCCGCCAGGCCACCCCCTACGACCAGCACCTCAGTCTTGCCTCCGTTGAGCTTGAGGCAGTTGGCGGACATCCAGACTGCAAGATCTTGCATGCACGATCTGAAGATGTCCGCCGCGAGACTGGGCGCACGTGACAGGGAGATGACCAGCTGCGTGTCGTCGGCATAAGACACCATGCGCAGGCCGTGACTCTCCACTATAGTGGCTACCGGAGCAACGTAGAGATTAAAAAGAGTTGGACTCAGGGGTGAGCCCTGCGGCACCCCCTGGTCCAAAGCTACAAGCCCTTCGGTATTCTTAAGTTAGGATTCTGTCTTAAGTCTGTCTTAAGTCTGTCTTAAGACAAAATCCTAACTTCTGTGACTATCAAAAGTAGTAAGTTTAGGATTTTGTCTTAAGTTAGTTCTGTGAATCAGCCCCAATGTGTCTCAACCCCTAAAGAGTTCAGATAATATTTTCGGCAGTTTCCTTCACGATCTTGAACTGGAATTGCTGCAAGCCTCAGGGGTATGGCCAAGCCTGGTCCTTTTCCCTTAATGTTGCTTAGGATGATCATGGAAAGTGTAACAAAATTCCCCATTAATTTCATACATTAATCCACAGCTGGTGAAGCTCAGTCTTCATTTTGTACTCGTTTCAATCCTTCAGGGAGGACAGCGAATGAAGGTTACTATGCGTGTGTGAGAAGTTGGCCTGGTATATGCTGTGCACTAATTAAAGTGGGCACCTTGCACCAGTCCAAACAACTTTTATGGTGATTTAAGAGGTCAAAGATAACCTTAGAAAGCTATCCAAGAGGTAGCTGTGGAGAGCAGCCTCAGGCGTAGTGTTGAAGGAATGTTAAGCAGCTTGTTTTACCAGAATGCAATCTTATTGAATGGATTAAATGAAAGGAGAACCATACAGTAGTTATAAGAATATATGTTTATTATTATAACCCCTTAAATACCTCACAGTACCTGCTACACGCAGGTAAACACAAAGCACACAATACTGTAGCACAGAAAGAATAGTAAGTAGCACTAATTCACAGTAGGCTCCAGGAGGAGACTAAAGCATATACTAAAATAGTGGTATAAGAACCACAACTCGAGTCAAGACAAGGTCTAGAGTAAGTAGAATTCCTGGGACCCCAAGGAACCACCCAAGGGGAGTAAGTAGGAACCCCACGGAGGATGGGTGCAGTGTGAGAACACGACTGCGTGATCCATACAATTCAATGGGAGAGACGGGTTGCAGTTTTAGTCAGTCAGTCAGTCAAATACACTTTATTCAATTCATTAAAATCATAAAAGGCATAAAATATTACAAACATTCACATTTAAATGATTCATATATTTACAAATTCAGTGCAAAAACCCATTAAATCGTTATAGGACGATAAAATCAATTTAAAATCTGCGTTAAAATCAATCATACTAATATGTCATGTGGAACCACTTTTCTTTTGTTTGATTATCATTGCCTCCACTAGGAATCTAGCCACACTGTAGATGATGCGAGTAGTTCTCAACAACTGGAGATATAAGAGGGCGGGCCTTACTTGGGTAATCCCGGCCTCTTTCAGGATTGGGACCAAATATTTTTTCCTAATATCTTCAAAGAATCCACAAAACATAATAAAATGTATGGCATCTTGTTATGAAGGGTTGTCACAGTTGCAGGGAAGCCCGCATTCAGGTTTTATCCATGATTGGGTACCACCCAAGTAATGGTGCATCAAATTAAATCTAAATTTAATTAATAGAACTCTATGAAAGGGTTTGGTTACTGTGATCAAATAAGGCTCTAGTGAGGGGGAAGTTTGTAACATAAAATGTGATCTAACTGTAGATTTCAATAATTCCCGCTCCTCACGGGACGTTCTTAGTCTGTCCATAAAGTGCTTTTTGATCCAGCTAATGTCCTCCCTCTTGATACTGATTGGGCTTAAAAAGAGCTCAGGGCGGCCCAGCTGTTTAAAGGCATCTCTCAAATAAGCGAGCCAGGGTACTTTGTTTGTGTTGTCCAGTGACATCACATCGGCCAAGATTGCATGGTTCAAAGTTATATCTTGGTTGAGCCATGTTTTTGCCCAGAATGTTAAGGGGGCCAATTTCAGCCTGTCTGATACATGGTCCAAGCCCACCTCCGCATGAATCGAAAAGGTAGGGGTGGACTGGGGTATAGACAGGGAATGTCTGAAAAATCTGTTCTCCACTCTTGGTATCTTTTCATGGGATGCGTAGCCCCATAAGGGAGCGCCGTAGGTGGCAATTGGCATACATTTCGTATTATAAACTTTTATCAATGCCTCCATGGGCCTCGCCCCCAACCGTTTTGAGAAACCCATTAAGGCTGAAGTGGCCCTTGCCACAGATATACTCTTAGCCTTAATTTGAGGTGCCCAGGTCCCCTTTTCGTCAAAGAGTACACCTAAATACGAGAAAGCAGTAACCCTTGAGACTACCTCGCCCTTGCACATGAATGTTTTTAATTTGCCTTTATTTCTATGGTGACCCACCACTATTGAGAAGGATCATTTGGCATTGATCTTAAGGTCAAGTCAATTCATAAAGGAACCAAATAGGTCTAGCAATCTCTGTAGTCCTACTCCAGTACGCGCTATTAGGACTGTATCTTCCGTCTATAGGAGGGCCGGGATTTCCTCTCTCCTACACGTGGCACGTTCACCCCTGGAGTTATTAAATAAGCTCCTAAATTATTAATGTAGATGGAGAAGAGGAGGGGGGCCAGGATACAGCCCTGGCCCCCCCCCTCGCTCCGACTTGAACCGACTTGTGCACCTACCCTCCGTAGTTACCCTAATCTTTGCAGACAGATCCTGATGGAGTGAGGCTATAAAATGTACGAGTGGGGGCTCAATCCCAATCTCCACGAGGATAGACCACAGCTTAGCCCTATTCACCAAATCAAAGGCCGTGGAGAGGTCCATGAAGGCCAGAAATAACGACATTCCTTAGCTACTGTATACTTAGAGATTAAGAGGTGCAAATTCAAGCATTGTTCTAAGGTGCCTCTTTTTTCTCTGAACCCATATTGTAGATTCGATAGGGTCCCACTTCCCTCCAAATTCTTCCTTCAGCCTATACAATAAAACCCTGCCTAGAATCTTAATCGCAGAGTCTAACAGGGAAATGGGTCTGTAGCATGCTGGATCGTCTCACTGGCCCTTTTTGAAGATCGGGACAATAATTGAGGTGGCCCAAGTTGCAGGGAGGGTGTTGCCATTTGCAGCATGAAAGACATGTGTTAATAACTTGGCCCAATGTTTTGGCGAGTGCCTATATAGGTCCGCCGGAACACCGTCCGGGCCTGGGGCCTTATTTTTGGAGGTCTCAGTTATAGCTCTTTCTACCTCTGCACAGTTAAACGCAAGGGGAACACTCTCCCCACTTAAACGAGCAGTTTGTTGTACCAGGTGCTGGGTCGCCGTAAACCTCTCTAAAATGGCTTTGGGCCATATGTATCAAGCAAATTAGCAGTCGCAAAGGCCTTTGCAAATGCTAATTTGCTAAACGGAATGTATGAAACATTTTCGCAGCAAAATAAGGAATCGCAAAATTTGCCATTACTTATTTTGCAATTGCACTTAAGGAATCGCAAATTTAGCGATTCCTTAAATGCAATGTATCAAATAAAAATTAATGCAAAAATGCCCATAAGGAATCGGAAATTACCACCAACTTCTAGTTGATGGTAATTTGCGAATTCTTTTGAAAAAGCAATTTATTTAAAATCCAAAGTTGGTATATGACGCTCATACATGCCCTTAGGGCATGTATGTGCGCCATATGCCCACACATGTCATTTTCAGGGGTGCAGCAGGGTGTTCTTGTGACGTAAAGTAGTGGAAAAATTCGCCAATGCCACTTTGGTAGATTTCATCGAATCTAACCATCTACTTGATGGCTCCCAAACCGGCTTTCGTCCCAGGCATGGAACAGAAACTGCGCTACTGGCAGTGACGGAGGAGGCACGAAAGATCTTGGACCAGGGAGGATTAGCGGCCATAATCCTCCTGCACCTCAGTGCCGCTTTCGAAACTGTCAATCACAGCACACTTCTCTCACGGCTTACTAACATTGGGATTTCGGGCACGGCCATTTCTTGGCTTGAATCGTTCCTCACTGATGGTTCCTTTCAGGTGTTTGAGGGTTCCTCCATCTCCCCAAGCAAATCTATTCCTTGCGGCATCCCCCAGGGCTCATCCTTGAGCCACACATTGTTTAATGTCTACATGGGGCCACTAGCTGAGGTGGTCCGCCCATTCGGTATTAAAATCATCACATACGCGGACGACACCCAGCTGGTGGTCTCCCTCAACCAACTTGACACAAACCCAGACAACCTTAGGACCTGCTTGGAAGAAGTTTCAAACTGGATGACCCAATCATACCTGAAACTGAACGGTGATAAAACTGAGCTAATGTTTTTAGGCAATCCCTCCACATTAGCTCTCAAATCACTTTGGACCCCCTCCCTGGGCGCCCTAGGAAAAAATCAAGCGCCTTGGCATATGGCTCGATAAAACCCTCAGCTTCAATGCCCAAGCCACCAAACTCTCGGCAACCTGCTTCGGCCTTCTCAGGCTAATTCGGAAGATCCTCCCCTTACAACCCTTCGAAGCAAGGAAAATAATGGTTCAAGGCCTAATCCTATCCAGATTGGACTTCGGAAACGCCCTGTACCTAGGTGCCCCCCAACTCACTCTCAACATTCTTCAGGTGGTGCAGAATGCTGCGGCCCAGACTCTTCTTCAAATCCCCCAGCGTTTCCCAATAGAGGCCAGTCTGAGGACCTTACACTGGCTACCGGTAAGGCATAGAATCGAGTTCAAGACACTTTATATTTCCCACCAAGCCTACTGGAAAACTGGTCCATCCATAAATCATTCTCTGATTACCCCTCACAACCCTGTAAGACTCCTCAGATCAGCTTCCTCCTCGCTGGTCACAGTCCCCAGGATTAAAAAATCCAGAAGTGGAGGCCGCTCCTTTTCTTATAATGTCTCCAAACTCTGGAATTCCCTCCCCCTCAACATGCTATCAGAATCTAATCTACTTTGTTTCCGCAAACAGCTAAAAACTCTACTGTTCTCCCACCCTGATTAACTTTCCTTTTCCATCAGCTCGCATCTGTCTGTAGCGCTGGGACGCCTCAGGGTAACCACCGCGCTTTATAAATTTTCCTTTCATTTCATTCGTTGACCTATAGATATAGTAAACCTATATCTAAAGTAAGTGGTGCATGCACCATCTTACACAGGTTGCAATGGTAGGCCTGAAGTTCCATTTTGCATGGACTCTCATGGGTGGCATGATGCATATTTCAGCCCATGGGAGGTCTCTGGGGTACCTATGCCCTGGGTACATGTGTACCATATACAAGGGACTGACAAGGGTACCCCAGTATCCAATCTGGAGTGTACCTAAGTACATGCATAACATTTTAGGGAGAAAGCAGATAGACTGGGGTCCTGATTAGCAGGATCCCATTCAGCCTAGTCAAAAACCAGCAAAACACCAGGCAAAAAGTGGGGGTAACTATGCAGTCAGATCCTACCTCCCTACAGATCATTGAAAAGATGCTTCTCCAGGTCTTACACTCCTCTTCTGGCTGCATCATTCCTTTCGGAAGACACATAGTCAGAGTTCTAGGCTTATCTTGGGGTGTTATATGAGAACAGAACACTTCTAGCTGGTTGGTCGTGTGAGCAATACAAAATACAATTTTGTCACGTTTTTGGGGGCATCTTCCCCATAATTGCATTTATTGTCTATGGGCCGATTGCCTATATGGTAACCATTCTCTGTACTATTGGTCCCTCTTAAGCTGGTCTGGCGTTCATTATTCATAGTGATGCAGCAGAAATCAAAGTTTATTTGTAGGGATGCTTTAAATTCACAAATGTAGAGCGCACCTGCATATAATCCTTTGTTGTATTAACGTGAATTCTTAGAATTTGCGAAATGTAATAACATGAAACGTGATGTGTTTAGGCCATTGAATTGTAACCTAGAGAATTAATGTTGAATGTGGATGTGACTAGCAGTAACCATCAACATGAAGAGTTAGCAGTTTGAATTTCATGGTGCTGTAGAATTTGTTCTTTCTCCTGTTTTGTGTTGCAGGTGAAAGAAGCACTCTTGTTAGCTAGAATAATGTCTTTGTTTTATTAGTCAGGCAAGGAGAGGAAAAGTTACATTGAACAGTCTGAATCGATAAAGGAAGGCCGTTGTCCTGGGCACAGGAGAAGGCTTGGGAACCAAAGACAAATGTGGGGAGAAGAACAACACCATTGTCCCATGGAAACCTACCACTAGGACAGCACCCAGACCGGATGGCTCGACCTACAAAGGATCTTGGGAAAGGTTCTCTTCAATATTGTGTTGTTGGGAGTAGGGAAAGCGCCAAATTCTCCTGCCTTCGGAGACAGAGCACCTCAGAAGGACCTCTGTCTCAATAGCTTCATGCTATCTGGCCCATCGATGGTAGAGAGACTTACTAGGAAGACTCCACTTGCTGAAACCTTTTATTTCCTTTCCCTGAAGATGCTTAAGTAGGATGTAATTTTTGCGTTTGTGTAGGGATAGTTTAATGCTTTCTATTCATCAATCCTCGATGCAGGGAAACTTGGACTTATGCTTTCTGACCCTCTCTATCCTGCTTCTTGTTTATGATGCACCCTTTTAAACTGGATCCACTCTTTGTTAACGGACAAAAACATTTTCAGTAAGAGAAAGCATGCTTGGATGGTAATTAACAATATAAGACCCTCTTGCCAGCACCATACCTAAACTTCACATTCTCGGTCTACCGAAAGCAACAACTGATGACCATTCGCTTCGGCAAATTACCTTCCATAGTGGACTAGCCAACCTGGGTCCACAAAGGGCTGAAAGAATGGCGACTATGCAGTAGCAATAAAGAGGACTTCATCCACTTAGTCTGTGTATGTCCCAAACTTTTAAAAGCACGAGTCACTTTATTATGGAATGCAATGAACACCAGAAGAATAAGGACCGGCGGATCTGCTATTATAGCAAGGTTTGATCCGAATGACAACTGATAAAGTTCCTTATCTCACATGACCGGGTATTAAAAACTGGACACCTAGCCATTGCCCAGTACTGTTGAAAAAAGGTATTTACAATAAGGGGTGGTGAGGGACAGAGTCTCTGAATTAAGCAGAAAGCTCTCACCCAGTCAAGAGATCAGGGCTAGATCCAACACCGTTTTTTAGCTCACTGCACCATCCCAGTTTCAGAACCTGGCTGTATGCAAATTAGTCTGTTCCTGTCCCAGTGCATGATGGGAACAGGGCAAACCAAACTACAAAAGCCAATTCTTACACTGGGAAGGAAACAAGCTCCCGGGGACCGGTTTCTGGCAGTACAGCCGTCTTCGGCCCGGTTTGCTTGAATCCTGATGGTGCAATGAGCAAGGGTCTCACATCTGAGAATACCCTTCCACGCTTAGGGTGGACAAAAATATTTACAATAAGGGGTGGTGAGGGACAGAGTCTCTGAATTAAGCAGAAAGCTCTCACCCAGTCAAGAGATCAGGGCTAGATCCAACACCGTTTTTTAGCTCACTGCACCATCCCAGTTTCAGAACCTGGCTGTATGCAAATTAGTCTGTTCCTGTCCCAGTGCATGATGGGAACAGGGCAAACCAAACTACAAAAGCCCATTCTTACACTCGGAAGGAAACAAGCTCCCGGGGACCGGTTTCTGGCATTACAGCCGTCTTCGGCCCGGTTTGCTTGAATCCTGATGGTGCAATGAGCAAGGGTCTCACATCTGAGAATACCCTTCCACGCTTAGGGTGGACAAAAATATTTACAATAAGGGGTGGTGAGGGACAGAGTCTCTGAATTAAGCAGAAAGCTCTCACCCAGTCAAGAGATCAGGGCTAGATCCAACACCGTTTTTTAGCTCACTGCACCATCCCAGTTTCAGAACCTGGCTGTATGCAAATTAGTCTGTTCCTGTCCCAGTGCATGATGGGAACAGGGCAAACCAAACTACAAAAGCCAATTCTTACACTGGGAAGGAAACAAGCTCCCGGGGACTGGTTTCTGGCATTACAGTCGTCTTCGGCCCGGTTTGCTTGAATCCTGATGGTGCAATGAGCAAGGGTCTCACATCTGAGAATACCCTTCCACGCTTAGGGTGGACAAAAATATTTACAATAAGGGGTGGTGAGGGACAGAGTCTCTGAATTAAGCAGAAAGCTCTCACCCAGTCAAGAGATCAGGGCTAGATCCAACACCGTTTTTTAGCTCACTGCACCATCCCAGTTTCAGAACCTGGCTGTATGCAAATTAGTCTGTTCCTGTCCCAGTGCATGATGGGAACAGGGCAAACCAAACTACAAAAGCCAATTCTTACACTGGGAAGGAAACAAGCTCCCGGGGACCGGTTTCTGGCATTACAGCCGTCTTCGGCCCGGTTTGCTTGAATCCTGATGGTGCAATGAGCAAGGGTCTCACATCTGAGAATACCCTTCCACGCTTAGGGTGGACAAAAATATTTACAATAAGGGGTGGTGAGGGACAGAGTCTCTGAATTAAGCAGAAAGCTCTCACCCAGTCAAGAGATCAGGGCTAGATCCAACACCGTTTTTTAGCTCACTGCACCATCCCAGTTTCAGAACCTGGCTGTATGCAAATTAGTCTGTTCCTGTCCCAGTGCATGATGGGAACAGGGCAAACCAAACTACAAAAGCCCATTCTTACACTCGGAAGGAAACAAGCTCCCGGGGACCGGTATCTGGCATTACAGCCGTCTTCGGCCCGGTTTGCTTGAATCCTGATGGTGCAATGAGCAAGGGTCTCACATCTGAGAATACCCTTCCACGCTTAGGGTGGACAAAAATATTTACAATAAGGGGTGGTGAGGGACAGAGTCTCTGAATTAAGCAGAAAGCTCTCACCCAGTCAAGAGATCAGGGCTAGATCCAACACCGTTTTTTAGCTCACTGCACCATCCCAGTTTCAGAACCTGGCTGTATGCAAATTAGTCTGTTCCTGTCCCAGTGCATGATGGGAACAGGGCAAACCAAACTACAAAAGCCAATTCTTACACTGGGAAGGAAACAAGCTCCCGGGGACCGGTTTCTGGCATTACAGCCGTCTTCGGCCCGGTTTGCTTGAATCCTGATGGTGCAATGAGCAAGGGTCTCACATCTGAGAATACCCTTCCACGCTTAGGGTGGACAAAAATATTTACAATAAGGGGTGGTGAGGGACAGAGTCTCTGAATTAAGCAGAAAGCTCTCACCCAGTCAAGAGATCAGGGCTAGATCCAACACCGTTTTTTAGCTCACTGCACCATCCCAGTTTCAGAACCTGGCTGTATGCAAATTAGTCTGTTCCTGTCCCAGTGCATGATGGGAACAGGGCAAACCAAACTACAAAAGCCAATTCTTACACTGGGAAGGAAACAAGCTCCCGGGGACCTTTGGCTTGGAGAATTGGCTTGGTAGTTTGGTCTGCCCTGTTCCCATGATGCACTGGGCCAGGGACAGACTGATTTGCATATAGCCAGGTTCTGAGCTGGGATGGGGCAGTGAGTTAAATAACGGTGATGGATCAAGCCCTGATCTTTGGACTGGGTAAGAGTGGTCTGCTTAATTCAGACACTCTGTTCATCACCACCCCCTTTTCTGAATCGTTTTTGGCCACTATAGGTGTGGCAGGGTATACTCAGACATGAGTCCCTTACTCACTGCTCCATCAGGATTCAAGCAAGCCGGGCCGACGACGGCTGAAATGCCAGAAACCGGTCCCCGGAAGCTTGTCTCCTTTCTGGTGAAGAATTGGCTTGGTAGTTTGGTCTGCCCTGTTCCCATGATGCACTGGGCCAGGGACAGACTGATTTGCATATAGCCAGGTTCTGAGCTGGGATGGGGCAGTGAGTTAAATAACGGTGATGGATCAAGCCCTGATCTTTGGACTGGGTAAGAGTGGTCTGCTTAATTCAGACACTCTGTTCATCACCACCCCCTTTTCTGAATCGTTTTTGGCCACTATAGGTGTGGCAGGGTATACTCAGACATGAGTCCCTTACTCACTGCTCCATCAGGATTCAAGCAAGCCGGGCCGACGACGGCTGAAATGCCAGAAACCGGTCCCCGGAAGCTTGTCTCCTTTCTGGTGAAGAATTGGCTTGGTAGTTTGGTCTGCCCTGTTCCCATGATGCACTGGGCCAGGGACAGACTGATTTGCATATAGCCAGGTTCTGAGCTGGGATGGGGCAGTGAGTTAAATAACGGTGATGGATCAAGCCCTGATCTGTGGACTGGGTAAGAGTGGTCTGCTTAATTCAGACACTCTCTTCATCACCACCCCCTTTTCTGAATCGTTTTTGGCCACTATAGGTGTGGCAGGGTATACTCAGACATGAGTCCCTTACTCACTGCTCCATCAGGATTCAAGCAAGCCGGGCCGACGACGGCTGAAATGCCAGAAACCGGTCCCCGGAAGCTTGTCTCCTTTCTGGTGAAGAATTGGCTTGGTAGTTTGGTCTGCCCTGTTCCCATGATGCACTGGGCCAGGGACAGACTGATTTGCATATAGCCAGGTTCTGAGCTGGGATGGGGCAGTGAGTTAAATAACGGTGATGGATCAAGCCCTGATCTTTGGACTGGGTAAGAGTGGTCTGCTTAATTCAGACACTCTGTTCATCACCACCCCCTTTTCTGAATCATTTTTGGCCACTATAGGTGTGGCAGGGTATACTCAGACATGAGTCCCTTACTCACTGCTCCATCAGGATTCAAGCAAGCCGGGCCGACGACGGCTGAAATGCCAGAAACCGGTCCCCGGAAGCTTGTCTCCTTTCTGGTGAAGAATTGGCTTGGTAGTTTGGTCTGCCCTGTTCCCATGATGCACTGGGCCAGGGACAGACTGATTTGCATATAGCCAGGTTCTGAGCTGGGATGGGGCAGTGAGTTAAATAACGGTGATGGATCAAGCCCTGATCTTTGGACTGGGTAAGAGTGGTCTGCTTAATTCAGACACTCTGTTCATCACCACCCCCTTTTCTGAATCGTTTTTGGCCACTATAGGTGTGGCAGGGTATACTCAGACATGAGTCCCTTACTCACTGCTCCATCAGGATTCAAGCAAGCCGGGCCGACGACGGCTGAAATGCCAGAAACCGGTCCCCGGAAGCTTGTCTCCTTTCTGGTGAAGAATTGGCTTGGTAGTTTGGTCTGCCCTGTTCCCATGATGCACTGGGCCAGGGACAGACTGATTTGCATATAGCCAGGTTCTGAGCTGGGATGGGGCAGTGAGTTAAATAACGGTGATGTATCAAGCCCTGATCTTTGGACTGGGTAAGAGTGGTCTGCTTAATTCAGACACTCTGTTCATCACCACCCCCTTTTCTGAATCGTTTTTGGCCACTATAGGTGTGGCAGGGTATACTCAGACATGAGTCCCTTACTCACTGCTCCATCAGGATTCAAGCAAGCCGGGCCGACGACGGCTGAAATGCCAGAAACCGGTCCCCGGAAGCTTGTCTCCTTTCTGGTGAAGAATTGGCTTGGTAGTTTGGTCTGCCCTGTTCCCATGATGCACTGGGCCAGGGACAGACTGATTTGCATATAGCCAGGTTCTGAGCTGGGATGGGGCAGTGAGTTAAATAACGGTGATGGATCAAGCCCTGATCTTTGGACTGGGTAAGAGTGGTCTGCTTAATTCAGACACTCTGTTCATCACCACCCCCTTTTCTGAATCGTTTTTGGCCACTATAGGTGTGGCAGGGTATACTCAGACATGAGTCCCTTACTCACTGCTCCATCAGGATTCAAGCAAGCCGGGCCGACGACGGCTGAAATGCCAGAAACCGGTCCCCGGAAGCTTGTCTCCTTTCTGGTGAAGAATTGGCTTGGTAGTTTGGTCTGCCCTGTTCCCATGATGCACTGGGCCAGGGACAGACTGATTTGCATATAGCCAGGTTCTGAGCTGGGATGGGGCAGTGAGTTAAATAACGGTGATGGATCAAGCCCTGATCTTTGGACTGGGTAAGAGTGGTCTGCTTAATTCAGACACTCTGTTCATCACCACCCCCTTTTCTGAATCGTTTTTGGCCACTATAGGTGTGGCAGGGTATACTCAGACATGAGTCCCTTACTCACTGCTCCATCAGGATTCAAGCAAGCCGGGCCGACGACGGCTGAAATGCCAGAAACCGGTCCCCGGAAGCTTGTCTCCTTTCTGGTGAAGAATTGGCTTGGTAGTTTGGTCTGCCCTGTTCCCATGATGCACTGGGCCAGGGACAGACTGATTTGCATATAGCCAGGTTCTGAGCTGGGATGGGGCAGTGAGTTAAATAACGGTGATGGATCAAGCCCTGATCTTTGGACTGGGTAAGAGTGGTCTGCTTAATTCAGACACTCTGTTCATCACCACCCCCTTTTCTGAATCGTTTTTGGCCACTATAGGTGTGGCAGGGTATACTCAGACATGAGTCCCTTACTCACTGCTCCATCAGGATTCAAGCAAGCCGGGCCGACGACGGCTGAAATGCCAGAAACCGGTCCCCGGAAGCTTGTCTCCTTTCTGGTGCAGAATTGGCTTGGTAGGTTGGTCTGCCCTGTTCCCATGATGCACTGGGCCAGGGACAGACTGATTTGCATATAGCCAGGTTCTGAGCTGGGATGGGGCAGTGAGTTAAATAACGGTGATGGATCAAGCCCTGATCTTTGGACTGGGTAAGAGTGGTCTGCTTAATTCAGACACTCTGTTCATCACCACCCCCTTTTCTGAATCGTTTTTGGCCACTATAGGTGTGGCAGGGTATACTCAGACATGAGTCCCTTACTCACTGCTCCATCAGGATTCAAGCAAGCCGGGCCGACGACGGCTGAAATGCCAGAAACCGGTCCCCGGAAGCTTGTCTCCTTTCTGGTGAAGAATTGGCTTGGTAGTTTGGTCTGCCCTGTTCCCATGATGCACTGGGCCAGGGACAGACTGATTTGCATATAGCCAGGTTCTGAGCTGGGATGGGGCAGTGAGTTAAATAACGGTGATGGATCAAGCCCTGATCTTTGGACTGGGTAAGAGTGGTCTGCTTAATTCAGACACTCTGTTCATCACCACCCCCTTTTCTGAATCGTTTTTGGCCACTATAGGTGTGGCAGGGTATACTCAGACATGAGTCCCTTACTCACTGCTCCATCAGGATTCAAGCAAGCCGGGCCGACGACGGCTGAAATGCCAGAAACCGGTCCCCGGAAGCTTGTCTCCTTTCTGGTGAAGAATTGGCTTGGTAGTTTGGTCTGCCCTGTTCCCATGATGCACTGGGCCAGGGACAGACTGATTTGCATATAGCCAGGTTCTGAGCTGGGATGGGGCAGTGAGTTAAATAACGGTGATGGATCAAGCCCTGATCTTTGGACTGGGTAAGAGTGGTCTGCTTAATTCAGACACTCTGTTCATCACCACCCCCTTTTCTGAATCGTTTTTGGCCACTATAGGTGTGGCAGGGTATACTCAGACATGAGTCCCTTACTCACTGCTCCATCAGGATTCAAGCAAGCCGGGCCGACGACGGCTGAAATGCCAGAAACCGGTCCCCGGAAGCTTGTCTCCTTTCTGGTGAAGAATTGGCTTGGTAGTTTGGTCTGCCCTGTTCCCATGATGCACTGGGCCAGGGACAGACTGATTTGCATATAGCCAGGTTCTGAGCTGGGATGGGGCAGTGAGTTAAATAACGGTGATGGATCAAGCCCTGATCTTTGGACTGGGTAAGAGTGGTCTGCTTAATTCAGACACTCTGTTCATCACCACCCCCTTTTCTGAATCGTTTTTGGCCACTATAGGTGTGGCAGGGTATACTCAGACATGAGTCCCTTACTCACTGCTCCATCAGGATTCAAGCAAGCCGGGCCGACGACGGCTGAAATGCCAGAAACCGGTCCCCGGAAGCTTGTCTCCTTTCTGGTGAAGAATTGGCTTGGTAGTTTGGTCTGCCCTGTTCCCATGATGCACTGGGCCAGGGACAGACTGATTTGCATATAGCCAGGTTCTGAGCTGGGATGGGGCAGTGAGTTAAATAACGGTGATGGATCAAGCCCTGATCTTTGGACTGGGTAAGAGTGGTCTGCTTAATTCAGACACTCTGTTCATCACCACCCCCTTTTCTGAATCGTTTTTGGCCACTATAGGTGTGGCAGGGTATACTCAGACATGAGTCCCTTACTCACTGCTCCATCAGGATTCAAGCAAGCCGGGCCGACGACGGCTGAAATGCCAGAAACCGGTCCCCGGAAGCTTGTCTCCTTTCTGGTGAAGAATTGGCTTGGTAGTTTGGTCTGCCCTGTTCCCATGATGCACTGGGCCAGGGACAGACTGATTTGCATATAGCCAGGTTCTGAGCTGGGATGGGGCAGTGAGTTAAATAACGGTGATGGATCAAGCCCTGATCTTTGGACTGGGTAAGAGTGGTCTGCTTAATTCAGACACTCTGTTCATCACCACCCCCTTTTCTGAATCGTTTTTGGCCACTATAGGTGTGGCAGGGTATACTCAGACATGAGTCCCTTACTCACTGCTCCATCAGGATTCAAGCAAGCCGGGCCGACGACGGCTGAAATGCCAGAAACCGGTCCCCGGAAGCTTGTCTCCTTTCTGGTGAAGAATTGGCTTGGTAGTTTGGTCTGCCCTGTTCCCATGATGCACTGGGCCAGGGACAGACTGATTTGCATATAGCCAGGTTCTGAGCTGGGATGGGGCAGTGAGTTAAATAACGGTGATGGATCAAGCCCTGATCTTTGGACTGGGTAAGAGTGGTCTGCTTAATTCAGACACTCTGTTCATCACCACCCCCTTTTCTGAATCGTTTTTGGCCACTATAGGTGTGGCAGGGTATACTCAGACATGAGTCCCTTACTCACTGCTCCATCAGGATTCAAGCAAGCCGGGCCGACGACGGCTGAAATGCCAGAAACCGGTCCCCGGAAGCTTGTCTCCTTTCTGGTGAAGAATTGGCTTGGTAGTTTGGTCTGCCCTGTTCCCATGATGCACTGGGCCAGGGACAGACTGATTTGCATATAGCCAGGTTCTGAGCTGGGATGGGGCAGTGAGTTAAATAACGGTGATGGATCAAGCCCTGATCTTTGGACTGGGTAAGAGTGGTCTGCTTAATTCAGACACTCTGTTCATCACCACCCCCTTTTCTGAATCGTTTTTGGCCACTATAGGTGTGGCAGGGTATACTCAGACATGAGTCCCTTACTCACTGCTCCATCAGGATTCAAGCAAGCCGGGCCGACGACGGCTGAAATGCCAGAAACCGGTCCCCGGAAGCTTGTCTCCTTTCTGGTGAAGAATTGGCTTGGTAGTTTGGTCTGCCCTGTTCCCATGATGCACTGGGCCAGGGACAGACTGATTTGCATATAGCCAGGTTCTGAGCTGGGATGGGGCAGTGAGTTAAATAACGGTGATGGATCAAGCCCTGATCTTTGGACTGGGTAAGAGTGGTCTGCTTAATTCAGACACTCTGTTCATCACCACCCCCTTTTCTGAATCGTTTTTGGCCACTATAGGTGTGGCAGGGTATACTCAGACATGAGTCCCTTACTCACTGCTCCATCAGGATTCAAGCAAGCCGGGCCGACGACGGCTGAAATGCCAGAAACCGGTCCCCGGAAGCTTGTCTCCTTTCTGGTGCAGAATTGGCTTGGTAGGTTGGTCTGCCCTGTTCCCATGATGCACTGGGCCAGGGACAGACTGATTTGCATATAGCCAGGTTCTGAGCTGGGATGGGGCAGTGAGTTAAATAACGGTGATGGATCAAGCCCTGATCTTTGGACTGGGTAAGAGTGGTCTGCTTAATTCAGACACTCTGTTCATCACCACCCCCTTTTCTGAATCGTTTTTGGCCACTATAGGTGTGGCAGGGTATACTCAGACATGAGTCCCTTACTCACTGCTCCATCAGGATTCAAGCAAGCCGGGCCGACGACGGCTGAAATGCCAGAAACCGGTCCCCGGAAGCTTGTCTCCTTTCTGGTGAAGAATTGGCTTGGTAGTTTGGTCTGCCCTGTTCCCATGATGCACTGGGCCAGGGACAGACTGATTTGCATATAGCCAGGTTCTGAGCTGGGATGGGGCAGTGAGTTAAATAACGGTGATGGATCAAGCCCTGATCTTTGGACTGGGTAAGAGTGGTCTGCTTAATTCAGACACTCTGTTCATCACCACCCCCTTTTCTGAATCGTTTTTGGCCACTATAGGTGTGGCAGGGTATACTCAGACATGAGTCCCTTACTCACTGCTCCATCAGGATTCAAGCAAGCCGGGCCGACGACGGCTGAAATGCCAGAAACCGGTCCCCGGAAGCTTGTCTCCTTTCTGGTGAAGAATTGGCTTGGTAGTTTGGTCTGCCCTGTTCCCATGATGCACTGGGCCAGGGACAGACTGATTTGCATATAGCCAGGTTTTGAGCTGGGATGGGGCAGTGAGTTAAATAACGGTGATGGATCAAGCCCTGATCTTTGGACTGGGTAAGAGTGGTCTGCTTAATTCAGACACTCTGTTCATCACCACCCCCTTTTCTGAATCGTTTTTGGCCACTATAGGTGTGGCAGGGTATACTCAGACATGAGTCCCTTACTCACTGCTCCATCAGGATTCAAGCAAGCCGGGCCGACGACGGCTGAAATGCCAGAAACCGGTCCCCGGAAGCTTGTCTCCTTTCTGGTGAAGAATTGGCTTGGTAGTTTGGTCTGCCCTGTTCCCATGATGCACTGGGCCAGGGACAGACTGATTTGCATATAGCCAGGTTCTGAGCTGGGATGGGGCAGTGAGTTAAATAACGGTGATGGATCAAGCCCTGATCTTTGGACTGGGTAAGAGTGGTCTGCTTAATTCAGACACTCTGTTCATCACCACCCCCTTTTCTGAATCGTTGAAAAAAGGTAGGCCGGAACTTGAGGAAGATCGTCTGTCAATTTAGAATTATGTCCGTAATGTATCCTTTTAATTTTATAGTGGTTCATGGACTAACTAATGCTTAGGACCCATTAATTGTTTAAGACACATTCTTCTACATTCTTGAATATTATTAATTGAAAACAAAAAGCTTTATGGTTTTAAGGAAAATAACAAAAACTTTATTGTCGAACCTTTTTACATAGGATTCAAATTTTTAGGGTTTTAATTACGTAAAACAATAAACATTTATTTGATTTGAACTGGATACACAGGTTTGCCTTCATGCTGGTTCCGAAGTATTTCTACATTCTCATCTTGAGGGGTCTTTATGTCCAGTTATTTTTGGCTTTGTAATAAACTAACCTTACGCAGTTGTCTATGGTTAATATTGTCCAGAGAAATTGCTGTAGAATTGATTGGCAATAATACCAGCTTTCTCCCCTGTATGCTTACATTGCTGCTAAGAAGAACCATTGGATTGTGATTCTAAGGTAGGTCCAGAACCTATGGGCCAGGCACATTCAAAGCCCATATTGAATCACATCCTGTATAAGGGGACTGTATTGTATTGTATTGTATTGTATTGTATTGTATAGTACTCTTATATAGCACGACTGCCACCCTACGGGTATCCTGGCGCTTTCGAGAAAAACCTAATCAGATGGAAACAGCAAATTGAAAGGCTTGATGGTGGGCGCCAGGGTCTCAGACTTTGGCGAATAGCCATGTCTTTAGGCTCTTTCTGAAGCCTATCAAGGAGTCGGCTTGCCTGATCTTCTGGGGCAGCTCCTTCCACAGGCGAGACGCTACTGTGCAGAAAGCTCTACCTCCCATCCTGGATCTCTTGAATCTGGTGGTAGTTGCCAGACTTAGACTGGAAGAAGAAAGAGACCTAGTGGTCTTGTACCATGTGAATCTTTCCTGCATTGGTAGAGGACCCGTACTGTGTAACGCTCTGTAGACAATGCACAGAGATTTGAAAGTGACTCTGTCCCGTATAGGCAACCAGTGAAGGTCTCTCAGGGCCATTGTGGTAGAGGAGCTGCGCGGTCTATTGAGTGCCAACTTGGCCGCTAGACTCTCTGCAGCCCCTGCAAGATGTATAAGGGGGCGCCCAAGTATAGGGAGTTACAGTAATCCAGTCTAGCCAAGATTGTGCTCCTTACCACCAAAGGTCTAGTCTCATCGGGCAGGAGGGGAAGAATCTGTCTGAGTGCTTTTAGCAAGCCAAAACAGACACTAATTGTTTTGTTAGTTTGCGAAACCATTTGAAGGTTTTCATCAAACAGTACTCCCAGATTCCGCACGGTCTTTACTGGGACGCAGGGATCGCCCCCCGGCGAAAGCCTAAGCTCGCACGGTAGCTGTTGATTCAGTTTGACCGTCGAGCAATAGACTACCTCCGTTTTCCCCTCGTTGAATTGAAGGGAGTTTGCATTAAGCCAGCCGGAGACCCGACACATGCATTCCTGGAATGTGTCAATGGACACCGCATGTTTCCCTTCCAGAGAGAACACCAATTGGGTGTCGTCAGCGTAATTAATAAGATCGATCTCATAAGATTTTATAATAGGGATCAAAGGCTGCAAATATATATTAAAAAGGATAGGGCTGATCGACGAGTCCTGTGGCACTCCATGGTGGACCAGGGACTTGAGGGAGGCAAACGGAGTCATGGTCACTACCTGTTGTCTACCAAACAGGTATGATTGTAGACTTGCCTCTGTGTGTAGTTTTTAGGTTTCTTAATAATTCCATCTTTGGGGGCGTGGTTTCGAGCGTCAAGATGGCGGTCGCACTCTTAGAGTGCTCTGGTCCCCTCTATCATCTGTTCACACCCTACTACTTCTCCAATGAAGTCCACCTCGGCACAACACCCCAGATGAGGGGACGCCCAGGTCTACTGTGTGCCTGGTCCCGAAAGATACCCCGGGCAAGACTCTAGACGCTGTCAGTGTCGATCCACACATAGAGATCTGAACTACAGCAAAATGGCAACGGTAAGGCCCAAGTCTGGGTTTTGTACAATGTCGCAAATTGCGAACTTACCTGTCGGGTCGCAAGTTTCGCGAACTTGTTGTTTCTACGTGTCCAGCCTGTTTGGGACACTCTTCTTCATCACTGCCACTCTCTGTCACCACTGCCACTCTCTGACTACTCATGCCACCCTCTGGCCCACCCATGCCACCCTCTGTTTCATCACAGCACCCTCTGGTTGTCCAGTCAGTGTACATTACATTATTGTGGCAACGCAAGCACACCTTCCCTGCCTCAAGTGACCTGAATTAATTTGGGGCTGATTAATGTGTCACAGAATATTTTTTTAGCTGGCACCTGCTTCCTTAGTGCTTCCTGATTAGTGATCTTTTGCACTTGCTAAGTGCTTTCATTGTTGCAAAATTAGTTACAACACCTGCCCTGCCCCAACTGACAATAATGAATTAGGGGCTGATTAATGGATTTGAACTTCCAGCCTGGCTCCTGCTTGTCTCCCTTAGCTGTAATTCAGGACCTTTGTGGCATATGTGTAACTATTCTGAGGTTCAGAGCAGGGTCACATAATAGTTGCAACTGGCAACTGAACTCTGGAGGGGCCCCTCAGGAAGCACTACAGGAAATGGCTACTAATGATGAGCCTGAACTTTTGAACCTGGTAAGTAGTTTCAGTTTTGGTAAGATCGTATTTCTGCAATTTTGCACTTATTCGCGAGGCGCGAAGTTGTACTGGGAAGCCGCGAACTCAAGCGAACAGTGCGAGCAAAATCCGCTGCTCGCGGATTTGCGGATTTTGCGGGAGATTCGCGAATCTCGCGGATTGCGAATTTACCGAAAATCCGCAAAATCCGCGAGCGAAACGGATTTTCCGCCCATGCTTAGTTTTCTCCCTCGTGATCAGCGTTTAGCTACGATCGTGGTTATTCCTAAGGAGGGGAAGCCTCGGGATCGCTGTGCTTCATACAGGCCCATCTCGCTGTTAAACGCCGAACCCAAAATCCTAGCTAAATTTTTAGCTAACCGGCTGATTACGGTGATTAGTGACCTGATCCACCCGGATCAATCTGGTTTCATCCCGCATCGTAACACCGCACTCAACCTGCGGCGTTTGCATGGCATCCTCGCGAGGGCGGAGTCTCTTCACGAGCCGGCCATTTTGGCTTCTTTAGATGCCACGATGGCCTTTGACACTATAGAATGGCCGTATCTCTGGGCCGCCCTCACGAAATTTGGTTTTGGTTCCGGGTTTATCGGGTGGGTGAAACTTCTGTATGAGAAACCGCTGGCTCAGGTGGTCATTAATGGCCGAGTATCGGATTCTTTTACCCTTGGGAGCGGTACGCGGCAGGGCTGCCCGTTGTCCCCCCACTTTTTGCGCTTGCTCTGGATCCACTGGCTGCTTGACTGCGATGGGAGCCTTCGATAAAGGGTATCCAGTGGACTCCGGATTTTGAGGATCGGGTCTCGCTTTACACTGACGATATTCTGTTATACCTTACCTCCCCCCATAAATCGCTTATTGTTTTGTTCGATGTGCTCACTTTGTTCGGGAAGAACTCAGGTTTGGTCATTTATTGGACCAAATCCTGTGTCTATGTGCTTTCGGGTGGTCTCCCCCTCTGCCTCGTAGATTTCCCATCCAGTTCTCGCAGACGGGATTCAAATATTTGGGGATTTTTATATCTTTGGACCCCGCCGTCCGCTATGAACGTAATTTGCTTCCCCCTCTCCAAAGGCTGAAACTCAACGTCATTCGCTAGCATAGACTGCCATCGTCGCCGCTCGGTCGCGCTGCACTTTTTAAAATGATGTCCCTGCCACGTTTTTTGTATGCGCTCCAGAATTCGTTCGACATTATCCCGGCAAGCTATTTCCGCGAGGTGGAGAGCTTACAGAGGCGGCTGGTCTGGGACGGACGTGCGCGAATTGCCCTTGCTAAGCTAACCCTCCCCCGGTATGACGGGGGTATGGCGCTTCCGGATATCAAGCGGTATTATTGGGCTTCTCAGTTGAGTGCGATTAACCATGCAACGTACGCACCCAGCCCAAACCCAGCATTCGAGATGGATAAGCATCTGTTACCGGGTGGAAATTATAATAGGGCACTCTATTCTAAGGTGGCAGGGAGGAACTTAACAGGTCCCACCAAGATTGCTGTACGAGTCTGGCGTGATGCGAATGTGGCCTTGGGTTGGAGGGATTGACTGACACGTGCAACTCCTTTGTATGCGTCTGAAAGATTGGGATGCCTCTGGAAAACGAAAGGTTTTGAGAAATGGGACATGATTGGTATTAGCAGGGTGGGCGACCTCTGGGCCAAGGGTGCAGTCAAGACTTTTGAGATGTTACAGACAGAATACGAGTTGAGTGACAGGAAGTTTTTTAGATACGCACAGGTTCGTCATGCTTTGACCTCGGTCTTCACTGCCGGTGTTGAAATCCCTGAGTCCTCCCCGCTGGAAGATCGTGTGCTTGATGGTCATGTGCCTGATAGCACGATTTCATTAATATACAAGAAGTTGATCAACAATCGGGCGGATCTCCTTGTACGTCTCAGGGAGGTCTGGACTGGGGATGGGTTGGAACTGGATGATGAGGACTGGCAGTCCGCGTTATCTTCACCTAAGGAGGTGGCTATTCCCGCCCGTCTCCGCCTCGTCCAACTTAAAATTCTCCATCGTGTGTATGTCACTGGTCCTCGCTTGGTCTGTATAGGTTATTCTGCTGATGGGTTATGTAGGCGTGGCTATGGAATGATTGGAACCTTCCTCCATATCATTTGGGAGTGCCCGGAGGTGGCTGCATTCTGGAATCGTGTGCATACAGTGATGGAGAGGGTCACTGGAGTTGCGCTGCTGCCTGAAGCCCGGCGATGTCTGTTGAATGTGTGGGAACCGAATGATTATAGTGTCGCTCAGACCCGGTGGGCGACCCTTGGGAACATGATCGCCAAGAGAGACATTGCACAGTTGTGGGGTTCCCAGCGGCCGCCCACTGTGTCGGTATGGAAGGAAAATATGGATTGGTGTATGTTTAGAGAAAAGACTGTATATCTGGCTAGGGGAAGACCTAGGGCATGGACTAAAGTCTGGAACCAGTGGAATGCCTACCGCGGAAACATATGTACGCCCCCCTTTGTTGAGAATCTAGATATCTCCCTTTCCCCCTGATCCGACATTCCATGTCTCGTTTAATCTTGTTACTATTCATTTGCTTCCCCGCTGACATCCCTGACCTCTCGTACTAGTTATAAGTCTAAACAACATTGCACTTGGAGGTCCCTCCCGTACGAGCACGATCCCGTGTATAATGTACTATTGCCTTGAGAATTGTTTTTTCTTTTCTTTTTCTTTTGTAAAAAACAAAAAAACAATAATAAGTTACGACATTATCCTGCGTTGCTACGAATTTCATCCTGAATCGCTGCCGGGCCTCAGGGATGTCGGCGGAAGAGCTGTGGTATATAATGATACACTTGCATCTATTTCAGCTAGCGGCCGGCCCCTGTGGTTGTAGGCCCTTGTGTGTAACTTTATCTGAATGCACAATAAAGTTTTAAAAAAAATAGTGTATCTAACTAAAGTAAATATAGCGACCCTCTAGTTGTAGTAAAAATAGATGGTATTGATATGCCTCTGATTATATATTTGATTGCAATTATCACTATTATTTCCATTAAAAAGTTTATGGAATATTGGTCCAGTAAAGGATTATTACCTCCAGATGTCAGACTACTGCTTTTGAAGAAAGTAGAATTGATTTGGTGAGATATTTCTGGATTGACATGTCTTTTGAGTGTAAAACTATCAAAGGAAAGGAGTATGTAGCAGACACAGGTATTAATGTTCCTGGGTAGTGGCTTCAAGCGGATTTTGGCATGATCATTAGGCCTGGTCAGAAATATCCCTTTTCTCCAGTTGGCTCTGTTTCTAACCATGTATGGACAGAAAGGTTTACAGATGTTTTTAAAAATAAGGTGCTCAAAATCGAAAATGTTGCGCATACTATTAAGGAAGGTGATTTTCCTTTCAAACATAAACTTTGTAATGTTCCACATGGTGTATGACGTT
This sequence comes from Lissotriton vulgaris, assembly GCF_964263255.1. Classification (NCBI taxonomy): domain Eukaryota; kingdom Metazoa; phylum Chordata; class Amphibia; order Caudata; family Salamandridae; genus Lissotriton; species Lissotriton vulgaris. The sequence continues at coordinate 19,162,909 of NC_141685.1, read as the reverse complement.
AATTGACAAGACCTCTTAAAGAAATGCGAGATAATGGGTTATTGAACCTGTCTATGCCATTCGTTGCCTTTTACCGATTGTTCGGGCAAAGAAAAAATCTGGTGACTTGCCTCTGTGTGTAGTTTTTAGGTTTCTTAATAATTCCATCTTGGGGGGCGTGGTTTCGAGCGTCAAGATGGCGGTCACACTCTAAGAGTGCTCTGGTCCCCTCTATCATCTGTTCACACCCTACTACTTCTCCAATGAAGTCCACCTCGGCACAGCACCCCAGATGAGGGGACGCACATGTCTACTGTGTGCCTGGTCCCGAAAGATACCCCGGGCGAGACTCTAGACGCTGTCAATACTGATCCACACTGAGATCTGAACTGCAGCAAAATGGCAACGGTATGGCCCAAGTCTGAGGGGCTTGCTGATTGCAGATAGTGAGGCACAGTAGGCCTCTGCTCAAGGTGACTGGCAGGAGTCGTGACGTCCCTATGGTCCAGGCGCCCATTGCTGACGGTGCCTGTAGCCCCAAGGGCACTCTGGACAACACGAAGTGCCGCGAGCCTGCACTCTGGTCGGGCAGGATGGCGACTGGTAAGTGAGGGGTACAGGCCTAGCAGAAGATATCCCAAACGTGGGGTGTGATGCCAGTGGGGACCACTAGACGACCCAGCGGTGTAGTGCGGTGGCAGCCCTCCCACTTCTATCTGTCCCTTGTTGGAGGAGGCAGGGAAGACCCTCAGCCTGCGGTCGACAGGACATCTCTGAAGGCTGACCGGCAGGACGACTCTGAAGGGCGGCTGGCAGAGGAGAGGCAAGGGACCCGACCAGGAGCATTGCTTGTAGGAGACTGGGCACCTGCTGAGATGTCTCCAAGTGGACCCAGCTTCCTTGTGGTCTGGGAAAAAGGCTGCGGTAACTCTGTGCGACCTGCGATCAGCAGGAGGATGCATCCACACCTGGTTTTCCCTCTTTTCTGAGGAGGTGGCCCGAAGGGGATGGGTGGACCGACATGGGCGGCTCGGGGTGCCCTTGATCCGAGGCTGGAACTGGCCTGACGCTCCATCCACAAAGGGTGGAGTAGTCCCGCTAAGTGCAATCGTCTGGCGGACCCAGGTGCCTCCTGATCCAGTGTGGGATGGTGATGATGCCATTTGGTCCCCAACCGTGTAGGCTTCGAGAGGCAGAGAGACTGACACCGAAGACATGGGGCCCGGGTCGGGGCCTGAGACCCGCAGGTGTCAAAACTCATTCCACAACAAAGGATCCTAGCAGCTTTAAGCTCCTCATTGACGGAAGCTCGACACAGGAGTGCGCCCTCTCCCTCATCCTCCACAGACTAGGCAGGACACAGATAGTATCAGGGGAGTTTCGTCCTAGGTGGAATGAGTGAGTTCTTCAGGACCCTGGACTGGGCCAAGCTACGAACCACTGAGTGGAGGGGGGTCTGAGCTTGAGGGATCATGAGACTGGGTGATGATTACAGCAATTACCCGGGGTCCCTTCCCATTCCTCTGAGTGCATGAAGTGCAATGTTGGTCTGACACACTCTGGACTGGAGAAATATTGTTATTTGAAAGGGGGCGGTTGGGCACAAGCTTCGTCTGAGAGTCAAAAGGTTAGTAAAGATGCAGCGTGCCACGGAGGTATCACCTAGTCGAACTTTAGGTGTGACAGCAAATGTTTAGAAACAAATCGTTCCCTTTATCTTGCAACATTAGATAGATCGAAGTGTCGATCCAACACAGCAGCGCCCAGAGAGTCGCTCCCAAAAGGGAACGCTTTTTTTCTAAACACTCTGGACTGGAGCCACTTCTCCCATGCATTCCAATCCCCAGGCTCATGGAGGTCAACACGTGTGACTGGTAATCTGACAAGTCGGTCACTGCGCAAGGAGGCGTCTGGGCCCATCTTAGCTCTCTGGGCCTGGAGGCCGGGTCTGCTGACTAAGTGGAGATTCTACCAGAGGGGTTCAGACAGAAGAGGCTGGCTCAAAGATGTAGAGTATTTATATAGCGCACTTCTACCTGGAGGCCTTGTAGCGCTGTATTCATAACGCTGTGGAACCCATCCTGGCTTTCCTGTGAAATGTCCACTCCTGGGCACCCCCAAGGTGAAGCTCCAGGAGCCCTGCTACAATAAGCCTGCGACCTACAAGGGGGTGGAGACTGGCCTTATGCAGTCCTACCACTGGGTGTATACAGTCGCAGCGCAGTCGCTGGACACCAGACGGAGGATGGATATCCCGCTATCTGAGGCGGTGATCCCAGAATCGGGCTAACGGCAACTTCTATCCACGTCTGGGGCCCTGGAAAATTGTGGGGATGCTCCGGATGCCCTCCGGAGAGGGGTCCCAATTTGGTCCCAGAGGATACCGTTTCGAGGGTCGAGCCCACCTTGTCTTAGCTCTGGTAGCATCACTACCTGAGCCAGATTGGCACAATCAGGGTCTGACAGAGGTACAAGACATTCTCGCCAGTCCAACACAACTTTTGAGCAAGAACCAAAAAAGTCAACCGCCCCATTGAGACGTCTCCAGTGTACAGACGTGGTCCCTCTGAGCCTCACCTTGATGAAGCTTCTGGTAGAGGTCTCCCGGGGGGCACAGTAGTGACAGAAGCGCCAAGGACATCTACACTACCAAGGGCATTCAAGGATCAGGCAGTTTGGACCCGGATACACTCTCTAGATTCATTGCTCCCCCTTGACACCGTGAAGCCATGGAAAAAGACAGAGGGGAGAAGCCTCCGCCAACCCAGACCCATATGGGGCAGTATGCTATCAGTCCAGAAGTCAGTGGAGACTAGGATTGGGGAAGTTTGGGTGGATATGGCTCTCATCCTTCAGGATCTCCGCAATGCTACTGCCCAAATAACGGAGGCAGAGTCCTGTTTGCCAGAAGTTGAAAATGATGTCTCAACTTTAAAAGCGCAAGTCAAGCAGCTTCTATCTCACACGACTGACCTCCATAGGTGGGCCGAAGATGCTGAAAACCGATCACGTTGGAATAATCTCTGCCTGGTGGGCCTTCCTGAAGGGGCGGAACCTTTACAAATAACCAATTTCATTGATGACTGGATCAAATCATGGATGCCCCCAAGTGCACTGTAAACTTGGTTGGTGATGGAGTGCGCCCATCATGCGCTCGCACCCAGGCCACCTCGGGAGCCCCGCACTAGCCAATCATTGCTAAGATACTAAATTTCAGGGATCACGAAGCCATCCTGCAAGAGGACGTGTCCTGACCCGCTCTGTTCTACAAAGGTGCTAAAGTAATGATCTTCCCAGACTATGCGAAGCATCTGCAATGTAAAGCAGAAGCTATGAGCCCTTAACCTGCCCTACAGACTTCTCTTTCTGACTCGCCTCAAGGCGATCTTTCAAAATAAGACTAATTTCTTCGATACTCCTGAGGTGGACCTGGGTAACTGAGGAGTGCCCGATCCGCCCAAGGATGGGCGCCCCTCCACCTGGCCCTAAGACAGCGTCGCAAACTGGCTCCCAAAGGTAGCGCACTCAAAGAGTCAGGACGAGGGGATCGCCTGTATCCCAGGATCTGCCAAGAATCCTAGAGATCCTTGAAAAGCTGGAAGGGGCACCCACAGAGAGCTCTCTCGACTCTTCAAATCCACGATCTGATGATACAGACCTTTCACAAAGCCCCCAAATCTAATTTCAAAGCACAACTGTCAACAACTCAGAACTAGAGGACCAAAAATCCTGAAGTGCAGAGGAGTCCAACACGATGTCCCCACACTACGCTTTAATAGCTAGTTCTTTTTACATTCTAAGTGTTAGTTCATCGGGCGACAGATGCTTCAATTAGGGAAGTATAGGGGGGCTGGTTGGGTAGAGGCTGTTATCCGTACTCTTGTTTGTATTGCTTAGCTTCTCTGAAACAATGTGAATAATGGTCATGATGCCTTCCCAGGCAGCCCATATAGTATGACTGAATGCACCCAGTTGCTCCCAGGGTCTAGTCAATCAGAGCCATAAGGTTACTCAGACCCTTTGCCCACACATTGCCACCAAGCCATAATGCCACAGCCTTACAGAGAGGGTGAACCCGCTCGTTGGAATGCAAATGGACTCCTGCATGAAGTCAAACGAGCAGCAATCTTACAGTATGCATGGAGGGTTACCCCAGATGTCCTCCTATTACAGGAGATGCACCTGATGGGGAATGGTCCCTTTTTAGCATGTCATGGGTTTGACAGGATCTGGCACTCTGGATTCTTTAAGGGGGCCAGAGGAACGGCGATCTTTCTGCAAACCTCCGTCTCCTTTACACAGGTTCAAACAACCAGTGATCCTCATGGCCAATGTGTAACCCTTACAGTTACCCAAGGGAAATCCACTGTTAATCTGAGGTCGCTATAAATCCCTCCGGCAAACCTGGAACCCCCCCCCCCGAGTCATCCTAGATGTAATATCCTCCCTCACCCAGGGTCTGACAGTAATTGAGGGGGGCTTTAATGCGGTCCTATAACCTGCTAAAGATGCCACGGGGACACCATCTTCCCATAGAAAGCGGAGCGCTAAACAACTTGTCAATTAGGCATCCAAACTGGGCCTCTGCGACGTCAGGTGTACTTGGAACCTTAGAACACTCCAGTAAACACATTCATTTGCTGCACATCCTACCCATTTCCAAATTGACCTCATCTTCATGCCTGCCCCTGACTGCAGGGTAGTCACTGATGTTCAAATCCTAGCGCGAGGCATATCAGATAACTCCTCACTCCTCCTCCAGCTGGGGGCCCCACAGGCGCTCCACGTTCTATATGGAGGCTGCATGCCTGGTTCCTTCAAGACCAGGAGTATAGGAGGATGATTGAGGGTAAACTTAAACAATACTTTCACACAAATGAGGGGACAGTGCAATCTCAGGTTACGTTGTGGGAGGCGGATAAGGCTACAATCTGAGGGTACGCTAAAGGTCTCCTTAAAATGGATAGTTCAAGATCGCCATCTCTCCCAGTTAGAGACCCGGGCCCTCCATCTAGAACACGCTGTGGCTACGGCAGATGGAGAGGCGGAACGCCGACAGCTCCACTTGGTAAGGGAAGAGATTAAGCACATATCCCTTGAATCTGCTAAAATGTTATGGAGGTCCTCAACTGCCTGGGTTTACGACTGAGGAGACAAGAATGATAATCAGCTTCACTGGCTTTCTTCCCACCCCCTGGCCAACCAGATGGTTCTGGGAATTTGAGATACTCAAGGTCACATCTTTTACATCCCCGCTGCAATTGCACAAACATTTGCAGAATACTACGCGGAGCTCTACTCAGCAGACCACTCACAGACGCTAGTTTCTAGCTCTCTCTTTCTGCAGGGTATCCCCCTTCAAAGCCCCTCAGAGGGGGAATTCCAGGCCCTAGATGACTCCATCACTGGCGAAGAAATTGGTGAGGCGATCTCATCAATCGCAACTTGTAAGACTCGCGGTCCGGATGGTCTCCCAGCAGAGTACTATGCGACATTCTGAGAAACCCTGATCCACGACTCCACGCCCTATTTGAGGAGGTTCTGGAGAGAGGCGTCTTTCATCGCAAAACTGACATGGCCATGGTCGTGGTTATATCTAAAACAGACCACCCTCGACCTAATGCTCTAATTATCAGCTGATCTCGCTTATAAATACTGAGATTAAAATCTATGCAACCATTCTCGCTACCCGTCTTAAGCGGTTACTCCATACTCTCATACATCCTGATCAATGTGGCTTCATGCTGCATTGCAGCACAAGGCACTGTCTGAGATGCCTCCATGTGGCCCTTGTTCACTGCCACCTCCTCTCCCTATCTTTGGCCCCACTACTACTCAACTTTGAAAAGGCCTTTGACACGGTCGACTGGCTATACCTAGGAAATGTGCTAGAGAGACCGGGTTTGGCCCCCAATATAGGAACCTGGTAAGGGTCCTCTACTCAAACCCATCAGCCAGGGCCCTCATTAACGGGGCACTCTCAGAAATATTTCCTATCAGGAGCGGAACCTGGCAGGAGTACCCTCTCTCTCTCCCCTCTTCTTCACTCTATCAATTGAGCCCTTTGCCTGTCTCATTCGGGCGGACAAGCAGATACAGGGGTTGCACTGGCAGGGCCTGCATGAAGACCATATTGCTTTGTATGTGGACGATGTCCTGCTCTTCCTTGCCGACCCAGCGCACTCCGGCCCTAGATGCCTCCAGATCTTTCATTCCTTTGAAGGAGCGGCGGGCGTACGCCTTAAACCAATCAAGTCAACCTTGGTGCCCCCCTTCATGTTTCATGCCAATGTGTAGATTGGCAAATAACCATTCCCCTACAGCGACTCTCCTTCAAATATCTCAGTATCTGGGTGGCGCTTCACCCGTAGTTGACCTGGTCCCTTAATGTCAACCCATTGCTCAAGCGTACTAAGGACGACCTCCGTCGATGGCAATCTCTTCCCCTCACCCCTTCGGTAGAATCTCTCTATTCAAAATGATGGTCCTCCCCCACCTCTTATATGTGATCCAAAACCTCCCACTCCATCTCCCCCGTAGTTGGTTCATCGGGCTGGATGGTATGATCACGACCTTCCTCTGGGGTGGTTTGAGGTCACCGCTGGCCCCTATGCATTGCCAGTGGGGCCCATATCATGACGGGATGGGGATGAAAACCCCTTTCCTGTACTATCCAGCCACCTGTCTTCTGGTGATCCACGGCCGGTTCAACGGCAGATGGTCTGATCAGGCATACGGGCTTGAATTAGAGGGCCTCTGATTTACCCCGATCCAAGCCATGCTCTACGGGGCCCCGGTTCCTCATCCTAAACCGGCAGTAAGTCGAACGGCCCTACTGGTGTGGTGTTTGCACTGCAGCACACTCACGGGGAGGCCAAAATCACATTACAGACGCCCCTCTGGCAAGGTACTTGCCTTAAAGAAGTTGGGACTTTGGCGGGATTCTGGAAAAGAGACCTGATAGGAATCACTTACTTAGGGGATGTACGGAAGGGGGGACACCTGTACTCCTTCCATGACCTGCAGTAAGTGTACTCCCTACACTCTACTCAGTTCTACAAGTACCTCCAACTCCAACACGCCATTGCTCTTTACATTCCTGACAATACTGCAATCCCAGAGTTCAGTCCGTTGGAAGCCAAGCTCCTCAAGGGCAACCTGGGGAAAAGGGGGAGTGTCCCAAATCTACTGGTCTCTGATAAACAACTTCCCGTCCACCCGAAACTCCCTCAAGACCTGCTGGGAACATTGCTTGGCCCCCTGGAGGAGGAGGATTGGAGGAATGCATTGATGGCCCCTAGGGTACTAACCAGATCGGCCAGGCTTCATCTAATTCAAATATACTATCTCCACTGCGCATACCTCACCCCTGTTCTATTGCACCGAGCGGGCTTACTTGTGAGGCGAACCCGTGGACTTCTATCACACGGTCTGGTCCTGTGCCTCCCTCTCCAAGTACTGAGTTTCGCTAGTGGGTGAACTGAGTGAGGCACTGGGCTGGACGATCCCCCTTAGTCCTCTTTCCCTTCTCCTAGGGGTGATGGAGGGGATGGATGGCTCCCGAAGCAGATAAACTGTTCCTATGGAGGGCCATCATGGTGGCCAAAAGAGACACTGCAGCTGCCTGGAAGGACTCTTCATCTCCATCCATTACGAAATGGCGTAAAGGAGTAGACTGGAGCGCCATCCAAGAAAAATCAGTGTACGAGGCAAGGGGCTGCCCGGCCAAATACAAACGCGTATGGGACAAATGGGTGGAATTGTTGAACTGACGGTACAACGGTGAGGGTTGGAGGTCCTGAGGGTTCAATCCGAGTATATCCCTTGCGGGGAAAAATTGTGATTATGTGATTAATTGTATCGTAGGTCACAGCAAGGCACTGTTCTGTGTTGTTGCTTACAAAACCAATAAAATGTATTATAAAAAAAAAAGAAATTCCATCTGAATTGAAAATTAGCCTTCACCATGTATTGAAGAACTTATAACAGCTGTTGATCTATCGAAATGGTTTACAAAATGATATTGTAGTGCAGGTGACCATCAAGGGGTCTCGGATGCACAATCCTGCATCTCACTTCTTTGGTCAACCCTTATGGAATATGTCAGTTCTGCTGCAAGCCATTGGCCTGGCCTCTGTTTTTCAAAAGGTTATGTCTCGGATGTTTGCTAAAATTAATCATGTATTTGTTTACAAAGATGATCTTCTAATTCATACAGATACAATTGAGACATGTGACAGAGCTGTGGAAGGTGCTTTATCTGTTTTGCAAACCAATGGGCCACTTAAAGAGGACAAATGCACATTTTGTGTGAATAAGATCACATATCCGGGTCATGAGCTGTTAGGTGAAGGTGTGGAACCCAAACCCAGTGCTGTTGATGGCATTGTCTGTGCACCTCATCCTACTGACAAAGATCGGTGACGTTCATTTATTGGACTATGCGTGTTTTACTTCAAATACATTAAGAATTTTTCAGAGCTTATGGAAATCTTTAGGGTATCGTTAAAAAAGGGAGCTGAATTTGTATGAACATCAACATGTCAGGAGAATTTTGAAATAATTAAGAGAAGCCTAGTGGAAGCCCCAGCACTTCAAGCATACGTTGAAGGGTGTGAAACATTACTAACAATTGATGCCAGTGCCTATGGTGCGGGTGCTGTGTTGTCACAAGCAGATGGAGGAAAAGAAATCACCACTGGTTTTGCTTCAAAGGAGAATGAGAGATATGGAGGCAAGATATTCAGTAATGCAGAAAAACATGTTGGCTTGTGTGTGGGGCATATAATAGTTGAAACCATACTTATGAGGAAGGAGGATTTACTTAACAACTGACCACGGGCCCCTAGTAGACATTATTCAGGGAAATAAGAAAATCACAAAGAGCTTACAAAATGTGAGTGATTATTCACTTAAGATTTATTTTAGAATGAATGTATATTCCATGAAACCAACACATCTATAGTACAGAAGAATACATCAATATCAAAAATTTATTTAGGGAAATAACATTAAAAAAATAGCTACAAGACAGGCCTGACTAGCAACAAAAATTCAAGAATTTCATCTCACAATTATTCATAGTGCAGGAGGAAAAACGAAAGAGCAGATTTATTGTCACAATACCATTTCATTGAAGAGTCAAGCGAGGAGGATGGTCAGGATGAGGAATGTATCATTGCTAGTTTAGAAGATACTTTCATTTTTTTCTGACATGGATGCATGGTGTGATGCTCTCGAAGAGATGTTTTATTGATTTGTTGTGAAATTGGTGACCACAGGTTGGGTGAAATAGAAGTCAGTTCTGTTGTAACCTTATTGTAATGTGGCAAATGAATTATCTATAGAGAATACTTTGTTGATAGGAGGAGAGAAGTTGACTCCTCCTGATTGCTTTAAACAAAGAAGTTTAGAAACTGCCCACTCATGTCATCTAGGAGTGTCAGCCAATAAATGTAGGATAAAGCATGATTTTTGATGATCTGGTTTGGATCGTAAAGTGGAAGCACCCGTGAGAGGGTGTGTGCAATGTTGTTAAAGTGATAAATGGTTGCACTCCGGTTTCAGGTGCATAATTGGCATGTTCACACAGGACTTGGCATTTCCCCCTTCCCCTGAGTTTTAATACTTACATGAGTGTCTTGCAATTATAGTTCACACCGTGAAATCTTGATTTTCAAATTGTGCTAAACTCAGCGTGCTAGCCGTCCGTCTGGACATGGGAGGAGGGGGCCAGATCTACTACACTTATTTCGATCAGCGAGGATGAGTAAGTGGTGCTCAACAGACTGAAATCCTCTGGCTGTGAGTGTCTGTAGTTTCCAATTAAAGTTTGGATTGACTAACAGTGTTACATCAGGCCCCTCAGACCTCCCAATTAAAATACGAGTGATTATTTACTTAAGATTTATTTTAGAATGAATGTATATTCCATGAAACCAACACATCTATAGTACAGAAGAATACATCAATGTCAAAAAATGTATTTTAACATTAACTAATCAATTCATAAACATTGGTAGGAAACAAGGAGCTGCTGCATCGAATGCATAATGTAATCCCACGTCTAAAAATCAATATATGTTAGGTAAACATTCAAAGATACACAGGCTAACTACAAGGATTCCATAGACTTTAACACCAATGATTAAACAAAAGCTGCAGATATATGTCCCAGAGCATCCTATTACTTGCAAGTAACCCAAGTTGCAGCTTCCCCCTAAACGTGATTTGTGAGTTTAGCGTTTATAGAGTAATAGTGCTATTCATTCCTTCTTCAAGGCATGGTTTATAGAAATATGAACTGGCAGAACACCAGAGACAGCTCGGTATGACTGACACAGCCTTTCTTGCATTTATGTTTGGTAAAATGAGGATCAATAAATTCGGTGATAACAGAACTCCTAATTGAAGAGACAAATGAGTGAACAGCATGTTCAAAATAAGTGGTTGTTTGTATTATTTAGTGTAGAGAACAACCACTATGCTCATATCTACTTTTATTCTAGGATATTTTTTTGACTAATGTTGTTGGTAACTTGCCTATTTTGCATGTTGTGTGTCAGCTTGTCTTGGCTCTTCTAATGCTTATCACTCCCCAGGAGTAAAGCCTCTTTGCCATCCTTCTGATTAGGTAACGTGTATAGTTTCACTTCTCACTCTTAAGAACTGTGTTTGTTTTTTGGTTGAAGAACACCGTCAATTCCCAATATCAAGCTATATAATATGATATATGTATACCATACAGTTGTGATTTTGTGTACAGAGATATCTGTTTTTTAGAAATACTTAGAATTATTTTTATCCATTTTTAACAAATCTATTAAATTTATCATTTTTTGTAATTGAAAGTGTATATTTGTATTCTTTGCTTTCTTACATTGCCTTTTTGCTATATATTGCCTGGGCATGTTACTTGTCATAAATTGCTTTACCCTGACCCAGGAATTTGATCCATTATCAGGGGGTCCTTGTTATTTACAAGTTTGTATTTTGGTTGAACACACCATTTGAGTGCATGTGTTTTGGGGTTATGGATTTATGGGTTTTATCACTAATCCCTAAATCTTGCTGAAAATACTCTTGTCAGTCCAAGTATTGTTTATTCTGTTGCTTCTAACAGTAGTGTGATCCGGTGTGCTTGGATGTTGTTCTTTATAACTCTGTTTCACTCAATAAAAACTAACCTTTCTTTTCTATTAGTCCACATTATGCTAGTCTCCTAAAGTGTTTCCTGGTGCTTCATGTTTCTTCCTACCTGTAGAGAAATGAACAATCGCTGACAATAAACAATTTCATAATTCTACAAGTATCTATGTTTTTCTTCTTTCCTGCTAGCCAGGTCTTCTATTATCTACTTTTCATTATCTGGTATTTGAATGTTCCAAATAATTATAACTTTATCATTTTCTGTAATTCATGAATCTCCCAATAACTACACTTGTTGCTCCTTTGTATTTCCACATATGCGTCAGTATTACTGTTAATGTACTTAAAATCTTGACAAATTCCTTGCACCTCGGGGATTATTTCCATGTGTGTTCAATGAGGGTGTTTTTTTGCTTATGGCGGTGTAGAATTGATAATCGACTAAAGGCCTTCATGCATTCAGTGCACTGGTATGGCTTTTCCCCTGTGTGCGTTCTCCGATGCATCCTTAGGTTTGATGAGTTACTAAAACTACTTCCACATTCACTGCAATGATAAGGTTTTTCCCCGGTGTGTGTTCGCTGATGACTTTGCAGGATTGATAACTGACTAAAACTCTTCACACATTCACTGCACTTGAATGGCTTTTCCCCTGTGTGAATTCGCAGATGAATCCTTAATGCTGAAGAGTCATGAAAACTACTTCCACATTCACTGCAATGGTATGGTTTTTCCCCAGTGTGTGTTCGCTGATGGCTTTGTAGGTATGATAATTGACTAAAGCTCTTCACACATTCATTGCACTTGAATGGTTTTTCTCCTGTGTGTGTTCGCTGATGGGTTGTGAGGTGTGATAACAGACTAAAGCTCTTTCCACACTCACTACAATGGTATGGTTTTTCCCCTGTGTGTGTTCGCTGATGCCTGTGTAAGACTGATGATTGACTAAAGCTCTTTCCACATTCACTGCACTTGAATGGTTTTTCCCCTGTGTGTGTTCGCTGATGTGTTTGTAGATATGGTAACCGACTAAAGCTCTTCACACACTCACTGCACTTGAATGGCTTTTCCCCCGTGTGTATTCGCTGATGATTCCTTAATGTTAAGGAATGTCTAAAGCTTTCTCCACAATCATTGCAATGGTATGGTTTTTCCCCAGTGTGTGTTCGCTGATGTCTTTGTAGGATTGATACATCACTAAAGCTCTTATCACATTCACTGCATTTGAATGGTTTTTCCCCTGTGTGTGCACGCTGATGATTCCTTAATGCTGAAGAGTAACTAAAACTACTCCCACATTCAGTGCACTCGAATGATTTTTCATCTGTGTGTGTTTGCTGATGGTGATTTAGTTCTGATGACAAACTAAAGCTCTTGTTGCATGTGTAAGGTTCTTCTTTCTCGGTTAATGTCTCTGAGTCTGGTATATATTTGCCTGCATCCCATGACTGTGTTTCCTGAAGGGCAAACATGGCTGATAAAGCACTTATGTTATTCTCACATTCCCTGTATGTATGATATTTTGCACATTTGCTTTCTGATTTAATAAAGTGCAAATGTCACGAAACACCTGCCACACTCAAGGTCACCCAAAAACTGTCACACTCATAAAGAGTGCAAGGCTTCTTTGTGGGCGATAGTGTCTTTGGAATGGGTAAATATTTTGCACAGTTAGGGATAATGATCCATCTTCCTTCTGGTCGGCACAAACTGGGCCATAAATTTGTATTTTAGATAGCAGAACTCGTCTTTCTTTTACACTTCAAGTGTCTGGCTCCACAACATTGTTCTTTTCTCTGGTTCCTGTGGTTTGGCTAGAAAGAGTTCACCATACACCGAGCGCACTGAATGGTGGTCTGTCAACATTTTAAGAAAGCGGAGCACTGCTGTAAACACATCATTCCAATCCCAGGATCAAAGCTGGTGTTGGACACCTGTATACAATTGAGGTGCTTTGTCAGTGTTGTTGCCTTAATTTTCCAGAAGTAATTTCTTAGTTTTGTGGAGTGGAGGTGCACGGCTCAGACTCTTACATTCACTGAACTGCCCTTGACAGCTTCTTCCAGGATCCGTCAGTTAACGTTCAGGTTCGTCAATATGATGTTGCTGATGCTGCCTTGAATACTGGAGCTCAATGTTTTATTGTTTTTGTTGATTTACAGTAGTATCTTCTAAATCCCTTATCATTTATTCAAGGCTTGTTTCCTGTTGGATGTAAACAGATGTTAAATTACTAAATGCAAACATGAAGGAATAAATACATTATGTTTAAATTGTGGTACAAGACATTTCTTCTTTACCATCTTTGAACATTACAGAGGGATTTTTCCTCATACACGGATATTTAACTAAAGGCTCTATCGAAGAAGTCACATCTTATTTACTTCAGAACAGGAGGTGATTTGCCAGTGTTTACAAAGTAACTTAATAAAAAAAAGTGCGATCACGGAGCGCCTACATGCTACAGGTACAGGTTTAGGTAGATGCATATGGTTATGAATTCATTGAAACAAGAACAGATTGTAGAAAAAGAGGTGCATAACAAAGGTAAATATTCAGGAAGTACATAACAAAGGTAATGCAAGGCGCATTGTGTGGAAGAAGATTATTACGTAAATTACTGTTAACCCGTGTACAGGTTGTATTTCATTTTGCAGTTCTTGTTATTACATTGCTCTATTACTCTTGTCTGTGAAGAGACTGAAACTGTGTATGTTCTGTTCACGGTGTGCAAACACCAGGTGCAGAATGTTTTTGTCTTGTGGGCTTTTTTGGAATATGCTTGCACGCAGTTTCGGTGCACCCTTTGTGCGCCTCCTGATTATAGCCTGATCTTAATGATTTATTGTTTGTCAACTGTTTTCAGTGTAATGTTCTCCTACGTGGCTCATAATGTGTGCTAGGCTGCTGATTATAACCCAAGGCAGAACAGTGCAATTGATAGCTGGCTGTTCTCACTCGAGCAACAGCAAATAAACGTTGCTTCCTGACTGCTTACAACTGCGCTTGTCCATGCTTTATTTAGAATGAGTAGTTTGCTTTAACGAACAGTGCCAAAACCCAGGACTACCAAGTCGGAGCCTAGTTGGAGTAGCTACCACAGTTGGAGGGCTAGGAGAACCTGATGACTTTGAAGTGTATGCCTGGAGAGGGGAGACCGGTTTCCTGCAGGTGCAGTTCACAGCTAGTGGCCTGCTTGGTTGAATCCCAACGAATCAGACCTCTGTTGCTTTGACACAGTAAAATACAGCTATCAACCAGGTAAGGAGACGTTGTGGGTGGTTCAAGGTCCACTTGAGTGGTTGTTTGTGGGTGGTTCTAGAACCCCGACCTGATTTGGTCTCATATTTAGTAACAGGTTTGAGTCCCTATTTCTTGTTATATCACTTTCGAATTTGTTCCTCCTTACCATTGGTTGTTGTGTTAGTAGAAATTGTGCCTGTGTAGGAACTTTTCGTAGCGACAAGTATTTAGAAGTCGCACAGTCCACACCTCCACCCAGTAGTCTGGTGTGGTATGTAATTAAAAAAAGAGTCTCCAGGCAGGCCTATTTCTGAAACAATGGCATGGATAAACAAAATCCAATCCAGATTTGCAACAGCCAGGAATAAGATCCTTTGAAAAAGTGAAGTTGGGTTATTTGCGACAATATTTAATGGCTAGGGAAAGACAGGTAAAGATTTGATTGTTACAATATGAAGCCTTACAATGTTGGGATGAACATGCATGGGTCAGAAACTGCGGGGTCCACTGGGAGGGAACAGTAAGGAGAAAAGCACAAGCCTACAAAAGAAAGAGAATGCAGAAAACTGGTATCACTAGGACAAGAAGCAGAAATGTTGGCTTGTAACGCTTATGTTCATAAACACATAGATCGTACATCAGTTGTCCCCTCAGTTCCCAGCGGTCACGAGGACCCCTGACAATATCCTCTGCAGAATAAGTGCAACTGCAAGAATGACATCCTTCTCATACTTCCCAACCCTAGTACTGCACCCACTCAAAAACGATTTTTGGAGGTAGAAGGGGATGACGATAAAACCAGAAGATTTAGATAAGACACTCCTATGACCACAGAAGAACAGGACTGGCTAGAACACATATATCATGCCACAATGAAAGAGTGTTGAAAGGCCTATGGTGACAAGTTCCCCACCAATTTTAACTTTAGGATGAAGTACCACCCACTATGAATAGTCTTTGACCAAATAGATTATATGTGTAATGATTGGTTTATAACTTAATCCCCAAATCAGGGTTATCCTCAATTATCCCCACTCCAAGATGCTAAAGACATTGAGAAACATTTTAAAGATACTCATTTACTCCTCTCGGCCCAGACGGTTTATTTATTGACGTTTACCAAACGGTAGACAAGATATTGGACCACATAGATGAATGCAGAGCCATACATGGGCTTTGAAACAACAAAACGTTAAGAGACAATGGTCCTCCCAAGCTAATGTACAACAGACAGCAACTCCCTTGTAAGTTATGCACAGTAAAGCCCTGCCACTTCTAGAGGACCATGCTCTGGAAGTGACAAATCCAACTATTTATGTACATGTCCCATGTTCATGCAATAAACTAACTTTGGTCACTTAGTACCCTGATATACGAGAAAACAAGGAGGGATGGTATTCCCATTCAGAACCCAGATTGAGGGTCACTTGCATGAGATCGGATGATATAGAACAGAAGTTTAGTAGAAATTAGAGCAGGAGGATAAGATGAAGGAGAAGAAAGATAGGAAGTTAAAACATAAAGTACTAATATAACAGAACAATAGGGGAAGAGGAAGAGAGGGAGGGGGCTCAGATGAGGACCAGTTCGGCCCCTCCCAAACAGGGAACACGTTTGCTCCAGGTACATACCATAACTGCTGCAGTCCTGACCATTGGGTTTGAGATTGTCTATACCCCCGCATACTGAGAAGGCGTGATAGGAGTAGGGGCCGGGGTAGATATTAACTCTGGTTTCCGGTCATATGCAACAACGGGAAAATGGCCCTGGGCAGAATAATAATAAATTTAACACCATGTGGCAACCACAAGCCCAAATGACCACGGTCATGATGCAGAAAATACCACGCTACGATCATTACCATGGGGAAGATGAAAACTAGGGAGTCCCGAAAGGGGGATGAAAAGAAGTGTATTTCCCCTAGATGTAAGAGGCTCATATGTGCTGGGGACAGTAGAGAACAACACCATTAAATTTCTCATAAACACAGAGGCCACCCCCTCTTCACTGACTAAACAGACCTTGCTCCAGGTCCCACTCTCCGGGAAAATAAATGTGCATGTGGGGTTTACCAATGTGCCAATCACCCGACCCATCTCCCAGCCCTTGCACTAGGGTCATATAATCGACATTAATGAATTTGTAATCTCAGGCAAGTGTGCCTTTAACCTTTTAGGACTACATTTGTTGATGAAACAAAAAAGCGGTCATCAGGTGTGTAGCAGATGTGATTTATTTGGAATGCGATTCAGATAATATGGCCGTTATGACTAGATCTGTATTATGAGGAATATTGCACATCCCTCCTAAGTTCTAAAAGAGATGGACCACAGAATTGGGGCCATGCACACCAACCACACAGGAGGAATGAATACAGACCATTTACATATTACAGTAAAACGCATGCTTCCCCAGGATACTGCAATACAGAATATCAGCGGAAGGTTTGAAGGGATTACAGAAGATAGTTGGGGAGTTAGTAAAAGAGGACATAGTGAAAGAAATATCAGGGAGCCCCTGCAACAACCCCATACTCCCGGTCTTGAAAAGGGGGGACGCTAAGAAGAAAGGAGATTGGTAGTGGTTCATAGTTGACCAGGGAGAGATTAACAAGATAGTTGTTCCTCAATTCCCTGTCATGCCTAATGTTGTTAATATACTATCTACGTTGCCCCCTGACAAGTCCTATTTTTCTGTGATCGATTTAAAGAATGCTTCCTTTTCTAGCTCTCTTATGCAGACGGCTTGCTGTTGCAGGAGAGGGTAAAGACACATGCGTAACAGATACAGTCAGGCTGTTGAATTTTTTTAGCTACTCACAGTCGTAAGGCTTCACCACACAAAATACAGTTTTCTCAAACTGAGGTGATGTATCTGGGCCACCTCTTGTGGCAAGACGAGTGGTGCCTGGAACCTAAAAGAGTGCAGCCCACCCTTTCGATACCTCAGCCCAGCAGCAGGTGCATGCCTTCTTGGACATGGCTATTGTCAACACTGGATACCTAATTTCTCAATCATTGCAAAACGTTTCTTAAGACTCACGAGAATAGACGTTCAGGAGCCCAGGAGCATGCTGCTAGTTTCCGGACTCTGAAGGACATATTATGTAGTGCACCGGCTTTGGGTTTGGCAGACTACGAAATCTACTTTCACCTGTTTGTACACAAAAAGAATGGTTGTATGTTGTCCATCCTCACCCAACAGCAGGGCGATCACAAGCACCCATGTGCCTCTATTTTCTACAGCACTAGACATGGTAGCTCAGGCCCTTCCCCGTGTCTAAGGGCAATCACAGAAGCTGCAGTCTCCCTTCAACAAGTGGAGGCTTTGGTCATGGGACATACTGTACACGTCTATGTACCTCACTCTGTGGAATTATTGTTGAATAGGACAAAGACGTAACATTTTACCAATGCTCGACTGACTCATGAATTGTGTCTGTTAGCCCACATGTAATTTTACACCATTGTAAGACTCTTAATCCTGATACTTTGTTGTCTGTAGTGTGCAATGCCGAGTGTGATGAAATGGGTGAGGTGCATGACTGCATGTTACAGACAGAAGAGCAAGCAAAAGGTCGGATTGACTTGTCAGATGTACCAAGGGTAGACAGGGAAGGAGATATCTGGGTGGATGGGTCCTCAATTGAATTGCAGAATGACAGTACTACGGCAGAATATGCTCTTACCTATAACCAAGCTCAGTACAGCATTAGATAAATGCAAGATACCTGAGAACTCTGCTCAGACAGCAGAGCTGATAACACTAGGCAGAGTCTGTGAACTAACCTTGAGGTGAAGGGTGAACATTTATACGGATAGTCAATATGCCTTTGCAATTCCTCACAATTATGGTAGATTAGGGACTGAGAGAAGGTTTATTAATTTAGAAGGTGCTAAAATACAACATGGGGTGTTGATATTGAGATTGCTGAACGCAGTGTCCTTAACTGCCAAAGTGTTGCTGATAAAATGTAGTGCTCTTATGAAAATAACTGATGATATGAGGAGGGAAAGTGATTTTGCAGACAAAAGAGCCAAGAGGACTGCTTCCTCCCCCACTGACCTCACATATGTAGCCCACTTTGACCCTGGCATGGCAAAGGGGCCCCAAGACATTAGCCCTGAAGGAATAGCTGAACAAGGTTGAGGATGAATTGGACAAATGGACCAAAATGGGCAAACAAGTTCATGGTTGTTGGATGCATATGGACAGAAAAAGATATCTCCTGCCTGATGCCCTCTTATATTCACTGACGTTGATGATGCACCGCCCCAATCATCTGGGTCGAGATGGGTGGACCAATAGGATGTTGCAGTTTTGGGCAAATGCCAAGATACGGAGAATGGCTGAGCAGTTATGCCCATGCTGTTTGACCTCTGCTCAGTACAATACAGGCAAGAGAACAAAGTTTCCACCAGGACATTTTGCCCTGCACAGATGCCCTTCGCGGAGCTCCAAATGGATTACATTGAAATGACCCTTATTAACAAATGTCGGTATACTCTGGTGGATGTTTGTACTTTTTAACTACCGTCTACATCCACCACGACACCGGACAGGCGTATACCCCCTCCTGAACCTCTGGCACCGCAGAGACCACAGTATCATCTCTACCCTAGACAAACTGTTGGCTGACCAATTCATTCAGCATCTTCTTTCCCTCCATCAGTGTCATTAAATCAAATTCCAGTCCATCTTTTGAACTCAACCAGTGGTAGACTTTCTATGGAGTTCATACCCACAAAGTACTGGGGACAAATCACGGCCTAGTGATGGTGAACAATAAGGAACTGAGGGTGAACAACCTGGATGGATAAAGACAATGTTAAAGAGAAAGTTCTGCATTCCATTTGTTCTCATCCTTGTGAAGAACACAATCAGAACGTTTCCACACAAATGATGAATGCTTATCACAAATAATTAAATGTACCATTATTTTGCTGAACATACGTTATGGGATGACATTTCTTCACAGTCTGATACATAGGGCCGGACTTTGATGAAAATAATATTGATTATAGTCATTGCAAAATTGATTGCCTGCCTGTGCTTGAATATGCTCCCCATTTGGTGTCAAGCCTGTGCTCAGCTATGTACCCCTACCATGAGCAGCATTCATGTTTCAGGTGGCATGATTGAACGAGACCAAGAGGTAATGGAATGGAATTAATGCATATAGATATGGATTGATTCTGATATTAATGTTGAACAATTGTTCAAGGGGTGGATTGTGAAAGTAGATATATTTTGTGAAAAACTGTTCATCCACTTTATAAGTTGGACGTCATCGTGTAGTTCATGATTTTACATTGCTCTTTTGCTCTTCGTCTGTGGAGAGACTGAGACTGCGTACGTGCTGTTGATGGCCTGCAAACACCAGGTGCAGGATGTTTTAAGCTTGTGAGTTTTCTCGGAATGTGCTTGCGGGCAGTTTCGGTGCACCCTGGGTACGCCGCATGAATTAGCCTCCCGGTTATCGCCTGACCACAATAATTTGTGCTTAGGCAACTGTCTTCAGTGTAATGTTCTCCAACGTGGCTTAAAATGTATAAAAGGCTGATGATTGTAAATCCCCAGCAGAACAGAACAGTGCAGTGCAGAACAGTGCAGCTGTTCTTGCTCGAGCTGTAGCAAATAAAATGTGCTTCCTGATGTTAGCCAAAGCAGTGGCCTTGAAACAAAGAAGGGTTTGGCTTGAGCGCAGTAAGGCTACGCCTATAACTCTATGAAACAAAAACAACTGCCAGTACTGCTCGAACTATTTACTCATAGATGCTAAAGTTGAGTGGACACTCCTCAACCTAGAAGGACTAATCATTCAGTCCACACCAAATGTTCTTACGTTTGAATTTTTATTCTCTACTTACAAAATTATTTAAAGAACTGTTTTTGATTATTTTTCAACTGAAGGACAACAAATCTCTATACACACACAGTGAAATTTCTCAATATGTACAATTCAATTCACGAATGGGTCAATGTGTAAATGGTGCAGGGGAAGGTCATACACAACATAAATGTACAATTCTACTCATTCAACAATCAGCTTCATTCATACTGCAATCAAACCACAGAAAGCTGCTCATACAAAAAGGGAAGTGCGAAAGTGAGTATATACAAGTGGGCGAAATGCCTATCTACTATGTACACTAAGATAAGCAAACAAAAGCTCAAATGTTTCAAAAATTGGAAAAAACAAACGTACAATCAATATGCACTTTGGACTTAATAAAATAGCTCAATTCAAATGCAATATATGCTAACAAAATGACTGAATAACAATCACTCCGATGACACGAGGTCACCGTGAGGAAAAGATTCAACAGTTATTATTCAATCTAAAGGGGTCAAAAGCAGCGGAGCATCTCTCTGCATGCACACAGCAGAAGTCAGGTAATGGTCTGATAGTCAAGTGGCCATGGTTAGCAGTGCAGGGATTACAAGCTTCATTACAGAAGCTCGGCTGAGAGGTACAAACAGAGGAGGCGCACAGGTAGGTGCTTATGAGGTATAAACAGTGGAGGTGTACAGGTAGGCCCTTATGAGGTATAAACAGAGGAGGTGCACAGGTAGGTGCTTATGAGGTACAAACAGAGGAGGAGCACGGGTAGGTGCTTATGAGGTATAAACAGAGGAGGTGCACAGGTAGGTGCCTATGAGGTACAAACAGAGGAGGTGCACAGGTAGGTGCTTATGAGGTACAGAGGAGGTGCAAAGGTATGTGCTTATGAGGTACAAACAGAGGAGGAGCACGGGTAGGTGCTTATGAGGTACAGAGGAGGTGCAAAGGTATGTGCTTATGAGGTACAAACAGAGGAGGAGCACGGGTAGGTGCTTATGAGGGATGAACAGAGGAGGTGCATAGGTAGGTGCTTATAAGGTATAAACAGAGGAGGTGCACAAGTAGGTGCTTATGAGGGATGAACAGAGGAGGTGCACAGGTAGGTGCTTATGAGGTATAAACAGAGGAGTTGCACAGGTAGGTGCTTATGAGGGATGAACAGAGGAGGTGCACAGGTAGGTGCTTATGAGGGATGAACAGAGGAGGTGCACAAGTAGGTGCTTATGAGGTATAAACAGAGGAGTTGCACAGGTAGGTGCTTATGAGGGATGAACAGAGGAGGTGCACAGGTAGGTGCTTATGAGGTATAAACAGAGGAGTTGCACAGGTAGGTGCTTATGAGGGATGAACAGAGGAGGTGCACAGGTAGGTGCTTATAAGGTATAAACAGAGGAGGTGCACAAGTAGGTGCTTATGAGGGATGAACAGAGGAGGTGCACAGGTAGGTGCTTATGAGGTATAAACAGAGGAGTTGCACAGGTAGGTGCTTATGAGGGATGAACAGAGGAGGTGCACAGGTAGGTGCTTATGAGGTATAGAGGAGTTGCAAAGGTAGGTGCTTATGAGGGATGAACAGAGGAGGTGCACAGGTAGGTGCTTATGATGTATAAACAGAGGAGGTGCACAGATAGGTGCTTTTGAGGTATAAACATAGGAGGTACACAGGTAGGTGCTTATGATGTATAAACAGAGGAGGTGCACAGGTAGGTGCTTATGAGGTACAAACAGAGGAGGTGCACAGGTAGGTGCTTCTGAGGTACAAACAGAGGAGGAGCACGGGTAGGTGCTCATGAGGTACAGAGGAGGTGCAAAGATATGTGCTTATAAGGTACAAACAGAGGAAGAGCACGGGTAGGTGCTTATGAGGGATGAACAGAGGAGGTGCAAAGGTAGGTGCTTATGAGGGATGAACAGAGGAGGTGTACAGGTAGGTGCTTATGAGGGATGAACAGAGGAGGTGTACAGGTAGGTGCTTATGAGGTATAAACAGAGGAGGCGCACAGGTAGGTGCTTATGAGGGATGAACAGAGGAGGTGTACAGGTAGGTGCTTATGAGGTATAAACAGAGGAGGTGCACAGGTAGGTGCTTATGAGGTATAAACAGAGGAGGTGCACAGGTAGGTGCTTATGAGGTACAAACAGAGGAGGTGCACAGGTAGGTGCCTATGAGGTACAAACAGAGGAGGTGCACAGGTAGGTGCTTTTGAGGTATAAACATAGGAGGTGCAGAGGTAGGTGCTTATGATGTATAAACAGAGGAGGTGCACAGGTAGGTGCCTATGAGGTACAAACAGAGGAGGTGCACAGGTAGGTGCTTATGAGGTATAAACAGAGGAGGTGCACAGGTAGGTGCTTATGAGGTACAAACAGAGGAGGTGCACAGGTAGGTGCCTATGAGGTACAAACAGAGGAGGTACACAGGTAGGTGCTTTTGAGGAATAAACATAGGAGGTGCAGAGGTAGGTGCTTATGATGTATAAACAGAGGAGGTGCATAGGTAGGTGCCTATGAGGTACAAACAGAGGAGGTGCACAGGTAGGTGCTTATGAGGTATAAACAGAGGAGGAGCACGGGTAGGTGCTTCCGAGGTACAGAAGAGGTGCAAAGATATGTGCTTATGAGGTACAAACAGAGGAGGAGCACGTTTAGGTGCTTATGAGGGATGAACAGAGGCGGTGCAAAGGTAGGTGCTTATGAGGGATGAACAGAGGAGGTGCACAGGTAGGTGCTTATGAGGTATAAATAGAGGAGGTGCACAGGTAGGTGCTTATGAGGTATAAACAGAGGAGGTGCACAGGTAGGTGCTTATGAGGGATGAAAAGAGGAGGTGCACAGGTAGGTGCTTATGAGGTATAAACATAGGAGGTGCACAGGTAGGTGCTTATGATGTATAAACAGAGGAGGTGCACAGGTAGGTGCTTATGAGGTATAAATAGAGGAGGTGCACAGGTAGGTGCTTATGAGGTACAAACAGAGGAGGTGAACAGGTAGGTGCTTAGGTGGTATAAACAAAGGAGGTGCACAGGTAGATGCTTACGTGGTATAAACAGAGGAGGTGCACAGGTAGGTGCTTATGAGGTATAAACAGTGGAGGTGCACAGGTAGGTGCTTATGGGGTATAAATAGAGGAGGTGCACAGGTAGGTGCTTATGAGGTATAAACAGTGGAGGTGTACAGGTAGGTGCTTATGGGGTATAAACAGAGGAGGTGCACAGGTAGGTGCTTATGAGGTATAAACAGTGGAGGTGCACAGGTAGGTGCTTATGGGGTATAAATAGAGGAGGTGCACAGGTAGGTGCTTATGAGGTATAAACAAAGGAGGTGCACAGGTAGGTGCTTACGTGGTATAAACAGAGGAGGTGCACAGGTAGGTGCTTATGAGGTATAAACAGTGGAGGTGCACAGGTAGGTGCCTATGAGGTATAAACAGAGGAGATGCACTGGTAGGTGCCTATGAGGTATAAACAGAGGAGGTGCACAGGTAGGTGCTTACGTGGTATAAACAGAGGAGGTGCACAGGTAGGTGCTTATGGGGTATAAACAGAGGAGGTGTACAGGTAGGTGCTTATGGGGTATAAACAGAGGAGGTGCACAGGTAGGCCCTTATGAGGTATAAACAGAGGAGGCGTACAGGTAGGCCCTTATGAGGTATAAACAGAGGAGGTGTACAGGTAGGCCCTTATGAGGTATAAACAGAGGAGGTGCACAGGTAGGCCCTTATGAGGTATAAACAGAGGAGGTGTACAGGTAGGCCCTTATGAGGTATAAACAGAGGAGGCGCACAGGTAGGCCCTTATGAGGTATAAACAGAGGAGGTGCACAGGTAGGTGCTTATGAGGTACAGACAGAGGAGGAGCACAGGTAGGTGCTTATGAGGTATAAACAGTGGAGGTGTACAGGTAGGCCCTTATGAGGTATAAACAGAGGAGGTGTACAGGTAGGCCCTTATGAGGTATAAACAGAGGAGGTGCACAGGTAGGCCCTTATGAGGTATAAACAGAGGAGGCGCACAGGTAGGCCCTTATGAGGTATAAACAGAGGAGGTGCACAGGTAGGTGCTTATGAGGTACAGACAGAGGAGGAGCACAGGTAGGTGCTTATGAGGTACAGACAGAGGAGGTGTACAGGTAGGCCCTTATGAGGTATAAACAGAGGAGGTGTACAGGTAGGCCCTTATGAGGTATAAACAGAGGAGGCGCACAGGTAGGCCCTTATGAGGTATAAACAGAGGAGGTGTACAGGTAGGTGCTTATGAGGTACAGACAGAGGAGGTGCACAGGTAGGTGCTTATGAGGTATAAACAGAGGAGGTGCACAGGTAGGTGCTCATGATGTACAGACAGAGGAGGTGCAAAGGTAGGTGCTTATGAGGTATAAACAGAGGTGCACAGGTAGGTGCTTATGAGGTATAAACAGAGGAGGTGCACAGGTAGGTGCTCATGATGTACAGACAGAGGAGGTGCAAAGGTAGGTGCTTATGAGGTATAAACAGAGGTGCACAGGTAGGTGCTTATGAGGTATAAACAGAGGAGGTGCACAGGTAGGTGATCATGAGGTATAGACAGAGGAGGTGCATAGGTAGGTGCTTACGAGGTACAAATAGAAGAGGTGTGCTGAAAGGTGCATGTTCCTCTCAGGGGCTGTTCCATCTGCACTGGAGGGGTGTAGGTGGGGGTTATTCATGTATATTGTATCCTACTCCTACTGCCTCAAAAGGGTACTTACTTGCATGAGTGCTACCACTTTACCCTTTGCTTGAGGGGACAAGGCCTCGGAAAACACAACACTTTGAGGCTGCCTACCTCGAGGAGAAGAAACAGGCCAGGGCCAATGTGTCAGACAATATGAGCTTGGGAGACAAAAGAATCCTAAGAAACACTCTGTTTCTCTGGGAGTTCCCACAACAGACCCAGGGGTTCATTAGATATTACTCCACTCTTTTAAACTCAGACTCCTTTTACAGCTCCTCTGGTACTACACCTGCCCTCTAGGCACCCTTCCTGTAATGCTGGTCTCTCCTATAAATGATAGTAGACCTGAGGGCTGATGTAGGGTTTTCCGGACAGTTTACTCCTTCACAAACGTAACAAATATTGCAACTGCTCACCTTATAACAATTGCCTCAGGATATAATGAACTTGTAATAAGGCGGATGGTATATCTGTCACATTTGTGACACAGTAACCTGAACTCTAGTTTAGAGGCTGTCACCCGGACACAGGCGTTTTTTTTTTTATCAAATATGTTTTATTGAGTTCCACAAAGCAACAACATACATCAGGAGAAGACAAAAAGTAAAATGCAGTGCTGGTAAGGCTACAATGCAAGTGCTAAGAATATAGGCATGTCCCGTCCAGCCGGCGAATAAACTGTTCGTCCATGTGAAATCATACGGCAAGAAACAAGCCCATCTCCCAGTGCAAGAACTCTTTTCTACCCACCCCCCCGAAACTGAGCCCCCCCCCACCCGGATCCCCAACCAACTCCCTACCCCCAACAGAACCCCCCCCCCCCCTCGGTGTGTTCCAAGCAAGCCTGGTGGAGGCCGAGTGAGAGCCGGATCAAACCTTATGTTCTGCTCTGGTCTTCTCCCCGCGGAATTCTTCCGCTAGTTTCAGGACCCTTATGTATTTCGGGCAGGTGAGCTCCGTGAATTCTTGAGACAGTAAAGAGAGAAGTGGTTGCCATGCTCGCGGAAAGCGTCCGAAGCCTGTGTGAGCGAGGCTTGGATCCTCTCCATCCCCATGATATACCATAACCTGTGTAGCCACCCCGTATGTGTGGGCTTCCTCGGCGTGCCCCATAGCGATAGAATGTGGTGTGTCGCCGCCCCCATCGCCAGCCCCATCTGTCGCCCCCGCAGTGACTTGAGAGGGAACATGAGTTTATTGGGGAGCCCAAGGATCGCATATGCTGGGAAGCGTGGGATGTCAGTGTCAAAATAAGTGTCAATGTCCCTTAGCACCACCTCCCAATACTCTTTAACTGCATCGCATTCCCACAGTATGTGTAGCATGGTCCCAGTGTGTCCGCACCCCCTCCAGCAAGTGGGATCTCTTCTTGGGTTTCCCTGGTGTAGGCGCTCGGGGGTCAGGTGCCAGTAATAGGCGATTTTCACCGCTGCCTCCCTGCTGGCCGTGTTTCTCGCAGTGTGGTGTGCTCTGTGAAATATGTCCCGCCATTCTTTATCCGACAGTGTGCGCCCCAACTCCTTCTCCCAACGTTTCTGGCCTGCAGACCTCTCCCCAGGAGGGGGTGGGGATAGCATGAGGTACAGTTCGGTAATGGACCCAGAGTCTGACTTTTTGGTCACGAGCCACCTCTCGTACGGGGTCAGCGGGCGGCCTACTAGCGGAGCCACCTCAGGATGTGACAGCCAGTGGCGGAGTTGGAAATACTGGAAGCGGTGGGGCTTGTGGAGGGCATAGTCAGCCACCACAGCGTCCCATGGGAGGAAGCCTTCCGTGTCAAACAAGTGGCCTGCCGAGCGGCACTCTGACGGCCGCCATTGGGGAAACGAGCCTGGCGGTAACCCTGGGGGGAAGGCCGGGTTGTCCAGCAAAGGTGTCATGGGTGACGGGAAAGTCGTGAGGCCCCTCGGGACAGCGGTGGCATTCCAGACCTGTAAAAGGGTCCTGGTGATAGGGGATTTTCTCAAATATGCCGGCCTATCTGGGCGCGCTAGGAAAGGGACCTTCCACAGTGACATGCCCGCCATGGCCCTGTCTTGGAACAACCAGTGCTTTTCGGAGGTGGGCCTAGACCACTCCAGTAGATACCGAAGTTGTGCCGCCTGGAAATAGCGCCGCAAGTCCGGGACTCCCAGGCCTCCCTCAGCTGTCACCCGCAGAGCGAGGTCGAGACGAAGTCGGGGTCGCTTGCCCGCCCACACATATTGGTTCAGGGCGTCTTGAAGCTTCTTGACCATCCCCAGTGGGGGGGTGACCGGGAGAGTCTGGAAGAGGTAAAGGATCTTGGGGAGAAGTGTCATTTTAACGGCCGCGACGTGCAATATGCGTTTGGTATTATCTGCTCATTGGCGGGAAGGGACAAAGCTTGCCTGGTCGAGTTCAATAATGCCCGGGAGGCACGGGCCAAGGCGCGAAGCCAAGATGCTCGTGAAGAGCTTCAGGTCAACATTGAGCAGCGATATCGGCCTATAGGCTGCGCACTTCTTGGGGTCCTTCCCCGGCTTCGGTAAGACCACGACGTCTGCCTCCAGCAGCTCTGCCGGGATCGAACCCGGTCCCCCAGAGGAGTTGAAGAGCCTCGTGAGAACCGGCGCCAGGAGGTGGCAGAAGGTTTTGTAGAAACCCGCGGAAAAACCGTCTGGGCCTGGAGCCTTCAGGGGTTTAAGTTTGGCAATGGCCGACACAACCTCCTCCAGACGGATAGGGCCGTCCAGGGCGCTGGCGTTGGTCTCATTAAGGGTGGTGACGCCCATGGTCTCGAGGTAGGCCAGTCCGGCCTCAACCTCGATGGCCGGGTCTGCGCCGTAGAGTTGGGCATAGAAGGCGCGGAAAGCCTCAGCTATGCTAGTATCGTCCCGGAATTCCTCGCCGCTATCCCCCTGTATAACTGGAACCCTAGAGCGGACTGTTTTAGCTTTAAGTGTGCTGGCCAGAAGGCGACGAGTTTTATCGCCACCCACGTAATATGTGTGGCGGAGGCGAAGCGCCGCATATTCCGCCCTGTCGAGGTCTAGGCTCGCCAGTTGGGCTCTGGCCGCCTTAAGTTGGCGCCAAATGCGAGGGGCGCCCGTGCGGCAGTGGGCCCTTTCCAGCTCCGTTACCCGCTCTTCCAAGTCCCTCCGTCGGTCCCTGCGCTCCTTGTTGTCTGCAGCCGCAATTGCTATAATATCGCCCCTGACCACCGCCTTGAGTGCCCCCCATAGCGTCGCGTGGGCCACCTCCCCTGTGTCGTTCGCCCCAGATAATCAGTAATGGTCTGGGATAGCCGCTGGACCGTCCCCTGCCTAGACAGTAAGCTTTCCCTAAGCCGCCATCTTCCTCTGTGTGGGGGTGTGTGAGGGACGGTCAACTGAAGGACCACCGCCTCGTGGTCCGACAGTGCCGCCGGGGTAGTGTCAATGTCTCTAAGTGTGGGGAGGAGGTCAGCGGAGCACAGGAAGTGGTCAATTCTGGCGTAGGTGCGGTGTACTGCGGAATAGAAAGTGTACCCCGGGGCAGTGTGATGAAGTTCCCGCCAGGCATCAACCAATCCCCTGTCTGTGAGCCATTGCTTCCCTGCTGCTGAAAGCGCCCCCGAGTCCCCAAATCTCTTTCCAGATCTGTCCATCTCATTGTCCATGACCAGATTCAGGTCCCCCCCAATCAAGACATGCCTCAGGTCGCCCGATAGCGCCTCCGACAGGGCCCCCCGAAGGAAGGCCTCTTGGCGGGCATTAGGCGTGTAGATCGAGCCGAGCGTGAAGGAAAACGTGCCTATTTGGATATGCCAGGAGTCTACCCTTAATTTCGGCCACCTTGCTGCCCACCTGCCCCTTAAAATGCCTAGCTACCAATAGAGCCACCCCCGCTTTCTTCTCGGAGGTCGCCGAGAAAAACTGCTTGGGGAAGGCCCTAGCCTTCATGCGGTGCCAATCCTTCGCCAACAAATGTGTCTCCTGCAGCAAGCAGAGCTCAGCCCCGGAATGTTCTAGAAAAGAAAGAACTGCCCTCCGCTTGATCGGGTTGTTAAGCCCCTTCACGTTAAAGGATAAAACACGGATACCATTGTTGTATCTTGAGTCTCCCTGCTGCTTTCCAGCATCTCTTTGAGTACAACAACCATCAACTGCCATGAGAAAGTGTGGAAGTGAATTGCGGTAGGCCCGGCCCCACCCCGCCCTCCCCGCAACCGGTAGTCGTTAGCACACACTGAACACACCGAGTACCCCGCCCCAACCCCAAACATTTCCCCCCCAAACCCTGAACCCCAACCAACAATCCCCAACAAGAACACATTGTCCGGGGCCTATCCGGCAATTGTCCAGGCCCCTGGTGAAGTCTCTGAAAATGGGGAAATGTGGCAATGGCGGGCCCGGAGCCCCCCGTCCCGCCCCCCACACAACGTGCTGTGCAGTAGTCTACCTCTATGCATGGGGCTCCTCAAGGCCCAGCCGCAGTGTCCGTGGAGACCTTCTGAATCGCTGCTGCATGTTCTGTCGCGACCTCCGCAGGGTCCGGCCTGAACCCTTTCCTAGGCGTGCGACGGCTCCTCACAGTCTGCCAGCCATCTGCCTGGGAGCGGGGAGATCGCGCCTGGGAAGGCTCGAGGTCCGCGGCGTCGCCCTGGCCCTCTTCCTCCGTGGTGAGGCCCAGCACTGCACAAGTGTCCCGCAGGGATCGTAGCTGATGAAGTGTACCATTCCACTTAAAGATCAGTCTAAAGGGGTGGCCCCAGGAGTCCGGGATACCTTTATCACAAAGGAAAGTGGTCGCCACCTTGAATGTCCGCCGCTTTTGCAGAGTGATCGCGGACAAGTCCTGGAAAAGCTCGATGGCGTGATCCCTGAAGTGGAGAGGTTGTTTTTGGCGAGCCGCTTTCAGAATGCGTTCTTTGAGAGGGTAGTCCGGGAGGAAGGCCAAGATGTCGGGGGGGGGGGCCGGCGCCCTGCGAGCTAGGCCGACCCGGTGGGCCCTGTCGATGCGGATGTCGAAGTCATCTCCCTCTCCCAGGACCTCTCGGAACAAGTCCCGTAAGTAGGCGGCAATGTCGCCTCCCTTTGCTTTAATCGGCACGTTCCTCACCCTGATGTTATTTCTCCTGGACCGGTTTTCTAGGTCCTCAGCATGGGCCTGGAGCTGCGTCTGTTGGTCGTGGAGCCGGAGGATTTCTTGCTGCAAATGTTCCACTTCCGCGCTCCTGGCCTGGTCAGATGTCTCAACGGCCGCCACCCGTTCACCAATATCGTCGACATCGCGGCGGAGTTCCTTGTATTCCCCTGCCATATCTTGCCGGAGGGTCAGGATGTCCGCTTTAAGGGAGGAGAACAGCTCCTCCATGAAGGCTTTGGTGGCCGGGGCGTCGCCCTCGTCTCGCTCCTTAACTTTAGGCGGAGGGACCATCGCTGGCTTATCTGGGCTCTTGTCCCCTTTGGAGGCCCCCTTCGCTAGCATATCGGGGATAGTTTGGCCCCGCCGGCGATTATTAGTGGACATGTCCCGGCCGCCCCGGGGGTGCTCAGGTCGCGTGTTCCACCAGGCCTCGTGGAAAACGGCCAGCGAGTATCGTCCTCGGTCTCAGGGCCCAGGCTGTGCTGAGTGCGGCGCGCTGTTCCTCACCTCCTTGCCAAGCGAAGGGGGGAAGGCCCAAGCCGGGGCCTCGCGCAGACTGTCAGGCCGGCGCCGCTCTCTCCCCCACCGGGCACTCCGCGGGGCCTACTCGGGGCCACCGACGCGGGTCCCCACTCCCAGCGCTGCTCCTTCGAGCGGGTCACCACTCCCAGCGCTGCTCCTTCGATCGGACCTCCACGCCCTCCGGCGCCCGGCGCTGCCCCAGTGGGCCCGGCTCTGCAACTCCGCTCCTGGCTGCTCCGTCTGCACTGGCGCCGGCGGGCCCAGGTCTGCTGCGCGCCAGCGACGGAGGGGCCCGTCCGGGGCTTCCGGGGCTGAATCAGCGGACAGACGGCCGCCCCCCAGATGCAATGAGCGTGGGGCGTCTTGGTCACCAAAATTGGGCTAGGTGCTGTAGCGTGGCTATGCAACGGGGGGTTCGGGACGAGGAGCTCCGCGAAAACGCGTCCTCTCAGGCCGCCATCTTAGCCACGCCCCCACACAGGCGTTTTTTAACCTGTGCAAACTTCTTTGATAATTGTTGTTCACCACCTTTTTAAAAAACAAATTCAACAGTAATGTCACTCTGTTGTTGCCTGTTAATTGGGGAATTGAATGTGTTTGACTTTGTATAGCATCGGTAGGAAAGTTCACTCACCCATAGATCAATCTGACTGCTAGAACGCTCCAGCAACTTCAGGCCTCATCCCAGGGTCCCAATCACAGGCCCGATAGGAGGGGCTTAGCCAAAACAACTGGCATATATGCCAGCCGCACGCCTAAGGCGTGCCAAAGCCAAGCCCGTCTGCGCAGGTCCGCGCTCGACCGGGCCCAGGGCCCAGTCTTTATGCCCAAACACTTAAATACACCTCATCGGAGATCAGAATGCTCCACTCGGCCTCCTTTAAGCCCGATGTTAAAACACTGAAACGCCTGCGTCATCTCAACATAGCTCAGACACAAGACTTGTTCCCTGAGGTCAGGTCGTCCATCACCCACTCCCTCTAGCAACGTGCCCAGGCCAATACACCCGGGCAAAAACACATATCAATTCTCTAACTCAGTACTCGATCACTAGTCAAGCACCAGTTGGAAATTTTTACCCTTCTGGACTCTGAACGACCAGACATTCTCCTACTCACAGAAACGTGGCTCACTTCAGAATCTTCACCGGACATCCTAGTTGCCTTACCATGTGATTACTATATCCTACAAACTAACCACCAGCATGGCAAAACAGGTGACGGAGTAGCGGCCATTATTCACAAAAATCTGAGTTTCTCCGCCCTTACCCCACTCAACCTTCCCGTCACTGGCAAATCAGTGTTAAAACTTGAATCTAACTCATACCCGCTCATATGTATATTACTGTACAGGCCACCCCAGCATATGCCACTGTTCCCCCACCCGCTAACCGACCAAATTGCACCTTTAGTCACCAACCACACCAGAATCCTCCAAATAGGGGAATTCAATTACTGGCCAAACGACCCTCAAGGAGGACCACACTCTACCGAGCTGACAGACTATTAACAAACATGAACTTCACACAACAAATCTCCTCAGCCACCCACTCGAAAGGCCCACACTGGATCAACTCTGGACCACTAACTTAGTGACTTCAATCCCTTTTATCATGCCCTGTGTTTGGTCTGATCACTAC
Organism: Lissotriton vulgaris; assembly: GCF_964263255.1. Classification (NCBI taxonomy): domain Eukaryota; kingdom Metazoa; phylum Chordata; class Amphibia; order Caudata; family Salamandridae; genus Lissotriton; species Lissotriton vulgaris. Next base: position 19,130,755 of record NC_141685.1, on the reverse strand, counting down.
TTTGTACAATTCTCCTTAAAGCATATGCTCACGGGGAAACTGCCCACCTCAGGGGGCGGGAAAGATGGCAAGGAAATGGTGCTCTATTGACAACAAGGACTTCACCACCACCCTTATTAACACAGCCCCCCACCCCAAAACCGATGTTAACCTGCACGAAAAATCCTTCTCAGCTTGGCTACTAGAGGCCAGCAACTTACACACCCCACTCAAACGTATCGCTCTCACTCGGCTGCATGAGGCTCAGAGATGGTTCTCCCCCGACTTAAACTCCCAAAAACGCTCCCTCCGCCAAATGGAAAGGAAGTGGAGGCAGGACGACTCCCAGGAAAGTAAAACCACCTACACCCGAGCCTTGAACAATTACAAAAAGCCCATATCCGCTGCTAAGGCGGCATATTTCTCATCACAAATTCTTAACTCTAACAATCAAACCAAATAATTATTCACAATAGTTGATGAACTGTCCAACCCTGAGAGAGTAATAAGTAAACCCAAGCCATCTCAGGCCCTATGCGACTCCTTGAATAAATTCTTCATCGACAAGATCACTGCCATCAAAGCCAGCATTCCCCCCAGACCTTCGCAAAATTTCGCCCCGCTGACACCTAGGAACCGCAACGCTCTAGACTCCTTTACGCCAATCGACATAGAGATACTGAACAAACTGCTAGCCAAAGTGAAATTGGGCTCTCCCTTGGACCACTGCCCCCCTCACGTCTTGAAAGAGGCCTTTCTGGCCTTCCCAGACCGAGCCCTTGCTCTATTAAACCATTCCTTGTCTCAGTGCTGTGTACCCAATGCATCCAAAGAGGCTTTAGTGGTTCCCCTTCCGAAGAAACCCAGCGTCGACCCCCAGATGCTGGCAAACTACCGCCCTATTTATTTGCTCCCCTACATGGCGAAGTTGCATGAAGCTCATGTGGCTACTTGCCTGTCCAATTTCTTGGAACAGACGGAATTTCTTGATCCTAGCCAAGCCGGTTTCCGGCCAGCTCACTCCACTGAAATAGTAACCTTAGCAATACTTGACTCCCTACGAGAAAACGCGGCCCGAGGTGTCCACCAGGCCCTGGTACTGCTTGACCTCGCAGCCGCATTTGAGTCGTCGACCATAACATACTAATGGACCGTGTCAGCGAGGCAGGGTTCCAGGGCCCGGCCCTTAGTTGGATAAATTCCTTCCTACAAAACCGCAGCCAGGCAGTTCGCATCGGCCAATTCACTGCTCCCAAGTTAAAAACTTCTTGTGGGGTCCCACAGGGCCCCTTGCTCTCGTCACATATTTTCAACCTCTATCTACGCCCTCTGATAAGATCTCTAAAAGACAGGAAGGTGACCACCTTTAATTATGCAGATGACCTCCAACTTATGTTCTCAATCAATAACTCCCCCGAATCAATAACTGACTTTCAATCCACTATGACGTTCATCCAGCAATGGATGAACCTCAATCATCTAAAACTCATCCTCAGCAAAACAGAACTTATCTTGACAGGCGGAGGTCATAATCTGTGGGGCCCACAATACTGGCCGAGCAACATGGAATCCCCCCCTGCACCCTCCACCTCAGTTAAAAGCCTAGGGATCATCATAGGTAACAACTTATCCCTAAAAACACAGGTAGGCACAGTCGTATCCGCCTGATTTCTCCAGCTATGTAAAATTAGGAAAATCAGCAGGCTTCTGTCCCGAGCAGCGCTGGTCCAGGTGGTGATAGCGCTGGTCCTGTCTAGGCTGGACTATGCCAACGCTACTTATTTATTTATTTAAACAGTTTTATATAGCGCTGGCTAGACCCGGAAGTATCAGAGCGCTTTACAGAGGCTTGAAGTCGAAACAGATTACAGTATTATATTCATACAAAAAGGAAAAGGGTGTAAAAGACAATATAATCAGAGTTCAACAAACAATAAATACATGGACAGGAAGATTAGAAGTACAAGACGTCCATCACTATGATTTGGATAATTGTGCAAGCGGAGGTGGCAAGGGATGATGGGGAAAAGTATGGGGTAGGGAGGAACCGAAGTGGGTACTTACAGGGAATCCCACTCGGCCTCACTAAGCGGCTGCAGCTGGTACAGAACCAAGCGGCGCGACTAATACACAAACAGCCCAGATGGCAACACGCCTCCCACCTCCTCAAAAAACTGCACTGGCTGCCTGTCCTCCAACGCTGCACCTTTAGTGTTCAAGTCCCTTAATGGACGCAGCCCCAAATTCATTAACAATATTATCTCCCGCTATACCCCCACTCGGAACCTTCGCTCAGCCCAACTTCACCTTCTGACGGTACCCACCTACAAACTGAAATGCCAAGGGGGTTGCAGGTTCGCGAATCTAGCCCCACGACAGTGGAACTCCCCCTGGAAATTAGAATCAGCACCAACCTGCTCAATTTCAGAAAGACCCTCAAAACCTGGTTATTCACACAGTCCTATGAATAATCTGTTCCGGACTGGCAACCTCTAGTTTTCTCAGAGCCATGAGGTAATATAAATTTTATGGTCAAGTTATGTTCCCTAGGGCGTACCCCACCGACTCCATGTACGAGTTAAAGTGCATGTAATTTCCCTCCTGTACCAGCTATGAAGACGCAAATACATTTGCGTCCACCGTCAACTTGTCCTCTTTCAGACCCACCATGAATGGGTTGGATGGTCCGTTCCTAAGTATGCTATGCCAACGTCTTTTTGTAGTGTACTCCTACGTTTTCAGCCCTGGCTGAAGTAGGCCCTGAATCTCTGCCACCGAACCTCTTTTCTGGCTTCTGACTCCGAGAAATCTCTGCCCAGGCAGCCCCCGTATCCGTGAACTCTGACTTACTTCTAGCGCGGCCCTCCGTGCTCAGCTCAGCCTGCTGCCTGCCAAGATTGACTATAACCTTCGAGTTATCTGTTTCCCTCCCCGAAAATACATTCCTTCCTGCTAGCTTCAGTAAACATCCTTCCTCAGCTACAGGGCCAAAGGGCCGACCTGTCTCTATGCAAGTAATTCATAGCCTCCGTTGCCATGCTTTCATGGAAGGCCCCTTGCCCCACGCTTCTCATACAGACACCCAGGCGCTTATACACGCACTCACAGCAAGTATAGACTAGCTTCTGCTCTAGAGACCTTTCTGCCCAGATAGCTTAGTTCCCAAACATCAGATATCAGATATGATAGAAGCACAAGTTGATCTGACATACCAGACTTCTGTCTCTTTCCGTCAGTGTAAATGTCAAGTCCCCTGCACCCCTCCAGTTACACGTCATGCAGCTGCGCGCGCATCCAAGCTTCCGATTTCTGCTGACATTGCCACATTTTCTGTTAGTGCCACCCACTTGTGTCACCTATCAGTGACGTTTCCAGAACACACCTCTAGTTCACGCCTCCTGATTACGTACATGTGCCACGTGTATATTGTTATCTTGTCTTCTCTCAGCTGTTACGCCTCTTGCACTGTTACTTATGGAATGAAATAAGTATATAAGCTATGTACTGTTAATAAAATGTAGCGCTCTATCCCTTCTGACACCCTGTGTGGTGGTCAGAACATGATATCCTGATTCCTTTATGAGGAATAAAACCCTTAGAAACTCTTACACCACGGACTCTGTTTTCCTTCATTTTGATTGAGTTATTATTGATTAAGTACTTACCTGCATAGAAATTAAGAGAGTAAATTAATTATTTACGTCATTTTGGCGCCCGAATAGGGACCCCTCCCCCACCTCACGCGCCGGTTGGCGCGTTGCATACTGTGTCCCCTGCCATCAGTTAGATGGAACACACGTGTACTGGCAGGATTTCCTGCATCTCCCTCTGACCCACGGAGGTGACGAAGACTGCAATCAGTGCCCAGACGAGGCGGTGAGGAGTGCGGAGGATCCCGACCAGAGCCCAGCCGAAAGAAGCAAGGTCCGAGGTGTGAAGAGGCCCACCAGTTTTCCGAAGTTTTCCGAAGTTTTTCCGAAGTTTTCCGAAGTTCCGAGTCGAGTCCAGTCGAGTTTTCCGAGGCCTTCTGTTTTCCGTGCTTCCCGGTGAGTACCATTGCTGGGTCGTATCTAGACGGGTTTGGGTACGCAAGTCCGGTCTGCACTGTTTTTAGGCAGTGTATCTGTACTGTTTAGCAGTATATCTAGTATTCCGAATTTCTGAAATTCTGCACTGTTACAACAGTGTATCTGTACTGTTGAGCAGTACATCTAGTATAGAGGGGTAGTCATCTATGTTTTAAATGTTTTTGTAATTAATGTCGTGGTATGAATGTGATTGTTTTTGTGCATTATTGTGTTTTCTTGTATAAATAGTTACAGTCGAAATTAAGTATCAAGGATCGAGCATTTCAGTATCAAGTAGGCACAATGCCGTTTTTCAACAAATTAAAGCAGATAGGAACTAGGAAAGGGATGTTAGAGGAAGAGATTCCAATCCCCCCTAGGGACACTCCAGGTAATTTTATGTATAATAAGCATGGCATAGACGCCATCCTGTATCTAGAGTTATGGACCGATTATACCAAGCACCTAGAGGAAAGATACCGATGGCCAGTTAACGGAACATGGGATGCCGAGTGCATCATAAAGGTAGAAGAAGTATTACGGAAAAAGAAAGCCAGACAATCTCAGAAAGACGCCATAGAATTTTGGCGTAAGGAATCACGTAAACGTGCTGAAAGAGCACTCCGTAGAGAAGACAGACTTAAAGAATCAGAAAAGGCCCAAGAAAACGAATTAGTTATTGAGGGAATTCGAGTAAAATCAGAACAAATAGATCGTATCCAAAATAGCCAAGTGAACAACATGTATCTTTTGGCCGAAGGTACCCCTGACGCCATTTCAGAAATGCCGAAAAATTTGCCGTCACCATTGGTTCCAACTAAAGTAATGCACAAGACTACTAAAGACATATTCCTAAATTCCTATCTAGATGATGTAGCACCAGCTTACACCAATCTGCCTGTTCGTGCCCTGCCTACAGACAGGGACGGGGGTGGTATTCCGCCCCCAGGTCACGTTCCGCCGGTACCGCAACAGACTTCCCCTGTTCCGCCAGCCCCGCCACTTCCCGTACTCAAAACTGACCTACCGAAACCACGTTTGCCTGATCCACCCAAACGACAAGTTCACGTTCAGATACAGACTCCACAGGGAGGTAATGTACAAGCGTCCGCTTCAGGAGGTGCGACCGCGGGTCCTCAGACCCCGCCACCAACTCACAGATTCAATCTCAAAGATATGCAGAGTCCTCTCACCTACAGGTCTCCCCACTCCTCTAATTCATCCCGCCTCGACGCATTAAAAGAAAACATGTCAGTCTGCAGATATGATCCAGTACCCGGAAAGGACGATTTAATGATATTGGCATCATTACGGTTAAGATCCGCTACTGATAGCTTGTTATGCTATGCAGGAATGAAGGATCGTCTAGACAGAATATATGAGTTTGTTCAAACAGGAAAGGACTCTGACAGTATTAAGGATGCCATGGAGAAACAGAAAGTTGGCATGCAAGCACTGATACTACGATTTTTCATAAATTGTCTAATAAGAGAACGAGACAGGCCCGGAACAGATCAGAGTGAATTAGACGCATTGAACAAGTGGGGTCAAAATATAGCTGATGGACAACATGACAGACAAAATTGCATAGAGTCTATGTATAAGAAGATTAAGAAAGCAGTGATAGCAGTACACCAGAAAGAGAAAGAAAAGGCTTCCTCCGAGGAGGAAGAAGTACAGGAAGAATCCGAAAGAGATATAGGAACAATAGCATATGTAGGTAAGGGAACTTACCTTAGGAAGGGTATCCGTCCGGAGAGCAAGAGAGTTTTCTTCTCTGCCTTAACAAATCCGAATTCTGCTGAGCATCAGTTCCAGGAAACTGATAAACGGCTTCGAGATCGAGTTGGGTACCATGTACTCAATTCTATGGATGAACAAGAACTAGCCCGATCAGCTGTATCATGGGCCGAAAATGCAGACATATATAATGATGATACCGTAGCACAGACATTTCTGAACCTCTCCCCCGACGAACAGAAATTAGCAGGTGTATACATGATTCAGCACCTTCTTATCAAATACAGGAAACACTATTCTGATCCAGGTCCTTTACACGAAACACTAGAAGCACTACTGATGGATAGATGGAGAGGCTTAAGCACTAAATTAATTCAAATAATTCTAGAACAACGACACAGATATGATACCTTTGTAAGCTCTGAATACGTTCCCGCCCCACCTCCAGAAAGGAAAATGTACCATATGCAATGCGGGGGTGGCATTGAAAGTCAGAACCCCTTACGAGAAGTGCACCCTGTTATGGGTGAGGACAAAACTTTGAAACGCGTGTATGTACACACGCCTCTGACTAAATTAGAACTGTTAGAAATGAAGAAACTAGTACCATGCCATGATAAAGACCCTGCAGGTTTCCATAGAGAGCTTAAAGACATGTTATTAATGGGGGACTACACATATGATGATATCATGAAAATGTTGAAAGTATTATTGCCCACGGGTATATTCGAGAAATTAAAGGAAAAAGAATGGGAGGTGGGAGACACAAAGATTGCCTGGGCAGAAATAGAGGAAGAGGAAAAGAAACGGGTCCCAGGGTTAGGCCTTGGGGACAAAACTAAAGCATTACCAGGTTTGATAGTACAGGTCCTGCCCAGATTATTGACAACTAGAAAGGAGGATTGGGATGCAATCTCGTCCTGTAAACAGAAACATGATGAAGATACTAGTGACTTCTATTCAAGATTCGAGAAATGTTTTATTATTAATAGTGGCCTCCAGCCAAGTAGCGAGTCGTACCCACATCTTTTTGTATCAAAGTTAGTAGAGAATTCCCTACCGTTAGTTAAAAATCGGGTATATAAAGTCGAGAGTACATGGCAAGCAAATACGCCATCCCAGATGTTACAAATGTTACAATATCACCAGAATAGAATTAGGGAAGAACAAGATCAGGAACAGAAACGTATGAAAGACACGAAAATGAAAATGTTAGTAGCTCAGACGGTCCCATCCGACAGTCACAGAAAAGGTACGACCCAGACAAGTCACACTACGGCTCCCGTTAAAGGGACATGTAACTACTGCAAGCAGCCAGGTCACTACGTACACGAATGCCCAGTTCTGAAACATAACATAGCGACAGGTAAAACTAAAGAAAGACCGCATCCGCCTAGACAAGACCATAACCAGCATCAGTCTACACAGAATACACAGCCTATGCATGCATCCGCACAGACAGCACAGACCGTAGCAGTACCACAGCCACAGCCCATTGCTGCAACTCAGCAAGTTTCACAACAGATGTACCAGTATGCCCAGTCTGCTTACCCCGAATATTCCCGATATACATGAAACAGCCTAGAGAGGGAAGGTGGCTTGCCTCTTATTGAGATTCCTGTAGATCAAGAAGGTCCTTATGTACACAGTCAAGTATTGGGAAAAGACAGAAAGTTTTTAATTGACACAGGGGCAAGTCGCACTACAATAAGTCATGACGAAGTTCCAGGGGCACCCCTCTCAGGCTCACAAAATGTTTCCCTTGGTTTTTCGGGACAGCCTATTGTAAATGAAGTCTCCGAACCAGTCCCCCTGGCTGTGGGTCCATTATCACGTGTTACAGACTTATTACTCACGAAATCATGTCCAGAAAATCTATTAGGAATTAAAACATTGAAGGCTCTAGGAGCTATAATCTGCTGTTCCCCGGAGGGAGTTAGACTCTTTCTGCGGGATTTCAAGGGTCACTATGTTCTGCGTGAGTTTGACGTCAGATTAAAAAATGTACCTGATTACTTGTGGGCAAAAGGCCCAACTGATGTAGGATGTATGCACATTACACCATACCGCGTTACACTCAAGGCAGGTGTTGTATTACCCAGAATCAGACAATACAAGTTACCACCCGATGCTGTAGTGGCTTTACTGAAAATCATTGAAGAGCTCATTGCCCAAGGAGTGGTCGTCGAGACCGACTCCAATATCTGTAACTCGCCCATCATTCCGATTCTTAAACGTACAGATCCCAATGCACCGCCAGTATATCGGCTGGTGATTGATCTTCGAGAATTGAATAAATGCATTATCCCACAGTATCCTGTGGTCCCCGATATCTCATCCTTATTGACTGCTATTGATTCAGAAGCAACGTTCTTCACTGTAATTGATCTCAAGAACGCCTTCTTCAGCGTGCCTATTGATCCAGAGAGCCAATATCTCTTCGGATTCTGTTTAAATGGACGCAGTTTCAAATTTTCGCGCGCACCTCAAGGATTCACAGAAAGCCCCAGCATCTATAGTCAAGCACTGAAGAGACAACTAGATTGTATTCAAATGCCAGTTAACACCGCTTTACTGCAATACGTCGATGATCTGCTGATCACCGCACGAAGTGAGCCCGAATGTGAAAGAGCATCACTGACCGTTTTACACTTTCTGGCCGACAAGGGACACAAGGTGTCTCCTTCGAAGCTACAATTCTGTGTTCAGCAAGTTGTGTACTTGGGTCACTTGCTGTCCAAAGTGGGGAGACAGCTCACTCCCGATCGCATTCAGTTAATTGCAAATATGCCACAACCGCAGACACAAAAGGAAGTGCGGGCCTTCATAGGCCTCACCTCGTACTGCAGACAATGGATTCCCCAGTATGCATTTCTAGCCAAGCCACTCATCCAGTTAACAACACAGGAGGCAGCGATTTCGACTGCCCTCCCTTGGACTCAGGAACACACACAAGCTTTTGAAGACTTAAAGAAAGCCTTATGTCAAGCACCAGTTTTAGCGACACCATGTTACAACAAACCGTTTACACTTTTTGTTACAGAACGTGATGGTACAGCGTTGTCTGTCCTCACCCAAGACCAAGCAGGTTCACATAAGCCTTGTGCTTATTTTTCTAGTACATTGGATTCAGTAGCCCAAGCACTCCCTGCGTGCTTAAAGTCAGTAGCAGCAACAGCGTTAGTAATCAGACAGAGCGATTCAATTGTTCTAGGTCATCAGTTAACAGTACAAGTTCCACATTCTGTAGAGGTTTTGTTAAACAGAACCCAGACTCAACACTTGACTATAGCACGATTGACAGGTTATGAATTAACACTATTCCAGCCACACATAGAAATCAGACGCTGCAGTATCTTGAACCCAGCAACACTGTTACCTACAGTTATGACAGATCCAGCTCCACATGATTGTATAGAAATAATTAATGCAGTAACTAAGCCTAGACGAGACTTAACAGATGTCCCATTGACAAATCCAGACCTGACACTTTATGTGGACGGTTCATGCATGAGAACAAGTACAGGAGAATTAGTGGCCGCGTATGCCGTGACCACTGAAACTGAAGTTAAAGAAACACATCGTATTGATACACTGTCTGCTCAAGCAGCCGAGCTCATCGCTCTGACCCGAGCTTGTATTCTAGCCAAGAACAGAAATGTTAACATATATACTGATTCCCGTTATGCCTTCGGAGTTGTACACGATTTCGGAGTCCTCTGGCAAGAACGAGGTTTTCTGACTTCCCATGGGGCCAAGATACAACATGGCCCCCTCATTCAAGCACTGTTAGAAGCAATACATTTGCCCTCGGGCATATCAGTCATGAAGTGTAAGGCACATACTAAAGTCACAGATTCTGTTTCCCAGGGTAACGACCTGGCAGACCAGACAGCAAAACATACAGCACTAACTCACACCCAGATTACTGACATAACAAAAACAATAGTACCAACAAAGTGTATGGCAGTTAGAGATCCCGCCCTAGACGTAATTGATATCCAGACACATGCTACTCCAGAGGAGATAAAGAAATGGACTGAACTAGGAGGGATTCAGACAGATCAAGGTTGGGTGACGAAGGGAAAATCTATATGGTTTCTCCCCGACTCAATGGTTCAGGTCATGATAAATACAGCACATAGCCCGGCACATCTAGGAGAGAAGGCGATGTTAGACAGTTTACAGAATCTCTGGTACAACAAACACTTACGAGCAGCAGCAAAACAGAAAGTGCGTACTTGCATGATCTGTTGTCAGTTCAATCCAGGTAAAAGCGTCCCTGTTGAGCAAGGAGGATTTCATCCTCCCGATCACCCTTTTGAAGTCCTCCAGATGGATTATATCCAGATGAATAGCTGTCGAGGTTTTAAATATGTCCTTGTAATTGTTTGTGCTCTGTCCCGTTGGACCGAAGCATACCCAGTCCCAGACTACACTGCTCCGACCACTGCCAGACAGTTGGTTCGTGAATTCTTCCCACGGTACGGTTTGCCCCGTGTCGTGTATTCAGATAACGGACAGCCGTTCTCGTCCGCGTTGATGAAACAGGTTTCCCTTTTGCTAGGATATCAGTGGAGGTTCCACTGTGTCCGACATCCCGAAGCAGCAGGCCTTGTAGAAAGGCATAATCAGACACTAAAAATCCGCCTTGCCAAGATCTGTCAGGAAAAAGGGGTCGACTGGATAGTCGCCCTGCCCGTGGCACTATTCTACATGAGAATGGTCGCCCATTCTAGATCAGGGCTATCCCCGTACGAAGTGGTTTTTGGCAGACCACCGAATATGTGGGGGACGCCCATTCCGAAGAAAATCACTGATGTTGATTGTAATATGTTGACAGATTACCTTGCCTCCTTGATGTCTGCACTCCAATCATGTCGTTCACAGGTTGCCGCAGCCTTCCCTGACAATACCGATGTGAAGGCGCATGAGGTCCGTCCTGGGGACCTGGTACTCGTCCGGAATTTCGACCGGAAAAGTCCGCTGGAGCCCCGCTGGAAATCCCCGAAGACCGTTCTGCTCACCACCAGGACCGCTGTGAAAATCGAGGGGAGAAAGGGGTGGGTCCATACGAGTCACATCAAACTTTGCAATGAACTAAAAAACGGACTGAAACAGGACTCTGACTCGTCCACCCCCACCAAAGACTGTGCTGAAACGAAAGACTTTACCGTTACCGAACGAGAAAAGACTCCCCAAGAACTATATCGAATGAAACTCAGATCTAGCAAGTCAGACAGTTTAATTGTTTAAGTCCTCCCCTAGGTGAATCGGTTAAATAGTTTCTGACATGTATCCCCTAGATCGAGATAGAGAGAGAGAGAGAGAAGCAAAGAAACGCACATACTGCAAATCACTGCGTAGTCACTGCATAGTGACGTTGTTAATAATGTTTTTTCTAAGTATTCTAATTATTATTGCCAGCATTCTGCTACCTATATATTGGCCTATTTTCAGGCGTGAACAATCTGCTTACAATGTCTCTGCTGAACACACTTTTAGTGAACTTCCTGCACATGAACTCTCTTACAGACTTGCGCTGCGCAACAATACATTCATTAGTATGTTACACCACTCCCATCAGACAAATAATGCTACAGACTGTTGGATATGTGGCCGACTCCCTCCCTACCAGAATTACAAGGGAGCTCTGCCCCTCTTTCCGTATCCGTTCACTCACAATGGCTCCTGTGGAGCATGGTTTAAAATAATTAATTCCTTAGATCCTGATATTGCTGTTTTCGATGGGGGCTGGGTTTGGGGAAACTTGAACTTAGTCCTGCTCAACGTCTGTTACCCTGATAAAGAGGGACTTCCCACTCGAATAGGAACTGATCTAGAAAATGAAGTATATGGATTAGGTAATTACACAATTAGCCTTATGATCCTTACTGTTGAATCCGAAGCTGCTCCAGTTTTGCCCCATATGTTAGTATTACCAGTCACAGGTGAATTATGTGTTAGCAAGAAAGGTTCAGTACACGTAGGTCATAGTAAATGCACTACTGTGGTCGAGTTCAGTGACCATGGTAAATCGTCCTTTAAAGCTACCAGTCATTCCTACTTTGTTTGTGGTCATACCGCATACCTTCGTCTACCTCCAGATTGGGATGGTACCTGTTACATTGCATTCCTTCTGCCACCTGTTTTTCTAGCTCCCCCTGATTACCATAGAAATACGAATCTAGCACCGAATAGACCCAAAAGAGATATTCCCCTTGTCGACTACACAGAAACGGCATGGGAACAGTACACTGATTTCAATAAAGGATTCTTTTTCTTCCTAGGACCTGTCCAAAACAGTAAATTGATACGCAGATTAACTAGAACACTTGAAGCAGTAGTACATGAAACTGCCTCCGCCTTAGGTAACTTAACAGAGGAGCAATCTGCTATGCGGGTTGTTGTCCTTCAAAATCGTCTTGTAATTGACGTCATCTTGGCAGATAGAGGTGGAGCCTGTAAGGTCATCGGGTCAAGTTGCTGTGTTTTCATTCCACAAAATGCACCATCTGTCTATCAAGCTATTACCCGTCTGCATAAAATTGCAAATCAGATACATCAGAATCCAGGCACCTGGACTTGGTCCGGTTGGTTCTGGACTACGTTAACAGCTTGGGGATGGAAGATCTTATCCTTCCTAGGCATTGGCCTTGTTATAGTATTCAGCTGCTGCCTGTGCCTGCAGTGTGGGCCAGCGATTTGTGGACTGTGTGCCACATCGTGCATTGAACATTCCAGTTGTCTCTCAAACAGTCAAAGAAAGAAAGATGAACATATAATGTTACAAGAACAGACTGATCGATTCATGAGGATCGATATATCATGAAGGGTCCGTAGGGAACAAGGAGGGAATGAGGTAATATAAATTTTATGGTCAAGTTATGTTCCCTAGCGCGTACCCCACCGACTCCATGTACGAGTTAAAGTGCATGTAATTTCCCTCCTGTACCAGCTATGAAGACGCAAATACATTTGCGTCCACCGTCAACTTGTCCTCTTTCAGACCCACCATGAATGGGTTGGATGGTCCGTTCCTAAGTATGCTATGCCAACGTCTTTTTGTAGTGTACTCCTACGTTTTCAGCCCTGGCTGAAGTAGGCCCTGAATCTCTGCCACCGAACCTCTTTTCTGGCTTCTGACTCCGAGAAATCTCTGCCCAGGCAGCCCCCGTATCCGTGAACTCTGACTTACTTCTAGCGCGGCCCTCCGTGCTCAGCTCAGCCTGCTGCCTGCCAAGATTGACTATAACCTTCGAGTTATCTGTTTCCCTCCCCGAAAATACATTCCTTCCTGCTAGCTTCAGTAAACATCCTTCCTCAGCTACAGGGCCAAAGGGCCGACCTGTCTCTATGCAAGTAATTCATAGCCTCCGTTGCCATGCTTTCATGGAAGGCCCCTTGCCCCACGCTTCTCATACAGACACCCAGGCGCTTATACACGCACTCACAGCAAGTATAGACTAGCTTCTGCTCTAGAGACCTTTCTGCCCAGATAGCTTAGTTCCCAAACATCAGATATCAGATATGATAGAAGCACAAGTTGATCTGACATACCAGACTTCTGTCTCTTTCCGTCAGTGTAAATGTCAAGTCCCCTGCACCCCTCCAGTTACATGTCATGCAGCTGCGCGCGCATCCAAGCTTCCGATTTCTGCTGACATTGCCACATTTTCTGTTAGTGCCACCCACTTGTGTCACCTATCAGTGACGTTTCCAGAACACACCTCTAGTTCACGCCTCCTGATTACGTACATGTGCCACGTGTATATTGTTATCTTGTCTTCTCTCAGCTGTTACGCCTCTTGCACTGTTACTTATGGAATGAAATAAGTATATAAGCTATGTACTGTTAATAAAATGTAGCGCTCTATCCCTTCTGACACCCTGTGTGGTGGTCAGAACATGATATCCTGATTCCTTTATGAGGAATAAAACCCTTAGAAACTCTTACACCACGGACTCTGTTTTCCTTCATTTTGATTGAGTTATTATTGATGAAGTACTTACCTGCATAGAAATTAAGAGAGTAAATTAATTATTTACGTCAGCCATGAAACAAACCGGTGTACGAGAGCTCTACAAAACACTGATAAGATAATATAAGAACACCAAAACCTATATCAGGCCTGGATGTACACTGTGCCCGATATCTTTTCAGTGTTGGAAAGGCTGTTTTATTAAAGACCCAGTATTATCTCACTACAGCAGTCTGTGGCTTGCAGTCATAATGCCACCCTTGTCAAGTTTATTTTTGCTTATTTTCCCAGCTCCGGTACCCTATGGTCATGTACTGTCCAGTGTCGATTTTCCTATTGGTTCACTCTGATGGTTTCAGCCACAGAAGCTCTTTACTTAATTGATTGTTCTCCATTTTATTTTCAATGTGCATTATCAGAAATCTTACGGGGAGATGAAAATATTCCATCATTCAGATTTGGGGAGTGGGAGAGGCGGGTCGCACTCTATGCAGATGACATCCTTATTCGAACATCCGATTCGGAGACATCATTCCCTGTGGTTATTAAGAGGGCTGAAGAGTTTGCTCGCATCTCGGGGTATGAGATAAATGCCATTAAAACTGACGTCAAGGCATGGAACATCCCTAATTTGCAGCTGGATGTGACCAACTCTATGCGATATCTGGGAATCCGGGTGATTCAAGAAGTTGGAGGCATCGCTCAAGCCAATTTAGAGAGAGTCTACAATGAATGTAGGAAATTGCTAAAAACTTGGTCCAATCTTCCACTTACCATACTGGGCAGAGTGAGTCTGATAAAGATGTTTATCCTTCCTAAATTTACATTCATTTTTAATACCACCCCCCTGGCCTTTGATGGTAAAACCTTGGATAAGTGCCAGAGAGAGATAAATTCCTTCATTTGGAAATATAAATCGGCGAGGGTGGCATGGAAGAAGTTGAGGAGGAGGAGGGAAAAGGGGGGGCTCGCCTTGCCGGATTTGCAATACTATGCATGGGCTTTTCAGTTGTCCCACTCTAGAATGCTTTTAAAATCACCATGAAATACATCTGCTGGGACAATGTTTAAAGCCATGCTAGTAGGTGCTGCATTACCAACTGACGGATATCTGTTTAAATTTGGGGATCCAAAAATTCTTTAAAAAAGTCAAGTTAAAAATTCTTATGTCTCAAGCGAAAGCCTGGTTACAGATAAGGAAAAGACTAGGTCTGCCGTATTTTTCAAACTATGCACCTATCTGGGACTCCCCGGGCCTGCCACTATGTCTGAAAGACAGGCTAGCAATCCCGGTGAGGGATGGAGGAATAACAAGATGGGGAGAATTGATGGCAGGAAGGTCCTTGAGGTCTTGGGAGGAGCTACGGGAACAGTTGGGCCCTGGGTTCTCTAGATTTAAGTTCCTACAATTAGACAGTTGGGTCAAGGCTCTGTGTAGGATAGGGGTACCATTTGGGAAGATTAGTACCATGGAACAACAGTTGGTGGAACAACAAGGGGGGGGGGTAAAGAGGTGACTCAGTGGTACTGGAGTTTGCTAGAGGAGGCTGATGGTGAGTTTACTCTTCCGGAGGAATTGTGGGGGGAAGAGTTAGGTGCCCAATGTGCAGAAACTTGGAAAAGATCTTGTACCCTCCTATACAAAACTGTTAAACCAGCATGGCTGAGATGTAATCATTTTTTCAAGATACATCGAGCCTACCTCTCACCCCTGAGACTGTCTAAATTCCTTCCAGGCAAGAAAGGCAATAATTGTGACTACATCGAGGCCTCGGACATCCATATGTTCAAGGACTGCCCTTACATAGCCCAGTTCTGGGAGGAAGTGAAAGTAACTCTTGATTCTATCTTAAAGATATCCTTGTCCATCACACTGCCACTTATTATCTTTGGCTGGGATGCTAGTATAACTGGCCATGCAAGGTCTCTTTTGTTCTATGCAGTTTTGCTGGCCAGGAGACAGATATGTAAAGTCTGGGCGGAAAATACGGCACCATCACACGCAAACTGGCTGTCATCTATGTACAAACATCTAAGGTGGACATGGCCAGAACCTGCAGTAAACGTAACTTGGCTTTCTGGGACCTGTTGGTTCAATGGAAATAGCTGCCGGGGTTTTTTTTCTTTTTTTTTTTCCCCGGTCCTATGATTATGCCATTCTACTCCAAGGACCAGGGCCCCTTTCCTTCGTACCATGGTTGGTCCTACAGGTTATAAATACCAAGATAGAGTAAGTGCAGGCCCTCTACCTCTTAAAGTTCATCTACTGCCAATCCTCAGAAATCGTGTCACAGAGTTGGCGACAGTAAACACCTCGTATCTCGGAGTACGACACGCTCGGTGGTTGGCGGCTTATTAAGAGGAGGGCAAGGCAAATGAGGACAAAAAAAAATAAAATAATTTAAAAAAAAAAGTGCATCATCAGAAAAGATTGCTGGCAGCAAGCATGGGAGACTTAAATGTGATATAGAGAACCTTGATAGCGTACCCGGTTTAGACTTCGTAGTCAAGCATTCCAATGGGTTCTGGGAATTGTAGTCTTATTGTTACTGCATTTAACTGACTTCTATATAGCCAAAGTCTTCTGAAGACTTGGCTCTTTTCCCAGGTCTAATTCACTTTGCCTTGTCCCCTGCTTAGTCTGGCTTCAGCGCTGGGACGCCTCTTTGCCGATGCAGCCATGCGCTTTATAAGTATTTTAATCTAATCTAATCAAAGCAAGGAAAGTAATGATAATGCTCACCTCTGTGCAATAAATAAAGTAGAGACTTTCGGAAACTTTAAACTTCGGAAAATCTAATCTCAGAGCATGCTACAAGATGTGTCAAGGGAAGTGTGTATTAGGAACATAATCAAGGGGCAGAAAAGAAAGAAGCGAGAAGAGACAATGCGGAAGGGAGGAAGAAGGGAAAAGAGCCGAGCATATCTAAGGGTCAGCCTTAGTGACAGATCAAATGAAGAACTTTGCTTAGAGGCCTTTATGTGCTCTAATTTTAACAACTTTCAGTGAGGGAGTGGGTCTGAATGAACTGGTAGTGGGGACCTAATATTCAGGGCATTGCCAGGGAAGGGCCTTCTGAGGGAAGATATCTGTCAAATGAGGGGACTTGAAGGCATTTACTAAAAGTGATAGTTCTCAAACATGGACTTACAAAATATGTGTGCCTTCCCCACCCTGAGACAATAGCATTAACAAACGAAGAGGCCAGTCAGGTCAGGTGCACCATCTATGTGACCTGGGTTATTATCATACATGGTCAACTCATAATTTACTAAACCAAACATAAGATGTTTTGGACAGAGCCCAAGCTTCTTTGCACTGCTGCAAGGTTTTTGGGGGGTCATAGCTTCATACATATATGAGATCATATTACAGCCCCCCTCCCTCCAGCCACAACTGGCCCTCTACAGCTGTGGAGAATGATTAGTTATAGCGGATGGGGATATAGTGGCCTAGGTAGGGTACTTAACTCTGTGCGCCTACTTATCTGTCCCATGTTTTGAGAGTTACAGCTACTCGTGTGCTGATGTATGTGTTAAGGGGGCTTTGGCGTTTTTACAGCCACACCAGGTATCACAGGGGCCAGTGGACGATTGTGTGGTACATGTTTGTCGAGGCCGTAGTGGACAATTGTATGACCACTCTCTGTTGAGCTGCTGAATAGTAGTGAGGTTTGCTAGAGACCGCTGATGCGGTGGTCGGCTGGCTAGGTACAACTGTGTTTATTAGTACCTATTCTGAGAATTCTTATCTACTTTTGCTACCTTCCAACTCAAGATCTGAGTAATTCCAAGAATTGGATGAGGTGGGCTCCCTCTCGCAGTGTAACATGCCTCATCATAGGCCACCTCGGCCCACCCTGGTAAGATGATACTACCAGGGCGGACTCAAACTCAACCATCTTGAGAGAGTTCTTAGAAAATATCTATCTGCACAATATCTGGGATTCAGTTCTCCTACTTAAAAATACCTTGGGATAAACCGCAAGAGATCCTTTATTAGGTGATACCCTAGGTATGAGTAAAAATACATAAAGAGTATGTTCAGGGAACGTTACTGAGTACCATGACCCTTATATACCTCTGTGGTGCCAACATGTTTCAGCCCACAGTTAGCCTTAAAAAGGACTTGGTCATTCATCAGGGCTTTTATTAGGCTCCCTATGTGAGACGATCTAGTAAATTTAAAGGAAAGGACCTACCTCTCCTTGTTAAATCAAAGGTAATTTACCTAATCCAGAGAGGCCCCTTGCCTCATGGTCTGTTCAGGGATGGGCAACCCCTAATGTCACATTTTCATCAAGCAGATTCACTCTCCATATACCTACCATGCCCCCAGGAAAGACCGCCTGTCTCCCTCAGCTGTGTCATCAATATTTTGGGAAGTCTTGGGTTTTCCACCACCATATAATCTCCATCAATTTCTTGGAAGGTTTTGTAGCTAAGACAGTTCCAGCCAGAGGGGAGGGCTTGGAATAAATTGAGATGGTATTTGATTCTGCCTAACCTAGAGGGCATTAGGTTCCCCCACATTTTATTTGTATTTATTTATTTTATTTTATCAACTTGTATGTCGCAACAGCTACCCAAGAAGGGTTTCCCGGCGCCTGAGAACACAGCATCATAGATGGACGAGTATAGCTGGGTCATTCAGGTTACTGATCGAACAACCAGGTTTTTATCGCTTTACGGAACTTGGGGAGACTTCCCTCCTTTCGTATGTGAAATGGAAGTGAATTCCATATAGTGGGTCCCAGGTGGGAAAAGGATCTTCCTCCCATCCTGGCAAGCTTGAATCTCGGCACGCAGAACTTTTCAGCTGATTGTGACCGTAAGTTCTTGTTTCTTGTAGGTGCTCACGAAGGGGGTGCCACAGGGCTCATGCCTTAGCCCTACATTGTTTAATGTTTATGTGGCCCCCCTCGCTGAGATTGGGCGGAAGTACGGGTTCACACTGGTCTCCTACGCTGATGACACCCAGCTCCTCTACCCTTTCAGCTCCCTTGGCCCTAAAGTCAAGGAAAACTTTGCTGAGGGTATGAGGGCAGTGTCACATTGAATGGCCGCAAACTGCCTCCAATGTAAGGTTGCAAAAACAGAGGTCATGCTCTTCGGCAAAGCAAGTCTTCTGTGGTCTCCTGATTGGTGGCTGCTGGATCTGGGTCCAGTTCCAACATCAAAGCCACATGTCAAAAACTTAGGGGTCAAAATTGACCAAAAACTGACCCTTAAGGAACATACCAACCGTATTGCAGGACTGTGCTTCCATACCATCGGCCTCTTAAGACGAGTCTTCCCGTATCTTCCTGATACCTACAGGAAGACACTCGTACAGGCCTTGGTTACTAGCCGCCTGGACTACTGCAACGGCCTGCTGACACTTGCTAATGCAGATGCAGTGGGCCGTTTGCAGGTAGTCCAGAATACGGCGGCTAGACTGGTCATGAGTGCACCAGCTAGGACTCCCTCTAAGCCCTTGTTGGAGGAGCTGCATTGGCTCCCTATACGGCAGCGAATCAGCTTTAAAATGTGTTGCACGGTCCACAAGTGCTTATATGGAGACAGCCCTAAATATCTCTCTCAATCACTGGAGCTGTATCAACCTAGCCGGTCACTTCGCTCAAGCAATCAAGCCCTTTTGAAACCACCTGTTACAAAAAAATCCAGACAGGGAGACCGAGCATTTTCTTCAGTCGGCCCTGCTCTGTGGAACAAGCTTCCCACTGATTTGAGAATGACTACCAACCATCTATCCTTTAGGAGGTCACTAAAAACCCTCCTCTTCCGGGAAGCATTCCAACTCCACTAATCACCTTCACTTGTATCTGCTAATGTTTCTGGTGAGCAAAGCGCGGAGATACCCTTACGGGATTGATTCCTGCGCGATATAAGAAATTAAAATTAAAATAAAAAAATAAAAATAAAAATAGGAACATAGGGAAGTGCTAGTGTCTGAAGATAATTCGGGGCAGTACCTGATTTAATTTTAAACATGTAGTTTAAGGCCTTAAATCTGATGCGATTTTCTACCTTCAACCAATGCAGTTCACGTAGGTAAGGAGACACGCTGGTATTTTTGGGGATATGACAGAGAAGTCGGGCAGCCGAATTTTGTACTAGCTGTAATCTTTTTATGACTGCTTTATTTGCCCCCAGATACAGGATGTTCCCTAGTCAAGCCGGGATGTAATTAAGGCATTGACTACTGTTTTTTGCATGGGGACCGGCAGCATCCACAGAATCTTCTTGAGCCATTTGATAATGGTAAAGCAGAGACCCACTACTTTGCTTGCCTGTTGCTTCATGGACAAGGTGTTGTCTAGAATTACTCCCAAATTTCTTGCATGGGGCACTGGTGTTGGAAGATCACCCATCTGAGTAGGCCAGTGTGATATATTCCAGAGCTCTGGATGTTTACCCAGAAGAAGGATCTCCGTCTTGTCTCCGTTTATTTTCAACTGGTTAGTTGACATCCAGTTGAAGATGTTCAGGAGACCATTTTTGAGAGAAGACGACGATGAAGATTGGAGTTCAGATAGTGAAAAGACAATTTGTGAGTCGTCTGCATACGTCATAAAAGTGAGTCCAGCTTTCTCCACTAAGTCTGCCAGGGGTCTCAGATATAAATTGAAAAAGAGCGGGCTAAGAATGGAGCCCTGTGGAACCCCATGAGGGGAGTTAAAATTTCCAGAACTTGCGGTGGCAGATGCTATTTGATATGTACGTTGGCTCAGAAAGGATCTGATCCATTGCAGGGCCATTCCACCGATTCCATTTTTTTCAAGTGTGGTGAGTAGTCTATTGTGCGACACAGTGTCAAAGGCTGCGCTTAGGTCGAGTAAAATAAGCGCAACCGTTTGACCGTCGTCGAGGAGTTTCTAGATGGTTTCAGAAATTCCACATATGAAGATCCTCGGTCATAGCTGTAAGCAGAGGGGGTAGTTAGCCTCAAACAGCTCTGGTAAGGTCTGTTTAAGCCGGACTCCCTGGCAAGTAATAAAGGGGCTGGCACAATAAACAGGGAGATTGGCGGCCAGCCCATTTGGCCTCTTGTGTTGCCACTGTGAGTTTGAGAATTTCTGATTTGTCGTAGTTTACTTTATAGCTGGAAGCTGTGTCAAAGGGTTGGAGCGAGTCCATTACTGCTGGAAGCAAGGCACCCGGGTACAACGTTAAGAGAACATGGTTAGCAGATAGTGAACATTTGAAATCTCTGGCCCCAAATGTAATTCTTGTTGCTGCTTGATGAATCCTACAGGCTAGGGGTTCTATGAATAATGCAAATAAGAGCGGCGCCATGGGACATCCCTGTTTTGTTTCCCTTGTGAGTTGGAATTGGCTCGATATGAGTCCCTTTTGCACCACTCTAGCTGTTGGATGGGCATAGTTTGAAAAAACCATGGTCAAATCCCTGGGTCAGAATCCCATTTCCGCAGTGTCTGGAGCAGGAAACACCAATCCCCCCTGTCAAGGGCCTCTCTGCTTCCAATGATAGGAGCACCACTAGAGAGGCCTTTCCTATTAGATGTAAGGCTGATCGGGTATTGTCAGGGTTTGGCATGCAGGGATAAATTCACCTAGTCTGGGTGCACCAATGTGGAGCTCCTCATTAAGCCGAGTGGCCAAGATTTTTGTTTAGAGTTCAGCATGTATGTTCAATAAGACTATGGGTCGGTGCATCGCCTTGCGTCCTTGTTGGATTTAGGAACGACAGTTACCACAGCTTCGCTCATGGTTGGGGAAATCTTCCCCTCTGTGGTGGAATAGTTGAACAGTGAGGTCAGTTTTGGAAAAAGTAGAGGTGGGTATGTTTTATAAAATTGGGCCGTGAGGATATCAGAGCCTGGAGTTTTATTCAATCTGATTACTTTGGGATCTGGGAGGATCGAGTATTCTAGGGAGTCTCTTTGGACGCGGTGATACGACGGGAGGGCATACATCACCGCTCCTCCTCAGAGTCCTTCTCTCCTTCTCTAGGTTTTGCACCTCTAGTTTGTGGAATTTGATGCACTCGGGTGCAACTGCTATGAAGTGCCCCCAAATTATCGCCTTAAACGCATCTCCTCCCTCATTATCCTAGAAGTATTCTGTTATGTGCCAGCCTATTCGGTCATTCCTGATAGCCATGTCCCCGAGTAGCCATGGGTGACGCCTTTTGTTCCCTGGGTGTCTTTTGACTCTGAGATCGAGCCAGATTGTGGAAGGTGCGTAGTGCAAAACTGCTGTGGATCCAATCTCTGCCGAGCAGGTCTGACCCAAAGGACGTTACTCACTAATACATAATTTATGCGGGAGTGGGTGTGGTGAACTGGGGAGTGCAATGTATAAGTAATTTGACCTTCATTTAGCTCTTGCAAGGCATCTTGTAGGCTAAGCTGTGCTACGACTCTTACATTTCTTAGAGAAGAGTCTTGTCTCCCTTGCCTGTCTCTTTGTGGGTACCACACCAAGTTAAATTCCCCAGTCAAAAAAAGCTCTCTTCAGGAAGCTGATCAGGAAAGCATCCGGAGCAGTGTTAGGAACATACGGGGTAGCTATGATAAGAGGATATCCCTCCTGAGTCCCTACCAAGATCAGGAATCCACCATATTTGTCTCTGTGGATTTGTGAGACTCTCATGGGAAGGTTGCGCATAGTCTATATGACCACCCCTCTTAGTTTAGTGCTAGCCGAAGAGTGATAACTGGGGGATAGGTCCTGTGCTTTAACTTCCTCTGGCCTTTGCATATGAGGTGGGTTTTCTGGAAGCAAATTATGTCTGGTTTAATCTCTCAGAGTGTACACCAGATGGCCCCCGCTTATTGGGAGAGTTCAGACCTCGGGTAGTAAGCGAGGTTAGCTTTAATATTGTCGAGTTAGAGGTAACACACAGTGCATGCAGTGGGGCTTTGGTTTTGACAAGCTAAATGGTTGTGGTGGACATCAGGTATCCGGGCGCTTTACATGAGCACCAGTTGCGTTACACAAGGACACATTCCTTTCTGTTAGTCACGGGGAGATTAAGTGATTTGCCCAGAATCACAGGATGTTCAGCGTCATTGCTAAGATTGTAACCCAGTTCCCCAGATTCGAGGTCGACCGCCCTAGCCGTTAGGCCAACTCCTCTCCCCTGCACGGTGAGTGTGGCTTGCTCCAGAGTGGCATCCCCCATTTTATGTGTCGGGGCGCCAAGTGTGTCTTGAGCATTCACGAGGGGGGTTTTGACACCCAATTCCTATGTGTCAATGGTCCCGGCTGTGCCATCAAGAGTTACGCCCAGCAAAGTCACTGCTCGCTGCTCCTCAGAGACGTTGTGTCTTTTATCTCCCAGCTCAAAGGACATTTCAAAGGGATGTGTCCACCTATATCGTATGCCATCTTTTCAGAGCCTCTTGGTTATAGGTCTGAAAGCTACCCTGTGCTGTAGTGTGACCTGGGTGACGTCCTAACAAACCGTGGAAGAATGATCTTGGAAGCATACTTCACCCACGTTTCTGGCTGCCTGTAGTATTATTTCTTTTTAGGTAAAGCAGTGAAATTTAACTAGCATAACCCGGGGTCTATGTTCGCAGGTTTGTCTGTTGAGGTCCACTCAATGCACCCTGTCAATCCTCACCTCTGGGTGATTGTTGGAATGAAACCCTTAGTGAGTGGAATGCCTGGGTTCCTGGTGTGAGCTCAGCCCTTGCACCACACATACCTGGCTTCAATGCAGCCCTCTGCCACACAAAGGACCATAATTTCTCAGAATTCATATGCTAATGAGTGCATTTTACATCACAAATCAGGAGTTCCGATTCTTTCAAAGACAATGTGCAAGGTGTATTTAACCTCGATGCACAGACATTATGTAGCATCCTCAGATTATGTATATATGTTCCCTTTCATCCTGTACCTAGCTGCTCAGCCAGTGCGAGTGTTCCGTGTAGAATGTCGGTTTGAGTGGAGTGCCTGGGTTCCTGGTGTGAGTGTTGTCAGTTGAAGATGGGCTGAGCAGCAGGCAGGCTGCTCCTGGTGGGGCTTGCTGTAACATATACTTATGGACTCATTAAACTACATCATCTTTAACTCGGCTACGTCTACTATGTCACCTGAACACGTGGGGCCAGCCCACTACACATTTCATTAAAGATGACCTTCCGATTTCCCGCAGAGTGAGGCGGGTGATGCACTCATCTGGCATGCAGATTATAACCCCCCCCAAAAAAAACATTCAAGTGATAATAAAAAAGTCTACCTCTCCGTCTCCTTATTAGTGTTGAAGCTGCTGCGATGTTAAACGGCCATTACACGAATGGTAAAAAAAAAGTGCTTCCCCAGTAATTGAAGGACACAGTGTAACGCCGCAAGCAAAAGATCCAGTCCGGATGGGCGTCTCAGAGGGAGACAGGGCGGTAACAAGGAGGGACTAAGAAGCCTCATTTACAATCGAAAACCAGCGGTTTAGCATTAACGATGACACAAGCCAATAAGAATGATGGGGGGCTTAAACTCCACTTCTGAAATCTCCATGATTACAAGATGCCTCGCAGGGCAAGCAGCGCAAGCGCTGCATTGCTAGGCGAGACCTAAAAAGTAGTGCATGAAAAGCAAGCAATGAAGACAGAGAGCCAGCCAAACAAAGAGATGGTAAAAAGGCATGGCTCTATGGGAGGGACAAACACATGATTGACAAGCTGTGTCACAAATAAGGAGCACACAAAAATGAGTGACCGGTAAGCCAACCAACTGCCAGATATGGGCGGGCTCAAAGCCCCTGTATGGTCTTTGTAAGCTACAATATGCCTCCCTACAGACAGTGCGGGCTCCATTTAGTAGGCTCGACCTTGAAAGGACTTACCCATACAAATCACTGATTCAATGCAATGTGGTGGCTAAAGAGCTGCACAGCTTCGAAGCCTTAACAGAAAGTACTAAGACAGCATCACACATGGAAGGGGACCACCAAACACACAACACCTCAATTATCCTTTAAAGTGGCGAGACAGTGTAGGATCCTCATGGGAATTCTGTTACAGATAATATTCCAATTGGGACCTAACCTGGTTTGAAATCACAGGATGCACACCACAAATGACACAGCTAGAGGGCGGACGCTGAGCCCCAGTCCTCAGGTCTCGGCTGGCTTTCCTCCAGAAGCCATGATTAAATCTCAGAAGCACTCTGATAATCCCAAGTGCCTACAGATCAGATTCAGATCACTACTTTGAGAGATCAAGGATTAGGGTGACCCTGTCCAAAAAGAGAAAATGATGCCTACACAAACAAATGGACTAGACTGGAAACTAGACCGGTAACCAAATGAGTAGACCCTGGCTGTGGATACTACAAAAAAGAAGCTTAAAGGGCACAACCTGTTCAACTTACCAGGAATGCAAACTTCAGAGAGGGGTCCTTCCTTATCCAGAATCCCGGGAGTTCATTGTATACATAGCCAATCCCATGATGTGGATGGTCCAGCAATGGACTACTGAACTGTCGCCAAAGAGCCGAAGAGGTGCATTTGTGTGTTGAATGCCAGACAGATGCGAACATCTGCATTCTGTCCCATGTACTCCTAGCCAGACAGAACCGCACACAAGGTGCACGAAGGTCCTTCTCCTCTTGTTGATGTAGAACATGCCCACCACTGTACTCATGCAGATCAGCACAGCTTCAGCATACTGAGGTCCAGGCAAGTCTACGAGACTTGATTACAACCCATGCCCACCCACCAGCAGGACAAAGGGGGTCTGCTGTGACTGTGGCTGCTGACTTTCATGAGTTGACAGGAGAGGCTTTGCACTGAAGGTAGTCCGGCGTGACTCCACAAGATACAAGGATCTGAGAAATGCAAGGAACTACACCGGCCACCAAGGGGCTACTGAGCTCAAAGGGCAACTATACATCCTGGATCTCTTCCATGTTCAAGAGATTGTGCGGTGCCAGGCTTTGTGGCCACAACCTCCTCTAGAGCCTTAACAGAGGGCGCTGGAATACTGGAGACTGAACAACACTGCCGCAATGAGCTCTGCGGATCCCACAGGTCAACACTGCCGGGATGAGCTCTGTGAATCCCACAGGTCAACACTGCTGCAATGAGCTCTGCGGATCCCACAGGTCAACACTGTCGGGATGAGCTCTGTGAATCCCACAGGTCATCACTGCTGGGGTGAGCTCTGCAGATCCCACAGGTCAACGCTGCCGGGATGAGCTCTGTGGATCCCACAGGTCAACACTGCCGGGATGAGCTCTGTGGATCCCACAGGTCAACACTGCCGGGATGAGCTCTGCGGTTCCCACAGGTCACCACTGCTGGGGTGAGCTCTGCGGATCCCACAGGTCAACACTTCCGGGATGAGCTCTGTGAATCCCACAGGTCACCACTGCTGGGGTGAGCTCTGTGGATCCCACAGGTCAACACTGCCGGGCTGAGCTCTGCGGATCCCACAGGTCAACACTGTCGGGATGAGCTCTGTGAATCCCACAGGTCATCACTGCTGGGGTGAGCTCTGCGGATCCCACAGGTCAACACTTCCGGGATGAGCTCTGTGAATCCCACAGGTCACCACTGCTGGGGTGAGCTCTGCGGATCCCACAGGTCAACACTGCCGGGATGAGCTCTGCGGTTCCCACAGGTCAACACTGGCGGGATGAGCTCTGCGGATCCCACAGGTCAACACTGGCGGGATGAGCTCTGCGGATCCCACAGGTCAACACTGCTGGGGTGAGCTCTGTGAATCCCACAGGTCAACACTGCTGGGGTGAGCTCTGCGGATCCCACAGGTCAACACTGCCGGGATGAGCTCTGTGGATCCCACAGGTCAACACTGCTGGGCTGAGCTCTGCGGATCCCACAGGTCAACACTGCCGGGATGGAGGAGAAACAAGGACTTGTTACACTTTGATGGACTCATTCACAAAAGACCAACCCCCGAGGCCCCGTTCCTCAGGATCGCCCTGTGTCAGGCGGTCAGGGGGGATGGTAATGTGAGAGGAGTCCAAGGGCTCTATCACCATGGCAACGGAGTACCTGTAACCCATCACCTGTTACAGACACCAAAACTGTGCCCAAGCTGCCCCCTACATGCCAGAAGGTAGCTCAACAAACATACGCATCTGCAAAGCTATGCCGAGCAGCACCACAGGGTACGAACACCAGGTTGGTCCTTGGTACCAGGAGGGCCTTTCTTCCTAAGAAATGGAGCCCACTCCTACATTTACAACCACATTCTCTACACTACTGGACGAGAACCTCCACATTTCCATCAACTACTTCCATATGCAGAGGTCACTGGCATCCAAAACAAGGGCGTGTTCACACCTAGAATCAGGGTGGAAAGTCAGAGCACACTTGTAAGCTAGCCCTTCCTCTTGGTCCAAAATAGCCCCCCCCCCCGGGGCACGGTCGGAAGACCAACCAGTATGGAGGTGCGCTTGTGGTGACAAGGGGTCTTGCCTAAAACGTGCAGCGTTGGTTTACTCAATGTAAAGGAATGAGCAGTCACAGTGCAAGCAGGCGCGGGACATTTATATACAAGTTTCCTTGGTTTAAAAATGACGTGTTACTCAATCAGAGCAGAAAATACACTCTAGGATACAGAGCTGCGTTGACCCCCCAGGAAGCACGCCCTTGCAGGTGGCAGCATCACACGCACCCCTCGGCTGGCCCTGTTTGTGGATAACAGCGAGGAGTGTCCAAGGATGAAAGCTCCTCCACCCCCATATCCCATCACATGCTTGCCTCCCTTCTTTGTGCTATAAACCTTTGATCCAATTAAGTGCCTGGAGTGTGGAGATGAGGCGCTTTATACTGCACTTGTGTTATAGCAAACAAATGATGGACAGAATGCTGACAATGCAAACATTCTCCCCCAGTCAAAAGATCTGGGTTAAATCCATCGTTCTTTTGCCCACTACGCCACCCCTGCTTGGACCCAGCCATATGCAAATCAGTCTTGACCCTGTGCCTCATGGGAACAGTCCAGACCGAACTGCCAGGCCAGGTCCTCCCTGGACTGGAAACGAGCATCCTCGGACTGGTTTCAGGGGGAAACCAGTCCAGTAGAGTGGGGGAACACGGAACACCTCGGCCCCAGGAAGGGCCGAGGTGTTGCGTGTTCCCCACTCTACCTCCACGGATTTCAAAACATTAAATGAAGCGTCCCTTGTGACGGGGAGCTATGGGTCATGAGTCCTAAACAAGCCACAATCTGCTTACGTGGCACCAGCCTCGAGCCGCAATAAACCCCACATGACAGTAATGGCAAGAAAAAAAAACATTAGACAAACGTACACAATGCTAAACGCACAGCCCACATGCCAGTAATGGAAACAAAAAAGTGCAGAGAGAGTAATTATAAAACAGACCGTCTCACGCCGCCAGTAAAAGATCCAGTCCGGGTTGGTGGGGCTAAAAGAGGACAAGGCGGTAACCAGGAGGGACTTAAAAGTCTCAGTTACAATAAAGACAATGTTTACCATAACGAGTGACGCAAACCAATCAAAATAACGGGAGAAGTCGAGACATCACCTCTGAAAGTGTATTGATTACAAGAAGCTCTTGCAGAGTTATCAGCGCATGCGCTGCAATGCAAAGCGAGACCTAAAAATGCACTCTTTAGATTGCATCAACAAAAAGAAAAATATAGCCCCCAAAAGCAAGCAGTGGAAGGACACAGATACTTGGGCCATGCTCAAGGGGAGGGTCACACACGAGAAAAGGATGTTATGACTGCAACACTGACCAGTGAGATGCAAGCAATTGAGAGTGACAATGATGCCAACCAATGGTAAGTAATGAGTGGCTTCCAAGCCCACTAATAGTAAACAAAATGTCTTGCAAGACCTAAAAAGGAGCAGTTAAAATTATACAGAAGGTGCTGTGACCCTCTTGGGAAGAGATACAAAGCCAACTATGTTTAGGGTGTTTAGGCGCACATGTTGGGGTCTCCAATAACATGGAGTCCTATGTCTGATGTTAACCTTAGGGCTAGGGCTTGGGTATTCTCAGAAGACTTTAGGGCTCAGTAGCTCTTCCTACAATGTTTGTAAACAAAACTACTCAATGAGAAAGTGGTGCCAAATAGAAACTGAACAACTCATGGAGTCTGAGTCCCTGCCTATGTTCCCTCTAATCTTTTTCCTTTACATGCGGCAATAAAGGTGCTTTGTACACTACAGTCAAGGCTGTGTGCACTGACGACAAGCAACACCTTAATAGGCAAGTATGTGCTGCATGCAAGCTTCCAAAATCAGTGGCATAGCAAGGGTACCATAGTCCCTAATCTAAGCCAGAATCAATGTACCTCCACTCACATTTGGGTTGGAATTAAAAGATACCCATATCAGGGGGCAGTAGGCTTTGCTCACCTTTGAACCCCGCTGACACTGAATCTTATTCCCTAATCCTTCTATGTATCATTCCTCTCTCTTCGCTATTATCATGAATCTCTTATCTCCACCTCACACCTTTTCTTATCCCCACCCACTTCCCCTCTCTCTCTCTCTCTCTCTCTTTGTCTTGTCCTCATCTCCTTCCTCCCTTCTTTAAAGTTTTTGTCTTGTCTCCTTGCACATCTTTATATTCCCCACTTTTCTTTCTGCCTTTCTGCTCTTCTCTTCTTCTCCCTCATCTTGCCTCCTCTCATCGATCTACATTCTACCATTCTCTTTTCCCCAAACTCTTCCTAATCCCCCTGTCCTCTCTCACTCATTCTACACTTTCCCTATCAAATCCCTCCAGTCCAGGCCAGCACACTCCCCAGCAGCTCCGCCTCACCGCCGCAGGCTCGAGTCCTCCACTATCAGGGTTCGCACCAGCAGCCCGCCCAGTCTTGTGGTGACTCGTATTTCTGTATTTTAGTATTCGGCATCTGCCGGCCTCACTAAGCATTACTGTCTAATTGCTGTTTATTTTCCCGAGTTCTTAATTCTGCTGATCTTTTTATTCTATTCTTGCCTGTGTTGCCAGTCCGTTTGACTGCCGCTGCTACCCCTGTGGCCCTTCCCACCCCAACTCAGTCCCCGCTCCCACCTCCCCACCGCCGGTCCCACCCTCCTCCCCTACTTAATGGCGACCACTGCGAGACCGGACACATGCAACGGGTGCGCCATTGGCGCGCCTAAGGCAAGCCCGTCTGCACCCGTCCGTGACCCGACCGCGAACAGCGCCAGGAACCCTGGTTCTCCCAGGCACCTCCACTACAACTTCACCACCGTCCACGCACTCAATCCTGCAAGACATACCGACTGCGTAAGATCCTCGCTGAACACCACCCAGGGACAGTTCTCGTGCAGACCCTGCTGCATATCCTTCACCATCGACAAAGCCCACACTCCTGCCGACGACCCTCCTGAAGCGCGCACCACCGAAACCCTGACAAGCATCCTCCTCAACATGCGCTCCCTGCACCGACACGCCGTAGAAATCTGGGACCTGATCAACACCCTCTTGCCTGACGTTGCCTTTTTCACAGAAACCTGGACCAACGCCGCCTCCGGCCCCGAACTCGCCACGGCCATCCCCAACGGCTACAAGACCCAGATAAAGGACCGCCTGCACCACCCAGGAGGAGGACTCGCCATCGCACACAAGACCTCCCTCCGACTCTCCACTTCCAGCACGAGCGACCCCCAGTCCAACACAAAACACCTCCTCTTCCCGATCTAAACCAGCCCCAGAACCATGCTATGCGGCACCCTCATCTACAGACCGCCTGGACCTCGCACCCAGCCCGCAACTTCCATCGCAGAGCTCGCCACACACCATGACATCACCTCCACGGACTACATTCTACTTGGGGACCTGAACTTCCACCTCGACAACTGCAACGATCCCGACTCCACCACTCTCCTCGACAACCTCGACAACTTGGGACTGAAGCAGCTAGTCAACACGCCCACCCATAGAGCAGGTCACACCCTCGACCCCATCTTTGCGGGAGGAACAAATATCCACTTCAGGGACACCACCCAGCCACTCTGGATGGACCACCACTGCATCCATTTCACCTTCAACACCACGACCGCACCCAAGCCACTCCCGCGCCCGCCACGACGGAACTGGAGCAAGGTCACAGAGAAACACCTCAACACCACCCTCCGTCAAAACCACCCCAGTGCCACAACCGACACCAACCGACACCAACTCCACAGCCAGAAATTTCTCCGCTGGGTTGCCTGTTGCGCCGACGAGCTCACATCCCTCTGCAATACCGCAAATCAACGCCTGCTGAAGGCCGCCTGGTTCACCGCAGAACTTCAAGAAGCCAGCCACTCGTGCGGACGCCTAGAGAAAACCTGGCAAAACCAGAAAACCACAGAAGCTCGGAACAACCACAAGAGCACCCTGAAGGTATACCACCAGTGCATAAGAGACACCAAACAGACCTTCATAAGAGACAAAGTCTAGACCAACACGACCAACGCCAAGGAACTGTTCAATGTCATACAGCAGTTCTCAAAACCCACCTGCGGAGCCACGGACATCACGCCTTCCCAGGATCTCTGCAACAAGCTCAGCTCCTTCTTCCATCGGAAGATCAAGGTCCTCTACAACAACTTCAGCGAACCAGCGCCGGACACCACCCCCCCTACCCACTGCCCCCACAGCCGACAAACCTACCATCACGTCCTGGGATCCCGCCACCGTCGACTTGTCACCGCGACCATGAAGAAAACACACTCAGGAGGCCCAACGGACCCCTGCCCTCTTCCACAGGGCAGCTGCCGTCATCGCACCCGAACTAGGATGGACCATTAACGCCTCCCTCAGGTCCGGCATCTGCCCAGGCGACTTGCAACAGGCAGAGGTGACACCTCTCCTCAAGAAACCAACAGCCAACCCAACGGACCTGAAAAACTACCGTCCCATCTCTCTCCTTGCCTTCACGGCCAAAGTCACGAGAGACTCCAGCCTAGACGCCTCCCAGTCTGGATTCCGCAGCAACCACAGCACCGAGATCGCCCTCCTCGCCGCCACTGACGACATCCGCATGCTACTAGACCAGGGACATACTGCGGCCCTCATCCTTCTAGACCTCTCCACAGCCTTTGACACCGTTTCACATCCCACGCTCGCAGCCAGACTTCATGACGCGGGGATACAAGGAGGTGCCCTCGACTGGATCTAATCCTTCCTCTCCGGCAGAACCCAGAGGATTCGACTCCCTCCTTTCCTCTCTGAACCCACGGAAATCAACTACAGAGTACCCCATGGATCATCAATCATCCCCACGCTCTTCAACATCTACATGACACACCTCGCCGCCAATGTAAGACAGCATGGGCTCAGCATTGTATCCTATGCCGACGACACCCAGCTCATCCTCTCACTTACGAAGAACCACGAAGACACCAGACTCTGCTTCCAGGAAGGAATGACAGCTGTTTGAAGCTCAACTCAGAGAAGACCGAGGTCCACATCCTTGGACCCTGCACCTACGCCTGGGACAACACCTGGTGGCCCACCACCCTCGGGAGCCCACCCACCCCTTCAGACCACACTCAGAACCTCGGCATCATCCTCGACTCCTCCCTCTCCATGAACCGCCAGATTAACGCCGTCGCCTCCACTAGCTTCAACTGCCTGCGCATCCTCCGTAAGACCTTCAAATAGATCCCCCCGACTGCAGAAGCAGAAGGACCGTCATCCACGCAATTGTAACCAGCAGACTAGACTACGGCAACGCCCTCTACGCTGGAATCAACAGAACACTTCACCACAAACTCCAAACGATCCAGAACACTGCTGCCAAACTCGTCCTCGGGAAACTGGGCCACAAGCACATGACCCAACACCTACGAGCCCTCCACTGGTTCACCCTTCGAGAAGAGGGTCACCTTCAAACTCCTCACCCATGCCTACAAATCCCTCAACATCGTCCCCAAATACCTCAACAAGAGAGTATCCTTCCACGTACCCAAGAGGAACCTCCGCTCCGCTGACGTCGAGGTCCCTCGCATCCGTGGAAACAGAACCGGGGGAGAGCTTTCTCCTACATCACAGCCACGACCTGGAACAAGCTCCCTGAGAACATCCAACGCTCCCCAACCCTGCAAACGTTCAGGAAGGACCTCAAGACCTGGCTCTTAGACTGATCAGGAGCCGCCCCCACCCCCTTAGCGCCTTGAAACTCTCACGGGTGAGTAGCGCGCTATATAAACCCCTTTTTGATTGACTGAAATCTTTATCTTGAGTATACTTCTCTACTACTCATCTTGTTCATTATCTCAGAACTCCTTAGTTGTCACCTTTCTCTACCTATCCCTTTTTAAAAAAAATGTTTATCAAGTTTTCTATTTGTTGCATTTGAAGAACACAACTACAAAACAACCCCCCACTCGGATGTGCAAAGCCTCTTAATTACTGTACTAATGAATTTCGTTCACCCATTGACCTGGTGTGTCTGGTGTTGCCCTGATAGTATTGTATTTGTCCCTTTCAATCCTTTTCTCTCCCCTCTTGTTACCTATCGCCTTTTGTTTGTTCTTATAGTCCTTCCTTCCTTTTACTTTCCTTTCTATGTTTCACACCCCTTTCTTTCCTTCTTTTTCTCAGCATTTCTTGCTTATTCACTCCCTTAGTTCATCCTCTCCCAATGCCCCCTTTTCTCTCTTCTCTCAAATCTACTCTTCCCTCGCCCTCTCCTCCAAATCTTCTTTGCTCTCCATTTATTATTTCTGTCCCACTGCGCTACTTTCTATAGTGAGTAGCGCGTCCTGTGTTTGGGAAAACTTGGAAATTGTTTTTAAAACCTGCTTGTATGTTTTAATCTGCCACATTTTTGCACATCTTTGAGTACTGATCTTACATGTTCTCGCGTCCCTGGTCCGTCATGGCTCTTGTGTGCCGCTTGTACGGAGGGACGCGACTCCTCCCCCAATTACCCACTTCCTGCTGGAGGCATGCTAAAAGGAGCTGGGGTATGGCCTCGCCGTAGAGAGTAGCGTGTG
The DNA here is from genome assembly GCF_964263255.1 of Lissotriton vulgaris. NCBI lineage: Eukaryota > Metazoa > Chordata > Amphibia > Caudata > Salamandridae > Lissotriton > Lissotriton vulgaris. Next base: position 19,097,073 of record NC_141685.1, on the reverse strand, counting down.
CTGTGTGCGTTTGGGAAAACTTGGAAATTGTTTTTAAAACCTGCTTGTATGTTTTAATCTGCCACATGTTTGCACATCTTTGAGTACTGATCTTACCTGTTCTCGCGTCCCTGGTCCGTCACGGCTCTTGTGTGCCCCTTGTACGGATGGATTTACAAAAGGGGGTGGTGATGAACAGAGTGTCTGAATTGAGCAGACCACTCTTACCCAGTCCAAAGATCAGGGCTTGATCCATCACCGTTATTTATCTCACTACCCCATCCCAGCTCAGAACCTGGCTATATGCAAATCAGTCTGTCCCTGGCCCAGTGCATCATGGGAACAGGGCAGACTAAACTACCAAGCCAATTCTTTACCAGAAAGGAGACAAGCTACCGGGGACCGGTTTCTGGCATTTCAGCCTCTTCGGCCCGGCTTTCATACAGTCAGGTTCTGAAACTGGGATGGTGCAGTGAGCTAAAAAACGGTGTTGGATCTAGCCCTGATCTTTTGACTGGGTGAGAGCTTTCTGTTTGATTCAGAGACTCTGTCCCTCACCACCCCTTTTTGTAAATATTTTTGTCCACCCTAAGCGTGGAAGGGTATTCTCAGATGTGAGACCCTTGCTCATTGCACCATCAGGATTCAAGCAAACCGGGCCGAAGACGGCTGTAATGCCAGAAACCGGTCCCCGGGAGCTTGTTTCCTTCCCAGTGTAAGAATTGGCTTCTGTAGTTTGGTTTGTCCTGTTCCCATCATGCACTGGGACAGGAACAGACTAATTTGCATACAGTCAGGTTCTGAAACTGGGATGGTGCAGTGAGCTAAAAAACGGTGTTGGATCTAGCCCTGATCTTTTGACTGGGTGAGAGCTTTCTGTTTGATTCAGAGACTCTGTCCCTCACCACCCCTTTTTGTAAATATCCTTGTACGGATGGACACGACTCCTCCCCCAACTACCCCACTTCCTGTCGGAGGCTTGTAAAAACAGATGGAGGCCCGGACTCGTGCAAAGGGCGCGCCGGCGCGCCAAAGGCAAGCCCGTCTGCGTCCGTCTGCGTCCGTCTGTGTCCGTCTGCGTCCGGACAGGTCCAGGGGCCAAAACCCCTGCTCCTCGTACTGGCCAGCGGAGGCAGTACGGCTCGGAAGAATTGCGCTGCCTGGCAGGCCCGATTGCAAGAACATGTAAGCATTCTATTTGCCCCCGAGTGACCATCATAAATGCTTGCACTGCAGCTTTCACCTAACGATAGACCCTCAGCCCGCCCCCACTAACCCACGGAAATATAAAATGTTTGTCCTAAATTGTAGATCATTGCCTAAACATACGGCAGAAATCTCTATCCTCCTTGAAGAGGAATTGCCAGAGGTACTGTTTCTTACTGAAACATGGCTTACCCCTAGCTCCGACCCTGATCTCATCCAGGCTTTGCCAAGCTTCTGTTCCATCCTGAGGTTGGACCGGCCTACAGGGAAGGGGGGCAGGATAGCCATTATCTACAAACATGGCTTAACCTGCCGTCTGACTGGCAGCCCTGTCCCAGTCTGTGAGAATACTGCCTTTTCCATGGAGTTTTCCCCAGTCCTTACCTTCTCAGGTATCTTAATACACCGAACCCCTGGGCCCTCAGAGGAATTGTGTAATTCACGACCAGACCTGGCCGCAAACTTGGCTGGTTCATTGGCCAATTTTACCCTACTGGGGGAATTCAATCTCCATTTTGATGACCCCCTTCAGGCATCTGCAAATGAACTTACCAAGGACTTAGCAGCCTTCCAACTCAAACAGAAAATTAGTGAACCCAAAGGGTCACTTATTAGACCCTATTTTCTCGAACTCAGAGGATCTATCAGGAGGGAAACCCATCCCTGTCCGGTGGTCAGACCATTTTCTCATTCCTCTCATCTGGTCACCCCCCCATTCAGCCCCATGTAAGATCCCCACGTATTCAAAAATACGTCCTTGGTCCAAACTTTCAATTGAACAATGGACCACAGTATTGGAAGAAACCAAACCTACGCCCTCCTTAAACGCGGTCACGGCCAACGACAATTTTAACAACTGGCTCCAAAAATCTTTAGATGTTCTTGTTCCCGTAAAAAGTATCAAAATCAAAAAAGGAATCATTTAAAACCGTGGTACTCAGCTGTACCACGGGGCCTGAAACAAAACTGGAAAAAGCTCGAGAGAGACTGGAGGAAAAGCTTCTCATCAGACATGAGAAAAATATAGAGAGAAAGCATTCATCGTTATAAAGCCGAAATCAGGGCAGCACAGGCAGACTACTACGGAAATAAAATCTTAGCAACACCCAATTCCTCTTGTGAGATCTTTAGCATTGTCAAAACTCTCTCCAAAGCTCCCCCCCTCACCTGTCATCCCTGATACCCCAGGAGCACAATGTGATAAGCTAGCAGAGTTTTTCTCAAATAAAATTGAAACTATCTTTTCTTCATTCCCCTCCATCAAAAAGGATTCCCTAGCCCCCCTATTTTGCTGTAACCAGCCGATCTTGGACATAATCCCGGCAATGGAGATGCCTGTATTAGAAAGCCTCCTAACTAAGGTAAAAAGTGGCTCACCCAAGGACCCTGCCCGTCTAGGGAAACGTAGACAGGTGGCAGGTGTGGTTTCCCCTGGGATCTTAGACCTTATTAACATCTCACTTTCTTCGGGGGTGGTGCCCCCCTGGTGGAAGGAAGCCATGGTAAAGGCTCTGCTAAAAAAAACAGCCTTGATTCCTCCAATCTGGGAAACTACCCCCCCATTTCCTTGCTCCCAGGGGTAAGCAAAATTACCGAAAAATATTTCAACCTAATACTATCATCCTACTCGGAGACCCCTAAACTTCTCCATCGGACCCAGACAGGTTTTCGCCCACTACAAGGAACAGAGACGGCTCTGCTCTCAGTAGTGGAAGAGTCAAGAAAGATAGTAGACTCCGGTGGCACCGCGGTGGTCCTTCTTCTTGACCTCAGCGCGGCTTTTGATACCGTAAACCATTGGATCCTGATCCATAGGCTCAGTTAACTAGGTATCACTGGAACTGCCCTGGCATGGCTACACTCTTTCCTGAACAGCAGATCCTTCCAAGTCTTTGACAATGAAGTCACCTCCAAACGGACACCCCTCCGCTGCGGAGTGTCTCAGGGATTTTCCCTAAGCCCCACCTAGTTTAATGTTTATACCTGCACCCTCGCAGAGGCAGTCTTACCCTTTGGAGCACACATAGTCACCTATGCAGAAGATATGCAATTGGTGATTGGGCTCAATAGAGCGGAAAGTTCCCCTCGCTGCCTACGCTTGTGCTTGGAAGAAATCGCAACGTGAATGAGCGACTCTTTCCTAAAATTGAACGGGGAAAAGAGCGAAATTATGACCCTTGGCAACCAGCCTCCCCGTGACCTGATTGAAATATGGCCTACCTCCCTGGGCTCACTCCCCATCCCCAAGACCCAGTTAAAGAGTTTGAGTGTATGGATCGATCATGAACTTACATTTAAAACTCAGGCTCGGAAGACGTCTGCCTCATGTTACGGGGTGCTGAAAATGATTCGGAAGGTCCTTCCTCTCCAGCCTTTTCAGGCCAGGAAAATTTTGGTCCAGGCCCTTGTTCTAACTCCGGCTGGACTATGCTAATGCCCTCCACCTGGGTGCTCCTGTTGCCACTCTCTCCAAACTACAGACTATTCAAAATTGGGCCACAAGACTCTTACTGGGCATCCCTAAATACCACCCCGCCAAACCTGACCTGAAATCACTTCGCTGGCTGCCGGTCCAGGAGAGAGTTAAGTTCAAGTCCCTGTGTATTGTTCATGAATCTCTATTTAAAACAGGTCCCCGCATTCTTCACAGTATTACCCAGCCCTACGAGCCCAACAGAACCCTTCGTTCCAAAACTATGAACCTTGCCATTATCCCCAGGATCAGGAAGGCCAGAAGTGGAGGCCGACAATTTTCGTTCAACGCTGCCAGACTCTGGGACTTCCTTCCCCTTAAACTGCGAACAGAACCCAAACACCTCTCCTTTCGTAGATCCCTGAATACATTTCTCTTTCCCTAAACCGACTGAACATCTCACTGTTGCCCCTGTTAGCGCTGGGAGGCCTCCGGGTAGCCATGCGCTATACAAATGTCTTTCAATGTTGAATGTCCTTCCTATTATTTAGTTTTCCTATCCTGCTCCTTTTCTTTCCTTCCAGTACCCGTTCTTACCTTTTCTCTACTCTCCCCTCTTTACTTTCATTCTGTCTTTCCCACGTCCTTTGTCCATTTTCTAAAGCTGTGACTCGCCTGCCTTTATTCTCCCTCTACTTTATATCCCATTCTCACGTACCCTTCTATGTCCCCCCTTTATTTCCCTCCTCTATATCCCTCCTCCATAGTTGCCCACTCCTCATCTCAACCTCTTTCTATCCAGCTCTATTGCGTTCCAAACTTCGTTTTTCTTAATTTCCGCTGCCTTTTCGCCTCATCTATCAACTTCCACTCTGTCTCCTTGTCCTCTTTTCTTTTCTACCTCAGGACAAGCTCCTACACAAACCCAGTGAGTGAACGTTTCTGATGACCTCCCCCAGTCTGAGTAGCCTCTCTTACGTGGCATGGCCCAGACTCTTGCCCCTCCTGACCCCAGGTAGCCTGCTTCCACCCACTGTAGGTATATGGGGCCTCGGCCGCAAGCCGCCTCCAGCTGGCCACACTGCTCCTGCGAGCACCCTCAGGATACGCCAGGCCTTTGAAGGTACCTCTACCGGAGTGAGCCTCACTGCACCTATATGTATGCTCTGCATTTCATGAGATGGACTGCATGAAAGGCAGTGAGTAGGAGTGACATCAGCCTTCAGGACCCATGTGCTGAATGTCCCCTTTTCACAGAGCTGTAACTCCATCCAACTGTGCTAATGTTCCTCCAGTGGGCCCTCCAGAGCCCAGTGCTCATCTCCCCCTTCACAGAGCTGTAACTCCATCCAACTGTGCTAATGTTCCTCCAGTGGGCCCTCCAGAGCCCAGGGCTGATCTCCCCCTTCACAGAGCTGTAACTCCATCCAAATGTGCTAATGTTCCTCCAGTGGACCCTCCAGAGCCCAGTGCTGATCTCCCTCTTCACAGAGCTGTAACTCCATCCAACTGTGCTAATGTTCCTCCAGTGGGCCCTCCAGAGCCGAGTGCTGGTCTCCCCCTTCACAGAGCTGTAACTCCATCCAACTGTGCTAATGTTCCTCCAGTGGGCCCTCCAGAGCCCAGTGCTCATCTCCCCCTTCACAGAGCTGTAACTCCATCCAACTGTGCTAATGTTCCTCCAGTGGGCCCTCCAGAGCCCAGTGCTCATCTCCCCCTTCACAGAGCTGTAACTCCATCCAACTGTGCTAATGTTCCTTCAGTGGGCCCTCCAGAGCCCAGTGCTGGCCTCCCCCTTCACAGAGCTGTAACTCCATCCAACTGTGCTAATGTTCCTCCAGTGGGCCCTCCAGAGCCGAGTGCTGGTCTCCCCCTTCACAGAGCTGTAACTCCATCCAACTGTGCTAATGTTCCTCCAGTGGGCCCTCCAGAGCCGAGTGCTGGTCTCCCCCTTCACAGAGCTGTAACTCCATCCAACTGTGCTAATGTTCCTCCAGTGGGCCCTCCAGAGCCCAGTGCTCATCTCCCCCTTCACAGAGCTGTAACTCCATCCAACTGTGCTAATGTTCCTCCAGTGGGCCCTCCAGAGCCCAGTGCTGGTCTCCCCCTTCACAGAGCTGTAACTCCATCCAACTGTGCTAATGTTCCTCCAGTGGGCCCTCCAGAGCCCAGTGCTGGCCTCCCCCTTCACAGAGCTGTAACTCCATCCAACTGTGCTAATGTTCCTCCAGTGGGCCCTCCAGAGCCCAGTGCTGGCCTCCCCCTTCACAGAGCTGTAACTCCATCCAACTGTGCTAATGTTCCTCCAGTGGGCCCTCCAGAGCCCAGTGCTGGCCTCCCCCTTCACAGAGCTGTAACTCCATCCAACTGTGCTAATGTTCCTCCAGTGGGCCCTCCAGAGCCCAGTGCTCATCTCCCCCTTCACAGAGCTGTAACTCCATCCAACTGTGCTAATGTTCCTCCAGTGGGCCCTCCAGAGCCCAGTGCTGGTCTCCCCCTTCACGGAGCTGTAACTCCATCCAACTGTGCTAATGTTCCTCCAGTGGGCCCTCCAGAGCCCAGTGCTGAATGTCCCCTCTTCACAGAGCTGTAACTCCATCCAACTGTGCTAATGTTCCTCCAGTGGGCCCTCCAGAGCCCAGTGCTGGTCTCCCCCTTCACGGAGCTGTAACTCCATCCAACTGTGCTAATGTTCCTCCAGTGGGCCCTCCAGAGCCCAGTGCTCATCTCCCCCTTCACAGAGCTGTAACTCCATCCAACTGTGCTAATGTTCCTCCAGTGGGCCCTCCAGAGCCCAGTGCTGGTCTCCCCCTTCACAGAGCTGTAACTCCATTCAACTGTGCTAATGTTCCTCCAGTGGGCCCTCCAGAGCCCAGTGCTCATCTCCCCCTTCACAGAGCTGTAACTCCATCCAACTGTGCTAATGTTCCTCCAGTGGGCCCTCCAGAGCCCAGTGCTCATCTCCCCCTTCACAGAGCTGTAACTCCATCCAACTGTGCTAATGTTCCTTCAGTGGGCCCTCCAGAGCCCAGTGCTGGTCTCCCCCTTCACAGAGCTGTAACTCCATTCAACTGTGCTAATGTTCCTCCAGTGGGCCCTCCAGAGCCCAGTGCTCATCTCCCCCTTCACAGAGCTGTAACTCCATCCAACTGTGCTAATGTTCCTCCAGTGGGCCCTCCAGAGCCCAGTGCTGGTCTCCCCCTTCACAGAGCTGTAACTCCATCCAACTGTGCTAATGTTCCTCCAGTGGGCCCTCCAGAGCCCAGTGCTGGTCTCCCCCTTCACAGAGTTGTAACTCCATCCAACTGTGCTAATGTTCCTTCACTGGGCCCTCCAGAGCCCAGTGCTGGTCTCCCCCTTCACAGAGCTGTAACTCCATCCAACTGTGCTAATGTTCCTCCAGTGGGCCCTCCAGAGCCCAGTGCTCATCTCCCCCTTCACAGAGCTGTAACTCCATCCAACTGTGCTAATGTTCCTCCAGTGGGCCCTCCAGAGCCCAGTGCTCATCTCCCCTTCACAGAGCTGTAACTCCATCCAACTGTGCTAATGTTCCTTCAGTGGGCCCTCCAGAGCCCAGTGCGGGTCTCCCCCTTTACAGAGCTGTAACTCCATCCAACTGTGCCAATGTTCCTCCAGTGGGCCCTCCAGAGCCCAGTGCTGATCTCCCCCTTCACTCTGAGATCTCTGCGATCCCTGCAAACCACTCTATAAGTCCTTCATACCCCTGCCCCTGGGGATGACATGCCCCTGACTGTGCTTCAACCTTCCTAACTCTACCTCCAGTGCGACACCCGCCCGCTAGCGAGAGCAGACTGATTCTTGGGACTCTATTTTACATGGGTATGCCTGGCTATTCATTCTCATGACACTAACAAAAGCGTACAGCTAAAAGTTACTCCTAGAGGAACTGTTACCCAACTCATTGGTGCTCAATCTATCGACCTCAGGAGGATGAAAGGCTTGCCTTACATCCCGAGCCCAAAATTCTCCTTAATCCGGCTCACTACTCCCCAACCTGCCCTCTGCAGGTCTGGTGCTGCCAAGGGATGCTGAAGACCCCACACATGCGTCATCCCCCTACCTCCTCTCGATGCCCTTGAGTATGACCGACCACGAGGAGTGGAGGAAAGGGAGTACATGAGCGAGATGCTGCTGACAGTAGGCGAAGGGGTAACAGAGTGAGGAGGGGCTGAACTAAGGGCACCCTCCGGAGAGAGGCTGGGACTAGAGCCTCTGCAGTGGATTAGACATGTTAGGGGTGCTCCAAGCTTGGCCTGCCCTATCAGACCTACTCAACTATTGCCCTGTGGCCTTAAATACTGAACAGCTGTCTTTATTCGCTCTTCAGTGATAGCAGTTCAAACCCGGACGCGGGCAGGAATCCGGAGTTCTTGACTGACATGGACTAAACACCTGTTTCTCTGGGTGAATGCTTTGGGAAACATGATTTTGTTTCCAGGCAAAACACACATTTTTCAACATTGACTGATTACACCTCCCGACCCCTTCCAAACAGAGGCACACAGCCCTAACAAGCATTGGAGCTGTGCAGGGCCCGACCTGGATCGACGCCAAGTACAGTGATCATTTTACATTAAGATAAAACAGTTATTCAATTTCAAATGAATTTTTTAAAATATATTTTGTTCACAAAAATCATATATTCAAAGAATCCACACATCAATTAAGGGGGCACTATTAAACCCTATGCAAAGTGTTTAAGTAAACTAAACTTCGGGTGCTGATTGGAGTTTTGCAAGCGCTAAAGAAGTATCACACCATCTATTTCAAGCACAACAAAAAAAGCTCTAAGGGTGCTTCAAAGTTATAGGAGGAAAAACACCCAACTCCTCGCTGCGTAATCAAATGATTAGGCACAATCAGATTTCACAAGGATTGAAGCACTCCACATGTAATAGCCCAAATTCAGCTTAGCCCATATAAAAAGACATCCAGAGAATCTCCCATGCAGATTATCTTCTTTTATTCCATTAAAGTTCTGATCCAATCCCAACCAACGCGTTTCGCCGAGGTTACTTTATACCTCTCGGCTTCGTCAGGGCTTATCTTCAATTCAAAACTGCCTTCAATTTCTCACTGGGGTGCTTGAATACATCCCGCATGGCAAAAATGGGTTTCTTCAAAGGACTTGGTAAATCTTCCAATAGATGCCAATTTTTTAAGATAATGCGTTTAAACTGATTTGTGTGTGCTCCATAAGCTGTGGAGCACACACAAATCAGTGCGCAAAAATAGAAGCATTGGTCAACAACTGATTCGAGCGGATAGTTTTATTCTAAAACCCAAAAGTGATTTAATTTCGCAATGGAACCTAAAACCAATAAGCGGGCACCATAAGTGTGGCAACTGTATATCGTGTTCTTCTACCTTAGAAGGTAATATATTTGACCATGACGGGGTCACGTGGAAGCATGACATGTTCACAAATTGTCGCACAAAAAATGTCATCTATGCCGTGGTGTGTCCCTGTGACAAAGTGTACATAGGCAAAACCAGCCAAGCGGTGAATTCACGCATCACACAACATCGATCACGAATAAAGAAAAAGGTGTGCTCTGCACCCATGGTTGAACATTTCACAAATCACAACCATGGTGAAAATGAGTTCAAATGGACGGTCCTTTCATGGGCGGATCCAAAACAGTATGCACATGACATGGAGGCGGCACTACTACGAAAGGAGGCCTATCTCATTATGAAATTCAACACTGTCAATAAAGGGCTTAATGTACTCAGTGAAGTCACTAGAATTTAAGTATTCTCCCTTGCTGTCCAGCTATCTAACTAACTACAAGTACCACAATTCCTAGCGAGCGGGTCCTCGACACTGATTGGTTCCCTGAATCACGTGATCTCTAAACACAACTTAGCCTTGTTCACTCGCGGTGGCGAGCTGTTGTTCCAACCTGATTCCAAAATACAACGCGATCATCCGCAAACCAGAGGTAAGACCGGCATCAAGGTTAATACACATAAGCGCACACGCTCGCGCTACCGGGCTCTAACCTGCCTGGCTCTCTTTCTTGACAGGATTCATTCCTGACCGAGGCCCCCGCCTTCAGACCCCCGCCTTCAAGCACACGGGAGACTCTACACCTCGAGGGTCATAACTCACGTAGAAAACAGTAAGCAATACACGTTTTCTTCCTCTTTCATGGGGTCCAAGCACTCAGCCCGTCCTCGCTAAGACTACACAATGTTTTTATATTCTTAGATTTTGCACCAAGGGGCATTACTGAACTGAGACTCGCTTCCTCTCCGGCCTCGACCTCGGAGCGGCTGCTCCACACAGAGGTAATTTGTTCTGGCCGTTTAAATGTATATGTGTAGTGCCAGCCTATATTTCATCAAAAAACTCACCTGGCCAATGTCACTACATTGCAGGTTGACGCCCACGGCATTTGATGACACACGATGACTATCTCTTAAAAGACTCATATGACCACAATCCACTGGTCACATAAGGTATGCTGCATCGGACGATGCATTCAATAGGAAAAAGCTTCCATTTTAAATGTGCTCCAATCTAAATCCAATCCCTGTTCTCTCTCCCAAAACAGTACCTACGGATATATTCCACGCCCTGATGAGAATCCGATGATTCAGACATTGGTATTCGAAACGCGTTGGCATTTAGCATCTATGTTTTCGCCCAAAATCATTGGCTTGTCTTAATTGATGTTGGATTTTTCCTGTATCTATACAATTGCAACACTACAACAAATAGTGTCACAGGTAGTTGGGCTGGTACTGAATAAAACGTACCCCCCACACGTTCATTATCTGATTTGACTGCATGAAAGTCTGTCCTTTACTGTTTTTCGAGACAATCACTTATCACTGTGTATTCGAGACAATCACTTATTACTGTGTACAATGTATATGCACATTTTGTTATAATTTATATAATTGTTCACACACTTGTTTGTTGTGCTTTTTCCCCTGCAAAATACGTTTGCAGTGTGTTCAATGTGAAGTTGACTATGTATTCGTTTCTGTCGTAAGTAATGTAAAAATTCTGAATTGTTTAAAATAATAGACATAAATCAAGTGTCTGAGATAACTAACAGAGTGGTTTTCTCTTTTTGTTACTCATTGATTGTTATAATGATGCATATAGAGGCATAGGTAAACCCCCCCTTTTGTTGGCATTAACAGGCCCAACCTACCCTCTTCACTACAGGGCCAAACCCCTCCTTTCCTTTTCATTAGAAGTGACAAGCAGAGCGGAACGACTTTGAGAGTCTCTTGGACCCTTCACATAGGCTCCTGTATCATAGTACACTCCTCATCGACGCATGATGAGAGAGTGCGGCAACCCTCTGTACCATTGTCACACACGTGATCCTGGGGGCTTCGGGCACTCACACATTTAGAGGGTGGGCTGAAGTCTCACTCAGACCCGGCTAATTCTTCAAACTATGGGGAAGAACTAGAACTTCACATGTGACGTTGCTCAGACATCTGCGGTGTGCCGAGTAGTACCCGACTATTCTGCACTGGGCAGACCTACTTTTCAGCCAGTTAACCTGATGAAGTCTGTACAGAGAAGAGAGGCCAGGAAGAGTGACTGACAGCCCACCAACATCTGCCAAGACAGACACCCTGCAAAGAGACACACTGCAGACACGCCTCATAAAGGCACATACAAAGCCTACAAAGACAACCCTACCCTAGTCACAGGTATGCACACCCAACCTGCAGACACACCTCCTCCTGCAGAGGTACATTAAAAACACAGGCACGTAAGTTCCACTGCTTGACAAGCCTGCACCCTGCCAGACCCAAGGTCTGTGCCCACACACACACAATCTCTGCAGCAGATAATGCCACAAGCCAACCTATGCCACAGGAAACTATTGCAATGACTGAAGCCTCTGCCTAGTCTGAGAGATGGAAACATTGGCAAAGGGAGAGAAGAGGCGCGGGGTAGCCTTGACATTCAACTGACTGCGGGACATACTTCAGACATGGGGATAGGGTTGTGCAAGTCAACAAATTAACAGAGACAGCCAAGCAAAGAGTGTGCAAAGATTCCTCACAGTGCAGTAAGATGCAGCGCAGTGTGTAGATTCCTCACAGTGCAGTAAGATGCAGCGCAGTGTGTAGATTCCTCACAGTGCAGTAAGATGCAGCGCAGTGTGTAGATTACTCATAGTGCAGTAAGATGCAGTGAGTGTGTAGATTCCTCACAGTGCAGTAAGATGCAGCGCAGTGTGTAGATTCCTCACAGTGCAGTAAGATGCAGCGCAGTGTGTAGATTCCTCACAGTGCAGTAAGATGCAGCGCAGTGTGTAGATTACTCATAGTCCAGTAAGATGCAGTGAGTGTGTAGATTCCTCACAGTGCAGTAAGATGCAGCGCAGTGTGTAGATTCCTCACAGTGCAGTAAGATGCAGCGCAGTGTGTAGATTCCTCACAGTGCAGTAAGATGAAGCGCAGTGTGTAGATTCCTCACAGTGCAGTAAGATGCAGCGCAGTGTGTAGATTCCTCACAGTGCAGTAAGATGCAGCGCAGTGTGTAGATTCCTCACAGTGCAGTAAGATGCAGTGCAGTGTGTAGATTCCTCACACTGCAGTAAGATGCAGCGCAGTGTGTAGATTCCTCACAGTGCAGTAAGATGCAGCGCAGTGTGTAGATTCCTCACAGTGCAGTAAAATGCAGCACAGTGTGTAGATTCCTCACAGTGCAGTAAGATGCAGCGTAGTGTGTAGATTCCTCATAGTGCAGTCAGATGCAGTGCAGTGTGTAGATTTCTCATATTGCAGTAAGATGCAGTGAGTGTGTAGATTCCTCACAGTGCAGTAAGATGCAGCACAGTGTGTAGATTCCTCACAGTGCAGTAAGATGCAGCGCAGTGTGTAGATTCCTCACACTGCAGTAAGATGCAGTGCAGTGTGTAGATTCCTCACACTGCAGTAAGATGCAGTGCAGTGTGTAGATTTCTCATATTGCAGTAAGATGCAGTGAGTGTGTAGATTCCTCACAGTGCAGTAAGATGCAGCGCAGTGTGTAGATGCCTCACAGTGCAGTAAGCTGCAGTGCAGTGTGTAGATTCCTCACAGTGCAGTAAGATGCAGTGCAGTGTGTAGATTCCTCACAGTGCAGTAAGATGCAGTGCAGTGTGTAGATTCCTCACAGTGCAGTAAGATGCAGTGCAGTGTGTAGATTCCTCACAGTGCAGTAAGCTGCAGTGCAGTGTGTAGATTCCTCATAGTGCAGTAAGATGCAGTGCAGTGTGTAGATTCCTCATGGTGCAGTAAGATGCAGTGCAGTGTGTAGATTCCTCATAGTGAAGTAAGATGCAGCGCAGTGTGTAGATTCCTCACAGTGCAGTAAGATGCAGCTCAGTGTGCAGATTCCTCGTGGTGCAGTAAGATGCAGCGCAGTGTGTAGATTCCTCATAGTGCAGTAAGATGCAGCGCAGTGTGTAGATTCCTCACAGTGCAGTAAGATGCAGCGCAGTGTGTAGATTCCTCACGGTGCAGTAAGATGCAGCGCAGTGTGTAGATTCCTCACAGTGCAGTAAGATGCAGTGCAGTGTGTAGATTCCTCATGGTGCAGTAAGATGCAGTGCAGTGTGTAGATTCCTCATAGTGCAGTAAGATGCAGCGCAGTGTGTAGATTCCTCACAGTGCAGTAAGATGCAGTGCAGTGTGTAGATTCCTCACAGTGCAGTAAGCTGCAGTGCAGTGTGTAGATTCCTCATAGTGCAGTAAGATGCAGTGCAGTGTGTAGATTCCTCATAGTGCAGTAAGATGCAGCGCAGTGTGTAGATTCCTCACAGTGCAGTAAGATGCAGTGCAGTGTGTAGATTCCTCACACTGCAGTAAGATGCAGTGCAGTGTGTAGATTTCTCATATTGCAGTAAGATGCAGTGAGTGTGTAGATTCCTCACAGTGCAGTAAGATGCAGCGCACAGATCCAGGATTATTCATTCTATTTCTACAGACACAGCAGAAGGTGCTGACAATCTCCTACCTGAGCCGAGACCTGAGCAGACGTGTCCAGGCTCTCTCCCCCTCCTGGGGCCGTGGGGAGGAGGGGGGGCAGAGATGGGGTCTGTGGGGGTCTGCAGATGAAGGTGACTGCACACACAGGCAATGGCTCCTTCCTCCTCGGCAGCAGGCTGCACACACCAAGAGAGGCCGGAAGTGATGTCAGCACCGCTGCTGGTGCTGTCTCTGCCACCGCTGACCCGGAAGAGGAAACTCTTCTCCTCCCATCCTATGTGCAGCTCAGAGGTTTCATCAGCAGGCGAGGAGCGCCCTCTGGTGGCCGCTGACGGAACCGCCGCCTCCAGCAGGGAAACAAGCACTGGCACCAGTAAAGACACAGACATGGGTGTAATGGGAAACAAGCATTGGCGCCTGCAAAGACACAGACATGGGTGTTATGGGAAACAAGCATTGGCACCTGCAAAGACACAGACATGGGTGTTATGGGAAACAAGCATTGGTGCATGCAAAGACACAGACATGGGTGTTATGGGAAACAAGCACTGGCACCTGCAAAGACACAGACATGGGTGTTATCGGAAACAAGCATTGGTGCCTGTAAACACACAGACATGGGTGTTTAAGACACTCACAGTCCAAGGGCAGGCCTAACCATAGCATGGTGTGCTCTTGAGGAGCCTCAGATTCAGCCCCTCATGCCAGCTCTGCTCCCCCCCCCCCCTCAGTGAAATACCAGCAATGTGTTCATTTTTTAAACTTCTGCAAAGGAACAGGCAAGATATTCAGGAGTGAATTGAAATGAGGACTTGTATTTCATTCAATGTGTGCAAAGTAGACGCAGCTGCTGCAATGAGGCTGAGCAGCGTTTCTAATGTTCCTGTTCCTGGGGGTGATTCTTTATATTTGACAGGGCGGTGAATCCCCAAGCCATAGCTGCCAAGGTTTCAGATTGCTATGTGTGACATTTTCATAATTTCAGTGAAAGTATTAGCAACATTTCTCCCTTTTCCGTCTTCATACTGCTTTTCAAACAAGGTTTTTGTTTTGGCATTTATAAAAACAGAAGAGTTCAGGTCTTACAAGCAATATTCTGCTTAGGCCGCATGTGGAGAGCAGGCCACGTGCACACTCCAGTACGGACGACAGAGCTAGGTCAGGTGTAACATGAAAACAAAGTACAGAAGTCCCATGATCACTTTTAGGTGACCTCGAGACGCCACAATGTACTAAAGAAACAGCCCATGGAAAATAAAATGCAATCGTTTAGACAAAAACGCAGTCATGTAGCTAAGAACCGGAGTACGTGCAAAACAAGAGATGTTCGGTATTAAATACACTCGTATCACTGCTAAACAATTCCCAATCAGGCCTCTGCAACAGGTTATGAAATAATTACATAACATTGTGATGTGAATGCATAGCCCGCACACTGCCAAGGTGAACAGAAGGGCCCTGCACACATTTGTTTTCAGAAGTTGCTGTCACGGAGAGCTACTACATAGATACTGAGCACGTGAGCTGCACTGAATTAAGTTCACTAGAAGAAACCAAGAGAACCTGTTTACTAAATAGATTAATTCAGTCTAAAAACAAAGCTACATTGGCACAACTTAGCTGAATAGCTTAGACAATTGAGACAAATGAGGCCTCTGTCTTTACAACAATGGAATAAGACACCTACAATGTATTTGCATGTCTTTAAAAAAAAAAAAAAAACTCTGCCACACACGCTAGTTACATGATGAAAGAGAGCGCCCAACGGGAATGCCGTACCACACATAAATCAAGGACAATTTGTAATTAAAGAAATTTTTACTTTTTAAGGAACGCTACAAATTGAAGATATTTTCCATTCTTATTGAACGATACCACTCCAGTAAGCAAAAACATAGCCGGGACTTCATAGAAGAGGGTTTCGCTGTGAATAAGCAGCACAACCTTTTACTATTTAGTACAAACAACTCAGGTCACCAACTGGCACTGAAAGTATTAGGAACGGCAGCACTGGCAGCGCGCTAGCGCTATTAATAAAATGTAAAGTACACTTTGAAGAAAACCGATACCTCTCGAGGAGCAGCAATTGTACGGGCAGGACCTCCCCGCAATGACTACCTCCGACAATCAACTCTCTCCCGCTGCTTTGCACCACATCAGGGTTTGCATTTCCCCGCTGCTTTCCTGTCCATCACCCCCTTCAGGGGCTCACTCATAAAACAAGGAAAGAAGCAGGTTGTAGTCTCAATAAAGTCATGAGAAAGAACCATCAGGTGTGACCCACAGAGGGGTCTCTGACTCAGTGGATGGGGTCTGATGGAGGGGGTATTTCACCCACACAGGGTCTCTCACTCAGTGGATGGGGTCTGAGGACGGAGGGGGTATTTCACCCACACATGGGTCTCTCACTTAGTGGATGGGTGTGATGGAGAGGGTATTTCACCCACACAGGGGTCTCTCACTCAGTGGAGGGGGTCTGAGGATGGAGGGGGTGTTTCACCCACACAGGGGTCTCTCACTCAGTGGACGGGGTCTGAAGATGGAGGGAGTATTTCACCCACACAGGGGTCTCTCACTCAGTGGATGGGGTCTGAGGACGGAGGGGGTATTTCACCCACACAGGGACGGTGGTGAGGGCAAGGTCAGCGAAGCGAAGCTGGCGGTTCGGGGTGTAGAAGCTGAGTCGTCTGCAGAGGTATGCTGGTCCGGTGTTGTGGAGTGCCTTGTATGCATGGGTGAGGAGCTTGAAGGTGATCCTCTTGTTGACGGGGAGCCAGTACAGGTCTCTCAGGTGGGATGTGATGTGGCTGTGGCGGGGGATGTCGAGGCTGAGGCGTGCAGAGGCATTCTGTATGCGTTGTAGTTGTTTCTGGAGTTTGGCCGAGGTTCCTGCGTAGAGGGCGTTGGCGTAGTCCTGCCTGCTGGTGACGAGGGCCTGGGTGACTGTCCTTCTGGTTCCGGTGGGAATCCATCTGTAGATCTTACGGAGCATGCGGAGGGTGTTGAAGCAGGAGGAGGATACAGCGTTGACTTGCTGGGTCATTGACATCGATGAGTCCAGGATGGACCCCAGATTGCTTGCGTGGTCGAGTTGATGAAGCTCCCAGTGTGGCCGGCCATCAGGCGTCGTCCCAGGTGGACAGGGTGCAGCCGTCTTGTTCGAGTTCAGTTTCAGGCGGCTGTTCTTCATTCATTCGGTAACGGCCTTCATTCCTTCCTGGAGGTTAGTTTTGGCAGTGGTGGGGGCCTTGGTGAGGGAGATGATCAGCTGGTGTTGTCGGCATAAGATGATGTTGAGGGCATGCGATCGGGCTATGTGGGTGAGAGGTGCCATGTAGATGTTGAAGAGTGTCGGGCTGAGGGATGATCCTTGGGGTACGCCGGAGATAATCTTGGTGGCTTTAGATCGGAACGGAGGGAGGCGGACACTCTGGGTTCTTCCAGTGAGGGAGGAGATGGTCCAGTCCAGGGCTTTGTCGCGGATCCCTGCGTTGTGGAGGCGTGTGCGTAGGGTGTGGTGGCAGACGGTGTTGAAGTCGGCCAAAAGGTCAAGGAGGATGAGGGCCGCGGTTTCTCCGTTGTCCAGCAGGTTCCTGATGTCATCGGTGGCGGCAATGAAGGCAGTTTAGGTGCTGTGGTTGCTGCGGAATCCGGATTGGGATGGGTCCATGATGTTGTTCTCTTCGAGGAAGAGGGTCAGTTGCCTGTTGACAATCTTCACAATGACTTTTGCTGGGAACGGGAGTAGGGAGATGGGCCGGAAGTATTTGAGGTCCTTAGGGTTCGCCTTGGATTTCTTGGGTAGGGCGTTGATCTCTGCATGCTTCCAGCTCTCCGGGAAGGTGGCGGTCTTGAAGGAGTTGTTGATGATCTGGCGGAGATGGGGTGCAATGGTGGAGCTTGCTTTGTTGAAGATGTGGTGCGGGCAGGGGTCTGATGGTAAGCCGGAGTGGATGGTGTTCATGATTTTGATGGTGTTGTCGTCGTTGACATGGGTACAGGAGAGCAGTTGGTTGGTGTGGCTGGGGGGCGGAGAGTCTGAGGTGTCGGTGGCTGTTGGCAGGGCCTGGTTGTTGAAGCTGTTGTGGATGTCTGCGATCTTACAGTGGAAGAAGGTGGCTAGGGAGTCGCATAGGTCTTGCAATGGCACGAAGTTGTCAGGATGTTTTTGGAGTTGGAGCTGGGGTTGGAGAGTTCCTTCATGATGTTGAAGAGCTCTTTGCTGTTGTGTGCGTTGTTGTAAAGCGTTCCTTGAAAGAAGTCCTTTTGGCAGTTCGAATGAGTTGGTGGTGTCTGCGGATGGCACTCTTTTGGGCTGCATTGCTGTCCGGTGTCTGTTCGTGGTGCCACTTCATCTCGACCCTTCAACAGGTCTGTTTGGATGCCTGGAGGTCGGCGGAGAACCAGATGGTTTTTCTGTTGGTGCATCTGTTTGAGGGTTTCTTGATCGGGGCGAGAGTGTTGGCACAGTCGCCATTCCATTGCCTGAGGTTGCGGGTAGCAGTATTGGTGTTGGTGGTGTCAGCTAGTGGGTTTCAGGCAAGGGTGGTGATTAGCTGGTCTTTGGTACTTTTGCTCCAGCTGCAGCGGGGGGTCCGTTGTGTGTGGTGGTACATGGTGGGTTTCTTGAAGGTGAAGTGGATGCAGCGGTGGTCGGTCCAGTGGAGTTTGGTGGTGTGGTTGAAGGTGACATAGTTGCTGGCGGAGAAGATGCTGTTGAGCATGTGTCCGGCGGAGTGGGTGGGAGTCATGACTAGCAGTTTGAGTCCGAGGTTGTCGAACAGGGTGGTAGAGCTGCTGTTGAGGTGGAAGTTCAGGTCTTCGAGGCGGAAGTAGTACGTGGATGGAAGGGCGTGCGTGCTGATGAAGTTGGGGATGGAGTCGCTGCACTGTGGCCAGGGGGGTCTGTAGACGAGGGTTCCTCTGATGGTGGTATTGGGGTCGATGTGGATCTGGAAGTGCTGGTGTTCGGCGGCGCTGAGAGTGTCGTCGGTGCTGGTCAATATTCTGAGGGTGTTCCTGTGGATAATGGTGATTCCTCCTCCTTCTCTGTTGGTACGGTCCCTGCGGGTGATCTTGTAGCTGTCCGGGATGGCTATGGCGATGTCGGGTGAAGGGGAGGGGTTCATCCAGGTCACCGTCAGGAAGGTATTGTCCGGAGAGAATGAGTCGGGTAGGTCCCAGAGTTCAATGGCGTGCTTGCGGGCAGAGCGGGTGTTGAGTAGTATGCATCTGAGGTGGTGGTGTTTTGAAGGCTGGTGAAGCTGCAGCTCCGGCAGGAGTAGGATCCTTGGGTGTGCTTTGGGGTGGCCAGGAAGCAGGTGTATAATCGGCCGGTGTTGAGTGCGTGGAGGGTGCTGGTGTTGTAGTGGCGTTCGGGGTGGCCAGGTGGTCTGGCGCTGGGTGCTGTTCAGGTGCGGTCGAGTGCAGACAGGTTTGCATTTGGCGTGCTTTCGGTACGGCCGCCATTAGAAGGGGAGGTGGGAGGGAGGAGCAGGGGACGCATCGGCGGGAAGGGGAGAGGAAGGCTGGAATGCTGGAGAGTTACAGAGCGAAAAATGGGGACAGAAGCAAAGAATACAAAGAAAAGGAATACAACAGTGGACACAAAATAATACAGCAGCAGAATACAAAAAAGTAATACAACAGTGGGTAACAGATACCGCAAAAAGTAATACAACAGCCGACAAATAACAGGGAAAAAGGAACAGAGCGAACACACAGATACTTATGGCTCACCACTGGGCCACCAGGGATGAGGAGCAGGTGGGAGCCTGCGGGTGGAGGAGGAGCTTGAACTCGCAGCAGCAGCGAGATCAGGGACATGGGCACAGACAGGTAGAGCTGAACGGCGTGGGGAGCAACCTGCCTGGATCAGGGTCAAGGGTCGCTCCTTTATCTCACTCTTGATTCATGGCTCTTTAATCCACCACCAGCCACTCTCGGCTCCTTTATCTCACTCTTCGTTCCACCTCATGGCTCTTTAATCCACTCCCAGACACTCCCAGCTCCTTTATCTCATCTTGATTCCACCTCATGACTCTTTAATCCACCACCAGACACTCTTTAATCCACCCCCAGACACTCTCGGATCCTTTATCTCACTCTTGATTCCACCTCGTGGCTCTTTAATCCACCCCCCAGGCACTCTCGGCTCCTTTATCTCACTCTTGATTCCACCTCATGGCTCTTTATGCACCACCAGACACTCTTTAATACACCCCCAGACAATCTCGGCAGCTTTATCTCATTCTTGATTCCATCTCTTGGCTCTTTAGCCCACCCCTGACACTCTCTGCATCTTTATCTCACTCCTGTAGGTCCCTGCATTCTCCCTTTGGCACTTTTTTCCTCTTTCTCTTCCTCTTTCTTCCCGCTCGTGTGTTTTTCACTCCCTCATTATGGGTCAAAGTCTGATGAGGGAAAATAAGTGCCGGCTTCCAAAACGAGAGTGCAGATGGGCCCCTCCTGCGACCACCGGCTCAAATTAAGCTTTGATCAACATCTTACCCCTTGGTTGATAAATGAAAGAATTTAGGGCAATCGGGCGGGGTGAGGGGAAGAAGAAAAACAGGCAGGAAGGAGAAGAATGAAAGGAAAGAAAACACAAAAAAGAGAACGCTAAAGGAAGAGAATACACGCAAGTCACTCCATGACCGCATCTCCTCGACCCATCACTGTGGACTTCTGATACAGCGAATATCTGCGTCTTAGCTGTTGCTTCTTGCTCAAACGTTATGGTGGTCTCATGATCCTACGGGTGGGGTAATCTGGCCTGGCTCATGGTGGTCTCATGATCCTACAGGTGGGAGGTAATCTGGCCTGGCTCATGGTGGTCTCATGATCCTACAGGTGGGTAATCTGGCCTTGCTCATGGTGGTCTCATGATCCTATGGGGGGGTAATCTGGCCTGGCTCATGGTGGTCTCATGATCCTATGGGGGGGTAATCTGGTCTGGCTCATGGTGGTCTCAGGATCCTACGGGTCGGGGGTAATCTGGTCTGGCTCATGATGGTCTCAGGATCCTACAGGTGGGAGGTAATCTGGTCTGGCTCAGGGTGGTCTCATGATCCTACGGGTGGGGGGTAATCTGGTCTGGCTCACGGTGGTCTCATGATCCTATGGGTGGGGGGTAATCTGGTCTGGCTCATGATCCTATGGGTGGCCTGGCTCATGGTGGTCTCATGATCCTACGGGTGATCAGGCTCATGGTGGTCTCATGATCCTATGGGTGGTGGGGTAATCTGGTCCGGCTCATGGTGGTCCCATGATCCTACGGGTGGGGTAATCTGCTCTGAATCATGGTGGTCTCATGATCCTATGGGTGGGATAATCTGGTCTGGCTCATGGTGGTCTCATGATCCTACGGGTGGGGGTAATCTGCTTTGGCTCATGGTGGTCTCATGATCCTACGGGTGGGATAATCTGGTCCGGCTCATGGTGGTCTGATGATCCTATGGGTGGGATAATCTGGTCTGGCTCATGGTGGCCTCATGATCCTACGGGTGGGGTAATCTGGTCTGGCTCATGGTGGTCTCATGATCCTACGGGTCGGGTAATCTGGTCTGTCTCATGGTGGTCTCATGATCCTATGGGGGGTAATCTGGTCTGGCTCATGGTGGTCTCATGATCCTACGGTGGGGTGTAATCTGGTCTGGCTCATGGTGGTCTCATGATCCTTCGGTGGGGTGTAATCTGGTCTGGCTCATGGTGGTCTCATGATCCTACGGGTGGGGTAATCTGGCCTGGCTCATGGTGGTCTCAGGATCCTACGGGTCGGGGGTAATCTGGTCTGGCTCATGGTGGTCTCAGGATCCTACGGGTGGGAGATAATCTGGTCTGGCTCAGGGTGGTCTCATGATCCTACGGGTGGGGGGGTAATCTGGTCTGGCTCACGGTGGTCTCATGATCCTATGGGATCATGATCCTATGGGTGGGTAATCTGGTCTGGCTCATGGTGGTCTCATGATCCTACAGGTGGGGTAATCTGCTCTGGCTCATGGTGGTCTCATGATCCTATGGGTGGGTAATCTGGTCTGGCTCATGGTGGTCTCATGATCCTACGGGTGGGGTAATCTGGCCTGGCTCATGGTGGTCTCATGATCCTACAGGTGGGGTAATCTGGTCTGGCTCATGGTGGTCTCATGATCCTATGGGTGGGTAATCTGGTCTGGCTCATGGTGGTCCCATGATCTTACGGGTGGGGTAATCTGCTCTGGCTCATGGTGGTCCCATGATCCTACGGGTGGGGTAATCTGCTCTGGCTCATGGTGGTCTCATGATCCTATGGGTGGGATAATCTGGTCTGGCTCACGGTGGTCTCATGATCCTACGATGGGGGGGTAATCTGGTCTGGCTCATGGTGACCTCATGATCCTATGATGGGGGGTAATCTGGTCTGGCTCACGGTGGTCTCATGATCCTACGGGTGGGGGGGTAATCTGGTCTGGCTCATGGTGGTCTCATGATCCTACGATGGGGGGGGGTAATCTGGTCTGGCTCATGGTGGCCTCATGATCCTACGGGTGGGATAATCTGGTCTGGCTCACGGTGGCCTCATGATCCTATGGGTGGGGTAATCTGGTGTGGCTCATGGTGGCCTCATGATCCTATGGGTGGGATAATCTGGTCTGGCTCACGGTGGCCTCATGATCCTACGGGGGGGGGTAATCAGGTCTGGCTCATGGTGGCCTCATGATCCTATGGGTGGTCTGGCTCATGGTGGTCTCATGATCCCACAGGTGTATTCATCTGGTCTTGCTCATGGGGGTCTGATGATCCTACGGGTGGGGGTAATCTGGTCTGGCTCTAGGTGGTCTCATGATCTTACGATGGGGGTTAATCTGGTCTGTCTCATGGTGGTCTGATGATCCTACGGGTGGGGGTAATCTGGTCTGGCTCTAGGTGGTCTCAATGACCTACAGGGGGTGTAATCTGGTCTGTCTCATGGTGGTCTCATGGCCCTACGGTAGGGGGTTAATCTGGTCTGGCTCATGGTGGTCTCATGATCCTATGGGTGGGTGGGATAATCTGCTAAATTCTGTGAATAGATTGAATCAAGTGTGATTGTTCTATCTTTGCTTTTAAACTGTATTTTCCAAATTGTCGAAGTCATGTCAGCAAATGTCAAAACTGTACATTTCTGGTTAATGGACCGTTCGTGGAGAGCGGCGGCATCCACACAGTCATCGAGTTGGTATTTTTCAGAAATCAGTCTACAGCGAAGCATTGTTACTGGTTACCTGCTGTTCCTCTGGGTTCCTGGTCCACTAGTTTGGGCATACCTTTGTACTCTTGATAGGATCACTTTGTTTACTGTGCGGTAACATGGGCTTCCCCCCTCCACACCTCCACTAGGCTTTATTGCATGGATTCAGAGGAAAGGAGGGACGGTCAGTTCAGAAGTTCAGTGCTTCAGGGTCTTTAACAGCTTTATTTAGCACCATAATGACTCTTGGTTTGATTCCAGAATCATGCAAGTCTTCCATAACTGTGGTGATTCACAAGAAAGGGGGGAGAGACGACCCCTCCAACTATCAGCTAATTTCCTTCATAGACAACATCAGGAAAATCTTTGGGAAACTCTTACAGTCACGACTCGAGACCTGGACAGAGGAGAACTATATTCTCTCTAACCTTCAGGCCAGATCCTGAAAAGGCCAAAGTAGAATCGACCCGGCTCTGAGGTTGTACATGATCTGTATGAAGTACGTGTCCCTGGAAACTCCCCACTCTTCGTAGTCTTTGGAGACCTAAAAACAGGATTCTATTCTGTCGCCGCTCTGTCCTTCGTAGTCTTCTGGAGGAAGGAAGTTCCCAAGCAACTATTTGAGTATCCAAAAGGATCTGCCCCGTGGCAATCATTCCAGAGTAAGATTCAGTGTAAAAGGAGAATGCACAGAAAAGTTTGAAATAAACATTGTCGTTGGGCAGGGTGGCGTACTTGCCCCAGCTTTATTCAACATTCACATCAATGGAACGGATTCTCTCAGGAATCTTGGTCTCCATGTTCCGATATTGGAGAAGGAGAATATTACGATCCCGCTGGTTGCAGATGATGCAGTAATATTAGCGCATACTGAAAAATCAATGCATCGACTGTTGGAAGGCTTCGAGCTAATCTGTAAGGTACAGAAGTTAATAATCAATAAAGAGAAAAATATATGATCATTAATCCTAAATCAAAGTTATTGTTGACATTCAGGATTGATGGTAAACCAACTAAGCGACTTAAAACATGGCTACCTCGGCATACGAATGGATGACCATTTATGTTGGAAAGCTCATCTGGCGAAGTCGGAAACAAACTTGTCGCCACGATTCTACATTTTGCTAACTCAAGCAGCAAGAGACCAATAAAACTAGCACTGACACATTCAAGACAAATGCATGGGTGACCTGCTCTTATGGTGCAAACTGCGGGATTTTACGAAGGTTCACGCTGTTTAAAAACTGGGAAAATGTCCTTGTGACGTGTACTGATCCTGGGTCCTGGCACCCCAATGACAGTATTAACAGCTGAGGGTTCACCGGAGGATCTCAACCTGTAAGACACCGGGTGCGAGTGTGGTCGGCTCCAGCTCTTGCCTCATATAGAATGGTCCCGCAGGAACTGCGACGATGCAGAATTACAATAGTTTACCCTGGTTCAAGTACGTTACGAACGTTTAACACACACACTAGTTGAGTAGAGCAATAGAATAACCTGGAACTGATGAATAAGGCAACCATAGAACTGGTTAAAAAGAAATATTGCCCAATCATGTGGCGCAAGCAAGAAGCCAGGAACGGCATCCTTGCGACTAATTACCAGAAAGTAAAATGTGAACTGCGCTGGGAGCAGTTCAAGGACTTGCTGTTCCCTCCTGAGAAAAGGGCTTTATATTTCATGTTCAGATTAGGAACTCTTCCGGTGGGGGCCTTTGCTAAATCATGGGTAAAGCCCCTGGAGGCGGATCTAACATGTGTCTCAGTCCATAAGGGGGCCCGAGTCATTTATGTGTTTTATGCTGCTGTGTGATATGTCGCTTAAAATCCAAAGGTACTACCTACGTCCTCTTTTTCTAAAATGTAATCTGAGATGCTGCAGTGCAGCACTTTTCTTATGTTATAGAACTGATCGTATGGAGATTTGCCAGGCAGTTGCTTCGTATATGCAGACCTACTACAGACAGCAGCGAAGGAAGTGAGTGCACACCATAAACCAACTGTAGTGATGGTTTTGCCATTTTCCGAGTTGTCTCTGGGGGCTGTCCTGTTCTAGTACTGACATGTCGACTTGGTAAGTGCACACACTGACCAGTCCCTAAACCTTCCCTTTTCTACATGGTAGCCACCCCTAAGGTAGGCCCTAGGGCAGGGTGCATTTTATGTGAGCACTGTGCCACTGCTATTCAGTGCCACAGTGCAAGTGCTCCCTATGTTAATTTGATGTCATGGATTAATGACTCCATGATTGGCTTATTTGGTTTACATGTCACACCCTAGTACAGTGCACTGCGTGTGCCCAGGGCCTGTAAGTCAAATGCTGCTGGTGGGCTTGCCACTGGATTCAAGCAAGCCGGGCTGAAGACGGCGGGAATGCCAGAAACCGGTCCTCGGAAGCTTGTTTCCGGTCCAGGGAAGACATGACTTGGCATTTCGGGCTGGACTGTTCCCATGAGGCACAGGGTCAGACTGATTTGCATATAGTCATGTCTGAACTGGGGTGGCAGAGTGGGCTAAAGAGCGGTGATGGATTAAACCCAGATCTTTTGACTGGGTGTGAGTGTTTGATTGATTCAGATGCTCCGTCCATCACCACCCCCTTTTGTACCGCTTTTGGCCGCCATAAGTGTGGCAGGGTATGCTCAGACGTGAGTCCCTTGCTCACTTTGCCACTGGATTCAAGCAAGCCGGGCTGAAGACGGCTGGAATGCCAGAAACCGGTCCTCGGAAGCTTGTTTCCGGTCCAGGGAAGACATGGCTTGGCAGTTCGGGCTGGACTGTTCCCATGAGGCACAGGGTCAGACTGATGTGCATATAGCCATGTCTGAACTGGGGTGGCAGAGTGGGCTAAAGAACGGTGATGGATTAAACCCAGATCTTTTGACTGGGTGTGAGTGTTTTATTGATTCAGATGCTCCGTCCATCACCACCCCCTTTTGTACCGCTTTTGGCCGCCATAAGTGTGGCAGGGTATGCTCAGACGTGAGTCCCTTGCTCACTTTGCCACTGGATTCAAGCAAGCCGGGCTGAAGACGGCTGGAATGCCAGAAACCGGTCCTCGGAAGCTTGTTTCCGGTCCAGGGAAGACATGGCTTGGCAGTTCGGGCTGGACTGTTCCCATGAGGCACAGGGTCAGACTGATGTGCATATAGCCATGTCTGAACTGGGGTGGCAGAGTGGGCTAAAGAACGGTGATGGATTAAACCCAGATCTTTTGACTGGGTGTGAGTGTTTTATTGATTCAGATGCTCCGTCCATCACCATCCCCTTTTGTATCGCTTTTGGCCGCCATAAGTGTGACAGGGTTTGCTCAGACGTGACTCCCTTGCTCACTTTGCCACTGGATTCAAGCAAGCCGGGCTGAAGACGGCTGGAATGCCAGAAACCGGTCCTCGGAAGCTTGTTTCCGGTCCAGGGAAGACATTGTATTGTATTGTATTGTATCACATGGCTTGGCAGTTCGGGCTGGACTGTTCCCATGAGGCACAGGGTCAGACTGATTTGCATATAGACATGTCTGAACTGGGGTGGCAGAGTGGGCTAAAGAACGGTGATGGATTAAACCCAGATCTTTTGACTGGGTGTGAGTGTTTGATTGATTCAGATGCTCCGTCCATCATCACCCCCTTTTGTACTGCTTTTGGCCGCCATAAGTGTGGCAGGGTATGCTCAGACGTGAATCCCTTGCTCACTTTGCCACTGGATTCAAGCAAGCCGGGCTGAAGATGGCTGGAATGCCAGAAACCGGTCCTCGGAAGCTTGTTTCCGGTCCAGGGAAGGCTTGGCTTGGCAGTTCGGGCTGGACTGTTCCCATGAAGCACAGGGTCAGACTGATTTGCATATAGCCATGTCTGAACTGGGGTGGCAGAGTGGGCTAAAGAATGGTGATGGATTAAACCCAGATATTTTGACTGGGTGTGAGTGTTTGATTGATTCAGATGCTCCGTCCATCACCATCCCCTTTTGTACCGCTTTTGGCCGCCATAAGTGTGGCAGGGTATGCTCAGACGCGAGTCCCTTGCTCACTTTGCCACTGGATTCAAGCAAGCCGGGCTGAAGACGGCTGGAATGCCAGAAACCGGTCCTCGGAAGCTTGTTTCCGGTCCAGGGAAGACATGGCTTGGCAGTTCGGGCTGGACTGTTCCCATGAGGCACAGGGTCAGACTGATTTGCATATAGCCATGTCTGAACTGGGGTGGCAGAGTGGGCTAAAGAACGGTGATGGATTAAACCCAGATCTTTTGACTGGGTGTGAGTGTTTGATTGATTCAGATGCTCCGTCCATCACCATCCCCTTTTGTATCGCTTTTGGCCGCCATTAGTGTGACAGGGTTTGCTCAGACGTGAGTCCCTTGCTCACTTTGCCACTGGATTCAAGCAAGCCGGGCTGAAGACGGCTGGAATGCCAGAACCCGGTCCTCGGAAGCTTGTTTCCGGTCCAGGGAAGACATGGCTTGGCAGTTCGGGCTGGACTGTTCCCATGAGGCACAGGGTCAGACTGATTTGCATATAGACATGTCTGAACTGGGGTGGCAGAGTGGGCTAAAGAACGGTGATGGATTAAACCCAGATCTTTTGACTGGGTGTGAGTGTTTGATTGATTCAGATGCTCCGTCCATCATCACCCCCTTTTGTACTGCTTTTGGCCGCCATAAGTGTGGCAGGGTATGCTCAGACGTGAGTCCCTTGCTCACTTTGCCACTGGATTCAAGCAAGCCGGGCTGAAGACGGCTGGAATGCCAGAAACCGGTCCTCGGAAGCTTGTTTCCGGTCCAGGGAAGGCTTGGATTGGCAGTTCGGGCTGGACTGTTCCCATGAAGCACAGGGTCAGACTGATTTGCATATAGCCATGTCTGAACTGGGGTGGCAGAGTGGGCTAAAGAATGGTGATGGATTAAACCCAGATATTTTGACTGGGTGTGAGTGTTTGATTGATTCAGATGCTCCGTCCATCATCACCCCCTTTTGTACCGCCTTTGGCCGCCATAAGTGTGGCAGAGTATGCTCAGACGTGAGTCCCTTGCTCACTTTGCCACTGGATTCAAGCAAGCCGGGCTGAAGACGGCTGGAATGCCAGAAACCGGTCCTCGGAAGCTTGTTCCGGTCCAGGGAAGACATGGCTTGGCAGTTCGGGCTGGACTGTTCCCATGAGGCACAGGGTCAGACTGATTTGCATATAGCCATGTCTGAACTGGGGTGGCAGAGTGGGCTAAAGAACGGTGATGGATTAAACCCAGGTCTTTTGACTGGGTGTGAGTGTTTGATTGATTCAGATGCTCCGTCCATCACCACCCCCTTTTGTACAGCTGGTGGGCTTGCAGCACTGATTGTGCCACCCACAGAAACAGCTTTTAAAGTGTGTCTCAGGCCTGCCATTGAAGAACCTGTGTGCAGTCTAGTACTGCCATGTGGATTTGGTAAGTGCACCCACTCACAGAATTACGTTCATTATTTCTCACAGGGGTTCATTGGGCACATATACACAATAGTAAACACGGTTATTTTGTCTCACTATCACTTGTGTCACCACTTTTTTTGTGGTTCTCGAAAAGGAGAACAAACACTGTTTTTTCCTGTCTTTTCTTTACTTCTTACACACTCAGAGAGACAGTTACCGATGATGAGAAGTGGGTAAGCTGGCGATTGTTAGTCAGCAACCCCGTTGGCGGTTCTACCATGAGGTACTTTCTCCCTTCTCTCACATTTTTTCACTGCTGGAAGGTGGGGAGTCTGGATGGTAGCAGTTGTTGTTTTTAGTGAGACACTGTGACAAACAAGAGTAGTTGAACTGTACACACTCGAGGGAATTGAGAAGAGTATTGAAAACCCTGGATTTGTTATTTACGTTAGGACTAAGTGTCTTTTAGGTGAGGCCTTATGTTGTTTATAAAGTGCACCCACTGACCAGTCTCTAAAATGTCCCTTTTCTACATGTTAGCCACCCCTAAGGAAGGCCCTAGGGCAGGGTGCATTGTATGTGAAAGGTAGGACATGCACTGATGTGTGTAGCATGTCCTGGTAGTGAATTACAGCCAATTTTGTTTTTCACTACTGCAAGGCTACCTGTTCTCATAGGCCAGAATGGCAGTTTGGTTATAACACCTTATAATCTTAACTATCCCAGGGAACATGGTAGAAAAACAAATTTAATATGCCGGAACTCAGAATGATAAAATACATCTTTTAGTGAAGTTGGTTTTAAACATTCTGTGTTTGAAACTACCACTTTTAGAAATAGGTATTTTCTTGCCTAACCATCCAAGCCTGCTTCTGCAAGGCTGTGTATTCCATGTCTGGTTTGTGAGTGACAGGGGCTGACGGGGCTCCAGGAGACAGGGTGAGTCAGCACTGGGCTGAATAGACCTATCTGCATGTAGAGTGGTGAGAGGAGTAGCATCTCGGCCTGAATAGAGCTGTGCCTGCCTTCCACAATGCTGGCTCCACCTCTTGTGGTGTGTCTGTTGACCCTGGCCCACCCTGACAAAGGAATAAGTTGTGCACTGGCAGGATGCACCCAGAACTGGTTTAGACTAGGTACAGACACTCTCTGCCTTCAGAGACAAAGGATTTGTGTGTATAAAAAGGGGGACCCAGACCCCAGAACTTTAGATCACTTCTGGGAATCAAGGAGAAGAACAAGAGAATCAGCAGGAGTTTTTGACTACCCCTATACCAGTGTGTTGTTTGCTGGGGATGACCTTCAGTGGTTTCTTTATTGCCAAGGAAAGGAGAAAAGACTTTTATTGAAACTTTCATCATCTTACAGAAAATCTCCAAGGGCTAGAATTTAAGCATGCCTCCGGTCTGAAGTCTCAGGGATACAAAGACTTCACCCCATCTGCTTGCCTGCATTTGGAACTTGCTTTTCTGGCTGCTACAGAAGGAAATTGCAAAACCGATGCCGGCAAGCAAAGCCATAATCTGCATCGAAGCCATGAGCGCTGCTCTGACTTACAACGTAGACCCGACGCTGGCCGCCGTGCCATATCGACGCCAACAAGCGACATCGTAACCTGCCACAAGCCCTGAGCGCTGCTCCGACTTTGTGACGTAGGCCCGATGCCAGCTGCTATGCTGCATCGCCTCCAAAGCCGACATCATTGTGGAGCCGATCCTCGACGTGGGTGGTCAAGAATCCATCGACATCGTGACAATGTACGGAACCGTGGTTTCAGCGCTATCGTAAGGAACCAACGCCTCCCCTGCTTTGTGCAAGCATCGAGGACCTGACGCGTCACCTCCCCTGAAGCAAGGAACCGACACAGCACAGCGCCAACTACGCTGCGAGCTGTCTTTGTTTTCACTTTTCCAAGGTACTATCTTTGTGGGTCTGTTTTGACTACGCGCTCGAAGCAGCGCACCTCACGGTCGGTGCCGTACTTTGGGATTACTTTGACCTAGACGTCGTGATAACTTCAGTTGGGGTTATCTGTTGCTAAAAACTGCGTTTAAGTAAATAACCTATTTTTGAGCTACTTCTACCATCTTATTTCTGCTTACAGTATTGTGGATTTTTGTCGTTTGAGTCTTGTGTTAAGTCTATATTAAGAATACTTATTTTTATAAAACCTGTGTGGTGTACATCTGTAGTGTTTTCCCTGTATTACTGTAAGTGTTCACAAATGCTTCACACACTGCCTCTGAGATAAACCTTCCTGCTTGTGCCAAGCTACCACAGGGTTGAGCAGGGGTTATTTTAGGAGTGTCGCCCCCTTATTCTGACTAGAATCAAGGGTCCCTATTTGGACAAAGGTGCAAGCCATTGCCGACTAGAGACCCCCAGTTCTAAAACCCACCTTTTCATCCACTAAGGTTCTTTTGATCATTACCCACAACAGAGTGACGTCCATGTTGGGGACCCTTCCTTTAAATAAACAAAAGGGAGTTTCACCAGTGGACGAACAAGAAGTGAGCCTATACTCGTTAACCTACTTCCTCATGGCCAACTCCCAACTTTCACCACAGACAACAGCTTGTTGCCGAGTCTCTTTAACAACCTTGACAAACCTTTCCACCACACCATTGCTTTGTGGATGGTACAGGGACGCCTTCTTATGCTTGATCCCCCTGGAACTCAGAAACTCTTCCATGACTAAGGTTGTGAATTGAACACCATTGTCTGACAAGAGTGTTAACTAGACACCCTCACGTTCAAATAACTCTTCTAGAAACTCAATCACTTCCCCAGACTCAACGGAATAAACCACCTTTGATATCAGGCCAATGGGAAAACATATCAATACACACGATCAAATAGAGATCCTGAGTTTTCAACTTCACAGGTCCAAAATATCTATAGAAGTGTCCACCACGGACCAGTAGCCTGTTCCCTAATAACCATGGGTTGAGTCCTGCACTTCAATATCCTGTCATAACACACACATTCAGCACATTCACGCACCAACATCTCTACATGTACATCCATGGCAGGCCACCAATATTCTTACCTGATACTTTGCTTTGTCTTGGCAATGCCTATGTGCGATGTGTTAGCACTCTTTACTAGCTTATCCCTTAGTGCAAGGGGTGCAACCAACTTACTACCACACACGAGGAGACCATCCGCCCCCGCCAGATCTTCCCTAACTTGCCAAAAGCCTTATAAGACCTCCTCACAGTCCTTCTTCTCACACCAACCACCTTTGACCATGGTGAGGACTTTCTGCAAGTCTAAATCGATCATGTGATGTTCCCTTCACTCTCTCTCTGACATCAACCCTTCGCTAATCACACACAAATTAATTCCTTCCTCCAATTATTCACCTCCAAACCTCTCAACATCATCTGTCATTTCATACTCCACACCACGAGTCTTGACAGACAGTGTGCCAGAACTGTAGAGCCACAACCCACTTCCGTATCCCATGGGAGACAGAGTTAATGACTTTCTTGGAGAAGACCTCCCTAAGAGGTTTGTGGTCAGTACGAATTCTGAACTAAGGGTGGGCGTAGTTCGCGAAGTAGCGCTACGCGAAGCTACGCGAAGTGCACTCCGCACTACGCGAACTTCAAGTAGCACTACGCGAGCTGCGTTGTAGCATGTTCGCACTGTGCAAGAAGTGTTTTCAATGATTGCACAGTGCGGACAAGCATCCGGCACTGTGCAATCATTGAAAACGGCATCTTGCACAGTGTGAGCTGTAGTTTTCTGCTGCTCGAGTAGATTATTACTCGAGCTGCAGTTTTCTCAACGCGAACTGGTAGTTTCTCATTGAGAGCGGTCGCGAGCATGCGCAACCACTCACAATGAGAAACCTTACCTCTTCGCGTTGAGAATCTCGCCGGGATGTCATTTTGCTTGCTCGCGGTCGCGAACATGACGTTCAGGGCCGCGAACAAGCAAAAAATGAGCTCTGCACTACGCTACGCTGCACTACGCGTGTTCGCACTGTGCTACGTGCAGCTTGCGTAGTAAGAAGTTGCGCAAACTTCGGAAACTCCGCGAGCGTAGCGTAGTGCTTCGCCCAGGCCTATTCTGAACCTTTTCCCCCACAAATCCTTTCTCAGCTTGTGCACTGCCCAGGAAAAACCCAGAGCTTCTTTCTCCACAACAGAACAGTTGCATTCAGCACCCCTCAAGGGCCTAGAGAGGAAAATAATCATTTTAACCTCCCCATCAACCTTTTGCAAAAGAACTGCTCCTAACCCCTTTGAGCTGGCATCAGTGATGAGATAAGATTCCTTTGTGGGGTCAAAACTTCCTAGACAAGGTGCTTCATTCAGATGTTTCTTAACTCTTCCTCACAGCCCTTGGACCAAACAAATGTGCCTCCCTTCTTGAGGAGAGACCTCAAACAAGAGGTTTTCCCTGCAAAGTTCGGAACAAACTTGTAATAAATTCAGCCATGCTTAGAAACTTTACAAACTCTTCTTTGTTCAAAGGGTTGTGCAAATTAAAATGGTGCTTACCAATGAGTGTTTAGGTTTGATGCCTGCAGCGGACACAAAATGCCCAAGGTACTCCAATTCTTTGACATCAAATTTGCACTGGCCAATAATAAGGGTGAGGTCAGCATCACATAACTTCTTCAATACTGACCTCAGCCTCCCATTATGTTCCTCAAGATCCACACCAAAGATATGCACATCATCTGGGTACACCTTGAAACCCTGAAGGCTTCCAAGAATGCCCTCCATCGCCCTCTAAAAAACTGAGGCTGCAGAAATCAGTCGAAAGGCATTCTTAGAAACCTAAAGGTACCAAAGGTTGTTACCCAGGAGGTAAGGTCCTGGGAAGAGGTGTGAATGCTCTGAATGTTCTGAAGAGGAGTGAAGGTCGGCCTGGTGATAGGCGGAGGTCAAGTCGAAGGAAGAAAAATGCCTTGCCCACTCAAGAGAACACAGCATTTTAGTTATGTGGGTGAAAGCATAATGATCAACAATAACTGCTTTGTTGAGCTCCCTCAAGCTGACACAGAGCCTAGCCTCCCCATTGGCTTTGCGGGCCATAACAACAGGAGAGACCCACTCCGTTGCTTCAACTTCTTGAATGATAAACTTGGCTAAGAGATTGCCTAATTCAACTTTCATGCTCTCCCTTACTTACAGAGTGCATTTCTGACCTTAGCTGTTTTTGGAACAGAGTTAGATTTGACCTTTATCCAATGTACATAGTTTTTGAAACAAACACAGTCCACCAGCAAAGACCTCAAGGAATTCCTTGATCCAGTCTCGATTAGCATTACTAACAACCCTAACTGGTGGTAATTCTTTTAGGCAGACAGATCTCATTGGGATAAAGGCAGATATGTAGATCACGTTGATGGAACAACTTATGAGCGAGTCCCGCTTCATCGAGACATAGATTTTACCAGGGATGACTCTCCCTTTGAAGTCAATTGTGCCCCAGAAATAACCCAGCAACTCAATAGTCACCATACCTTAACCTTTTGGTCTAATGTCTGGCTTCAACAGGGTGAGTTTGCCCAGCAGATTACACTCATAAAATGTTTTGGGGATTAGCGGTATCTTGGCCCCAAAGTCGAAGAGCATGCTCACTAGAGCATCACTGATCAAAACTAGCTCCTGAGGGCCATCACTAGCATTACCTGCGACAGGGAGAACATGGATTCCTTCCAAATCTTCTTCATAAAGATAAACTTCCCTGAGTTGCCACACCTGAAGCACTTCCTCTGAAAATTCTTTGTGTTAAAGGGCTTTGAAGTGGTGCTCAATTTGGGTTTAACAAATCTATCCACCACCACCTTGACATTAATGTTCTCCTTTTTATCACCTGTACTGTCTTTGCGTATAATATCAACACACATTTTTGAATGCCCATGACTTTTGGCTATGGTCAGCACTTCTTGAAGCGATGGTGTGTCTCTTTGCCACAGGGCATGTCTCGTTTTGTCGAGGGCGCATCCTAACATGAACTAATCTCTTAAGCGATCCTCTAAAGCGGCACCAAAATTGCACGTGGAAGCCAATTTGCGCAAGGTAGTTATGTACTGTTCGACCGACTCATCCTGCCTTTGCATCCTTCTCCCGAAGTTATATCTTACAAGGTGTTGGACCCGACCTTGTGGCGTGGTCCCACTCCTCCCGCATGGCGGGCCCGGACGACATCGACCCCTGTCCTCCGGCCTGAAGCTACCTCCTCCAACCCTCACGAGAGCCGCCACTCCTGGCAACCCCCGGCTCTCCCCCTCAGGAACACGGCGACCCCTACTCGCCCCACGCTGCTGGTCCGACCCCTATCACGGGCCACCATCCCAGGCCCGACTCCATCTTGGGCCCTCCATGGCCGGACCACGTGGCCTCAACCCAACCTCGGTCGTGGCCCCAGCGAAGCCCCGACATCGAGGCACCAAGATCCGACCAGGTGGTAAAACGGCCACTTGACGGATCAAGGAAGAGGAGAGTCTCGATGGCCCTCCAGCCGTCCCCGGACGCCTGGTTTCGATCGCCCTCCGGCCTTCCTGGGCGCTGGCTCCAGCCCCCTGCTGGGTGTCTGGACACCCTCATCCCGGCCCCTCTGACCCCCAGGTGCGAGGGTCCGGACATCAAAGGACTCCAGACCTATATCTGGGGCAGCTCTGGAATGGGTCGGGAGTTGTATCCGGGTGTCGAGAGCCCTGCGGATTGAATCGCGGCGGATCCTGAGAAGAACTCGCTACTTTGAACCCTGAAACCATCTTTGGAGCCCTGCTGGCGCTGCCGCGGCCCGACCTCGCTGAAACCATCTTGGAGCCCTGCTGGCGCTGCCGCGGCCCGACCTCGCTGAAACCATCTTGGAGCCCTGCTGGCGCTGCCGCGGCCCGACCTTGCGGCACCCCGCCAGCTCGAGGATTGAGAGCTGAGCGTAGGGTATCCCTGTGCCAGGCTGGTACAAAGACTGTCCCGCTATCCCCTTCCCACAGTTACCGAGACATTAAGGATCCCTCGATCCGTTTGTACATATTACTGAGAGAACCTACCTTGATTGCTGATAAAGACTCTAAGAATCTATCCTTGTGTGGTGTCCATTTGTAGTGGTGTGATTGCTCGGCTGTACAATTCTAGGAGAGGAACCTCGCCAGGAGGCCTCTCGACAGCGCTCGGCCAACTCCAGAAGGAGAGGCGGGTCTCGGGGTGGACGGCCAGACAACTCCTGCCTCCCCCTAGGATCGCCTTTCTAACATTGGTGGCAGGCTTTGCGATCCGAGCCGACGCAAATCGTACAGAGAGTGACTCACCCACTACTAACACACCACAACCATGACTACCAAAGAAACCAGACCAACCACGGAGTTCCTGAAGGAACGGTTGGAAGACTATAACCACAAAGAATTGAAACAATTCTGCAAGGACCTGGGCATCGCTACCACTGGACTAAGCACCAAGGCCGATTTCAAGCAGGCCCTACAAACATGGGTGGAGGCAGGAGCGGCGCCACCCCAGAACGAAGAAGACAAGGTCCCAGATATGCACCCGGAAAACACCGCAACCCCAGCGGAGGAAAGAAATACCAACGTAAACACGGGCCTCTCCCCCGAAGACGCCCGAGAGCGAGAAAGAAGCCGGCTCCACGAATTGGAGCTCGCCCGACTACGTCTGGACGGAGAACTACAGCTGGCCGAGAAAAAGATAGCCCTTGAAAAACTACGGCTGCAAGGAGACCTGGAGGAGAAACGAAGGCAGAGGGACTTAGAGGAGAAGAAGCTCACGTTCGAGCACGAGCGTGGCTTAAAAGAACTTGAGATCAAGGCCGCAAATGGGGAGGCCAGCGCCTTCCGAACCCGGAGCCCCCCTCCTCCTGCGGACACAAAGGTCCACATCCCCAAAGATGTCGTCAAAGAATACTATAAAAACAACGACATCCAACAATGGTTTAAGGCCTACGAGGTAGCCATGACCTCTCATCGAGTACCCCAAAAAGACTGGGGTGCCGGCCTGTGGGGGAAGTTCATCAGCGAAGGGAGAGACGCCTTGCTGGAGCTCCCAGAGGCCGAGATGACCTCTTACGAACATATGAAAGCCGCCCTCATTACTCGCTATGGACTCACCCCCGAGATGTTCAGGCAGCGATTCCGAGACTGTAAGAAAATCC
This sequence comes from Lissotriton vulgaris, assembly GCF_964263255.1. NCBI lineage: Eukaryota > Metazoa > Chordata > Amphibia > Caudata > Salamandridae > Lissotriton > Lissotriton vulgaris. The sequence continues at coordinate 19,060,762 of NC_141685.1, read as the reverse complement.
CCGGTACTACATGGGTGGAGTACGTGAACTTCTATAGTAGAGCCCTAGAGGGGTGGATCAAAGGCAGCCAGGTCACAACCTACGAGCAGCTGTTCACCTCATTGTATGGGAGCACCTCTCCAACAACTGTTTTGTCGAACTCAGGCAGCATCTCCTCGACAGCAAGCTGACTGAGCCACGTAAACTCGCCGTCGAGGCCGATCGATGGGTGAGCACCCGGGTCCCCCGGAACACGATGGGAGACTACGGCCGGGCTCCCCAGGGGCCCCACCGTCCGCGAGGTGGCGGGGAGGCCAGAGCCGGAACCGAGACTCCCCCGCAGTGCCTCCCCCAACCAACACTTCGCCATCCCTGGCTAGAAGAGGGACCCCCTCAGCCCGACCGGGGCCCCGCTCGAACGTTATCTGCCTCAAATGCCAGCGACCCGGTCACTATGCCAATGACCCCAACTGCCCAATGAACCAGCGGCCTGGCACCACCGGTCCTCCAAACCGCCAGATCGTGGCTGCCTCCCTGGGAGAGGAAAGGGGCGAAGAAGAGAACTATGACGAAGATCAGAGTGGGAGGCCGCTGCCATGTCCCTGGTATGTCTAGGCGAAAGAGACATGGTCCCCCGGGCCCCGATTCCGGGCAACACTCAGAAGTGCCGCCAGTGGGTCACCATTAATGGGCACCGGGCCGAAGCCCTCCGCGACACCGGAGCCAGCGTGACGGCCGTCCGTTGCCACTTGGTGACCCCTCACCAGATCCTGCCCAATGTGCTGTGCCCAGTACGGTCGGCGGACAATTCGGAGAGCCTGTGCCAGATGGCCCGAATCCCCTTCGAGTGGGGGGGGAGTGTCAGGCATGCTGAAAGTGACCGTCCGGGACGATACCCCGTGGACTGCCTCCTTTGGAACGACCTGGAAAGTTCCCTCTGGGTCAACGTCGAGCAAAGAGAGCATCTGGGGATGCTAGGCCTTCCCGAGTGGGTCTGTGCGACCACCCGATCAATGACCGCCCGGGCCACCGCCACGACTGAATCCACCCCGACCGAAGAACCGGAGGGGCCCACGCCTCCGCCGCCCTCCGTCCCCGAAGACCCCGACCCTGAGCCTGGTCCCCTGGGGCCCAACCATGAAGACATTGCCGCGCTCGGCGACCTCCCGGAACTAGCCCAATGGTGCCAAGAAGAGGGCCCCACACGAGAACAGTTCCGTCAAGAGCAGAAAGCGTGTCCCTCCCTCGAGGGGACCTGACAGCAAGCCGCCGCTAAAGCCGCCGGAGACCCATTGGGGTCCCACTGGGTCTATTGGGACAATGATCTCCTCTACAGCGAACAAAAAGTTGCCGAACTGGGGGCCAGCCAGGTGCTGGTGGTCCCCCTCCGGTTCAGAGACTTCCTCCTGAACCTGGCACACGACGTGCCCCTCACCGGGCACCTGGGGCAGGACAAAACGTACAGCTGCCTGGTGACCCATTTCTACTGGCCAAAAATGAGGAATGATGTGAACAATCACTGCCGGACTTGCCCAACCTGCCAAGCCAGCGGGAAGAGCGGCGGGAAGCACAAGGCCCCCCTTCAAACCTTCCCCGTCGTCAACACCCCCTTCGAGCGGGTAGGGATCGACATTGTGGGGGACCCGGGAGCCTCGAACCTCTCAAGGTAACCGTTTTATTCTCGTCCTGGTGGACCATGCCACCCGCTATCCCGAAGCCATCCCTCTCCGGACCGTGACGGCCCCCATGGTGGGCCGGGCGCTGATGGGGATCTTCTCCCGGGTGGGCTTCCCCCGAGAGGTCGTCAGTGACCGGGGTACGAACTTCATCTCCCGATACATGAAGTCCCTGTGGCAACAATGCGGGGCCACGTACAAGTTTACGACCCCCTACCACCCCCAAGGGAACGGACTGGTGGAGCGTTTCAATAGAACACTCAAGGGGATGATCATGGGCCTGGAAGAGCCCTTGCGATGCCAATGGGACGTGTTGCTGCCCTGCCTCCTCTTCGCCTATCGGGAGGTCCCTCAGAAGTCCCTGGGGTTCAGCCCCTTCGAACTATTGTACGGACACCCCGTCTGGGGTCCCCTCAGCCTGGTCAAAGAAGGCTGGGAGGTTGCAGTCCGAGCTGCTCCCCCCGACGTCTACCGGTACCTCCTGACCCTCCGAAACCAGACTCGGCGGTTCTGGGAACTTGCCAAGGACAACCTCGAGGCCAGCCAAGAGGAGATGAAACGCTGGTATGACCAAAACGCCTCTTCCATCGAGTTCGAGCTGGGCCAGCAGGTCTGGGTCATGTCCCCGGTCGAACCATGTGCCCTCCAGGACAAATGGACCGGGTCCTTCGAAGTGGTGGAGCGCAAGAGCCCTGTCACCTACCTGGTGGACATGGAGTCCCCCAGGAACCCCCTCCGGGTCCTCCACACCAACAGGCTCAAACCTCACTTTGTCCGAACGGAACTTAGCCTACTGATGGCTACTGATGACGGGGCCGAAGACGACTCCGAGCCCCTACCGGACCTCCTGAGCACCTCCGAGAAGGACGGCTCCATAGAGGGGGTCACCCTCTCCTCCGCCCTGACTCCAGAACAACGCCAAGACTGCCAAAAGCTGTTGAGTCAATTTGCAGACTTGTTTTCTCTCACCCCCTGGGTCACCCAATGGTGCGTCCACGATGTCGACTCCGGGGACAGCCCGCCTGCGCGACACCGGGCCTACCGAGTTCCCGCCCGAGTTTGGACCTGCATTCAATCGGAAGTCTCCAAAATGCTGGCCCTGGGGGTAGTCGAACCCTCTGACAGTCCGTGGGCCAGTCCCGTCGTCCTGGTCCAGAAAGCCGCCGCCCCTGGCGCCTCTCCCGAACTAAGATTTTGTGTAGACTACCGGGGATTGAACACCGTCACCCGGACCGATGCCCACCCAATTCCCCGGGCCGATGAACTGATTGACCGCCTGGGGGCGGCCCGCTACCTGAGCACTCTCGACCTAACCTCCGGCTACTGGCAGATCGGACTCACCCCAGCCGCCCAAGAGCGCTCCGCTTTCTCAACCCCCGATGGCCACTACCACTTCAGGGTGATGCCCTTCGGGATGAAGAACGCCCCCGCAACATTCCAGAGACTGGTGAATAAGGTGCTGGCGGGGCTAGAAGAGTTCAGCGCCGCCTATCTGGACGATATTGCATTGTACAGCCTCCACTGGGCCGACCACCTCCAGCACCTCCGGGAGGTCTTAGTGGCCCTCCACCGGGCCGGACTGACCATAAAAGCAAGCAAGTGCCAGATCGGCCAAAGTTCCTTGACCTATCTGGGACACCAAGTGGGGAGCGGCCAGGTGGCCCCCCTCCAACCCAAGATCGACGCCATCTTGGCCTGGGAGCCCCCGGTCACCCAGACAGCAGTCAGAGCCTTCCTGGGGCTCACTGGGTATTACCGGCGCTTTGTGAAGAATTATGGGACCATTGTGGGCCCCCTCACCAAACTCACTTCCAAGAAGCAGCCACAGAAGGTGCACTGGACCCCCGAGTGTCAGGCCGCCTTTGAGACACTAAAAACAGCGATGTGTTCCACCCCCGTGCTCCAAGCCCCCGACTACAGCTGGGAATTCATAGTCGAAACAGATGCCTCCGAGCACGGTGTCGGGGCGGTCCTTTCTCAAAACAACGCCGAGGGGGTTGATCAACCGGTGGCCTTCATCAGCCGACGGCTGCTAGCCCGAGAGCAACGCTGGAGCACCATTGAATGAGAGGCCTTCGCCGTGGTGTGGGCCCTCAAGAAACTCCGACCCTACCTCTTCGGCACCCACTTCCGGGTGCAAACTGACCACCGACCTCTGCGGTGGTTGATGCAGATGCGAGGGGAGAACCCAAAGTTGCTGCGTTGGTCCATCTCCCTACAAGGGATGGACTTCACTGTGGAACATCGCCCCGGCAGCGACCCCGCCAACGCCGACCGCCTGTCCCGCTTCTTCCGCCTCGGCGAGGAGAACCCCCAAGAAGATGGGTGACTCTCCCTGCCTTCAGCTGGGGGGACGTGTGTTGGACCCGGCCTCGTGGCGTGGTCCCACTCCTCCCGTATGGCGGGCCCTGGACGACATCGACCCCTGTCCTCCGGCCTGAAGCTACCTCCTCCAACCCTCATGAGAGCCGCCACTCCTGGCGACCCCCAGCTCTCCCCCTCAGGAACACGGCGACCCCTACTCGCCCCACGCTGCTGGTCTGACCCCTATCCCGGGCCACCATCCCAGGCCCCGACTCCATCTTGGGCCCTCCATGGCCGGACCACGTGGCCTCGGCCGCGGCCCCAGCGAAGCCCCGACATCGAGGCACCAAGATCCGACCAGGTGGTAAAACGCCCACTTGACGGATCAAGGAAGAGGAGAGTTTCGATGGCCCTCCCGCCGTCCCCGGATGCCTGGTTTCGATCGCCCTCCGGCCTCCCTGGGCGCTGGCTCCACCCCCCTGCTGGGTGTCTGGACACCCTCATCCCGGCCCCTCTGACCCCCAGGTGCGAGGGTCCGGACATCAAAGGACTCCAGACCTATATCTGGGGCAGCTCTGGAATGGGTCGGGAGTTGTATCCGGGAGTCGAGAGCCCTGCGGATTGAATTGCGGCTGATCCTGAGAAGAACTCGCTACTTTGAACCCTGAAACCATCTTTGGAGCCCTGCTGGCGCTGCCGCGGCCTGACCTCGCTGAAACCATCTTGGAGCCCTGCTGGCGCTGCCGCGGCCGACCTCGCTGAAACCATCTTGGAGCCCTGCTGGCGCTGCCGCGGCCCGACCTTGCGGCACCCCCCCAGCTCGAGGATTGAGAGCTGAGCGTAGGGTATCCCTGTGCCAGGCTGGTACTAAGACTGTCCCGCTACCCCCTTCCCACAGTTATCGAGACATTAAGGATCCCTCGATCCGTTTGTACATATTACTGAGAGAACCTACCTTGATTGCTGATAAAGACTCTAAGAATCTATCCTTGTGTGGTGTCCATTTGTAGTGGTGTGATTGCTCGGCTGTACGATTCTAGGAGAGGAACCTCGCCAGGAGGCCTCTCGACGGCGCTCGCCAACTCCAGAAGGAGAGGCGGGTCTCGGAGTGGACAGCCAGACAACTCCTGCCTCCCCCTAGGATCGCCTTTCTAACACAAGGAAAGTACTCACTTTGGGGAGGGGTGCAAGTCCAACTTTTTGAAGCAGATCTCGTATTCATTAAGAGTGTCGGAGTCACTATCAGAGAGTTCAGGAAGGTACTCAAAGAATTCTTGTCCCTCAGAGCCCAAACAATGCATTAACAATGAGGCTTTCCTCTCTGCACTTAAGGAAGTGCCACAGACACGAGCATAATGTGTGGAAACCTTCTTCCACGAGAGAGGAGGGACTTCTGGAGATGTCAACAAGAAGGGAGGGGCAGTGACATTTTGCATGATGTACGAGCTATGTTTTGACCTAGTTACTACTTAAGGGTGATCTTCAGTGATGTGCGTACAGTGCACAATATCCACAAACCTTATAAGCTGTGCGCATCAGCGGAACTGCGTGAAAGTTCAGCAATTAAAATTTAGGCCAATGCGCACAATGCCAGAAACTGTATTTGCTGTGAGCATCAGTAGAACGATCAGCCCGATTACAGATGGCACATATTTATTCAGGGAGGAGTCACTTTAGTTTGGTGCTCAATTCCATGGGCCTTATTTATGAAAAGTGACGCATCGCTGCATGAAAACAGTGAAGCGTCACTTTTCACTGCACACTCCTTGCGACCCCAATGATGCGTCATATTTAATGCATGACGCATCATGTCGCATGGAGTTACAGATACGTCAGTATTTCTGACGTATCTGTAAGCGCAAAAGTGACGCATTGCTGGAGTGTGTCACAAAAGTGACGCAACTCCAGCAATGCGTCCTTTCACATGGGGAAAGCCCCATGTGAAAGGGCCTGCGTCAGTCTTACGCCTGCTGTGAGGCAGGCACAAGATTTTGACGCAACAGCGTCCTAAAAGTGACGCAGTGAAATCTCATAGATTTCACTGCGTCACTATTACGAGGCTTTTTGTGGGGGAACGCCCCCTCTGCATACATTATACCTGACGCAGGTATAATGTGGCGCAGGGGTTTAAAAAGTGACGCATCTACCCAGATGCGTCACTTTTTAAATATGGCGCAACAAGGCGCATGTTTTACGCCGCCGATGCGTCACAAAAAGTGACGCATCAGCAGCGCAAAACTGATGCAAGGCCTCATAAATGAGGCCCCATGTGTAGATGTGAGTCTGGTGGTGCCTGATAACTGAAAGGCACACATTTGTTTACATACAATTTCATATATGTCTGATTTATTATTCCTATTACAGTGCCTTCTACCTTGAGAAGGCCCGTCCTAGACCAGTGTGAGGACAAAACCCATGCCGACAAATGAGCGACCTGAAGTGTAATACTGAGAAAAAGTAACCTGGAGGATTGCTGTAAATTAAAGTAAATGAAAAAATAATAATAAAGAACTACATAACAACAGCTGTGTGACCTGGAAGCCAATTGTTTCTCAACATAGTCCTAGTTTGTGATTACCTTACAGTGCTCACATTATCATCCACGCTAGAAGAGATGGGAGCCTGGGGTGTCTGGTCACAGAACTCATTTACATACAAAGGGGGTGACAGCCTGTTCACAACGCACAGCACAACTTGTTTACGTAAAGTGCTAGTACACAGAACAGGTTAAAGTCTTGTGTCTCTTTTTTTCATTTTCTTTAATATATCCTGCACCTTGCTCTGTTCTTCTCTTTCTCTCATTTCAATTCATCATAATTACTCAAATTCACTATTGCTTTATCAGCACGGCACAAGTCGGGGGGTAGCCACAGTTTGAAGCGGTCCCCCCACTATTATCTAGAAACGGGACTCAGTTCCACATAGCTCCTTAGCCTGCAACTGGTAATTGTTACTTTGTGCCCCAGCACTGCAGACACAGGCCTCCGAGTGTTTGTTTGTGTGAGTGGCGCAAGAGAGGAACAGAGAACTTGACACAATTAGTCCTTCTATTGCTTAATACATTGTAAATGTGAAACACTTTGGGGTTTAGGGGCTGGATAAAGAATAACGTCAGGAAACAAGCGCAAATTAAAAGCATATTTTATTTATTCGCTGAAAACTGTTTCAAAATGTAATTTCCAAGTTCCACATATCTGTTTAAAAATATTTACACTTTCAGTCATTTTCCGAGTTTAGTTACAAACTGATAGTGGGCCAAACACATGATGTATAAAAACTGAAACCAAAAACTTATTTTTACATCATTTTATGTGTCTTGTTTATTGTTTTTAAAACAGGCCGTCAACCTTTCACGCGAAAATTTTAAGGGCCTGACATCACTTCTTGTGATGTCACTACATGTGACGTCACTGTGATTTGCATATGATAATGGGCTCCTTCACTATTTTCCTTACTTGTGCCCTGTTTATTGGCATGACATGGGTCTATAGGTATTAAAAATAAACATTAAATTCACAGGTGTTCAGCCCATTTCCCTGGTGATGTCACACATTGGCATGTATTCGGCTGCTTCGTCTATTTTTAGATGAGTACAAATAACGTACGTTCCCCCTCCTTCCAATTCGTTCTTTTTCTCCCCCTTTCTTTGTCTCTCTCACTCTCTTTATCTCTCCCCTCTCTATCTCCCACACACTCCTGTTAGCTTTAGCTTCATGAATGTCACTGCCACTTCTGGCATTCATACGACAAATCCTTCAGAACATTTGAGGACAAGGGACAATTAAGTGTGGAAGATGAGTTGCTGGGAGTGCAACTGATTGTCCTGGCACATATATGCTTTTGTTGTGGGATTTCGCTATTTCACCACATTCTTCAAACAAAGTCTACTGCTTACAGTGTGTGTTCGTGTGTGTTCGCTGATGACGTTTTCGGTCTGATATCTGACTAAAGCTCTTCCCACATTCATTGCACTTGAATGGTTTTTCTCCTGTTTGTATTCGCTGATGTTTTTGGAGGTTTGATAAGTGACTAAAGCACTTTGCACATTCACTGCACTTGAATGGTTTTTCCCCTGTGTGTGTTCGCTGATGATACCTTAATGCTGAAGAGTCGCGAAAACTACTGTCACATTCACTACAATGATAGGGTTTTTCCCCGTGTGTGTTTGCTGATGACGTTTTAGGACTAATAACTGACTAAATCTCTTCCCACATTCATTGCACTTGAATGATTTTTCTACTATGTGTGTTCGCAGATTTGACCTTAATGCTGAAGAGCTGCAAAAACTATTGTCACATTCACTGCACTTGAATAGGTTTTCCCCCTATGTGTGTTCGCTGATGGCTTTGAAGGTGTGATAACTGACTAAAGCACTTTGCACATTCACTGCACTTGAATGGTTTTTCCCCTGTGTGTATTCGCTGATGTTGTTGGAGGTTTGATAGGTGACTAAAGCACTTTGCACATTCACTGCACTTGAATGTTTTTTCCCCTGTGTGTATTCGCTGATGTTGTTGGAGGTTTGATAATTGACTAAAGCACTTTGCACATTCACTGCACTTGAATGGTTTTTCCCCTGTGTGTATTCGCTGATGTTTTTGGAGGTGCGATAATTGACTAAAGCACTTTGCACATTCACTACACTTGAATGGTTTTTCCCCTGTGTGTATTCGCTGATGTAGTTGGAGGTTTGATAAGTGACTAAAGCACTTTGCACATTCACTGCACTTGAATGGTTTTTTCCCTGTGTGTGTTACCTGATGGTACCTTAATGTTGAAGAGTCGCGAAAACTACTGTCACATTCACTACAATAATAAGGTTTTTCCCCCGTGTGTGTTCGCTGATGACGTTTTCGGTCTGATATCTGACTAAAGCTCTTCCCACATTCATTGCACTTGAATGGTTTTTCCCCTGTGTGTATTCGCTGATGTTTTTGGAGGTTTGATAAGTGACTAAAGCACTTTGCACATTCACTGCACTTGAATGGTTTTTTCCCTGTGTGTGTTCCCTGATGGTACCTTAATGATGAAGAGTTGCGAAAACTACTGTCACATTCACTACAATAATAAGGTTTTTCCCCTGTGTGTGTTCGCTGATGACGTTTTCGGTCTGATAACTGACTAAAGCTCTTCCCACATTGATTGCACTTGAATGGTTTTTCCCCTGTGTGTATTCGCTGATGATTTTGGAGGTTTGATAAGTGACTAAAGCACTTTCCACATTCACTGCAATGATATGTCTTTTCCCCCTTGTGTGTACGCTGATGACGTCTTAGGACTAATAACTGACTAAATCTCTCCCCACATTCTTTGCATTTGAATGATTTTTCTACTATGTGTGTTCGCAGATGATACCTTAATGCTGAAGAGCTGCGAAAACTATTGTCACATTCACTGCACTTGAATGGTTTTTCCCCTGTGTGTGTTCGCTGATGGCTTTGAAGGTTTGATAATTGACTAAAGCACTTTGCACATTCACTGCACTTGAATGGTTTTTCCCCTGTGTGTATTCGCTGATGTTTTTGGAGGTTTGATAGGTTACTAAAGCACTTTGCACATTCACTGCACTTGAATGGTTTTTCCCCTGTGTGTATTCGCTGATGTTGTTGGAGGTTTGATAAGCGACTAAAGCTCTTTGCACACTCACTACACTTGAATGGTTTTTCTACTGTGTGTGTTCGCAGATGATACCTTAATGCTGAAGAGCTGCAAAAACTATTGTCACATTCACTGCACTTGAATGGTTTTTCACCTGTGTGTATTCGCTGATGTTTTTGAAGGTTTGATAATTGACTAAAGCACTTTGCACATTCACTGCACTTGAATGGCTTTTCCCCTGTGTGTATTCGCTGATGTTTTTGGAGTTTTGATAAGTGACTAAAGCACTTTGCACATTCACTGCACTTGAATGGTTTTTCCCCTGTGTGTATTCGCTGATGTTTTTGGAGTTTTGATAATTGACTAAAGCACTTGGCACATTCACTGCAATGATATGGCTTTTCCCCCGTGTGTGTACGCTGATGTATCTGTAGGGCTGATAACTGACCAAAGCTCTTTACACATTCACTGCACTTGAAAGGTTTTTGTCCCGTGTGTATTCGCTGATGTTTTTGGAGGTTTGAAAAGTAACTAAAGCACTTTGCACATTCACTGCAATGATATGGCTTTTCCCCCGTGTGTGTACGCTGATGTTTCTGTAGGATTGATAACTGACTAAATCTCTTGACACATTCACTGCACTTGAATGGTTTTTGTCCTATGTACGTGTGCTGATGAAGCTTGCGTAGTGATGACAAACTAAAGCTCTTGCTGCATGTGTATGATTCTTCTTTCTTGGTTAGTGTCTGTGGGTCGGGTATATATTTTTCTACATCCCATGACTGCATTTCCTGATGGGCCGACATGGCTGATAAAGCACTTGTGTTTTTCTCACAAACTTTATATGTGTGCAGTAATTTGCACGTTTGATTTCTGTTTTAACAATAAAATACGATAGCCACCAAATATTTGCCACACTCCTAATATGTAGAAGGTGTCTTTGTAGGCGATTGTGCCTTTAGATTGGATTATGGCAATGCACCCTTGCGGGTAAAGATGTATCTTCCTTCTGGCCGGTGCAAATCGGGACAGTCTGTTGTATTGTAGATATAAGAACTCCTCTTTCCTTTACCCGTCAGTTGTCTGGCTCCGCTCTGTTGTGCTCTTCTCTGGTTACTGTGGTTCGGCCAGAAAGAGTTTACAATGCACCTAGAGCACGGAATGATGGCTTGTAATCATCTTAGAAAACAGAGCACTGCGGTAATCACATCATACCGATCCCATAATCAAAGCTGATGTTGGACACTTGTTTATACAGGAGGGGGTTTGTTATTGTTGTTGCCTTAATTTTACTAAGGTCATTTCTTCGTCTTGTAGCGTGGAGGTGCACAGCTCAGACTCTTACAATCACTGAACTGCCCTTGAGGCTTCATCCGGGATCTGTCAGTTTGTGTGCAGGTTCCTCTGTCGCCGACTGCGCTGATGTTTTCCTGAATACTGGAGCTCATTATTTCCGCTATTATTGAAGATTTACAGCCTTCGCTTCATTATTGATGGTCATTTCACACATGCAAGGCTTGTTTTCTGTTGGATCGAAAGATATTTTAAATTACTAAATTGAAACATAATGGAATGAGAATTCACAATGTTTAACTGATTGTAACAGACATTTCAGGGGAGATTTACCAAATCTCCACACAATGCAGCGCAGCCCTCCCCCGCGAGGCTACGCTGCGTGGCGCGACAGGAAGGGAACAGGAGAGCACCATATTTTCGAAGATATGGCTCTTTCCTTTCCCTTGCGCCGGCCCTGATTACAGAGGGCCTGCGCCATGCACACACCTTGGCACCAGAGCACTAGGGTGTGTGTGTCTGTGAGTCCAGCATGGGTTTTGTACAGGAAGGACACCCTTCCTGTACAAATTACTATGACTCGACACGAGGGAAAGCTTTTACCATTTTGCATACGTGTTGCACAGTGCAGCACACATGCAATGTCAGAAAAGGAAGGAGAAAGGAAAGCATTTCTCCTTCCTTGCACCTAGTTTTCTGGTTGCACGGGAACGCCCATGCACCCCTCTTGGCAGCCCCCATGGCTCAAAGTAATGGGAAACAATGCTATGCGCAGTGTCACATTACTTTAACGTTATTTCCAGTGTTAAACAAGTTTAGCGCTGGAAAGTAAATTAGGAAAAAAGATTTTGCTCCATTTTGTGCCTCTTTTGTGATGCAAACCGTGCAAAACCTTAGTAAATCTCCCCCTTCTTCTTTATCACTTTTGAAACTTAGCAAGGAATATTTCATCATACACAGATATTTAACTAAAAGTTCTGTTGATCAGGTGACATCTTATTAATGTCTGGAAAGGAGGTGATTTACCAGTGTTTACAGAGTAACTTAGCAAAGTAAAGGCGCTCATGGTGCACCCAAGTGCTTGAGGTATAGCTTAAGATAGACACATATGGTCAAGATTTCATTTAAACAACAATAGAGTTTAGAGAAAGAGCTGGATCAGGCTGGGCTGTAAAATTTCCAGTAACTCTTTACAAAGTATACAACAAAAATAACTCAATTTACACACTTTTTCTCATTCTTTCCGATTCACTTAAGATCATCTCACATACCAACTCCTGTCTTTACTCGCTTTTCATAAGTCACCTTTGACACTTTCAACAGCTCCCTTGGTTCAAGCATTTCTGGTTTCTTCTAACCTGGAAGATTATAACATTATTGTGAGTTGAGGGGGGTTTCCTATCAGCATAACATCTGTCAATCTCCCTGAAACTAGTGCAGCTTACAGAGCCTGGTTCTGGCCCTGAAAGACAACTTTAAAAAGCAGGTCTTTAGTTCTTCCTAAAGTAGATAAAAGTTCTGTAAGATGCAGCTCCTTCCGGGGCTTTTGTGTGAAACATAACGAGGGGTTCACTGTAAGCCCCATCCTTTTCATTATAAGCGCTGATAAGGTAAACAAACGTTGATTCATATATTTTAATATTCAACTAGATCAGTCATTTAGTACTTATAGAAAATCCATCACAACCAATAATTTACCTGACATATCCCCGCAGCAGATGTGTGCATATTACTCTTTTCCCCCCTTTTCCAACATTACATGGCATCTGGCATGACGTTGTCCTTTTGGGGCCCAGGATGCCATTTGTGACCGGATGGGCATTTGGAAGAGCGGGAGGAGGTGTCAGTTATCCACAGGTGATACAGCATTTCTACCTTTCCATATTTCTCATATTCAAGTTTACCTAATTTAATGTCCTTCGGCCCCCCTACTGCCCTCTGGCTGCGCACTCACTCTGTGGCATCCATCAGAAGTCAGATAACTGCCTCATACTCACAAGGCCATGGATCTCACTTCTTCTACAACACTTATTGCAGACAAAGGGCCTAGTTAGGAGTTTGTCCAACAGATTATTGCCTCAAAACTATGGGTGGGTGAAGAATTCCGCTCTGCCGGCGGAGCTCGCAAAGTTTTACCCACTCCTGGTCCAAAAAACTCCATGTAGAACAGAGTTCTTTTCTCAAGCGGTTCGCCAACGGTAAGGTGACGAGCGCTTGTGAGAAAATATAGCACGCTAGACCTCCTCCTGGTGAGATTTCTCATTGCGGGAGGTCAAGGCAGGTCGCGACCACTCGAGTGTTAAAATCTGCCATTCTCGTTGATGAAGCTGCCATTCAATTAGGATATCAATTAGAGCGGCAGAAAGCAGCATCACCCTCTGACACGACGCGTAGTGGTGTTTGTGCTGATTTTACAGTGGGGGTTAAACTCACTAAAAATCAGTACGAGCAGTGCAACTTAAACTCTGCCACTAGCGGAAGTCAGCAGAGTGTGGCGGAGTTTCCCTGACACTTCATGGAGTTCTGCGGGGTAAACTCTGCAAACTACATCAAGGCATTATCAAAACGTGACAGATATCCTGTCTGCCTTATTATAATTGCCACAGGAAGTAATGCATTTTTAATGGGGCGGGCAGGATACCTGTCACATTTGTGATGGAATAAACCATCCGCTGAAATATAAATCAGGCATTTGGTGTACATTGCGTCCAGTCTGGCTAGCTGGGCTTGATGGATCTTGTGGTTTGTGGGTCTCACACTCCGTTGAGGTCCCCACCAGGCAAATCTTCCGTCAGCTGTGTCCTGTGCAGATCTTCCTTCCAGGCAGGACTTCTGTCAGCTGTGGCCTGTGCAGATCTTCCTTCCAGGGTGGACTTCTGTCAGCTGCGCCTTGTGCAGATCTTCCTCCCAGGCAGGGTCTTCTGTCAGCTGCACCTTCTGTGGATCTGCTTTGCAGACAACGGCTTATTTCCTCAAGGATCAGTTCAAAGGTCGGGAGAGGTAGAACTGATCTAGGTCATCTTCTTTATTGCCGTTCAACTGGTCAAGCCACAGAGCTCGTGCTCTGAGAGGACAGAGAGTCTGGGTTTTCTGAGCTCCATGGAACATTAGGACAGTTCCACCACATCCAGCACATACTACAAGACTCCAAGAGTCAACACTACAAGTGCTGCTCCAAGGTTTAATTCTACCACTGTATCTGAACATCCCCTGGCAAATGCCAACTAGAGACTAAACATCCAGCCTGCACCAGCAGAGGGCAGAAAGCTTTTCAAGCAACTCGAGGTAAATGGACTTTCACTATCTGTCATAACTGAAAATGTTAATCCTTGGTAACATCATCCCCTTTGGACAAGGTCCTCCATTTTGCTATCAGAATGTAACTCATCCTGCGCAGACACAAACCCTCTAGTCCATATTGCATGAAGCTCGGTGGTTCTCCCCCAGAAGAAGGCCCTCCACAAATTGCTGACATTTTCTTACACCCCCTGGACAGCTGTGGCAACACACAGACCAACTACACCCCCTCAGGGATCACCCGTCCATCTGCCAGGATCAAGACTCAGATCTTTCACCCTTCTCTGTTACCGTCTTTGGAACGGCCTGTCTCTGGGATTCATGGAAGCTCCACACTCAGTGAGCTCAGAGTTGCCTTGTAAAACCATCTCATGAGAGTGGGAGAAAAGAACATTAAGTGACAAGCACCGCACAGAAGTGTAAATAACTCTACCATTATCATTCCATGAACCATTGTCCTACTGCTGATGTTTCGACATGGATGTTTTGCCATCTATCACAGCAGCTTCTTCGATTAAAATCGTACTCAACACTTTTGCATCATACCCATTTACCTATGTACTGTTTCTGACCCGACGACATCTCTGGCAGGCATGCTGGGCTGACTGTTGCTACATAAATAGTAAGTAGATTGCTACTGCAGGGAGAGTGCAGTGTCCTTGCAGTCAGATGCACTTAATTGGGATAAAAGGTACCATGTTTGTTAGAAAAGCTGCAACCTTCTTCCTGTGGTGGCTCTTCGGATGCGGGGGACGGCGGCGAGGGCGTGGCTGGTCGATCGAAGCTGGCGGATGGGAGTGTAGAAGTTGAGGCGGCTGTTGAGGTATCTTGGGTCTTGGTTGTGTAGGGCTTTGTGTGCGTGGGTGAGGAGACGGAAGGTGATTCTCTTGTTGACCGGGAGCCGGTGCAGGTCTCTCAGGTGTCCGGAGATGTGGCTGTGTCGAGGGATGTCGAGGATGAGTCTTGCCGAGGGTTTCCTGATCCGCTGGAGTCTCTTCTGGAGCTTGGCGGTGGTTCCAGCGTAGAGAGCGTTGCCGTAGTCCAGTCGGCTGGTGAAGAGGGCCTGGGTGACCGTCTTCCTGGTCTCGGTGGGGATCCACCGGAAGATCTTACGTAGCATGCGCAGGATGTTGAAGCACGACGAGGAGACAGCGTTGACTTGTCTGGTCATGGAGAGGGAGGAGTCCAAGATGAAGCCCAAGTTGCGTGCGTGGTCTGTTGGTTTGGGTGCGCTGCCCAGGGCGGGGGGCCACCAGGAGTCATCCCAGGCGGAGGGAGAGGAGCCCAGGATGAGAACTTCCGTCTTGTCTGAGTTCAGTTTCAGGCGGCTGGTCATCATCCACATGGCTACGTCTTTCATCCCTTCATGTAGGTTGGCTCTGGCGGTGGCGGGGTCGTTGGTGAGGGAGAGGATCAGCTGGGTGTCGTTGGCGTAGGAGATGATGTTGAGGTTGTGTTGGCGTGCGATGGCCACAAGGGGGCTCATGTAGACATTGAAGAGGGTGGGGCTGAGCGAGGAGCCTTGAGGGACGCCGCAGAAGACTTCGGAGGATTCTGATCTGAACGGGGGTAGGCGGACTCTCTGTGTCCTACTGGCGAGGAAGGAGATGATCCATTCTAGTGCCTTCTCCTGGATTCCGACGTTGCTGAGGCGCTGCACTAGGGTGCGGTGGCAGACAGTGTCGAACGCCGCGGAGAGGTCCAGGAGGATGCGGGCCGCTGTTTCTCCGTTGTCGAGCAGGGCTCGGATGTCATCAGTGGCTGCGATGAGGGCGGTCTCGGTGCTGTGGTTGGCCCAGAAGCCAGACTGCGCGAGGTCGAGGGATTCGTTCGTCTCGAGAAAGGCGGCCAGCTGCTTGTTGACGGTCTTCTCAATGACTTTGGCCGGGAACGGGAGGAGAGAGATGGGGCGGTAGTTCTTGAGGTCGGTGGGGTCGGCTGATGGCTTCTTTAGTAGAGCGCTGAGTTCGGCGTGCTTCCAGCTCTCCGGAAAGGTGGCGGTGTCAAAGGAGGTGTTGATGATGTCCCGCAGATGGGGTGCGATGACAGCGTCGGCCTTGTTGAAGATGTGGTGAGGGCAGGGGTCGGTTGGAGATCCGGAGTGGATGGAGTTCATCGTACGGATGGCGTCTTCGGTGGTGATCGGGGTCCAGGCGCGGACGGTGGTGGAGGGGGGCGTTGCTGCGGTCGTGGGGTGCGTCGGTAGTGTGCTGAAGCTGTTGTGTAAATCTGCGATCTTGTTGTGGAAGTAGGAGGCGAGGGAGTTGCAGAGGTCTTGAGATGGGGTGATGTCGTTGTTTCCAGCGTTGGGGTTGGAGAGCTCTTTGACGATGTTGAAGAGTTCCTTGCTGTTGTGTGCGTTGTTGTCCAGTCGTGCCTTGAATGCAGTTTTCTTGGTGGCGTGGATCAGTTGGTGGTGTTTTCGGGTGGCGAGCTTGAGGGTGGTCATGTTGTCTGGTGTCGGGTCTCTGCGCCATGCTTTCTCGAGGGCTCGGCAAATCTTCTTGGAGCTCTTGAGTTCGTCGGTGAACCAGGATGCTTTCTTGCTGCCGGGTCTGCTAGGCGGGGTCCTCAGTGGGGCGAGGTCGTCTGCGCAGTTTCTGATCCACTTCGTGAGGTTGTTGGCGGACTGCCTGGGGTTCGGTGAGCTGGTGGGTGGGTGCTGGCTCAGGGATGCGGCGAGCTGGTCGGCTGTGATCTTGTTCCAGCTTCTGCGTGCCACCTGTTGCTGATGGTGGTGGATCGTGGTTCTTCTGAAGCTGAAGTGGACGCAGCTGTGGTCCGGCCAGTGGAGTCCGGTGGCGTGGCTGAAGACGATGTCCTTGCTGGATTAGAAGACGGCGTCGAGTGTGTGTCCGGAGTAGTGGGTGGGGGTGGTCATACCAAAGCAGCGCACATAATGCAATAACAGACCAGGTACTAGAAAAACGTGACGCAAACAATGCAATAACACAGGCCAGGAACAAGAAAAATCTGATGTAAACAATGCAATAACATAGGCCAGGCGTTGGGAGAATCTGAAGCAAACAATGTAATAACACAGGTCAGGCACTAGGTGAATCTGATGCAAACAATGCAATAACACTGGCCAGGCACTAGGTGAATCTGATGCAAACAATGCAATAACACTTGCCATGCACTAGGTGAATCTGATGCAAACAATGCAATAACACAGTCCAGGCACAAGGAAAATCCGATGTAACAATGCAGTAATACAGGCCAGGCACAAGGAAAATCTGATGTAAACAGTGCAATAACACAGGCCAGGCACTAGGAGAATCTGACGCAAACAATGCAATAACAAAGGCCAGGCACTAGGAGGATCTGATGCAAACAATGCAATCACACAGGCCAGGCACAAGGAGAATCTGACGCAAACAATGCAATTAAGACAGGCTAGGCACGAGGAGAATTTGATGTAAACAATGCAATAACACAGGCCAGGCGTTGGGAGAATCTGACGCAAACAATGCTAATAACACAGGTCAGGCACGAGGAGAATCTGTCGCAAACAATGCAATAACACAGGCCAGGCACTAGGAGAATCTCACACAAACAATGCAAAAACATAGGCCAGGCACGAGAAGTATCTGATGCAAACAATGCATTAACACGGGTCAGGCACTAGGTGAATGTGATGCAAACAATGCAATAACACAGGCCAGGCACAAGTAAAATCTGATGTAAACAATGCAATAACACAGGCCAGGCACAAGGAAAATCTGATGTAAACAATGCAATAACACAGGCCATGCAAGCGGAAAAATCTGATGTAAACAATGCAATAACACAGGCAATGCACTGGAAGAATCTGATGCAAACAATGTAATAACACAGGCCAGGCACGAGGAGAATCTGATGCAAACAATGCATTAACACGGGTCAGGCACTAGGTGAATGAGATGCAAACAATGCAATAACACAGGCCAGGCACAAGTAAAATCTGATGTAAACAATGCAATAACACAGGCCAGGCACAAGGAAAATCTGATGTAAACAATGCAATAACACAGGCCATGCAAGCGGAAAAATCTGATGTAAACAATGCAATAACACAGGCAATGCACTGGAAGAATCTGATGCAAACAATGTAATAACACAGGCCAGGCACGAGGAGAATCTGAAGCAAACAATGCAATAACACAGGCCAGGCACCAGGAGAATTTGATGCAAACAATGTAATAACACAGGTCAGGCAGTAGGTGAATCTGATGGAAACAATGCAATAACACTGGCCAGGCACTAGGTGAATCTGATGCAAACACTGCAATAACACAGGCCAGGTACAAGTAAAATCTGATATAAACAATGCAATAACACAGGCCAGGCACAAGGAAAATCTGATGTAAACAATGCAATAACACAGGCCATGTGATGAAGGGTTAAAATCACGCTCCACCATCCGATCACCAAAAAGAGCATCTCTTATCTACCTGGGTAGTATAAAAGTGCTATATGGCCCCACCCAGGAGAATCTGAAAAATGCTTTAAAACCCTCACCTTTTGCTATGTATGATCAGCAAATTAAATTCCACAAATCCCCTGAATTCTGGGGTTATAGACCCAAGGCAAAGGCCAAAAAGACATGCCTTAGGCTTACAAAATGCACTAGGCCCACAATAATGTTAAACATGCATTTCTGGTTCACTGAAAACAACGTGGTAAATTGGGCTAACACGAAGTACAGTAATTTTCCACAGCATCAAAACCAACGCCCACATACGTACACAAACCCAGCTGGTACAAGTTGGCACATCTTGGGACTTTTTACTGAAATATTGTTTTGAAACTTAGCTTGCCGAAATATAAGCCGCAACATCTTGAAATACTAGCACCTGGCGTAAGTTCCGCTCTCACATAAATTTTTAGAAATATGTACAGGACAAGATGTTCTTTGTTTATGTTCTGCGGTCAAGCATGGCCAACCAACCGTTAGGACACCTGACCGCCCCCCACTGTCCTAGGACAATGCGGTCAAGCCACCTGCGTCAGAAAATACGTCAGGACAGTGTCAGTTCTGCAATTTCAGGTATAAAAGATTCAGCATCACAATCAGAAGATAGAACTCTCCAGCTGACTTTGGCGGGATTCTCCGGTCGACCGTTTATCTGATTTGGGACTGCCAAGCCTATTCTATCAGGTGATGCCTTCCCAGGTAAGATAATACCTCTATCTGTCTTAGAATTCTTGACTTTACCTAGGATTTTTTCCATCCACACCCAATCCCTTATATTCTTAAGGTACCTTAGCAGCATTAGATCTTGTAGGGTTACTCTTCCTAGTTAGGTGCTTTAAGGCACTAGGCCTGATAAAAATTTATTCTGTATAACTCAGCTAAATTCAATTATGCCTCTTAAGGATCTTAGCCTCTGGTATTTGTTCTTTCTGAAAAGCTTAAACTTGCTAAAATGATTCTCTCCAGGAGACTTGTGTGACAACGAAATATTGTCTTGAACTGGTTTTCAATGTCTTCTTAAAGTTTCAAGTTCATCAAATCTCGCATTTTAATAATTATTCACTTCTGTTTGCCTCGCAGCATTTTACAAGCAATCTTCATCTAGCATGTACCCATGGCAGAGTGAAGCCAGGTTTTCTTAAGCGTGTTCTTTAGCAATACATTTTATTGAAATACATATGTTTTTGTGTAATAAAGTGCCACTCCAACGTGAAATATCGTCATCTCACTTCATTGTTCCTCTTTTATCAGTGCATTATTGAGACGGTACTCCAGATCACAGTACACGTGACCACACCCTCAAAGGGGGCTCAGAAGGGCCTCCAGTTTCCCCTCTGTCACATGCACGAGGAAAATCTGATGTAAACAATGCAATAACACAGGCCATGCACTGGAAGAGTCTGATGCAAACAATGTATTAACACAGGCCAGGCACGAGGAGAATCTGACGAAAACAATGCAATAATACAGGCCAGGCACCTGGAGAATTTGATGCAAACAATGCAATAACACAGGCCATGCACGAGGAGAATCTGAAGCAAACAATGCAATAACACAGGCCAGGCACGAGGAGAATCTGAAGGAAACAATGCAATAACACAGGCCAGGCACTAGTAGAATCTGATGCAAACAATGCAATAACACGGGCCAACCACTATGAGAATCTGATGCAGACAATGCAATAACACAGGCCAGGCACGAGGAGAATCTGAAGCAGTCAGAGAGATTATAATCTTTCCTACAAGGGTCATCTGCTTCACAAAGAATTTCAATACAGGAAGTGACTCTAAAAAGCAGCGGCGGGACATGCAGTGAGAGGAGAGATTGCAGAGTATCACTAACGTTATGGAACAGCACACAACTTTAGAGGTTACCTAGATACAAGGGAGACACCTGAAATGGGCTCTGCACCTCACACGTACGCAGTACACGAAAGCGCCTTTACACACAGACCAATTATCCTAGGAGGGGCCGAGGGGAGACATAACATCTAATCCCGGCTTTACCACTTTACCTAAAGATGCTGGAAATAAACACCAAATGTTACTTCTCGACAGGGCCACTATACAGGTCCTTATCCTGGGATTGTAGTCCCTCGGCCAATCCCTCACGATCTCCACCACCCCACGTGTGGTTTACTGCACTAGGAAACTGTGCAACAAGGAGACTCTGTGTTTAACCCTGACTTACCAATTTGTAAAATATTGAGCTTCAGGAATCACTAAGTAAATTTATGCCTCTCCCCCCATTTATGTCCAAGATCGGGGTATTTACTACCATCCTAAAGTTGTAAGTAAAACTGTGCTTTTAAAAATGGACCCAGACTGTGGTGATGCGTCTTTAACTAAAGATTCCTTCCAGCGGCCCTGGAATGTTGTTGTTGATGCGTTGCCAGCAGTGTTGTTGATGCGTTGCCAGGAGTGTTGTTGATGCGTTGCCAGGAGTGTTCCCGGCAGTTACGTTCCTGGTGCAGTTGGGTCAGTGGTGAATAAATCTTACCCTTAGCCTACCGATGACACGAGAGTTTGATTACCACATAGACATTGCCTATGGTGGGGGGGGGGAGGGGTACACAGCGCCCACTCTCATGGACTATTCACCAGAATGTAACGTGGCCAAGTAATAACCTTTGGAAAAAGTAGTCCTGTGTTCGTCAGGCTTAAACTGTTTAGTACTAGGCGAATCCTACTCTTCCTGTGCCTCTGTCCCCTTATCTGACAATGTATGTACCTCGAAGGAGGCTGGATGGAAGAAATAAACATGAAAGGCACGATCCCAGCTCAAACCACCAGCATGGATTTCATTCACTCGTTCAGAGCTGCTTAACTGCAGGTCTCCGCACTGCATATCATGGCCATGTCTGAACTGGGGTGGTGTGGAGTGCAAAAAAACGATGGATTTAGTCCCAGATCTCTGTACTCGGGTGAATGTATGACATTGTTCTGCATTCTGTCCATCAACTGTTGTTTTTGCAATTGTCACCCAGTGTGGGATGGGTATGCTCAGACGTGAGTCCCATGCTCTCCACACCACTGGAGTCAAGCTATCCTGGCTGAAGACGGCTGATAGCCAGAAACCGGTCCTAGGATGCTTGATTCCGGTCCAAGAAAGACATGGCTTGGCAGTTTGGGCTGGACTGTTCCCATGAGGCACAGGGTCGAGGCTGATTTGCATATGGCCATGTCTGAATTGGGGTGGTGTGGAGTGCAAAAAAACGATGGATTTAGGCCCAGATCTCTGTACTGGGGTGAATGTATGACATTGTTCTGCATTCTGTCCATCAACTGTTGTTTTTGAAATTTTCACACCTCACCTCCTCTGCACCCCCCTGGACAGGCCTCAACTCCTCTGCACACCATGGACAGGCCTGACCTCCCCTGCACCCCTTGGACAGGCTTCCCCTCCTCTACGCCCCCTGCACACACCTCATCTCTTCTGCACCCCCATGGACAGGCCTCACTTCCTCTGCACCCCTTGGACAGGCCTCCACTCCTCTGCACACCCTGGACAGGCCTCACCTCCTCTGCACCCACTTGGACAGGCCTCACTGCCTCCGCACCCCTGGAGAGGCCTCACCTCCACTGCACCCCCAGCCCAGGACAGGCCTCACCTCCTCTGTACCCCCTTGGACAGGACTCACCTCCTCTACACCCCTTTGGGCAGGCCTCACCTCCTCTGCACCCCCTAGACAGGCCTCACCTCGACTTGGCTGGCTGTTTATAAATTATCCTATCTGCTGATCTAATAAAAGGAGAGACGCAAGAACCTCCAATGATAACGACGCTGGACAAAACTTTCTTTTTGTGCTAAATTGAATTTACTTTTAACATTGTTGTTGTGATTCCTTTTGAGTGCGCAGGATTGTGTATTTATGTTATAAGAGTGTACTTTGTTGCACTCCTATTGAGGGTTTTTTTAAGGGTCTCCTCTCCCTGCCTGCACCATTACTATCGAGCAATACGTACTCACGTTTACTTTGCTAGAGCGCCTATTTGAACCCGTACACTTAAAACCCTCCCTTCTGATCTTACTCACCTCGTCTGCACCCCTCCTGGATAGGCTGTACCGCCACTGCACCCCCGGCCCAGGACAGGCCTCAACTCCTCTGTACCCCCTGAACAAGTCTCACCTCCTCAGCACAGTACAGGTCTAAGCTCTTCTGCACCCCCTGGACAGGCCTCACCTCCTCTACACCCTCTTGGACAGGCCTCACACCTCCACACCCCTGGAGAGGCCTCACCTCCACTGTACACCAACCCAGGACAGGCCTCACCTCCTCTGCACCCCCTTGGACAGGCCTCACCTCCTCTGTACCCCCTTGGACAGGACTCACCTCCTCTGCACCCCTCCTAGATAGGCTGCACTGCCACTACACCCCCGGCCCAGGACAGGCCTCAACTCCTTTGCACCCCCTGAACAGGTCTCACCTCCTCAGCACAGTACAGGTCTAACCTCTTCTGCACCCCCTGGACAGGTGTCAGGGTGCAAGAAAAAGGAATCAAAGCTCTTCTTTGTCCTGCAGTATCTGCCATTGAACCGGCATTGCAAAGAACACCAGCTCGCAAAATGTTGTGGGTGATTATATCGCGGAACGGGCATTCTCCCCTGTACTACCTCCTGGACACGGGCGCGAGGTCTAGACCAGCTGTGAAGTGCGCCGGTTGATTTTAGAACCAAGGCACTTCACCAACTGATTTTCAGAGATTAGTCACGTTCTTTCTGTAGTCTAGTTAGATAGAAATAGTGCAGTTTTGTGCCAGGCTTAGGCGCAGGTTAGAGCTCTTCGGTGCGTCGGTTAGTTAGTTAGTTAGGTAATTTAGAACTAGAGAGGAATACCAATTTAAAGTAAATAGGAAAAAAGAAATATAAAGAGAAGAATTAATACTTACCCATTGAATACTTCAGTTCCTGATTTCTTCGTTGCTTGGTTGACAGCGGAGGCTCCAGAAGGTTCCTAAGGGAGAAGTAAGAAGAATTCAGAAGATAAGAAAGTAAGGCAGAGAGTGAATGAACGAATGAGTGAAAAAGAATAAATTAACTCACAGAGTTAAAGGGTGCTAAAATGTTGTTTATAATGCAGGTTACCAAGGAATAAAGTACTTATATTAAAGAATAGATGAGGAGCAACTGCCATAGGCACTCTGGGTAAGGAAATATATATATATATATATATTTATTTAATGCGATTTTATATAGCGCAAACATTACCCGAAGGTGTCAGAGCGCTTTACATAAGAACCACTAGGACTTGGAATTACATGAGTTACATAAAAGATACACACAGAAAAAACTGCAAACGTACAAGTTGCAAGTCACTCAAGGAAGAGATACAGATGGATATACTCAAAGAGTCACATAGGAATGGTAGAGAGTACAAAGATCTACTACATATACTAGTGGTTAGAGTTATCTCTATATACATAGGGATGGGATACGAATGGATATACTCTAAGAGTCACATAGGAATGGTAGAGAGTGCAAAGGTCTACTGCATATACTAGTGATTAGAGTTATCTCTATATACATAGGAAAGGGA
Organism: Lissotriton vulgaris; assembly: GCF_964263255.1. NCBI lineage: Eukaryota > Metazoa > Chordata > Amphibia > Caudata > Salamandridae > Lissotriton > Lissotriton vulgaris. Next base: position 19,036,623 of record NC_141685.1, on the reverse strand, counting down.
TACGAATGGATATACTCTAAGAGTCACATAGGAATGGTAGAGAGTACAAAGGTCTACTGCATATACTAGTGATTAGAGTTATCTCTATATACAAAGGGAAGGGATACGAGTGGATATACTCTAAGAGTCACATAGGAATGGTAGAGAGTGCAAAGGTCTACTGCATATACTAGTGATTAGAGTTATCTCTATATACATAGGGAAGGGATACAAATGGATATACTCTAAGAGACACATAGGAATGGTAGAGAGTACGAAGGTCTACTGCATATACTAGTGATTAGAGTTATCTCTATATACAAAGGGAAGGGATACGAATGGATATACTCTAAGAGTCACATAGGAATGGTAGAGAGTACGAAGGTCTACTGCATATACTAGTGATTAGAGTTATCTCTATATACATAGGGAAGGGATAAGACTGGATATACTCTAAGAGTCACATAGGAATGGCAGAGAGTACAAAGGTCTACTGCATATACTAGTGATTAGAGTTATCTCTATATACATAGGGAAGGGATACGAATGGATATAATCTAAGAGTCACATAGGAATGGTAGAGAGTACAGGTCTACTACATATAGTAGTGGTCAGAGTTATCTCTATTACCTACTGGCGGTCGCCAGTAGGTATATATAGTTAGGACCTAGTTTCCATAGGAAATCCGCAACATTCTATTGGGAATAACTTTGGCGTCGATTGGGGAATTTGCGAGTAATTTTCCAAAATTTTGGCCCGTTACCCTCCGCTCCTTCCCTGAAAGTCTCGGGGGAAGTCAAGGTCAAAGTCAAAGTCAAGACCCAAAAAACCAGGAGAACAGAGTTCCATTAAGGAGGGGGGACGTAGTCACAGCACCAAGGGAGGGTGGGAGGGATACAAGGGAATGGAGAAAAGGCAAATCAGAGGATCGTCAAAGAGGAAACGAGGGACAAAGGGTTAAAGGACGAGGGAATGGACAAGATGGCCGGTCAGGGTCCAGAGAAAAGCGGCCGAGAACAGCAGAAAAATGGCGGGCAGGACAAAAGTAAAGAAGTCCATGAGAGTGACCCAGTTAGTATGAATCAAAGTGCCAGAAGAAGCCCAGGGGGGTACACAGTCCAGAAATCAAATTAGTAATGGTGTGCTTTACTGGTACAGCGATTTCCACTCATGCTTGAAGATAGAGAGGGAGTAAGAACGGCATAAAATGGAGTACGGCAGAAAGGAAGAAGTAGAGTGGAAGAGCCAGATGGTCAGGTAGTCTTTTCTCTGTCCCATTCCCCTTTCTCCTGGCTGGGTTCGCACGGTCACTAGTTAACTCTTCAGTTGGTGGCTGAGGGAAAACCAGTGGTGGAATTTGAAAAATCTCATCGTTCTGCTCCAGGAAGTGTTGGCACTGTGAGTAAACACAACCCTTGACAACAGGCCTCCCCTGCACCCCTTGGACAGGCCTCACCTCATCTGCACCCCCTTGGATAGGACTCACCTCCTCTGCACCTCATTGGACAGGCTCACCTCCTCTTCTCTCCCTGAACATGCTCACCTCCTCTTCTCCCCAGGACAGGCCTCACCTCCTCTTCTCCCCAGGACAGGCCTCACCTCCTCTGCACCCCTGGACAGGCCTCTCCTCCTCTGCACCCCTGGACAGGCCTCACCAACTCTGGACCCCCTGGACAGGCCTAACCTCCTCTGCACCCCATGGATATGCCTCACCTCCTCTGCACCCCATGGATATGCCTCACCTCCTCTGCACCCAAGGACAGGCCTCACCTCCTCTTCTCCTGCTGGAGAGGCATCTCCTCTGCACCCCTCAGGACAGACCTCACATCCTCTGCACCCCAAAACAGGCCTCACCTCCTCTGCACCCCCTAGAAAGGGTCACCTCCTCTGCCCTCAGGACAGGCCTCACCTCCTCTGCTCCCCTTGAACAGGCTTCACCTACACTGCTTGCCCTGGACAGGCCTCACCTCATCTGCTCCCCTAGGACAGACCTCACCTTCACTTCTCCCCCTGGACAGGCCTCGCCTCCTCTGCACCTCTTGGACAGGCCTCACCTCCTTTGAAACCCCTCCCCCTAAAGGAAATGCCTCACCTTTGCACCCTTTCGACAAGTCTCACCTCCTCTGCACCCCTGAAAAGGCCACACCTCTGCACCCCCTAGTCAGGCTTCACCTCCTCTGCACCCCTCTAGACCTACTCATCACCCCCTGGACATGCCTCACCAACTCTTCACCCCCTGTGCAGGCGTCACCTCCTCTCCACTCCCTGGACAGGCCTCGTCTCCTCTGAGCACCCCCACCACAAGACATGCCTCACCAACTCTTCACCCCCTGTGCAGGCCTCACCTCCTCTACCCCCCTGGAATGGCCTCATCTCTTCTTCACCCCATGGACAGGCCTCACCTCCTCTACACTCCCTGGACAGCCTCACCTCCTCCCCCCCACACCAGACAGGCCTCATCTCCTCTGCACACCTCTGGACAGGAAAGGCCTCGCCTTCTCTGCACCCCCTAGACAGGGCTCACCTCCTCTGCAACCCTGGACAGGCCTCACCTCCTCTACACCCCTGGACAGGCCTCACTTCCTCTGCACTCCATGACAGGCCTCTCCTCCTCTGCATCCCAGACAGGTCTCACCTCATCTGCAACCCTGGACATGCCTCACCTCCTCTGCACCCCTGGACAGGCCTCATCTCCTCTGCTCCCCTGGACAGGCCTCTCCTCCTCTGCTCCCCTTGATAGGCCTCACCTCCTCTGCACCCCTGGACAGGCCTCACCTCCTCTGCACCCCCGGACAGGCCTCACCTCCTCTGCACCCCTGGACAGGCCTCTCCTCCTCTGCACCCCTGGATAGGCCTCTCCTCCTCTGCACCCCTGGACAGGCCTCTCCTCCTCTGCCCCTCCTCTGGAAAGGCCTCTCCTCCTCTGCACCCTGTACAGGCCTCTCCTTCTCAGCACCCTGGACAGGCCTCTCCACCTCTGCCCCTCCCCTGGACAGGCCTCCCCTCCTCTGCTCCCTTGGACAGGTTTCGTCTCCTCTGCCCCTCCTCTGGACCGGCCTCTCCTCCTATGGACAGGCCTCTCCTCCTCTGCCCCCCTGGACAGGCCTCTCCTCCTCTGGACAGGCCTCACATACTCACCCCTGGACAGGCCTCACCTGTACAGGCCTCTTCTCTTCTGGTCCCCCGGACAGGCCTCTCCTCCTCTGTACACCTGGACAGGCCTCACCTCCTCTGCACCTCTGGACAGGCCTCTCCTCCTCTGCACCCCTGGACAGGCCTCCCCTTCTCTGCACCCTGGACAGGCCTCACATCCTCTGCACCCCTGGACAGGCCTCACCTCCTATGCACCCCTGGACAGGCCTCACCTTCTGTACACTCCTGGACAGGCCTCTCCTCCTCTGCAGCCCTGGACAGGCCTCTCCTCCTCTGCACTCCTGGACAGGGCTCCCCTCCTCTGCACCCGTGGACAGGCCTCTCCTCCTCTGCTCCCTTGGACAGGCTTCGTCTCCTCTGCCCCTCCTCTGGACCGGCCTTTCCTCCTTTGCTCCTCCTATGGACAGGCCTCTCCTCCTCTGCCCCCCTGGACAGGCCTCTCCTCCTCTGGACAGGCCTCACATACTCACCTCTGGACAGGCCTAACCTGTACAGGTCTCTTCTCCTCTGGTCCCCCAGACAGGCCTCTCCTCTTCTGCACACCTGGACAGGCCTCACCTCCTCTGCACCCCTGGACAGGCCTCTCCTTCTCTGCACCCCTGGACAGGCCTCCTCTCCTCTGCACCCTGGACAGGCCTCACCTCCTCTGCACTCCTGGACAGGACTCTCCTCCTCTGCACTCCTGGACAGGCCTCTCCTCCTCTGCACTCCTGGACAGGCCTCACCTCCTTTGCACCCCTGGACAGGCCTCACCTCCTCTGCAGCCTGGACAGGCCTCACCAACTCTGAACCCCTGGACAGGCCTCTCCTCCTCTGCACCCCTGGACAGGCCTCACCTCCTCTGCACCCCTGGACAGGCCTCACCTCCTCTGCACCCCTGGACAGGCCTCTCCTCCTCTGCACTCCTGGACAGGGCTCCCCTCCACTGCACCCGTGGACAGGCCTCTCCTCCTCTGCTCCCTTGGACAGGCTTCGTCTCCTCTGCCCCTCCTCTGGACCGGCCTCTCCTCCTTTGCTCCTCCTATGGACAGGCCTCTCCTCCTCTGCCCCCTGGACAGGCCTCTCCTCCTCTGGACAGGCCACACATCTGCACACCTGGACAGGCCTCACCTCCTCTGCACCCCTGGACAGGCCTCTCCTTCTCTGCACCTCTGGACAGGCCTCCCCTCCTCTGCACCCTGGACAGGCCTCACCTCCTCTGCACCCCTGGACAGGCCTCACCTCCTATGCACCCCTGGACAGGCCTCACCTTCTGTACACCCCTGGACATGCCTATCCTCCTCTGCCCCTCCTCTGGACAGGCCTCTCCTCCTCTGCACCCATGGACAGGCCTCACATCCTCTGCCCCTCCTCTGGACAGGCCTCTCCTCCTCTGCACCCCTGGACAGGCCTCTCCTCCTCTGCACCCCTGGACAGGCCTCTCTTCCTTTGAATGCCTGGACAGGCCTCACCTCCTCTGCCCCTCCTCTGGACAGGCCTCACCTCCTCTGCAGCCATGGACAGGCCTCTTCTACTCTGCCCCTCCTCTGGACAGGCCTCACCTCCTCACCCCTGGACAGGCCTCTCCTCCTCTGCACACCTGGACAGGCCTCTCCTCCTCTGCACCCCTGGACAAGCCTCTCGTCTCCCCTCCTCCTCTGGACAGGCCTCTCCTCCTCTGCACCACTAGACAGGCCTCTCCTCCTCTGCCCTTCCTCTGGACAGGCCTCACCTCCTCTGCTCCTCTGGACAGGCCTCTCCTCCTCTGCACCCCTGGACAGGCCTCTCCTCCTCTGCACCCCTGGACAGGCCTCTCTTCCTTTGAATGCCTGGACAGGCCTCACCTCCTCTGCCCCTCCTGTGGACAGGCCTCACCTCCTCTGCACCCATGGACAGGCCTCTTCTACTCTGCCCCTCCTCTGGACAGGCCTCACCTCCTCACCCCTGGACAGGCCTCTCCTCCTCTGCACACCTGGACAGGCCTCTCCTCCTCTGAACCCCTGGACAAGCCTCTCGTCTCCCCTCCTCCTCTGGACAGGCCTCTCCTCCTCTGCACCACTAGACAGGCCTCTCCTCCTCTGCCCTTCCTCTGGACAGGCCTCACCTCCTCTGCTCCACTGGACAGGCCTCTCCTCCTCTGCACCCCTGGGCAGTCCTCACCTCCTCTGCACCCTGGACAGGTCTCTCCTCCTCTGCAGACCTGGACAGGCTTCACCTCCTCTGCACCCCTGGACAGGCCTCACCTCCTCTGCACCCCTGGACAGGCCTCTCCTCCTCTGCACTCCTGGACAGGTCTCACCACCTCTGCACCCCTGGTCAGGCCTCACCACCTCTGCACCCCTGGACAGGCCTCTCCTCCTCTGCACTCCTGGACAGGGCTCACCTCCTCTGCACCCCTGGACAGGACTCATCTCCTCTGTACGCTGGACAGGTGTCTCCTCCTCTGCACTCCTGGACAGGCCTCACATCCTCTGCACCCCTGGACAGGCCTGTCCTCCTCTGCACTCCTGGACAGGACTCACCTCCTCTGCACCCCTGGACAGGCCTCATCTCGTCTGACCCCTGGACAGGCCTCACCTCCTCTGCCCCTCCTCTGGACAGGCCTCACCTCCTCTGCTCCACTGGACAGGCCTCTCCTCCTCTGCCCCTCCTCTGGACAGGCCTCTCCTCCTCTGCCCCTCCTCTGGACAGGCCTCCCCTCCTCTGCACCCCTGGACAGGCCTCACCTCCTCTGCACCCCTGGACAGGCCTCACCTCCTCTGCACCCCTGGACAGGCCTCTCCTCCTCTGCACTCCTGGACAGGCCTCACCACTTCTGCACCCCTGGTCAGGCCTCACCTTCTCTGCACCCCTGGACAGGCCTCACCTCCTCTGCACTCTGGACAGGTCTCTCCTCCTCTGCATCCCTGGGCAGTCCTCACCTCCCCTGCCCCCCTGGACAGGCCTCACCTCCTCTGCACCCCTGGACAGGCCTCACCTCCTCTGACCCCTGGACAGGCCTCACCTCCTCTGTCCCCCTGGACATGCCTCACCTCCTCTGTCCCCCTGGACAGGCCTCACCTCCTCTGACCCCTGGACAGGCCTCACCTCCTCTGGACAGGCCTCACCTCCTCTGCTCCACTGGATAGGCCTCCTCTGCCCCTCCTCTGGACAGGACTCCCCTCCTCTGCACCCCTGGACAGGCCTCACCTCCTCTGCACCCCTGGACAGGTCTCACCTCCTCTGCAGACCTGGACAAGCCTCTCCTCCTCTGCCACTCCTCTGGACAGGCCTCTCCTCCTCTGCCCCTCCTCTGGACAGGCCTCCTCTGCCCCTCCTCTGGACAGGACTCCCCTCCTCTGCACCCCTGGACAGGCCTCACCTCCTCTGCACCCCTGGACAGGTCTCACCTCCTCTGCACCCCTGGACAGGTCTCACCTCCTCTGCACCCCTGGACAGGCCTCTCCTCCTCTGCACTCCTGGACAGGCCTCACCACCTCTGCACCCCTGGTCTGGCCTCACCTTCTCTGCACCCCTGGACAGGCCTCACCTCCTCTGCACTCTGGACAGGTCTCACCTCCTCTGCACCCCTGGACAGGCCTCTCCTCCTCTGCACTCCTAGACAGGCCTCACCACCTCTGCATCCCTGGGCAGTCCTCACCTCCCCTGCCCCCCTGGACAGGCCTCACCTCCTCTGCACCCTGGACAAGCCTCAACTCCTCTGCACCCCTGGACAGGCCTCTCCTCCTCTGCACTCCTGGACAGGACTCACCTCCTCTGCACCCCTGGTCAGGCCTCACCTCCTCTGACCCCTGGACAGGCCTCACCTCCTCTGCCCCTCCTCTGGACAGGCCTCACCAGCTCTGCACCCCTGGTCAGGCCTCACCACCTCTGCACCCCTGGACAGGCCTCACCTCCTCTGCACTCTGGACAGGTCTCTCCTCCTCTGCACCCCTGGGCAGTCCTCAACTCCTCTGCCCCCCTGGACAGGCCTCACCTCCTCTGCACCCTGGACAGGCCTCACCTCCTCTGCACCCCTGGACAGGCCTCTTCTCCTCTGCACTCCTGGACAGGCCTCACCTCCTCTGTCCCTCCTCTGGAGAGGCCTCTCCTCCTCTGCACCCCTGGACATGCCTCACCTCCTCTGCACCCCTGGACAGGCCTCTCCTCCCCTGCCCCTCCTCTGGACAGGCCTCACTTCCTCTGCCCCTCCTCTGGACAGGCCTCTCCTCCTCTGCACCCCTGGACAGGCCTCACCACCTCTGCACCCCTGGACAGGCCTCACCTCCTCTGCACCCCTGGACAGGCCTGTCCTACTCTGCCCCTCCTCTGGACAGGCCTCTCCTCTTTGCCCCTCTCCTATGCACCCCAGGACAGGCCTCACCTCCTCCGCACCCCCTAGACAGGGTCACCTCCTCTGCCCTCAGGACAGGCCTCACGTCCTCTTCTATCCATGGACAGGCCTCACCTCCTCTGCACCCCTGGACAGGCCTGTCCTCCTCTCCCCCTCCTCTGGACAGGCCTCTCCTCTTTGCCCCTCCTCTGGACAGGCCTCCCCTCCTCTGCACCTCTGGACAGGCCTCTCCTCCTCTGCCCCTCCTCTGGACAGGCCTCATCTCCTCTGCCCCTCCCCTGGACAGGCCTCACCTCCTCTGCACCCTGGACAGGCCTCCCCTCCTCTGCACTCCTGGACAGGCCTCTTCTCATCTGCACTCCTGGACAGGACTCACCTCCTCTGCACCCCTGGACAGGCCTCACCTCCTCTGACCCCTGGACAGGCCTCACCTCCTCTGCCCCTCCTCTGGACAGGCCTCACCTCCTCTGCTCCACTGGACAGGCCTCTCCTCCTCTGCATCCCTGGGCAGGCCTCTCCTTCTCTGCACCCCTGAACAGGCCTCTCCTCCTCTGCACCCCTGAACAGGCCTCTCCTCCTCTGCACTCCTGGACAGGACTCACTTCCTCTGCACCCCTGGACAGGCCTGTCCTCCTCTCCCCCTCCTCTGGACAGGCCTCTCCTCTTTGCCCCTCCTCTGGACAGGCCTCTCCTCCTCTGCACCTCTGGACAGGCCTCTCCTCCTCTGCCCCTCCTCTGGACAGGCCTCATCTCCTCTGCCCCTCCCCTGGATTATAAAGTACTTATATTAAAGAATAGATGAGGAGCAAATGCCATAGGCACTCTGGGTAAGGAAATATATATATATATATATTTATTTAATGCGATTTTATATAGCGCAAACATTACCCGAAGGTGTCAGAGCGCTTTACATAAGAACCACTAGGACTTGGAATTACATGAGTTACATAAAAGATACACACAGAAAAAACTGCAAACGTACAAGTTGCAAGTCACTCAAGGAAGAGATACAAATGGATATACTCAAAGAGTCACATAGGAATGGTAGAGAGTACAAAGATCTACTACATATACTAGTGGTTAGAGTTATCTCTATATACATAGGGATGGGATACGAATGGATATACTCTAAGAGTCACATAGGAATGGTAGAGAGTGCAAAGGTCTACTGCATATACTAGTGATTAGAGTTATCTCTATATACATAGGAAAGGGATACGAATGGATATACTCTAAGAGTCACATAGGAATGGTAGAGAGTACAAAGGTCTACTGCATATACTAGTGATTAGAGTTATCTCTATATACAAAGGGAAGGGATACGAGTGGATATACTCTAAGAGTCACATAGGAATGGTAGAGAGTGCAAAGGTCTACTGCATATACTAGTGGTTAGAGTTATCTCTATATACAAAGGGAAGGGATACGAGTGGATATACTCTAAGAGTCACATAGGAATGGCAGAGAGTACAAAGGTCTACTGCATATACTAGTGATTAGAGTTATCTCTATATACATAGGGAAGGGATACAAATGGATATACTCTAAGAGACACATAGGAATGGTAGAGAGTACGAAGGTCTACTGCATATACTAGTTATTAGAGTTATCTCTATATACAAAGGGAAGGGATACGAATGGATATACTCTAAGAGTCACATAGGAATGGTAGAGAGTACGAAGGTCTACTGCATATACTAGTGATTAGAGTTATCTCTATATACATAGGGAAGGGATAAGACTGGATATACTCTAAGAGTCACATAGGAATGGCAGAGAGTACAAAGGTCTACTGCATATACTAGTGATTAGAGTTATCTCTATATACATAGGGAAGGGATACGAATGGATATAATCTAAGAGTCACATAGGAATGGTAGAGAGTACAGGTCTACTACATATAGTAGTGGTCAGAGTTATCTCTATTACCTACTGGCGGTCGCCAGTAGGTATATATAGTTAGGACCTAGTTTCCATAGGAAATCCGCAACATTCTATTGGGAATAACTTTGGCGTCGATTGGGGAATTTGCGAGTAATTTTCCAAAATTTTGGCCCGTTACGCTCCGCTCCTTCCCTGAAAGTCTTGGGGGAAGTCAAGGTCAAAGTCAAGACCCAAAAAACCAGGAGAACAGAGTTCCATTAAGGAGGGGGGACGTAGTCACAGCACCAAGGGAGGGTGGGAGGGATACAAGGGAATGGAGAAAAGGCAAATCAGAGGATCGTCAAAGAGGAAACGAGGGACAAAGGCTTAAAGGACGAGGGAATGGACAAGATGGCCGGTCAGGGTCCAGAGAAAAGCGGCCGAGAACAGCAGAAAAATGGCGGGCAGGACAAAAGTAAAGAAGTCCATGAGAGTGACCCAGTTAGTATGAATCAAAGTGCCAGAAGAAGCCCAGGGGGGTACACAGTCCAGAAATCAAATTAGTAATGGTGTGCTTTACTGGTACAGCGATTTCCACTCATGCTTGAAGATAGAGAGGGAGTAAGAACGGCATAAAATGGAGTACGGCAGAAAGGAAGAAGTAGAGTGGAAGAGCCAGATGGTCAGGTAGTCTCTTCTCTGTCCCATTCCCCTTTCCCCCGGCTGGGTTCGCACGGTCACTAGTTAACTCTTCAGTTGGTGGCTGAGGGAAAACCAGTGGTGGAATTTGAAAAATCTCATCGTTCTGCTCCAGGAAGTGTCGGCACTGTGAGTAAACACAACCCTTGACAACAGGCCTCCCCTGCACCCCTTGGACAGGCCTCACCTCATCTGCACCCCCTTGGATAGGACTCACCTCCTCTGCACCTCATTGGACAGGCTCACCTCCTCTTCTCTCCCTGAACATGCTCACCTCCTCTTCTCCCCAGGACAGGCCTCACCTCCTCTTCTCCCCAGGACAGGCCTCACCTCCTCTGCACCCCTGGACAGGCCTCTCCTCCTCTGCACCCCTGGACAGGCCTCACCAACTCTGGACCCCCTGGACAGGCCTAACCTCCTCTGCACCCCATGGATATGCCTCACCTCCTCTGCACCCCATGGATATGCCTCACCTCCTCTGCACCCAAGGACAGGCCTCACCTCCTCTTCTCCTGCTGGAGAGGCATCTCCTCTGCACCCCTCAGGACAGACCTCACATCCTCTGCACCCCAAAACAGGCCTCACCTCCTCTGCACCCCCTAGAAAGGGTCACCTCCTCTGCCCTCAGGACAGGCCTCACCTCCTCTGCTCCCCTTGAACAGGCTTCACCTACACTGCTTGCCCTGGACAGGCCTCACCTCATCTGCTCCCCCAGGACAGACCTCACCTTCACTTCTCCCCCTGGACAGGCCTCGCCTCCTCTGCACCTCTTGGACAGGCCTCACCTCCTTTGAAACCCCTCCCCCTAAAGGAAATGCCTCACCTTTGCACCCTTTCGACAAGTCTCACCTCCTCTGCACCCCTGAAAAGGCCACACCTCTGCACCCCCTAGTCAGGCTTCACCTCCTCTGCACCCCTCTAGACCTACTCATCACCCCCTGGACATGCCTCACCAACTCTTCACCCCCTGTGCAGGCGTCACCTCCTCTCCACTCCCTGGGCAGGCCTCGTCTCCTCTGAGCACCCCCACCACAAGACATGCCTCACCAACTCTGCACCCCTGGACAGGCCTCCTCTCCTCTGCACCCTGGACAGGCCTCACCTCCTCTGCACTCCTGGACAGGACTCTCCTCCTCTGCACTCCTGGACAGGCCTCTCCTCCTCTGCACTCCTGGACAGGCCTCACCTCCTTTGCACCCCTGGACAGGCCTCACCTCCTCTGCAGCCTGGACAGGCCTCACCAACTCTGAACCCCTGGACAGGCCTCTCCTCCTCTGCACCCCTGGACAGGCCTCACCTCCTCTGCACCCCTGGACAGGCCTCACCTCCTCTGCACCCCTGGACAGGCCTCTCCTCCTCTGCACTCCTGGACAGGGCTCCCCTCCACTGCACCTGTGGACAGGCCTCTCCTCCTCTGCTCCCTTGGACAGGCTTCGTCTCCTCTGCCCCTCCTCTGGACCGGCCTCTCCTCCTTTGCTCCTCCTATGGACAGGCCTCTCCTCCTCTGCCCCCTGGACAGGCCTCTCCTCCTCTGGACAGGCCTCACATCTGCACACCTGGACAGGCCTCACCTCCTCTGCACCCCTGGACAGGCCTCTCCTTCTCTGCACCTCTGGACAGGCCTCCCCTCCTCTGCACCCTGGACAGGCCTCACCTCCTCTGCACCCCTGGACAGGCCTCACCTCCTATGCACCCCTGGACAGGCCTCACCTTCTGTACACCCCTGGACATGCCTATCCTCCTCTGCCCCTCCTCTGGACAGGCCTCTCCTCCTCTGCACCCATGGACAGGCCTCACATCCTCTGCCCCTCCTCTGGACAGGCCTCTCCTCCTCTGCACCCCTGGACAGGCCTCTCCTCCTCTGCACCCCTGGACAGGCCTCTCTTCCTTTGAATGCCTGGACAGGCCTCACCTCCTCTGCCCCTCCTCTGGACAGGCCTCACCTCCTCTGCACCCATGGACAGGCCTCTTCTACTCTGCCCCTCCTCTGGACAGGCCTCACCTCCTCACCCCTGGACAGGCCTCTCCTCCTCTGCACACCTGGACAGGCCTCTCCTCCTCTGCACCCCTGGACAAGCCTCTCGTCTCCCCTCCTCCTCTGGACAGGCCTCTCCTCCTCTGCACCACTAGACAGGCCTCTCCTCCTCTGCCCTTCCTCTGGACAGGCCTCACCTCCTCTGCTCCTCTGGACAGGCCTCTCCTCCTCTGCACCCCTGGACAGGCCTCTCCTCCTCTGCACCCCTGGACAGGCCTCTCTTCCTTTGAATGCCTGGACAGGCCTCACCTCCTATGCCCCTCCTCTGGACAGGCCTCACCTCCTCTGCACCCATGGACAGGCCTCTTCTACTCTGCCCCTCCTCTGGACAGGCCTCACCTCCTCACCCCTGGACAGGCCTCTCCTCCTCTGCACACCTGGACAGACCTCTCCTCCTCTGCACCCCTGGACAAGCCTCTCGTCTCCCCTCCTCCTCTGGACAGGCCTCTCCTCCTCTGCACCACTAGACAGGCCTCTCCTCCTCTGCCCTTCCTCTGGACAGGCCTCACCTCCTCTGCTCCACTGGACAGGCCTCTCCTCCTCTGCACCCCTGGGCAGTCCTCACCTCCTCTGCACCCTGGACAGGTCTCTCCTCCTCTGCAGACCTGGACAGGCTTCACCTCCTCTGCACCCCTGGACAGGCCTCACCTCCTCTGCACCCCTGGACAGGCCTCTCCTCCTCTGCACTCCTGGACAGGTCTCACCACCTCTGCACCCCTGGTCAGGCCTCACCACCTCTGCACCCCTGGACAGGCCTCTCCTCCTCTGCACTCCTGGACAGGGCTCACCTCCTCTGCACCCCTGGACAGGACTCATCTCCTCTGTACGCTGGACAGGTGTCTCCTCCTCTGCACTCCTGGACAGGCCTCACATCCTCTGCACCCCTGGACAGGCCTGTCCTCCTCTGCACTCCTGGACAGGACTCACCTCCTCTGCACCCCTGGACAGGCCTCATCTCGTCTGACCCCTGGACAGGCCTCACCTCCTCTGCCCCTCCTCTGGACAGGCCTCACCTCCTCTGCTCCACTGGACAGGCCTCTCCTCCTCTGCCCCTCCTCTGGACAGGCCTCCCCTCCTCTGCACCCCTGGACAGGCCTCACCTCCTCTGCACCCCTGGACAGGCCTCACCTCCTCTGCACCCCTGGACAGGCCTCTCCTCCTCTGCACTCCTGGACAGGCCTCACCACTTCTGCACCCCTGGTCAGGCCTCACCTTCTCTGCACCCCTGGACAGGCCTCACCTCCTCTGCACTCTGGACAGGTCTCACCTCCTCTGCACCCCTGGACAGGCCTCACCTCCTCTGACCCCTGGACAGGCCTCACCTCCTCTGTCCCCCTGGACATGCCTCACCTCCTCTGTCCCCCTGGACAGGCCTCACCTCCTCTGACCCCTGGACAGGCCTCACCTCCTCTGGACAGGCCTCACCTCCTCTGCTCCACTGGATAGGCCTCCTCTGCCCCTCCTCTGGACAGGACTCCCCTCCTCTGCACCCCTGGACAGGCCTCACCTCCTCTGCACCCCTGGACAGGCCTCTCCTCCTCTGCACCTCTGGACAGGCCTCTCCTCCTCTGCCCCTCCTCTGGACAGGCCTCATCTCCTCTGCCCCTCCCCTGGACAGGCCTCACCTCCTCTGCACCCTGGACAGGCCTCCCCTCCTCTGCACCCCTGGACAGGCCTCTTCTCATCTGCACTCCTGGACAGGACTCACCTCCTCTGCACCCCTGGACAGGCCTCACCTCCTCTGACCCCTGGACAGGCCTCACCTCCTCTGCCCCTCCTCTGGACAGGCCTCACCTCCTCTGCATCCCTGGGCAGGCCTCTCCTTCTCTGCACCCCTGAACAGGCCTCTCCTCCTCTGCACCCCTGAACAGGCCTCTCCTCCTCTGCACTCCTGGACAGGACTCACTTCCTCTGCACCCCTGGACAGGCCTGTCCTCCTCTCCCCCTCCTCTGGACAGGCCTCTCCTCTTTGCCCCTCCTCTGGACAGGCCTCTCCTCCTCTGCACCTCTGGACAGGCCTCTCCTCCTCTGCCCCTCCTCTGGACAGGCCTCATCTCCTCTGCCCCTCCCCTGGACAGGCCTCACCTCCTCTGCACCCCTGGACAGGCCTCTCCTCCTCTGCCCCTCCCCTGGACAGGCCTCACCTCCTCTGCCCCCTGGACAGGCCTCTCCTTCTCTGCCCCTCCCCTGGACAGGCCTCACCTCCTCTGCCCCCTGGACAGGCCTCACCTCCTCTGCACCACTGGACAGGTCTCACCTCCTCTGCACCCCTGGACAGGCCTCACCTTAAGTACCCCCCTGGACAGGCCTCACTTCCTCTACACCCCCTGGACAGGCCTTTCCTCCTCTGCACCCCTGGACAGGCCTTTCCTCCTCTGCCCCCTGGACAGGCCTCTCCTCCTCTGCCCCTCCTCTGGACAGGCCTCACCTCCTCTGCACCCCTGTACAGGCCTCTCCTCCTCTGCACCCCTGTACAGGCCTCTCCTCCTCTGACCCCTGGACAGGCCTCACCTTAAGTACCCCCCTGGACAGGCCTCACTTCCTCTGCACCCCCTGGACAGGCCTTTCCTCCTCTGCACCACTGGACAGGCCTCACCGCCTCTGCACCCTGGACAGGCCTTTCCTCCTCTGCCCCTCCTCTGGACAGGCCTCACCTCCTCTGCACCCCTGGACAGGCCTCTCCTCCTCTGCCCCTCCTCTGGACAGGCCTCATCTCCTCTGCCCCTCCCCTGGACAGGCCTCACCTCCCCTGCACCCCTGGACAGGCCTCACCGCCTCTGCACCCTGGACAGGCCTCACCTCCCCAGCACCCCTGGACAGGCCTCACCGCCTCTGCACCCTGGACAGGCCTCTCCTCCTCTGCACCGTAAGTGAGCAGTAATTGGGCCAAACCATACTCTAAACCGTAATAGGTAAACATTTGATGTTCTGATGGCGAGGAATCTTTGGTTTTTGTCTGACGTGTATGGTTCAGGACACACTCTGGGCAGTGATCTGTATTTTCTTACAAAGCATACGGCCCTCACTGAAGGACGACTATTATGACAAATGCTGGCCTCTCAAGATGGAATCATTGGCCAGATGCATCAAAGGGTTTTGCTTATTCTGTGTCTATGGGAAAATGTGTTCATGCATATGGCCCTTTGTGGTAAAGCTGCGGCCGAAGTCTAATTCTATCACAGCTCTGTGGTAAGTATCAGCAGTGAAACCTCGCGGCTCCAACCACAACCGTTTTGATGGCACTGCCTTTTCTGATACCTTGTTCATACTGATAACACAGCATTCATCCAGCGGTGTATCATAAGCATATAAACACATTTCCATACACAGAATTCCTTACAGTTTGTACCAAGGAACATCAAAAGCCTGCTGGAACCGACAAGATTGATAAGAGTTTCCCTTCCTTAGCCCTGATACCGGCTAATCACGAGTGTAGCCATTTCATATTTGAGCATTGCTACACGGCTTGTTCTCATATCAGTTGTGCCTCGCTAGCACAGGCGATGGAAACGGCTCTGGGGTCTAATCAAGCCCTCCACGACTCTCACGTAGCACTCTCCTTTGGAAGTTTTGACACCCGTTTTGACCCTCTGTAAAACAAATTATTAGGTCTTTGTCCGTTGACGATCCTATAAACTCATCACCAAGTATCACTGTAAGTTTTGTTTGGGACTGCTGGTAAGACTGCAATACCTCAGTCATAAACCTGTCTACCCCGCCGCTTGCCTCACAGTGAGGTCAGTCTTGTGTACAGCAATGAGTTTTCTATATGGCCATTATGTGTTGCAATGTCACAGTCATTCAAATGAGAATCCTTTACACCTTGTGAGATGATACTTTGCTGTAAGTTGAAATGAAATCTTCAGAACTGTCTCCTAAGAAAGGATTCCTCACACCCCTGCTCTTGCCTGATCTATTAGAAAAGCCAACCTTCAAATTGCCAGAGAAAACACAGCTGTACTTGAGATACACGCAAACATGTATGTCCATTTCTGACTTACGGCTGGATCACAGATGTTTTGTAAATACCAGCTTGGGTCTGAAATGCTTGTTACTGTATTTTATTGCTTTGCAATACCTTATGCAAAATGTACACTGTGTAAATATATGATACTGATTTTCCAGTACAGCGGACACCATGTCATTTTATAGAACTTTTTTCCTCAACCGAAAGCTTCACTGTGTAAAGTCAATATTGTCATAGTCTGCACTACACAAGAGAGGTAAATTTTTTTGGAAGCCCGTATAATTGATTAATGAAATAGGCCATGCAAATTGATTTATGTGCAGTGCTAGTAGATTTCTGTAGCTTATTGTCCCTTGGACAACTAGATTTGTAAAATATTTCCACATCCCAGATAGGGTCACACTCTATCTGCGTTGTGCATTTTGTTTCCTTAATTTTCCAGGCCACATATTGATCTGCATACATTGGTGACATATTCTAGAACTAACTTTTCACGCAAAGCAATTGCAACACCCAACTGAACACATTGTAGCCAATATAATTAAATAAACAGGTTCTGATGGACATGGGGCAACCCCATTATTTTGTAAGGTAACTTTCTAAAAGTGGCATTTTCAGAATTGTAATTTAAAATTCGACATCAACATGAGTTAGGATTTTAATTCAGGATTCGAGAGACACCAAACTTGAACCAAACATCTCTTAGCATTAGGAAATTACACTTCTAAAATGTAACACAGCAACTCCAATGTTATCCTATGGGATGACAGGCTGCACTGTAGTAAAAAACAAATGTAAGAGCTTTTCACTGCCAGGACACGTAAAACATAAAAGTACATGCCCAACTTTTTAAATACTGCACCCTGCTCTTGGGGCTATCCAGGGCCTACCTTAGGGGTAACTTACATGCATTAACAAGTACTGGCATAGCCAATAGGTCTCACCAGCTTCAAAAGAGACCTTAAAATACACTTTCCCACTAAATATTGGGGAAATTAATTCCCTGCTCTCCTTTCTGACTACTTTCCCTCCTCCTTCCTCAGGAAACTCCGCCTACCTCTCGCACTCACACCCCCCCTGACACCCTCCACACCCCTCTCTCCTCCCTTACCAACCCATTCTTTTCTCAATCCCTCCACTCTTCGCTTTCCTATATTCCCTCACACCCTACCAAGTCTGCCGAGCCCTCCTTGGTATACAGTAAAATTGTTATCAATAAAGACATTCTTGTTCTTTTAATTGGTTTTTGTTTACCTTCTACTCACTCATCTCACTACGTACTCTAAATTTTTCTTTTTGCTCTGTCAGACCACCTTGTATAATTTGTTTCACTCATTACAATTGTTGCTTTCTTGTTTATAATCTTGCAAATGTAAAGCGCTCTGATACCCTCGGGTGGAGCTAGCGCTATATAAAACCTTGAAAATAAACCTTTGGGACCTTATAAGTGATTAGCCAGAGCTATTGACTTTGGCAATGTTTTTAAGCTATGTTACCCGAGTAGACAGATATGCCCAAGTAGAAAAGAGAGCATTTTATGTACCCAGCAGATGGACCGTGAAGTTTGCGAACTTAGTTTGGTGTTGGAGCAAATCCTGCAATGTCCATTTTTGACGTGTTGCACTACTACTGCTGAAACAAGGCCCATGGAGGCACCAATGGGTGAGGTGTACTGGCGTCAAGGGTCCTTTGACCTCAGTGCCAAAGTTACTGTCGCTATAGGGTGTGCTACTTCGTAGGCCTGCCTGCAAGACTGGAGGTGAACTTCAGTATGGATTGTGGTAACCTTTATGGTTAACCCACACCTGCCACGGATAGGGTCCACCTGCTGGTGCCAAGACACCAGGGCTTCGAAGGTCCAGCTGGGCCTCCTAAGGTCTAGCATGTGAATATGCTCCCTCAGGAGAATGGTCTGGTGGTCTGGGAATGAAAGCTGAACCTGGTTCCCCAGTTCCAAATTTGGCATCTCTGGCCATAGAGCCAAACTCTCACCCCCACTGAACACCACACTGCCCCACTGAGAAAAACTTGCAGTGCCTTCAGCTACAACCCAATTGTGCCCCGCTATAAACACCTGGATGCAGCTCATTTCAAATTATGCAACAAACAAGAGTAATATGCTGCCTGAAAGAAAAACAAGTAATAACATCCTAGAAAAGCAAACACTTATAGGGAATGCAAGATTGAGTAACGCATGTGAAATATAAACAGGAACAACATGGTTACCTCAACACTTTTACACTCGCTATTTAGAAATCAAAGAGTGCGTTGCCTGAAAAGCAATGGACAGGACTACAGGGCCCGGAAGGGACCCGTTCAATGTCCATTGCTTATATCCTTATAAAACGTAAGCAGTATGATTTAAAAAGACCACATCCCTGAACACAGAGCTGCGGTACACATTTTATAAACAAAAATAAGGAAAACAGCCGATAAGGATTGCATTGAATGTTTCCACTCCAAGCACCAACAGAAAGACGAGAAAACGAAAGTACTGTTTCACGGGCAAACTCCGTGAAGTGGCGCTAATGTGTTTAGGTGTGAATAAAACCAATCTTGCCACTTTGCGACCCCTCTGTTTTGCTTTACCTTGTTATTTATCTTATTTTGAACCTTTTTTTCTCTTCATCCCGAGGCTGCACTTTGGAATAGAAAAATTTGAGAACTAGACGACAATTCCAGCAAAAGTGTTTCTTTCTCTTTTGGATCCCTTTCACAGGGGAACAAATTAAGGAAAAGAGAGGAAAGAGAGGGTAAGAGCTATGTCATGAAGTCACGCTTTCATTCAGCAAGTGAGGAAGAGCGAGACAGAGAGAGGGAAGAAGAGGAAGAAAGGAGGGGCTGCTGACCGCGGCAAAGCAGGAGAAGTGGACACTCTCCTTGTCAGAGTAGAAGGCGGAAGTGCCTCTTTCTGGCCAGACACACCCAGGCGCGGCCTGTGCGTCGAAGGGTGTGCGAGTCCAACCTCCCATGGTATAAAAGAATCAGCAACAATGAGAATTCAAATTTCCCTCAAATGTGCAGGTAAAGAAGTTTGGAGGCAAAGATTCCTCACAGTGCAGTGATAATGCATCTCTCCTAGTGTAGTAAACATCAGTGCAGTGTACACATTTTCACTGTGCATGCCCCCCTGTAGTGCAGTACAAAGCAGTCCATTGTGAACATAGTCCTCATAGTGTAGTAAAAGTAGTACAGTGTGCAAATATTTCTCATTGTGTGGTAAAAAGCAGTACATTGCACAGAGATTTCTTATAGTGTGGTAAAAGCAGTGCACTGTGCACAGATTACCTCTTTACGCTGTAAATATCCCTTACAGTGCCATGAAAAGCAATGCAATGTGCACATATTTCTTCTGGTTAAGTAAAAACACGTACAATGTGCACAGATTTCACATAGTGTTGTAAAAAGCAATACAGTGGGCACACATTTCTAATAGTGTATAAGAAAAAGTTTTCTCATAGTGCAGGAACAATTAGAGCCGGGTGAACAGATTTCTCATAGCGTATTAAAACAGCAGCGCCGACTTCATGCATATTTGCTTTGTGAATGCTTCTTGTAGTGCAGTAAAAAGCAGTCCAGTGTGCAGAGATGTCTCAGAGTGTAGTAATACGTAGTACAGTTCACATAGATTTCTCATACAGTATTGAAAGTCATGCAGTGTGCACACATTTAAAGATGAAGCGTTAAATACCTTTGTGTGCAGTGAAATGCAAAGTAACACGCAGGATTCCCAGAGAGCAGTAAAAAGAAGCACAGTGTGCACAGATGTTTATATAGTAGGCTCTCTCCTCCTCCTGGGGGGGTGGGGGGAGCAGATCTGGGGTCTGACGGGGGGGGCAGGGGCAGATCTGGGATCTGAGGGGGGGGCAGGGGCAGATCTGGGGTTGAGGGGGGGCAGATCTGGGATCTGAGGGGGGCAGGTTTGGAGTCTGCTGCTGCCTCTGCCGTTGCTGACCCTGAGTCCTTCTTCTCACAATGTAACTGCACCTGTGGTCAGACACGGCTCCTCCACACACGCGCAGACTGCCGAGACACCGGAAGTGGCTGAACACATCTCCTCCGCACATGCGCAGACTGCCGAGACACCGGAAGTGGCTGAACACGGCTTTTCCGCACATGCGCAGACTGCCAAGATACCGGAAGTGACTGGACACGGCTCCTCCGCACATGCGCAGACTGCCGAGACACCGGAAGTGACTGGACACGGCTCCTCCGCACATGCGCAGACTGCCCTGGTCGCCGAAGGATAAAACTGAGTATTTTCACATAAATGAGTCTGAGACTCAAAAGGTAAAAATACTTTCTCAATTAGGAAGTTTGTTATTCACCAGGAATTCAAACCCTGCACTTCACGTGAGAGACAAAAACCCAAAACGATGTGGCGTAGCGGCCCGAGCTGCCGTCTTTGGGTCGAGTCCCGGCGTCGGCTCAAACCTGTGATTCTGGGCAAATCACTCCATCGTCCCGGGTCTACAAAAAGTGAAGGTGCCCTTGCATAAAGTGACTGGGCCTCATGTAAAGCCCCCCTCCCCCCTCCCCACCCCCCCCCAGGAAACGAGCAGAGCTCCCCCCCCCCCCCCCCCCCCCCCCCCCCCCGAGGCAGAGCTCGGATCCAAACAGAAAGAAACAAAGCTCCAACCTCGAGTTTAACACATCTATGATTCATACAACACAGAGGAGGAGGAGGAGGAGGAGGGCCCAGAACCCAAGGGAGAGAGAACAGAGGAAAGCAAGGCCCTGCCTACTGCACGGCGACTCACTCACTCCCTGCATTGTCACTCCCTCCCTGCACTGACACTCACTCACTCCCTGCACTGTCACTGACTCCCTGCACTGTCACTCACTCCCTGCACTGCCTCCTTGCACTGACACTGACTCCCTGCACTGTCACTCACTCCCTGCACTGTCACTCACTCCCTGCATTGTCACTCCCTCCCTGCACTGTCACTCCCTCCCTGCATTGTCACTCACTCCCTGCACTGTCACTCACTCCCTGCACTCACACTCACTCCCTGCACTGTCACCCACTCCCTGCACTGTCACCCACTTCCTGCACTGACACTCACTCCTGCACTGTCGCTCACTCCCTGCACTGTCACTCACTCCCTGCACTGACACTGACTCCCTGCACTGACACTGACTCCCTGCACTGTCACTCACTCCCTGCACTGTCACTGACTCCCTGCACTGTCACTGACTTCCTGCACTGACACTGACTCCCTGCACTGACACTGACTCCCTGCACTGACACTGACTCCCTGCACTGACACTGACTCCCTGCACTGTCACTCACTCCCTGCACTCACACTCACTCCCTGCACTGTCACTCACTCCCTGCACTGTCACCCACTCCCTGCACTGTCACTCACTCCCTGCACTGACACTGACTCCCTGCACTGACACTGACTCCCTGCACTGACACTGACTCCCTGCACTGTCACTCACTCCCTGCACTCACACTCACTCCCTACACTGTCACTCACTTCCTGCACTGTCACTCTCTTCCTGCACTGTCACTGACTCCCTGCACTGTCACTCACTCCCTGCACTTACACTGACTCCCTGCACTGACACTGACTCCCTGCACTGACACTGACTCCCTGCACTGTCACTCACTCCCTGCACTCACACTCACTCCCTGCACTGTCACTCACTCCCTGCACTGTCACCCACTCCCTGCACTGTCACCCACTCCCTGCACTGAAACTGACTGCACCGACACTGACTCCCTGCACTGACACTGACTCCCTGCACTGACACTGACTCCCTGCACTGTCACTCACTCCCTGCACTCACACTCACTCCCTGCACTGTCAATCACTCCCTGCACTGTCAACCACTCTCTGCACTGTCACCCACTCCCTGCACTGACACTCACTCCCTGCACTGACACTCACTCCCTGCACTGCAAGTTAGTATGGCGCTGTCTTTCCTCGAATCACTTTCCTAAGCATACTCCCGACCTGTGACAGGCATACTCCAGGCTCCGTGTTTTCGCTGCTGCTGCCGCCCTTGCTTCGGCTCTGCTTTCCGCTGCTCCGCAGCGGCTGACTACAGCGCTGGTGCTCTTCTGAGGCACCAAGGAGATGGAACACCCCACCCCACCCTCGCCCCCGTACCGCCGCCTGCAGCCGCATTGAGAGACTCCTGCGCTGTCGGTCGTGCCTGCCTGCTTTGACGTGTGTGGCCGCGGTGAGGCCGAGGTGGGCGGGGCAGGCGAAACGAGGTGAGGCGGGGAGGCAGGCGAGGTGTGATTCGGCAGGCAGGCTGAGGCCAAGTTGGACCTTGTGATCCCCGGGAGCAACTTGTGGTGTGCTTGCAGATTACAGCTGAGGTGTGCTGACTGCCCGGGAGGGTTGTAGACACTGCAGACTTGCTTTTGGAGGGGTAGTCACCATGGTGGCCATCGTTCGTGCAGGGAGGCGAGCCAATTGAGCGGCGGTGCAGAGGAGCCAGAGCAGCTGCTGAGGAGTCTGAGCAGCCGCTAGCCGCCCGTGGACCGTGTTCAGCATTTGGCATCTGCTGCGTTTGGTGCGGTCTGGCTTTGTCTTGGTGTTTGCCGTGGCACGGTTAGCGGTACTACAGGAGGCGACCGCAGGAGGGGGTGCGGTGCAGCCTGTACTGTGCAGCGAGGAACCGGGAGGAGCTGGGAGGAGCGGTGGTCGCGACGGCAGAAGCCTAACAGAAGCTGGGAGCTGGAGCCGGTAGTCGGAGGTGAGGGAATCCTTGTAAAACGTGCAGCCTGATTTTCAGAGGCAAGTTGGAGGCAAATAATTCCTGCCCCAGTGGTATTTAGCGAAATTGCAAGTCGGCTCTTCTGGGATATAAAAGCGGGAGTGTGAACCTTCTCTTATAACCTGCAATTTAGAGGCAACTTTGAGGCTAATAAATCCAGATCCAGTGATATAAGTGAAATGAGATCAGGACGGGTTAGGCAGGTGCCTCCGCTATAAAAAACACATAAGCAAAAGAAATCACAAAATAATTCAACAATAACAAGGGGGACATCCCCAACAAGACCACAAGGGATTGGAAATTATCTTTCCTCAACACCATCTCAAATGGAAATTAATCCTGGGTAAAACAAGAGGCCGGAACAAAAAATAAGCAATTTTTTTTTCTGAAGGACCCAGGGGCAGCAATCTTTTCGGAAACAGGGAACATCAAGGGTCTGCTTACACCCCTTGCTCCACAAAAATTAAAAGACGCTGCATTGCAAGTAGTTCCACAACAAGTATCACATGCAATGGCAACCCAAATAGAGCCAGGATTAAATGAAAGTGTGGAAATAACGGATCCAATAACAACAGAGTTAAGAAATTATAAAAATTCGCCAACAGTCCACCAAACGAAAAGTGCAAAAAAAAACAATAGGCCAGGCAATTATACATTCAGTCAATAATAATAAGAATGATTAGGGAGACACTAAGCGAATATGTATTGAGCCGAATATGGAATCAGATAAAAGAAATCACCAACAGGACGATACAACTACAAACAAACTAAAAGTATCGGAGCATTTCCATTCGACCCCTAATAGGGATAACCAAAGACAAGATAATCAATGTTATGATCCCCTTGTAATTCCGTGCGACTTAAAGGCTTCATCCTCTTGGTTACACTCAACACTAATAATGGAGAATATGGAATTGGTTGAAGCTTTGGAAACAAAAACATCAAATCAACCAAATTCTGGAATTAACCCCGTAAATATGCAAACAGAAATAGTAAAGCAAAAAAATGAAAACCAAAAAGGAAATAAAAAACACAAGGTCTCTGTATTAAGATCTATTGGCGTTGAATCAAACCAGGATCTTAGCTCAATTATAGAAATATCAAGTCATTGTTCTACCCTGATCTCTATGGAGGGAAAGCATGATTCATCATATGGTCTGCCAGGTATTATAAGAGAGGATCCAAATGATCAATTCGAAATTCAAACAGAAATAAATGTAAGTCCTTCGGCACTTCAGCAGGATAACTCGATAGCGAGAGGATTTTATGCAAGTAAGCCGAAAGAATATACCAACCGAATGGAGATAGATAACTTATCCTCTCTACGCTCTTCATTATTAAATACCTTGCAAACATCGATATCGGTCCTAAATATGCAGTCAGACAAATTGGATGTCCAGATTGATCTTATGAATCTTATGGCAACTCACGTCTCTAGCATTAATTCCAAAATAGATATATTGACCAATCAAATGAGGAAATTCAAATCACTGAATAATACAGATCCACAGTGCATCTGTAAATGTGATCAAATAATAGATAAACTAAGTACATTACCAGCTATACTAATTGATATATTGAAAGAAATAAAATACAAGCCAACAATAGAGAACAATCAGCTGGAAGATAAGCAGGAGCAATTACAGCCAAAAGGTAATCTAACAAAAAAAGACATTAAAAAACAACAGGTTGGGCAGTTGAAGGAGCTAATTACTGAAAATATACAGGAAATTCAAAATGATGGATCATTGATCCTTTTATCAAATAGTGGTGAAGAATCCATTGTGACAAAACCCAAATCGGTTCTTACTCAAGTCTTAACAAAAAGGCAAAAAAAAGAGCTAGAAAAGGAAGGCAGAACACAAATGGCCCTATACGAAATGATGGAGAGCTCAATACGTGTTACCCATTATTTAGCGCCATGAAACAAAAGAAATCTCTTCCAGAATTAGATACCATCAAAAGAAAGTGTACTTTGGTAGATCAATTGTTGGACGGCACCAGGCACCCTGGCTCTAATTGTATAGAGAGTAAGGTCAGTGAAATTAATATGAAAACCGGGCACGTCAATCTGAAGGGTAAAGACAAAATCACCCAAGTGAAATTAGTTTCGTTTACGAAAAAAGTGATACAAATGAAAAAATAGACAAAAAGGGTGCACATTTAGATAGTTTACAAACAGAGATATTGATGACAAATAGAAAACAGGATACATTAACAGAAAATTCTATAGGGCAAGATCAGATCACATGCCCTGAGACACAATTTTGTAAATGTTCGGAACAGAAACAAATGGAAAGCCGAAGAATTCCTAATAACAATCCTCCAGAAGTCCTAATAAGCAATTGCTGTAAGAAATATAACTTTTTCAAACGCACAGTTACTGCAAGCGTGGATAAAGAAATAGTGATCACGTGTCCGCTAGTAGACAGTAACAACCAATATGAGCCTCATTTCATACCACCCAATATACAGCCTTAAGAGATAGTTAAAGGAAAAAATCCCCCCTACAATCAGTGCCAAACAAAACATAATATTCCAACGCAGAATCAAGGAAGAGAAGAATCTCCTGAAAATGCCTCCTTAAAAGAAACAATGAGTTCTAGTCAAGAGTGGCAAATTACATTAATACCGCCATACACGTCAAGAGGAAAACAAGATATATTAAATAGAGGCAATATTATGAGGCTTTTAGGAGAGGTGAGAACATTAGAATGTATTGAAACAACAGATTTACTTTCGGTCAAGTTCGTGCCAAATATACATAATCCACTCACAGAGGTAACGTTATCTTCATGGAAATCGGAAAAAATAGCAAATCAAATCTTAGATGCTAAGGAGCAATTTGAAACTTGGGGTATAAAAATAATAAAATCAACATCGCAGCGCTCCATTGGCACAAGGAGTCAATAAGCTGAGTACACATCCTCCAGTGTATTCGATTCTGTACAATGCCAGAGGACCAACAAGTACTGATACGGTATCCCCAACAAGAGGGAGGAGTAACTATATATATTGGTCTCCATTAACTAATGGTAGGCAGTTACTGAAACAAAACATGCTTGTCAAAATGAGAAATTAAATATTCTTTCCTGGAACATTGCAGGTGCAATTACAAAGTTTACGGATAGAACCCTAATGGAAACCTGGGCTTCATATGATATTATAGTACTGCAAGAAACCTGGCTGACAGAACTAATTCAGCTACCTGGATTCACAGTACATCAGGTGAATGCAGTAAAAACGAGCAACTATGGAAGAGCAAAGGGTGGTCTTTCGGTATACATATCAAATAATTTCAACTCAGAATCTGAACAAATGCCGACAACTTCAAGTAATATACAGATAATAAAACTTAAATTTGCTAGCAGGCACTGGGTAACCTCACTAATTCTGTTTAATATATATGCTCACCCAAATGTTCAAGAAAAACTAAAAACATTCAAAAATCTAATCCAGGAAATAACTGAAGTAAGATACAATACTCCAACTTGGTAAATAGTCATTACAGGTGACTTTAATACTTATCTCATCTTTACACCAGACGAAGACGATCAGTTAACTGTTGAAAATGAATTATGGTCAATAAAACATCAAACTGCCCATCAATGGAGCAAGTCAAACATAGTGGGCAAGGAACTAGTGACAACCCTGGAACATTTGGGACTGAGAGTAATCAATGGGTGAACGTTGGATGATTTTCTTTTTTTTTTTAGACCAACGGTCCCATATTTTATTTAATTTCACAAGTAATAAGCCAATAGATCATACAACGTCATATAAACTTCAATCATTACCCAGTCAGCGATACTTTCGACATGTTGGTCACATATATGTGAAAATAAACAGTAGCCAGAGAATATGCATTAGTCCACAATTATCAGTTCCAGGAGAAATCATGGGTTGCAGTGCCTGCAGCGTTCATCACTGCAGAAGGACCAAGGTGGTCATAACAGCCAACAATGTTCATCCTAGGCAGCGTTCCCTGGTTGGCACGGATGAAGTCAGAGACAGGAATCATGTCCCACTTTGCCATATAATGCACTGGGCTATAGTCTTGTGATCGTGGCAGTATTCAATAGACACAGTAGGAAGAGCAAACGGGGCGGGGAAGATTAACATCATCGTGAGCTCAGCAGCAACAAGCTAACCGCCCATCATGAGAAACTATAGGGAATTAAAGAAAAATAGGAGAGAAAACACTTCAACAACGATCGGACTAGTGCTATCATGTACCGTAGTGTATCAGTGACCCTGGCGGTGTATGCGACGCCATATGTGGACTGTGCGGAGGGCGGGAGTGGTCGTGGATCGAGAGCTGCTGCGGCCAGAGGGCGGTGGGGGGGGAATGATAGCCAATGAAGTTCGCTGGGCATTACCACTACGGTTGGGGGGGGGAGGGAAACGGGGGGGAAGTGGCATGCTGGGGCGGAGGATGACTGGTCTAACACTACTCCATGACAAGGCAGTCATGTAATGCTAGCCCGGGTACAAGCCCGGTGGTATGCAGTTAGGGTAGCGTCCCACTCTTGGGCAATCGGGTACATAAAGAAGGCCCGCTGTCTCCTCCCTGTGCAAAGGCACACTCTCAGCGCTAGCCCAGTTGGCAAATGAGCGACGCCAGTCTGCAGGTCGAGGGGGGGCATTATTTTTCCAGCGTTTCGTGATGAGACGCTTAGCCGTAATGAGCCCCAGATCCCAGAAGCGTGCCTGTAGTTTGGACTGCTTGGTTCTCTTGTAGAGTCTCAGCAGGCATACTTCCCACGTCTTGGGGAGGGCATCGCCCGTGGCCGCCGCTAACGTGTCCGTGACCGCCGACCAGTACACGGTGAGGTAAGTGCAGCTCCAGAGTGCGTGTAGCAGGTCCGAGTTCAGGAGTCCGCACCTGGGACATGCCGAAGAGGCGAGGCCAAAGTAGCGGTTCAGTTTGTCCGGGGATAAATACGCACAGTGTATTATGTAATATTGGATGATCCTAAATCTCGCATTGCGAGGAATGTTCCTTGCGCCAGCGAGTACTGCGGCCCACTGTTTGTCCGTCCATTCACTACCCCGGTCGGCTGTCCATTTCTCTCTCAGTCGTTGGGAGGAGAATTGAGTATGATAGTTCAGCGCCTGAGCCAGCCAGTGCACCAGATGAGAACCATCACCCATCACATGTAGGTACTGTATGAGCATGTGTGTGGTCGGCTCGTGAGTCAGGTCTCCCCATGCCTCTGTCAGCACTCGGAGAAGCCTCGCATGTGTCAGAAACTGTCCCGCTGGCAGACCGGTGTCGGCGGTCAGAGTCTCGAAGGAGAGTAGCTCCCCATCACTATACAAGTCACCCAGTCCGTCCAAGTCTGTCGCAGTCCAACTGCGGAGCACGGTTGAAGACAGCACGCCATTTCCCCAGGGGGTCCCCAGCAGTGGCAGGTTCGGGGCATATGGTACCGTGCTTTTGGTGAGTCTGAGACTTCGCATAAAGCACTGCCTTGCGACAGCTAAATGGATCTGGTTGGGGGGCCGGCCCCGTGTCAGGGGGTGGAAGAGCGTCAGCACCTGAGTAGGGGACAAGTTAGTGTCCTCCGTGGCCGTGTCCATCACGTTCTTACCACTCAGCCAATAGGCAACCCACTGCAACTGGGCCGCCAGGTAATATAGTTCCTGATTGGGAACCGCTAGGCCTCCAGATTCCGCGGCCGCATATAAGGTCCTCAATGCCACCCGGGGGCGTCCTTTATTCCAGATAAGGCGCCTGGTGAGGGTTTCCAATCCCTTGAATATGCGCGTCGGCACATACACCGGAAGGTTAGCATAAAAGTAGAGGAGCCGGGGGAGCATTATCATCTTCGTCAGTGCCACTCGGGCCGGCACATTCAATGGGAGGGAGTTGGGCGAACGTTGGATGATAGCCCACCAGGTATAACATATTATGGCCCAACCACAGGGTCCGTTATTGATTACACAATTCTAAGCCTGCCATTAATTCAGCAATTAAGTTTGTTCAAAATGAAGTGTACCACGGAAAGTGATCATCTGATGCAGCAAATAGCAATAAACACTAATTTGGATAGATTTCAACCAGCACTAACATTGAATAAAGGAAGTGTAGTAACCGCCTATAAAAGAGTGAACTGGTCAAATGAACGACTACCTGAACTTGCAGTTAAAGCCAAAACAATACTGGAGGACTATATAGAGTTACTACCTACAATGTTAAAAGCTTGGAGTAAATTTGTGCTCGAAGTAACGAAACAAAATTCAAAAGTTACTACTAGACGGATCACAAATCATAATTGCTTACCAGCGCATGAAATTAAAGGGCTAAAAAAAGGAATTGAGAAGAGAAATAAGGAAGGTAAAAAAACAAGGCAATAGATCAGATGCTTGGGACAAGCTAAAGATACTGAAAAAAGAGTTTAAGAAACACGTCTGGTTAGAAAAAAGAAAAACAACAGATGAATTTGGGGCAAAGATGGTCTATAATTGCAAACAATCAAATGCTAAAGCATTTTGGAAAATAATAAATGGCCTAAATAAGTCTCTTAACACAAAAATATCAACAAACGTAACAGAAGAAACTTGGGCTGTGTATTTAACAAAACTCTTTGTAGCCGAAAATCAATTAAGGACTAATGAAAATAACAAAATTAATCAAATGATTGAACCATCATTCCACTATGCCCATGTGCCCGATATGGATGATACATTGAGTACTAAAATCGAAAAGGTTATTAAATCAGGAAGAAGTGATAGTGCTCCCGGTCCAAATGGCATTCCACCAGCCTTATTTAAAACTGACCCAAAATATTGGGCCAATCGCATAATGCCATTGTTCAAAGAGGTGGAAAATACAGGTTCAATTCCTGATAGTTGGAGAGGATCGATAATAAACCCTATTTATAAGGGAGGTGATAAAACAAATCCATCCAACTATAGGTTAATAGCGCTTACTGATACAGAAGCAAAATATTATGCATCAATAATATTGGAAGAGCTAATAGAGTGGTCAAATAACAAGAATCTGATTCCATCTCAGCAAACAGGATTCTGGAAGGGATATGGTACCACAATTAACATGCTAGCAGTATCAGCTATTGCGACAAAAAGGAAACGTCTAAAGAAAAAATTACAACTCTGTTTCATAGACCTGAAGGCTGCCTTCGACCGGGTGGATCGTTCACTTCTTTGAGCCAAATTAAGAAGTTGGAGCATACAAACAAAATTACTAAGAGCAATCGAATCAATATATACAGATACGTGGATTCAAATTAAAGTAGGGGATGGAACCAAATTGTCAAGGAAAATACCAACGCTAGGGGGCTTAAGCAAGGCTGCGTGCTAGTCCCTCACCTGTTCAATTTGTTTATGGCGGATTTGTCTCTCCACCTGGATTCCGTTAACGCACACGCACCAAGACTAGGACCACTGACGATATCCCATTTAGCTTATGCTGACGATATTGTACTGTTGAGTCACACAGAAATTGGTCTTCAAAGACTACTTCAAAAAACAGCGACCTATACAAAACATAACAATTTAGAAATAAATATCTCTAAAACAAAAGCTATGCGTATAGGGAGGAACAT